>NC_057794.1:237023479-237711220 GCF_018294505.1 Triticum aestivum | reverse complement strand
GGCGAGCTCCTGGGCCTCTCCGGCGCAACTCCGGCGAGCAGCTACAGTGTTTCCAGCGAACTCCGTAAACCGCGCCAGATCTGAGATCTAATCCTCTAGGTTGACTTTTCATCCCCGTAACCCTAATTTTTATGCGATGTTTGACTGCTCGTATCTCCACAACCGTAGATCCGTTTTAGGCGTATGATATATCAAAATCTTCGCCTCGACATGTACATCATTTCATTCCATTGAATCATTTGCATTTGAGGTCATCTTGATACCCAAAATGCTGTTAGAAGGAGGCTTCGTGAGTTAAATTGCAGAACCGTTAGTTCATCATGCACTTTTGTCATTTTTGCTATGTTTAGTCCGTGCATGATATGCCTGTGCCCCTTTGGGATGTATTGTGAAGCATTTTGTCTTCTTTCCAGAGGTGCCACCCATGCATTTTTAGGATGTGTGTGTTGTCTTGTGCAAGCTTGCGAAGAGAGGTACCTGAGATTGCAGATTTCAGGGACTTAGTGATTTTCGCTAAGTCTGGGATATTTTAGTTCATCATGCTATATGTCCAGCTTGTTTCCTAGCGATCCGTGCCTCTTTTGAGGATGATCAGTAAGGGAGTTTTGATATTTATGTCATGCTCTATCCATCCATGTCTTTGTTGGCATTTGTGGAGTGCTCTAGGTTGACTCAATCGAGCTCAACTTTTGCTTCGTTGTTAATCTGGGCAGATCGTCAACTTGTTTGCGATTTCGCCGATGCTACCGTTAGAGTTCCATGCATGCTATGCCTTCGTTCTTGCCATGTGTAGCTAGCACTTTGTGCCTTCTTGCTGGTTATATGCTTTCCTTGCCATGACTTGCACCGTAGAGAGTGCATCGAGCTCGTTTACATGCCTTCGTGAGTTAAATTTCAGCATGTCTCAGTTTTCACCAAGTCTGAAAACTGATTGTGTTCGAGCGATGTTCGTGAGCTCGGTAGAGTATTTTGTGAACCCTTTTGGCCCCAGGTCACTTTGGGTGTTTTATTAAGCTTGATGAGTAGCTCCATGCCATGTTCTTACTTGTCATGTTCAGGTTTTCTATCATGTTGTTTTGCTGCTCCGAAGAGAGCTTCGGGATCTGAAATTTCAGACTAGTGTTGATTTCACTAAGTCTGAAATCTGTTTTGCATTTGCGTTTTAGCCATGCTTGTTTGAACCTCTTAATGGATGAATTTGCCTATGGATCAGTGCTAGTCTTTTGTCAACCATCTTGTGTACATCACTGCCATGTATTTTGTTTTCATGTTTGGTGGCTGTAGCATGTTCATTTCGTTGCATTTAGATGCCTACTTGCTGTAAATCGCAGACCGGTGTCATATCTTAAAACGCTCGCCATTTCCAAACCGTAGCTCCGATTCCTATGATCTTTATATCGTTTTCAAGCGATTTCATCCCCTCTATCCAGTGGCACACTTGGTTTTCCAAGTTGATGCCAGGTTCATGCATTTCCTGTCATATCTTGTATTTTGCATCCCGCATCGCATCCCGCATAGCATATCGTCATTTCATCATATTGCTTGGTCTTGCCCGTGGTTGATTGTATCCTTGTTGCTTGTTTGTCTTGTTGGGTAGAGCCGGGAGACGAGTTCGCTACCGAGGAGCCCGTTGAGTTTGCTTGTGAGGATCCAGTCAACTCTGACAACTGTGCAGGCAAGATGATCATACCCTCGAAATCACTACTATCTTTGCGATGCTAGTTTGCTCGCTCTTTTGCTTTGCCACTGCTACGATGCCTACCTTTTGCTTGTCAGCCTCCCAATTGCCATGTTGAACCTCTAACCCACCATTGTCCTAGCAAACCATTGATTGGCTATGTTACCGCTTTGCTCAGCCCTTCTTATAGCGTTGTTAGTTGCAGGTGAAGATTGGAGCCGTTCCTTGTTGGAACATTTATATTCTTGTTGGGATATCATTATATTGCTATGTTATCTTAATGCATCTATATACTTGGCAAAGGGTGGAAGGCTCGGCCTCTCGCCTAGTGTTTTGTTCCACTCTTGCCGCCCTAGTTTCCGTCATATCGGTGTTATGTTCCCGGATTGTGCGTCCCTTACGCGGTTGGGCTATAATGGGAACCCCTTGATAGTTCGCCTTGATTAAAGCTTTTCCAGCAATGCCCAACATTGGTTTTACCATTTGCCACCTAGCCCCTTTTCCCTTGGGTTTCCGGAGCCCGAGGGTCATCTTATTCTAGCCCCCCACGGGCCAGTGCTCCTCTGAGTGTTGGTCCGAACTAGAGCCCTGTGCAGCGCCACCTCGGGGAAACTCAAGGTTTGGTTTTAGTTGTACGGATTGCTCATCTGAGTGTGCCCTGAGAAAGAGATATGTGCAGCTCCTATCGGGATTTGTCGGCACATTCGGGCGGTGTTGCTGGACTTGTTTTAACCTGTCGAATCATCTTGTTGTACCAAGATACCGAGTCTGATCGGTGTGTCTTGGGTGGAGGTCTATTCCTTCGTTGACCGTGAGAGCTTGTTATGGGCTAAGTTGGGACCCCCCTGCAGGGATTGATCTTTCGAAAGCCGTGCCCACGGTTATGGGCGGATGGGAATTTGTTAATGTCCGGTTGTAGATGACTTGAACTAAACTTAATTAAAATGAATCAACCGTGTGTGTTACCGTGAGGGCCCCTTCTCGGCGGAGTCCGGGAAGTGGACACGGTGTTGGAGTTATGCTTGCGTAGGATGTTCCTTTAGCTTCTCGCTCGTGCTTCGCCTTCTCTTCTTGCTCTCTTTTGCGTATAAGTTAGCCACCACATATGCTAGTCGCTTGCTGCAGCTCCACATATATTTGCCTTATCCATTCCTATGAGCTTAAATAGTCTTGATCGCGTGGGTGTGAGATTGCTGAGTCCCTGTGGCTCACAGATACTACAACTCCAGATGCAGGTCCAGGTGATTCTGCTCCAGTTGACGATTACGAGCTCAGATGGGAGTTCGACGAGGACTCTCAGCGATACTACGTGTCCTTTCCAGATGATCAGTAGTGGTGCCTAGTTGGGGTTATCGATTCAGGACCTTGTCGCATGTTGGGGGTCTTTTCTATTTTGGCACCGTAGTCGGGCCATGAGTGATTTGTTTGATGGATGTTATTTATGTACTCTGATGTGACGTGGCGAGTGTAAGCCAACTATGTTATCTCCCCCTTTTATTATATATTACATGGGATGTTGTAATGATTGCCTGACTTGCGACATTGCTTTCAATGCGGTTATGCCTCTAAGTCGTGCCTCGACACGTGGGAGCTATAGCCGCATCGAGGGCATTACAGTGTTGCTGGTTTAGTTTTACCTTGTCGAAATGTCTTGTAACCAGATTCCGAGTCTGATCGGGTCTTCCCGCTAGAAGGAATATCCTTCGTTGACCGTGAGAGCTTGTGATGGGCTAAGTTGGGACACCCCTGCAGGGATTTGAACTTTCGAAAGTCGTGCCCGTGGTTATGGGCAGATGGGAATTTGTTAATGTCCGGTTGTAGAAAACCTGAAGTTGACCTTAATTAAAATGCATCAATCGCATGTGTAACCGTGATGGTCTCTTTCCGGCGGAGTCCGGGAAGTGAACACAGTGTTGGAGTAATGCTTGACGTAAGTAGTCCAGGATCACTTCTTGATCATAGTTTCTCGATCGTGCCTTGCCTTCTCTTCTCGCTCTCTTTTACGTATGTTTAGCCACCATACATGCTAGTCGCTTGCTGCAGCTCCATCTCATACCTTTACCTTACCCATAAGCTTAAATAGTCTTGATCGCAAGGGTGCGAGATTGCTGAGTCCCCGTAACTCAGAGATACTTCCAAAACCAGCTTGCAGGTGCTGGTGAGTCCGTGCAGATGACGCAACCAAGCTTAGGAGGAGCTCGATGAAGATCTTGCCCTTTGTGTCGTTTCGTTCTAGTTGATCGGTAGTGGAGCCCAGTTGGGGTCGATCGGGGACCTTGTCGCATTTGGGGTTCTTCTTTTATTTTGGTTCCGTAGTCGGACCTTGAGTGCATTTGGATGATGTAATGCTTTATTCATGTAATTGTGTGAAGTGCGATTGTAAGCCAACTATGTATCTCTTTCCTTTATGTATTACATGGGTTGTGTAAAGATTACCTCACTTGCGACATTGCTTTCAATGCGGTTATGCCTCTAAGTCGTGCTTCGACACGTGGGAGATATAGCCGCATCGAGGGCGTTACAGAATGCCTTGGCCTTCTTGAACGGGGCCATATGGGCCATGGCATAGAGGTCGTATAGCGGTCGCACTTCCTTCTTGTTGTGTTTCGCCTAAAAGAGAGGAACAACACATTAGTTAAGGGCTGAAGCTAGCATGAAGAATGAAATTGCATGAATCGTTAAGGGCTGAAACCACATACCCAGAGATCACGTACTCAAACAGGTTGGAGGTCCCTTGATGGTGTGGCACACCTCACATTTGGGCATGCTTATCCCTGGCCTTGTTGTGTTCGGCTAGCCATTGGGGAGAGCACCACTCATCCACCAACGCCTCCCAACAGTCCATCATATCCGCACACCATCTCGGGGGCACCTAAGTTTGGCAAAGAGAAATTTTAGCACTATGCCTACAAATGAAATCAAGGAAACTAAGTACAAGGCCTTAAGATTAGGTAATTACCTTCATGTACTTATCCTTACTCAGATACTTGCGGCGGCACTTCTTCTTCCTCCTAATGTTAGTCGAGGCGTAGTAGTCTCAAACAGCCTGCACCCTAGCATCGTGCCGTAAGTTCTGAAGTAGGCGCTTGCACTCGGCTTTGATGGTGTGGCACACCTCGCATTTGGGCATGCTTATCCCTGGCCTTGTTGTGTTCGGCTAGCCATTGGGGAGAGCACCACTCATCCACCAATGCCTCCCAACAGTCCATCATATCCGCACACCATCTCGGGGGCACCTAAGTTTGGCAAAGAGAAATTTTAGCACTACGCCTACAAATGAAATCAAGGAAACTAAGTACAAGGCCTTAAGATTAGGTAATTACCTTCATGTACTTCTCCTTACTCAGATACTTGCGGCGACACTTCTTCTTCCTCCTAATGTTAGTCGAGGCGTAGTAGTCTCAAACAGCATGCACCCTAGCATTGTACCGTAAGTTCTGAAGTAGGCGCTTGCACTCGACTTTGAGAACCCTAGCCGCCTCCGCCTCGTGTTCCTCAGCAACCCTGTAGAAGCTCTGCAATCGAACAAGACAACACTGATTAGTACAATCACTAGGTATGTTGATTTTTAATTCTATAAAGGAGAAATTACCCAAAACCGCCGCCTCACAATGTCGGCCACCGTCTCGCACAAGACACCATCAACCCTCTCCTCCGGCGGGGCCTGGGCAGCCATGTATAGCTCCCAGCTTAGTGCTAGTTGTGGAACCTGACCCTCACCGGGCAACGTGACCCACCCCAGGAAGTGGTGCCGACAAAGCACAACAAGGACCTAGTTGGGCCTGCGGACACCATCGGCATATATCCAACCCCTGTAGTATGACAAAGGCCACACATTAGATATTAATTTGAATAAACATGAAGAACAAAGGTTAAAAAAGAGTAAATGCACTTACTTCTCCTCGTTAGGCTCAATCAAAGACCTCTGATCGCGGGTCGCCGGCATGGCTGGAAGCTTCATACCACCATGCTGGTAGACCTTCTTGCCCTGCTCAACCAGCTCGCCCTCACTAAAACTATCGTCAGACCAGGTCTCCTTGCCATAGGCATGGCCACTAGTCTCCGGAGTCGCGTGGGAACAAGACTTCGGGGCTCGAGTCTCCTGGGACGAAGACTCTGGGGCCCGAGTCTCCTAGGACGAAGGCTCGGCAACCCGAGGCTCGTCGGCCCGAGGCTCGTGGACCGGAGTCCGGGACGGGTCCAAGTCTGACGGGTCCACCTAAGACCGAGCACTCCGGTGGTCTAGAGAAATAGCTGGGGGTGGCGGCGAGGAAGGAGCAGCAGGCTTCCTACCTCTCCCGCCGCCACGTCCACCTCTA
Organism: Triticum aestivum; assembly: GCF_018294505.1. Lineage (NCBI taxonomy): Eukaryota > Viridiplantae > Streptophyta > Magnoliopsida > Poales > Poaceae > Triticum > Triticum aestivum. The sequence continues at coordinate 237,705,223 of NC_057794.1, read as the reverse complement.
GGTGCACCACCCCTCTTCGTCTTTCCCCGACCTCTCCCGGCCGAAGAAGAAGCGCTCGCCGGTGTCTGCATGCTGTCTGGCAACGCTCTCTGAAGGTGTTGCGGTGCAATAACAACACCCCTCCCAGCACGCGCCGAGGAAGAAGGAGGCTCGGAGCACTCTCGACCCGGGCCCACCATCTGTCAACACCTGCAATGAGAAAGAGTAAATGAAATTAGTATAACATAAACATAATAAAAAATTTAATAGCATGAACTAATTAATAATATACATTCCCCTCGATGCTCGCCCCCTCGACCTAGCTAGAACTAACCTAACCCACCCACTAACCTAAACTTCTTCTTCTTTCCTTCTCCTCCTCCTCCTCTTCTTCTTCTTCTTCTTCCTCTCTTTCTTCCCCCTTCTACTTATTCTACTTTTCTTCTTCTTTTTTCATCTTTTTTTCACTTCCTTTAGTTATGACTATTTAACTAAAACCTAACACTAATCTAATATAATATAATCTAATCTAGCTAACTATATACCTAATATATCTATTATCTAAAATAGAAAAGAAAAAATAGAAAAAAATAGAAAAAACAGAACTCCTCCTCCTCCTCCTCCTCTTCTTCTTCTTATTTTTCTTCTTCCTTCTTTTAATTTTTTCTCTTTTATTCTCATCTTCTCCTCCTCCTCTCCCTCCTCCTCCTCTTCCTCTTCCTCTTCCTCTTCCTCTTCCTCTTCCTCTTCCTCTTCTTCTTCTTCTTCTTCTTCGTCTTCTTCTTCTTCTCCTCCTCCTCCTCCTCCTCCTCCTCTTCTTCTTCTTCTTCTTCCCCCTTCTACTTATTCTACTTTTCTTCTTCTTTTTTCATCTTTTTTTACTACCTTTAATTATGACTATTTAACTAAAACCTAACACTAATCTAATATAATCTAATATAATCTAGCTAACTATATAACCTAAACTAATTTTAACATATAATGAGGCTAGCCAACTTGTCTCCTCGGTTGTCCCTCATTTTGTTTCGATTTGGGCCGTTGGATGGAGGTCAAACAATAGATTTTTTCGTTGGTTGACATTGGATCTTCGGTCATTTTTGCTTTGACCGCGGGGTGAGTTCATACAGGCCATGACCTGTGGGCTCGGCCTCTCAACCGATGGGCTGGGTGAGTCTTTTTTGGGTGCATGGGCGGCCGATCCTGCCACGCCGCGTGCACGAGCATCACGGGGTCAGATTTCCTCGGGTCACCCAGTCCTGCAGCGTCTCGTGTACCATCACGCGGAGTCCACGTCGTCCGGCGCGAGCCGGCGCTTATGCACCCGGTGTCTCCGCCCGCGGCTGCTGACTGCTGGGCCGGTGCTGCCTTGGTCCCGTTCGTCGGTTGCACCAGTGCATGCCCCGCGGTGTAGGTGTTGGCTAGAGTTTTTTGGGGTCAACCGCTCTTGGCGGGACGCTACTGGCACGCTGCCTGCGTCGTGCATTGTGGGCAGCAGCTGCGCGGAGGGGCCGGCTCGTGCGTGTGCACTCGGTTTCTGCACCCACCTTTGGGCTTCTGCGATGACGGGTGGCTCGATGCTGCTCCTGGTCCCGCTCGTCGGCTGCCCTGGATGCCCTTTTGTCGGGGTCGTGGTGCGAGCGAAAGTACGACGCGTGGCCTAGACTCCAAGGGGAAAGTACGGCGTGACGTGCGGCCCGTCCTCGCACGACGCGCATCGTGCAGCCCGTCGTGGGCAGCCTCGAATCACAACAACCACGTCCCTCCCTTGTCCGCTGCCGCACCCCCGTTCTTCTCCTTCTCTCTCTCTCTCTCTCTCTCTCTCTCTCTCTCTCTCTCTCTCTCTCTTCTGCGATGTTCCTCCTTCACGCGCCTAGCCCCGTCTTCCATCCTCATGTTCTCCTTCAACACCCCCTCCTCAGCTAGATGGCGCCTCTGGGGGTGAAGTGTTAAAGTATTCCTTTTGTATAGATTACCTTGTATAGGCATACTATCACCTGCCGATATGTATTGATTCGGTTTGGGATTCACTTGATCTTCCTTGATGGTCAAGACATGTAATCTATATATGTGATATGAAGCCACCCCATGAGAGGTGTGCAATACACAGAAACATATCTGTTTTCTTGGTATCAGCTAGCAATTCCCGATCCAGCCTTGTCTAGCCCCTCACGCTATCTCGCCATCGTCTTGCACCATGGCAGGCACCAACTCCTCCCTCACCTCGCCTTCCCTACCCGCCTCCCTGAACTCCACCTCCGGTGCCCTCGTCACCGCTGCTACGCCGGCCACCTCCTCGGCGGTGCAAGTCACCAGCGTGCGCACCCACGTACCCGCCGTACTCGATCTTCAGACTTCCAACTTCACCAAGTGGCGGATGCTCGTCCGTGTTCTTCTCGGCAAGTACGACTTGCTCCTCACGTCAACACCGTAACCGCCGCGGCGGACCACATGGACGACTGGACTCGCGACGACTACGTCGTCCGTTCGTGGCTCTACGGGTCCATCTCCGATGAGATCCTCGACATCATCATGGCGGAGGACCAGACGGCTCAGGAGGCATGGGAGTAAATGGCACTGACAGTCATATAACTTGTGCAGTGGGTGCACTTTAGTCACACTACTCACAATCTGGAAATACTGGTCACAGAACTTGTGCTTCGGGTGCAAGTTGGTCAAAACTGACTGACTCCGTTAGTTTTTTTGCAGCAAACCTCCAAAACTGATACGGGCTTTCCTTGCGGGAAAAACACCACGGTAGACGCAGACAAGGTATTCGATGAAACGACGGACGGCAGTGCCACGTTCTGGTGCCCCGCCACCGTGCGGGAGGGGCTCTGTGATTGGCCCTAGCTGGCGCTCACCCGCGAGCTCCCACTTGGCTTCCTATACCCGCCGGTGCTAAGTTACAGAGCGCCCCGATAGCATGTCGGCGAAGGAGAGGAATATGATGTCGCCGCTGAACCTGTCGACCAACAAGTTCAATGGCTCGCTGCCAGCGTCCATTGGCAGCTTACCGTCGACGCAAAAACTTCTCCTCGGCAACAAGCGGCTCCAAGGCATCCCGCGGGAGGTTGGTCGGCTGAAGCGGCCTCTCAAGCTGAACCCTAGCAGGAACAACCCGACCAGCCAGTGAGCCTCACTTCCTGCTGCCTCACTGCTGTACGTGGACGGTGGACCTAAGAGCGAACCAGCTCAGCAGAGCAATCCAACATGGTGCCGCTGAACCAGCAACTCGATCATCTTATTCAACGCGACGTCGTTTGCCGGCAACCCGCCACTGTGCTTGCCAGTTGCCACCGCCACCTCCCTTGACATTGCGAAGCGACCACGATGGTGGCAGCAACGTGTCGCCACCGTGCACGCACAGGGAAGAATGCCGTCGCCATTGGGAGTATGCCGAGCTGCTGCTCGCCAGCGCCAGAAAGGCGCTCAAATTCACATACACGTACAAGGGCGCCTATATCAACAGGCACGACACCCACGCCATCCTCGGCGTCAGGATGAGGGGCAAGGATGTGTGGACGTCGTCGGGCTCAACCTGCTGAGGGGCTCCACCGGTGCGCTCTGGCGCCATGCCGACATGCAGGCCTGTAAAAGAGCTCGCCGACGACACCTTCTCCCAGGACAACCGGCAAAGTTGGCTCTAGGGCCGGGGGTCGTTGTCGCGGAGGGCTCCTGCCTCCTGGCCCAGTTCCGCTCGGTTGCCGCCTGGCCGGTCATCTCCAACAAGGACTGTCGCGTTGGTCTCTGGGCAAGTCAGTCGTCGTGTCGTTGTTGTGTGGGAGCTACGGAGGGCGTGTAGTCAGGGAGCCGGATGTGTGCGCTTGATGTGTGTTGCGCGCGTGATCTGGTGTGTGTGCGTGATGTGGTGTGTGCTGTGTGCGTGCTCGTGGAGTGTACTGTGTGCTGCGTGGTGTGTGCGTGCTTCAGTCTGCGCGTGCGTATGTGCTGCGTCCCCGGTGTTTGGTGCAGAGGCTGGACGACAAACTCAGAATGCCGGTGTAGCACATCAACAACTACGCGGACGTTCTTTCATTTCATCGAACACCTTGTAGGCGTCTATGATGGTGTTTTTTTGCAAGAAAAAACCCATACAAAAAGTTTAGGGGCTTTGCTGTAAAAAAAACTAACGGAAGTCAGTCAGTTTTGACCAATGTGCACCCGAAACGCAAGTTCTGTGACCAGTTTTTCCAGTTTGCGAGTAGTGTGACTAAAGTGCACCCACCGCACAAATTCTGTGACCGCTAGTGCCATTTACTCGAGGCATGGACGTTCATCACCAACCTCTTCTTGGACAATCAGATGACCCGCGCCGTCTACCTTGAGGCGGAGTTCCGTGGCCTTGTCCAAGGCGACCTCTCCGTCACCGCTACTGTCATCGCCTCAAGGCTCTCTCGGATGCTCTCAGCGGTGACGGCACCCCCGTCTCCGATCAGACACTTGTTCTCAACTGCCTCTGTGGACTCAACCCGCGCTTCTCCGACATCACCACCATAGTCACCATGCAGAGCCCCCTGCCGTCCTTCACCCAGACGCTCTCTCTCCTCACTTTGCGCGCGACCCAGCTCGCGAACTCCTCGGCTTTGGGGCATCAGACCGCGCTCTACGGTGGCCGCAGCCCATCCCATGGCGCTGGAGGTCCTCATGGCGCTGGCGGCTCCTATGGTGCTGGTGGCTCAAACATGTCCGGCCAGAACCACGGCTCGGCCCGTGGTGATGGCAGCCGCAGCAGCGGCAACTTCGGCGGGCACCGCAATGGTGGCAACAACTGGCGCAAGAAGAAAAACAACGGCGGCAGCAACACTAGTGGAAACTCCAGCGGCCAACGCCCAGGCACCGTTGCACCATCTATTGGCCCGTGGGTGTGCCTTAACCCATATACAGGTCAACAGCTTCAGGCATCACCCACGGCAAGGCAGAACACTGGGGCTGGTCTTCTCGGCCCGCGGCCGCCGGTGCTACCACCGGCTCAAGCATTCACATCTCTGGCTCCTCTTCATGGACAAGCGTTTGGCACCAACCCACCTCCAACTCCCGGCTACAACGGCGCCTTATCGTGGGACTGCACCGCGTTGATTGTTGCCCTCAACAACGCTGCCACTCCGTCGACCGTCGGTGAGTGGGTCATGGATTCCGAAGCCACTGCTCATATGGCCTCGGACCGCGGTATGCTTCACCACCTCACCCCTTCTACTTCTTCTTTCATTGTCACCGTGGGCAATGGTTCCACCTTGCCCATATCTCACATCGGACACGCATCTATACCCACTTCCGCTCGCACACTCTTGCTTAAAAATGTTCTATTTGTCCCTCACATTGTCAAAAATTTACTCTCTATTCGTCGTTTCACCATTGATAATCTGTGTTCTATAGAATTTGACCCGTTCGGCTTTTCTGTGAAGGATCTTCGCACCAGGGCCGTGATTCTTCGATGCAATAGCCAAGGAGACCTCTACATCTTTCCATCATCCGTTGTCAATCATCATGCACATGGACTCCTCGCCACCACCTTCACCGAGCTTTGGCATCGCCGCTTAGGACATCCCGGACATGACGCCATGTCCCAACTTCATAAACAGTCTTTTGTTTCTTGTAATAAAGTAGTCTCACATGTTTGTCATGCTTGTCAACTTGGCAAACACGTGTGTTTGTCCTTTGCTAGGTCATCATCAATAAGCATCGAACCCTTTCAGTTAATTCATTGTGATCTTTGGACTTCTCCAATTCTGAGTAATTCGGGTTTCAAATACTATCTTATTATTGTTGATGATTTTTCATATTTTATGTGGACTTTTCCCCTCCGACAAAAATCAGACACCGCTGCCATACTTCTCAATTTTGTCGCATATATTCGGACACAATTCTCTCATCCTCTAGTCGTTGTGCAAGCCGACAATGGCACCGAGTTTCTTAACTCCACTGTCACCACCTTCTTCACTTCTCACGGCATTCGCCTTCGTCTCTCATGCCCCTACACTTCTGCTCAAAATGGCAAAGCTGAACGAGCAATTCGCACGATCAACGACGTCGTCCGAACTCTTTTATTTCAGTCATCCATGCCGCCCTCTTTTTGGGCAGAAGCCCTCGCCACAGCTACCCACCTCGTCAACATCCACCCTTCCCAAGCCATAGACTTCGCTATACCCTACATTCGCCTATACGACACCCCGCCAGACTACGCCACTCCGCGTCTTCGGTTGTCTATGTTATCCCAACCAATCCGCCACCGCCAAAAACAAACTCTCTCCCCGATCGGTCGCATGTGTGTTTCTCGGTTATCCTAGTCAACACAAAGGGTATCGTTGTCTCGACCTTGCCACTCGCCGAGTCATTATCTCACGCCACGTGATTTTGACGAATATGTCTTCCCTTTCTCACACTTGTCCGATCAACCCAAAAATACCTTAGCCGACTTTGATTTCTTATTACAGCTAGCGGCCACCCAACATGCACTCGCTCTCCCGTCCATCCTACATGCACGCCCGTCACATGCCTTGTCTAGTGGTCCTCCACCAAGTCTGCATGCAACCCCAACACCCAGCATGCATAGTGGCTCTTCGCCTCCCCCTACGTCGGCTACACCTACCAGCTCGCTTCCTTTTCAACCAAGCCCGTCGGCCTCTCCTCCTCCCTCGGTCAACCACGCCTCCCCTCCTTCCTCCGCGTCAACTGACGTGTCACTGCCCGTCGTTGTTCACCGACCACCATCGCCGTCTAACACACACACTATGCTCACGCGTGCTAAACGTGGGCTCTTCCAACCCATTGATCATCTCAACCTCACAGCGTCCCACTCCACTCCCTCTCCCATTTCCAAAACATACCGGGGTGCTCTTCATGATCCCCACTGGCGTCGTGCTATGCTTGAGGAATTTGATGCTCTTGTTGCTAACCGGACGTGGTCACTTGTTCCACGCCCTCCTCGTGCTCATGTTGTTTCAGGGAAATGGATCTTCAAGCACAAGTTTCACTCTGACGGTAGCCTTGCTCTCTACAAGGCTCGATGGGTTGTCCGTGGGTACTCTCAGCAGCCGGGCATCGACTACGATGAGACATTCAGCCCGGTTGTCAAGCCGGCCACGATCCGTATCGTCCTCAGCCTCGCTGTGTCCCGAGCATGGCCAGTTCACCAGCTCGACGTCAAGAACGCCTTTCTTCATGGCAATGTTGACGAGGAGGTCTACTGTCAGCAACCTCCCGGTTTCGTCGAGGCTCGCTGCCCCGACTATGTGTGCCGTCTTCACAAATCGCTCTACGGTCTCAAGCAAGCTCCGCGTGCTTGGTACCAGCGGTTTTCCCTCGTTGCACATCGGATGGGATTCGTCGCCTCCAAATCGGATATCTCTCTGTTCATCTACAAGTGTGGCCATGACCTCGCATACATTCTTCTATATGTGGACGACATCATCATCACTGCCTCCACGGATCAGCTACTTCGCTGTCTCACTCAGCAGCTTCATTTCGAGTTAGCTATGACGAACCTTGGTGCCCTATCATTCTTTCTCGGCATTTCTGTCACTTGGACATCGTCTGGTATGGTGCTTTCACAGCGACAGTATGCGTTGGATCTTCTCCAACGTGCCGGCATGGTGGATTGTAATCCCTCGACTACCCCTATCGACGTCAAGTGCAAGCTTTCGGCGCAAGATGGTTCCCTCCTTGCTGATCCTACCGAGTACCGCAGCTATGTTGGAGCTCTGCAATATCTGACCCTCACGCGCCCTGACATCGCGCACGTTGTTCAGCAGGCTTGTCTCTATATGCATGCACCTCGCGAGCCACACCTGCACCTGGTCAAGTGTATTCTCTGGTACGTCAAGGGGACTCTTGACCTCAGCATGCACATCACCCGCTCCTCGTTGACATCTCTCACAGCTTACTCTGATGCTGATTGGGCCGGCTGCCCTGACACCAGACGCTTGACTTCTGGGTTCTGCATTTATCTCGGTGATAACCTGGTCTCTTGGTCATCCAAACGCCAGACCACGGTATCTCGCTCTAGTGCCGAGGCAGAGTATCGTGCCATTGCTCATGTTGTTGCCGAATGTTGTTGGATCCGACAGCTTCTCGGCGAGCTTCGTCATCCTCTCGCGACTGCCATAGTCGTCTTCTGTGACAATGTCAGCACTGTTTACATGGCTTCCAACCCGGTGCAGCATCGTCGTAACAAACACATCCAGATTGACATTCACTTTGTTCGCGAGAAGGTGTCACTTGGTGAGGTGCGGGTTCTTCATGTGCCATTTTCTCATCAGTATGCAGACATAATGACAAAAGGACTCCCGTCGCAGCTCTTCTCCGAGTTTCGGTCCAGTTTGTGTCTCTTGCCATACGGCGCACAAACTGAGGGGGGATATCAAAATATTCCTTTTGTATAGATTACCTTGTATAGGCATACTATCACGTGCCGATATGTATTGATTCGGTTTGGGATTTACTTGATCTTCCTTGATGGTCAAGACATGTAATCTATATACTCCCTCCTTTCATCTATATAGAGCCTAATGCGTTTTTCGAGGCTAACTTTAACCAAATGTTAGAGCAATAATATATGACATGCAACTTACACAAAGCACATCATCAAATTCGTATGTGAAACGAGCTTTCAATGATATAATTTTCACATTATGCATGTCATTTTTTTAGAGAAAAGGCACAAAGGCCCGACTTCAAATTAATGAAGCCATCAACCGGCTAGGATACAATGGTGCTGAATTACAAAGGTAAAGACTTGACCAAAAACTGAAAAATACATGCCAAATTCACTACAGAGAATAAGGCAGCAAGAAAACTGCGATCAAGCCGCCGGAGAGCTTGCACAGCTAGAACGGAAGGACCGAAGCCACCCGGCGACAGCAAAAGCCGTGAACATGAAGATCCAGACCGCGTGAAGGAAACCATCGACTCCACCGCCCGCCGCCTCGGGCCACTGCCGGAGGAGAGACCACTATCTCCCCTTCGTCCAGACCGTGTCGAACACGCGGACGCCCACTGTCGGCCGGCGACCAACCAGCACGGAAAGCGAGGAGCCGCTGAAGGATGCGGAAGAACCCACACGCCACCACCAACACCGGCAACCAAGGGAACCGAGCACCACCGCCGCCACCCACCACCACGCACCAGGTCCACAACCCCCAACCACCCCTTGAACGGCGCCTCCAGGAAGGGCCGAGACGCCAGAGCGCCTCCACCGTCCGGCCAAAAGGCCAAGGCTTTCGCCCGGGGAAGGGAGGAGGAGGAGGGGGGCGGATCTGGAAGCTCGACCCGCCCTCAAGAGGGAGAGCGGCACCGGAGCGCCGCCGGCGTCGAGGTCGACGCGAAATCGACCAGGGGTTTCCCCCGTTCCAAGAGTCCACCGGCCCAACCTCGAAGCCCAGATCTGACAAACCAGCCACCAGATCGGCGAGAGGAGACCACCGCAGGGGGAAGGAGCTGGGAGGAAGAGAGCCGCCCACCGCTGCAGCAAGACTTCGCCGTCCTCACGCCACCCACGCGGCCGGGAGGAACGGTCAACACCTGCGCGCGCCATCCACCGGAAAAATCGACGCCGCCATCTCCACCCAGGGCCGCCGCCCTGGCTTCCAAAGCTCCTCACGCCGGCGCGAGGCAGCAGATCCTCGCCGCCACCTTCACCGGAAGACGCGCGGCAGCCGGCAGGCTCCTCGGGTGGCAGCGGGGAGGGGGCAGGAGGGAGGAGAGGAGGCGGCGGCTAGGGTTTGGGGCTGCTCCCGAGTCGCCCGAGAGGGGCGACACGAAGCGGTCTTGAAAAACGCATTAGGTCCTATATAGATGGAAGGAGGGAGTATGTAATATGAAGCCACCCCATGAGAGGTGCGCAACAGACAGAAACATATCTGTTTTCTTGAAGGACCAGGGGAGGGCCAAGGGGCCAGCGGTGTGGGGTGGAGCAGCGAGGCCGGTGACCCAGGCGGCGGACGCCTCACGGGGTGGAGGAGAGACTGGCGACAAGGAAGGAGCAGAATCCTCATGGAGCGGCAGGGAAGGTGAAGTCCCGACGGCTGAAGATGGTGCGCACGGAGGAGCTCGGATGATGTCAAGGTGAGCTTCTCTCAATCCTTCTCCCCCTTCACGCCTCTTGCAAATTTTTCTTGTTTGAGATCATTTGAAGGTGAGTGTAGTCTTGTGAGCAATTGCCTGTGCTATTTTCTTCTTTCTTTACTTTCCCCCTTCCCTACAAGAAGATGCCGAGTCATGTAATATCTTCAAGGAAGAGAAAATCTGCATTTTGTTCATGTGAAAAGTTAGGGTGGGTTTGTGCTTTCAGAAATGAGGCGACATTACATGTACACATATCAAAGATTTTTCTCTGTAAACGTATACTGGACCTGTGTGATTTGTATGACAGGGCTTAAATAAATCTGGTCCATTTATATTAAACCTTGCATTATGCAGTAGTAGAACTACTGCTCAATTTGGCGTGTGCCATTTTTGGTGCGTCAATTTCAGCTAGACTAAATCAACCACGCCGTCCTTCTTAGCTTGATTTTTTGTATGTTTGTGTGTGCAGGACGTTTAGCAGGACTGACTTAAGATCGAACCCCTGACAGAGTTTAAGCATGGTCCCGTATGCACTTCTTGACTTCTCTTGATTCCCGTTTTTGTTTCAGTTCATATCAAATCAATATTGTTTGCAACTTTGCATACAGGTTGGAGAGGTTATTTTTGGCGTGGAGGTCTTTTTCAGTTTTTCTAAAGTTACTATTTTTTTTTCAGTTCCCTAAGCTCTTTCGTCATGTTAAGTAAAGTCTTACCTACCACAAAATTGTATCATTCATCCCACACAATGGTTGGAATCCTAGTCGTTCAATTACAGTAGACCAACCATGTTTCACGTTTTGTATAGTCCAACCAATAATACAGATTCAGCCTGGTGATGATTTTCAATATATTGTGATAGTAGTTTCCTGCATTGATTAGTTATTGAGCCATCCTTCCGTTGTACTCGAAGTGTTGTAATAGTTAAATAGATGCATTTGTGCCATTTAGCTCATTGTAATGTAGGAGCTGATCAGGGTGGAAGAGTAATCTGTGTTGTGTAGACAACATCACTGTAATTTTCTCAGGCGAATAAAAGAATAGCTTGCGGTTCATGGAAAAGCCCCAATAAAATTCAGTTCAGTTCAGCTGTACATCTTTTGCTGACCCCTTTTCTTGGTGCTGATTGAGCTTTGTGTGTCAATATTTTTATTTGACTGCATTTTTTGCTTTAGTCCTTCCTCTTAGTGTATAATGATCCTGATTGTGTGAGTTTCTTTCCTGGCAGGGTAGTTATGCCTCAATCCATTCCATAACAAAATGCATATATGTCCTGAAGGTAGGATTTCACCTTCAGATTGTCATCAAGTTCGTCAAATTTATCGTTCCATGCTGGAACAGTGTACTTTCACGAGTATTTTTCTACTGAGTACATATAATACTTTCACACCTATGTTGTATTATATTCCAACTTTCCAAGTACCTTGTGCTTTTGTTCTTGGATTCTTTCTAAATGCTCCACAAGTCCTGCACTAATTTTGTCAACAAAATAATTAAGTGAAACATGGCTCTGAGCTATTGTCATATGGTACCTGTATGGGCTCTAATTGAGTTTGGCGGTCATATTTTCTTTAACTGTTGGTAAAAGTCTTAAGTTGTGCTACTTTAGAACTTTCTGAAATACAAACAGTAGCCATAGTTCCATATGCATTTCTTTGATTGTAATTTCTTGTTGGTACCTTACCAAGCAAACTGGTCCGTTTCTATCTTACCTGTTGTCATCAAACTGGTGCCACAAATCCAATGGATTTTGTTTCTGTTAAATCATATTACGTCCAGAAATGTGAGCTTATATCCGCTGCATCTTTAGGGAAGCCATTTTTTACGCTGCAAATAATGTGTGTGCTTATCCCATTAACTTGAGTGTGTTATTACAAGTTGCAGGAGCATGAATGGTCCACATCTCAGCTGGCTGTTGTTTCTGTAAGAAATTACTTTCTTCATTACGCATTGCTCGTGATTATTCTGTCTTGAATAAACATATGGTGTGGCACTTTTCGTATAATGATTTTATATCTTTCTGGTCCCAAATCATGCCGTTGACTTACTTTCGTTTTATTTTATTACTTTTGATCATTTTGGCTCTGAAAAGCAATAGTACAGTATATCCATGGAGTATAATAGAGTTGTTTGTTTGTTTGTTCTATCAAGCCAGTTTTATTCTATTTGCATGAGCATATACCAAACTTTTTTCATGCTCGCTCATGAACAAGATGAGGGCACTGGTTATGTATTTCCAAACAAGGTTTTGATTGAGATAGGTATTACTGATTTCTTTGGATTGCTATGCTCCAAAACTTGATGTATTGTCTAGGCTAACTCTCTTTTTTTAATTCAAAAACAAAGAAGATTCCTACAACTACTGCAGATTTGCAAAGAATCGTGAAATCAGAATATCCATGTATCAAAAGCAAAAAAGATGCCTACAACTACTATACAGGAATGATGTTCTATATTGCTGCCACACGAGAATATATATCGTAGTGCTCTCAATATAAATTAAAATGTTACTAGGGTTCTTGGTTAATGCATTGTTTTTTTCCTTTCCCATCCAGAATGATATTTGATTGAAGATATGGAATTAGTATGAGATCACTTTAGGGGGTTTAAACACTTGGATAAGATTAAACACATGTTGTACCAAATGATAATGGTACACCATTTGGCGATGGGTTCTCTAAAAAACTTAAAATTCCACTAGATATTATTTAGATATAATGGAAAAGGGATCAGAAATGCGGTTTGTATGACTGAAAACATCCTTAACATATGGTTGTTCATTATACTCTGTGGTAGTGAGATCGGTTAGTAATGTTACACATAATATATATTTTCCAGTTGTGTCCCTCACTCTCTTAAGCACGTTTCTGTTGTATACTGGTTAGTTGTCACAATGCATGTATTTGAGGATGTCGTCGGGTCTCCATTGTTGTACATTTGTCTTGCCACTTTGTTGTTCAAATTATTTTTTAGGAAACTATTTCAACTCTTCTGAAGGCCATTTGTTCTTAATGTTTTTCTTTATAAGTATCTCCATAATGGCACTTTCCACCTGGAAAAAGCATCAAGGTCAGCGATCCAGTTTTTGTTCTATAGGCATCTCTTCTTTGAATGAGGCATGGTAGCAGATGATGTATCTGTTTTATGTGTGTTAGAAGAGGCATCCGGTTGCTTGACTTTGTACGCACATTCTGATTCTTTAATCTTAGTTGTACAACCTATAACTATCCAATTTATTCTTTGTATACCAACTCAAAGCTGTGAATTGATGACCACACCTGCTAAGACAATCTTGAAATATTTTTTTGGGTCTCAATTTCTGTACCGAACTTTAGGGAATCGCCTACTGCTCAAAGACTTGCCTAGGCTATGTATGTCAAACATAATGATGCTCTAAATCATCCTGACAGGAAAAAAAATCTCAAGTTATTGCTATAACCTAATTTTATCAACAAAGACTTAATTTTTTAAAACACACCATGTTTGTTGCAATGGATCAAGAGGTACACATGCCCTGAAATATGAAGTTATTAACAAATGCAATTTTTTTGAAAGCACGCTCATGGTTTAAATGGGCATCTGTGCCATTTGGTGCAACGGGTCATCTTTTTTCCGAAAACACACACACACACACACACACACACACACACACATACACAATAATTTGATGCAAGCAATACCTCGAAAAAATATAAAGGCCTTCTTAACTGGTATGCATATTTTTTTGTATACATGGGATCTAAATTCTTAATGTGTGTGGTTGCTCAAACGGAAGATTACTGAAAATACACATATTTTCAGTGCAACATGGTTTTCATTGAAATTTTATGCTGCCAAATTTAAATGTATGTGTACATCTTATTATACACAGCAAGAAACCAATCTTCTTTTTTATTAAAGGGTGATAAATTTGTTAACGTATGTGCTTGCCCACAACTAAGCCAACTAAACCATGGATTTTATTTTCAATCCGGACATGGATTCAGCGGGTCTCTGCGCCATTTGGAATGGCGCAACGAGTCCACTAGTTAAACATAAACCTAAACTATTTAATCTTAATAACCTAAACTAATTAAACTAAATAACCTAAACTAACTAAACTGAAAAGACTTGAACTAAAAAACCTAAACTAAACAAAAAAGAAAAAAAAAAGAAAAAAACAGGACAGGTGGTGGCAGGGGCTCACCGTGGGGGCGGCGACGGGTCGGGGAGGGGGCGGCGATGAGGCGGCGGCGAGGCGGGGTAGCGATGGGGCGGGAGGGGGCAGCGACGGGCGGTCGACCCGTGGCTGCGACGGGGAGGCGGCGGCAGGGAGGCTCGGGAGGGGGTGGGGAGGCAGGAAGGGGGCGGCACGGGGCGAGGAGGGGGCGGCAACGAGGCGGGGAGGGGGCGGCGACGGGCGGCGCTCCTCTCGGGGGGAAGGGGGGTCGACCCGCGGCTGCGGCGGGGAGGCGGCAGCGGGGAAGCTCGGGAGGGAGGTGGGGAGGCAGGGAGGGGCGGCGACGGGGCGGGGAGGGGGCGGCGACGGCCGGTGGTCCTCGGGGGGGGGGGGAACGGGGGTCGACCCGCAGTTGCGGCGGGAAGGCTCAGGAGCGGGGTGGGGCGGCGACGGCGCGGGGAGGGTGCAACATCGATAGCGCGGGGTGGCACGAGGGAGGAAGAAAGAGGAGAGGAGACAGATAGATAGATGGTGATGGCGGGGGCGCGACCGTTGATGAAGCTATGTACCTAGGGTAGGGTCATGGACCTGTCCAGTATACCATCCCTCAGGACATCTTTACAAAGAATCAGAAACAGTCGAAGAGAAATCATCATCCACTCGACCGTAGAGATGCGCTCACTCGACCACCTTGAAGACACTCGACCACCAGAAGATGAGGAACCCTCCACTTTGCAACGGTTAAGACTTAAACCATAGCATTATGAGCATTTGTGACATTTACTGTAGACGTTACCTGTAACGCCTTTCCTTTATGAGCATTGAACTCTGTGTAACAGAGGGGAGCTGGGGTCCTGGCGCACTCTATATAAGCCACCTCCCTCCTCTGGGACAAGGGTTCGCACTTTTGTAAACACACACACATATAATCCAGTCGACCGCCTCAGGGCACCGAGACGTAGGGCTGTTACTTCCTTCGAGAAGGCCTGAACTCGTAAAACTTGTGTGTACAACTACTCCATAGCTAGGATCTTGCCTCCTCATACCTACCTCCCATTCTACTGTCAGTCTTAGATCCACGACAGTTGGCGCCCACCGTGGGGCAGGTGTCTTAGCGACTTATTGGAGAAGTTGCAATTTTTCCGATCCCCATCATCATGGTTCCAGGCGGAGGTTTGGCTGAGGGCCGCGAGATCTGTCTCGGCGCGCTCGTGTTTGTCGCCAACGACTCCACTTGGCTTCAGGAGGCACCACTCGACGTCGACGCGCTCCCTGCCCGCGGGGTGACGCACTTTCATGCGTGCGTCCGCGACGTCCTCCTGCGGCAACCATCAACCCAGTACCAGTCGACTCCTACGGCTTTCCCCCTCCCTGCGACCCGCCGGAACAAGCGCACCGGCCGGTCGAGGGTTCAACGGTGGGTGGAGCATGCGGTGGCCCGCCAGTCTGCCACCCCTCAAGTCGCGGTGCTCGAGCCCGACGAGTCTCTCTACGGCCTGTTCGATCTATCGACTGGCTCCGTAGAGACTGCATCCGAGTGCGGCAGCAATGACTCGGCAGTGGAAGTCTTGATGGTCAATGGACCACGCGGTCCTCCTGGCTTCGATCGTGAAGACGGAGGTGACGGGAACGGTGATCCGTCACGCGTTCACGAGGAGTACCGCCCCGAGCCTCTCTCCTCGCAGCAGAGAGAAGAACTTCGTCGCCGAAACATGGATGCCCTGCATACTCCTATAGTTGGAGAAACGCCCGAGGCCAAGGCCTTGGAACAGGCTCGCTTGGCCAATCTGGCTGAGCGCACTCGGCTGGAGAACCTACAGCGCGCACTCGACGATCGTGCTCGTCAACGTGCTCCTGAGTCCAGCCGACGCCAACTTTTTCCACCTCCGGCTCAGGTATACCGGACACCGATCCAAAACCTAGCAGCTGTTGCCCAGATAGCAGAGTCAATTCAACCTTCCTAATCAGAAGCTGGCCGAGGTCTGGCGCAGGTCAGGGCCTTGCTCCGGGCAGCAGGAGAGCAGAATACGTCCGTGTCTCAGTCGCGGGATAGGATCCATATCAGACCTGTGGTCGCAGATACGGTCCAGTCGGCCCATAGACCGAGATTGCCCCCAAGGCGCGAGGGACGTGGAGAGCAGCGTGATCAGTATAAAAACCAGGAGCAGTATGATCGTCGAGCCGATCGCGATGGTCGCCGTCGAGTGCCCACGCCTCCTCCAAGGAGTGGGTCATACGTGCCGCGGCCACATGAAGACATGCGCCCTAACAGCGTCGGAAGAGGTATTCCAGTCGACCCCAGGGAGCCAGGCTTTGATGCGAGATCTATTCTCATACAAGGCTTGGTCGACAGAAACAGAGCTCACTGAGATGGCCATGACAGAGGCCCGCAAACCAGCAACAGGGTGCATGTCTCTGGCCCAGAGTGCTTCAGCAGAGCTATCAGAGCTGCAGTGATTCCCCCCAACTTCAGGTTGGCGACTGGAGTCAGTAAGTTCACCGGAGAGTCCAAGCCTGACACCTGGCTCAAAGACTACTGAGTGGATGTCCAGATTGGTGGTGGCAATGATGAGGTGGCCATGAAACACCTTCCTCTGATGTTGGAGGGCTCGGCTAGGGCGTGGCTAAATCAGTTGGCGCCGGGCAGCATCTATACTTGGGAAGATCTCGCCCGAGTGTTTGTCAGAACGTTTGAGGGTACTTGCAAGCGGCCAGCAGGTTTGACAGAATTACAGTGTTGCGTCTAGAAACCGAATGAAACTTTGAGAGATTATATCCAGAGGTGGATCACCCTGCACCACACGGTGGAAGATGTGTCTGATCATCAGACAATTTGTGCTTTCAAGGAAGGTGAGGGAGTCCTGGATTAGGAGGTGTCCGGATGGCCGGACTATACCTTCAGCCGGACTCCTGGACTATGAAGATACAAGATTGAAGACTTCGTCCCGTGTCCGGAAGGGACTTTCCTTGGCGTGGAAGGCAAGCTTGGCGATACGGATATGCGGATCTCCTACCATTGTAACCGACTTTGTGTAACCCTAACCCTCTCCGGTGTCTATATAAACAGGAGGATTTTAGTCCGTAGGACAACATACACAACAACAATCATACCATAGGCTAGCTTCTAGGGTTTAGCCTCTCCGATCTCGTGGTAGATCTACTCTTGTACTATCCATATCATCAATATTAATCAAGCAGGACATAGGGTTTTACCTTCATCGAGAGGGCCCGAACCTGGGTAAAACTTCGTGTCCCTTGCCTCCTGTTACCATCCGGCCTAGACGCACAGTTCGGGACCCCCTACCCGAGATCAGCCGGTTTTGACACCGACATTAGTGCTTTCATTGAGAGTTCCTCTGTGTCATCGCCGTCAGGCTTGATGGCTCCTACGATCATCAACAGCGATGCAGTCTAGGGTGAGACCTTCCTCCCCGGACAAATCTTCGTCTTCAGCGGCTTCGCACTGTGGGCCAATTCACTTGGCCATCTGGAGCAGATCGAAAGCTATGCCCCTAGCCGTCAGGTCAGATTTGGAAGCTTAAACTACACGGCTGATATCCGCGGGGACTTGATCTTCGACAGATTCGAGCCACTGCCGAGCGCGCCGCACTGTCACGACGAGCATGATCTAGCTCTGCCGCCGAACAGTGCCCTGGAGGCCGCACCCGCATCGGCTTCGACCCTTAATTCGGAGTCGACTGCGCCGATCGAGGATGGGTGGTGGGACGCCGCCTCGGGGGCTGCGATCCCAACGGCGATCGAGCCGAACACCCGCCCGCACTCTATGAGACTCGTGACTCCAAGGAGCCAGACTCCTCTCCAGACTCCGAACCCTCCGCGCCCCTGCCAATCGAATCCGATTGGACGCCGATCATGGAGTTTACTGCCGCGGACATCCTTCAGCACTCGCCTTTCGGCGATATTCTGAAGACACTAAAGTCTCTCTCTTTATCAGGAGAGCCCTGGCCGAATTACGGTCAGCAAGGTTGGGATACGGCCGATGAAGAAATTCAAAACCCACCCACCACCCACTTTGTAGCCACTGTCGACGATTTAACCGACATGCTCGACTTTGACTCCGAAGACATCGACGGTATGGACGCCGATGAGGGAGACGATAAAGAACCAGCGCCTATCGGGCCCTGGAACGCCACCTCGTCATATGACGTATACATGGTGGACGCACCAAAAGATGACGACGAGGAGCGGAAGGACGCACCGAAGGCTTGTTCCCTAGAAAGGCAGTCAAAGCGGCGACGCAAGCACCGCCCCAAATCCCGCCTCAATAGAAATAGCGATCACACAGACCCAGCGCTGGAGCAAGGAGAACCGCTGCCGGACAACGGCAATCCGGATAATCAAACCGAACAAACAAATTCTATCAAGGATAATGGTCCGGACAACATAACGCCGGACAAGCACCCGGAGCAGCAGAATGCCCGTAAAAGGCTTGTCGCCACCGCGAGGAGTCTTAAAAAGCAGAAGCAAAGGCTCAAGGCCGCGCAAGACACACTCCAAATCAGATGGAGTAAAATACTCAACACTGCAGCAAGGTACGGCGACAATCGCCCCTCCAAGAGCTACCCAAAGCGGAAGCTGCTACCCGAATTCGATGAGGAGGCCTCATACCCCCCACAACCAAATATCAAAGCAGCCACCTGGTCGGATAGACGACCCCTCTACCAACACAGAGCGGCATACAACGCCGCTCACAATACAATACGCGACCCATGCGAGGGCTCGCACCCAAAGGACGGCGCAACAAGATCCATCTATGGACCACGCAAGCGCGCCCCAGCATACAATGCAACACAACAAACATCCGAACAACGCGGTACACCCAGCTACAGGGGTGCCGCACACCCCCTATGTTTCACCGATGAGGTGCTGGACCATGAATTTCCAGAAGGATTCAAGCCCGTAAACATAGAGGCATACGACGGAACAACAGACCCTGGGGTCTGGATTGAGGACTACATCCTTCACATCCATATGGCTCGAGGAGATGATCTCCACGCCATCAAGTACTTACCCCTCAAGCTCAAAGGGCCAGCTCGTCACTGGCTCAAAGGCCTCCCCGAAAGCTCCATTGGAAGTTGGGAAGAGCTCGAAGACGCCTTTCGGGCAAATTTTCAAGGGACTTATGTCCGACCTCCGGATGCGGACGATTTGAGTCATATAACTCAACAGCCCGGAGAGTCAGCCCGAAAGCTTTGGAACATGTTTCTTACTAAAAAGAACCAGATTGTCGACTGTCCGGACGCCGAAGCCTTGGCAGCTTTCAAGCATAGCGTCCGTGACGAATGGCTCGCCAGACACCTCGGCCAAAATAAGCCGAGAACGATGGCCGCATTAACAAACCTCATGACCCGCTTTTGCGCGGGTGAGGACAGCTGGCTAGCCAGATGCAGCACCAGCGACCCTAGTACATCTGAAGTTAGTGATGGAAACGGGAAATCACGGCGCAACAGCAATAACAAACGCCGGAATAAAGAAGACAACACGAAGGGCACGGCAGTAAATGCCGGATTCAAAAGCTCTCGGCCAGGTCAAAAGCCGCCCCCTAAAGGCACCAGGGATGAACTGTCCAGCCTCAACAAAATTCTGGACCAAGTATGTCAGATCCATAGTACCCCTGGTAAACCTGCTAATCATACCCACAAAGAATGTTGGGTCTTCAAGCAGTCCGGCAAGCTCAACGCCGTACACAAGGGGGAGGATACACCAAGTGAAGACGAGGACGAGCCCCCCAAGCAAGACACGGGGGAACAAAAGAAATTTCCACCAGAAGTCAAAACAGTAAACGTGTTACACGTGATCAAGGGAAAAAACAACGCGGCACTCCCAGGAAAATATACCCAAGTGCCTGTCACCGCGAAGTCCTGCCACTGGTCGTCTCAACCGATCACTTTCGACCATCGCGATTACTCAGCAAGTATCCGACACGCAGGATGGGCTGCCCTGGTATTAGACCCAGTAATTGGCGGATATCACTTCACACGAGTCTTGATGGACGGCGGCAGTAGCCTAAACCTAATATATCAGGATACAATCCGCGGGATGGGGTTAGACCCAACACAAATTCGCCATAGCAATACTACCTTTAAAGGAGTAACGCCAGGCCCAGGGGCTCGTTGTACGGGCTCCCTCCTACTACAAGTTATATTCGGCTCCCCCGATAACTTCCGTCGCGAGCATTTAACTTTCCACATCGCTCCGTTTCAAAGTGGCTATCAAGCACTGCTCGGACAGAAGCTTTCGCTCGCTTTAATGCAATACCACACTACGCCTCCCTCACACTCAAGATGCCCGGTCCACGTGGCATCATTACAGTGCACGGAAATATCAAGCGATCTCTGCGCGCCGAAGAGAGTGAGGCTGCCTTGGCAGCCGCACACTAAAGGCGCCCGGACCAGCGAAAGCATCCAATAGGTCGTCAAGACCTCAGACACAACTAATCGAGTCCGGCGCCGCTACTTATACCGAATAAACGGTCACACCCCTATTTGTCAATACAAGGGGCTCAACACGCGCAGACAAGTGGCAATTTCTTCTCATCTTGAATTATACATGGTTTCTTTAACAAACTATCTTTTTGCACGACAACTTTTTCACCTAAATTCCTCTCTTTTACAGACGATCATCGTGCTACACCCGTCCAGGATACGGCACAACGGAGACACAGGCGCAGACGTGCAGCAGGGACCCGCTCCAAGGATTCTTTTTAGATTAAGACCCTGCGTAAACCTTTTTTACTGTCTCTTGTTGATACATATCCACCGTTGAGAAGGATGCTGACGTCTTGGCATGTGGCCACGCCAGAACAATGCACGTACCTGGACACAAGGGGCTTCTTACAAAGGCCATTATTTAGGCCCGGTTTATACCACAAAGACCGAATACCTTAGGGAGTGTTCGGCGTCGCGAGTTTGGCCCTATATGCATCAGCTCCGAATCATTGTCTTTGGTCAAATGTTGGGTTTGCCCGGCTCCTGTGTTTTGGTGCCTTACGTTCCGCTTTACCGGCTAAGGTAGCACCAGGAGAACTACTGCGATTGTGCCCTGGTTCATCCGGACGAGCACCTCAGTAGAGAAAGCCGAAAACTGACTGTCATGATATAGCGTGAGACTGGTCAACCACTCGATGACCTGTGGGAATGTTAGAATTCCTCCGCGTTAACGAAGGGTCGTTTCCCGACCAGGCATGTACGCACCCCGAGATCGGGAGAGTGCGGAGCCACCAGGGGCTATCTAGTAGCCCCACTGTCAAACTCCTATGGCTAAGTGAAAGTGCTAAAGCATTATAGTCCGGTTGCCTCGCTCGCTCCGCTATCACCTCCTTAATAGGACCAAGACGTTGGGTTAAGTGTGAACGCGTGTTTTTGCGAGCACCTCCGCATTATATGCGTGAGGGTTGAAGCCGACGGCTGCAATCTTTCAAGTTATACACGTGTATACATAAACGGCCGCCCAGGAGGCATCATATTACTTTTATGAAAAAGTATAAAAATAGCCTTATAAAAATTTATAAAAGCATTTCGCTTACAATGAGATTACATATCACTCAAACATATTATTTTTTGAGCACCGGGTCTCTATCAAACGAGCACCCTCAAGAACTTCTTCAAAGTAGTGCTCAGTAGCCCTTCGACCTATGGCCGAATCCCGCGCTGCAACAGTGATAGCATCCATCTCCGTCCAGTATGCTTTAACACGGGCAAATGCCATTCGTGCACCCTCTATGCACGCCGACCTCTTCATCGCATTAATGCGCGACACCACGTCAAGGAACTGCTGCACCAAGCTAAAATAGCTATTCGGTTTTGAGCTTTCCGGCCATAGCTGATCCACAACAGACCTTATGGAAAGTCCGGAAAACCTATTTAGTTCGGCCCATTCGGCTAATTGGTCAGTCAATGAAAGCGGGCGCTCGGGAGAATGGAATTGTCTCCAAAACAGCCGGTCTACTTCACGGTCCGTCTGACCCTAGAAATACTTGGCCGCATCGGCAGCGCTCGCCGCCAAATCCATATATACATCCTCCGAACTCCACAGCCGATCCAGAGGGGCATACCGTGGATCTCCGAACTTCCTCCGCAACATAAAGGATTTCCCAGCTACAATATCCCCGGCTTCCCGCAGCTCCTCCTTCTTTGCCCTCATAGCCGAGCGGAGGTCCTTTTTCGTCGCAACAGCCTTCTCAAGGTTCGATGCCTTCGCTTGGTTTTCCTTTTCAAGAACCCGGCAACGGTCGGCGGCGGATTTTAATTCTATGGCCATCTTGGCCATCTTGTCTCGGATCTCGCCATGCGCGGCCTTCTCGGCTTGCAACTCTTCGGCCGCCTTCAAAGCAGCCGCATTACCCAACCTCGCTTGTTCCTTGGCTCGGGCAAGTTCTGCCCGCAAGGCTTCAATAGTGGCAGCTCCATCTGCAGTCACAACATATTAAAGATACTGGCATCATGATGCTCTTCCTATGTGGCCTTTACCAGATAATGACACTTACCCTGTGCCTCGTCAAGCCTTTTGTTAACAAGCTCCATGTCGGCGTCTGCCGCATCCAACTGCCGTTCTAAATGGGCAAATTCTCTAGTCCGGCTAGCCACCGGAGCTTCCATCACCTGCACATAGAGGCAGTATGGTTATTACCTGGGAATACGATCCTCTGTTCGCCGTCGTTTCCGATGACAACCAGAGTCTCAGGGGCTACTATGTACACAGGGCACACCAGCATGTGCAGGACTATCATACATTCTTTTGCGTACCTCAAAGCCTGTCAGTAGACTCATAAAAGCTTCATGAAATCCGCTTTCGGCAGACGATATTCTCTCCATCATCGTATTCATCAGCACACGGTGTTCATCTAAGATGGCCTCTCGCCCCACCAACTCCCTCAAAACATCCGATCGCACACTATACGGTGCCGGACTCTTTTGTCTGCTCTCTTCGGGAGCAGGACACTGGGAGCTTCGGGGGTCAATGGGATTATCTTCCGGTCTCACCAGACTCGGAGAGGCCCTCCGCGACGACACTTCAGGGTCGCCCGCTTCCGGAGCGGAGGAGTCCGGAGGAGGCGTTTCGCTCTCCATCATCTCTGGAAGAAGATCCCCCGAAGACGAGCTCATTTGAGAGGGGCTAAGGCCCGAACTGCAAAAATATATGCGGTGGTTATTTTCTCAAGTAAAAGATGGCATATCTGTACTATTAAAGTATTTCGGGTCACTTACGACTCGCGGGGGAATTGATCCCCCCGCGGACTTTGTGCGGCAACAGTGCCCCCAAGGTAGGACCCTCTGTGGGAGACTTCTTCTCCCGTTTGGAAGCTTCGGCTTCCGAATCCCCGGGCGCAGTCCTTTTCCTCTTCTGGTCGTCTTCCTTCATGGAGACGCTCGCTCCCTCGGCTAGAATGGGCAGCGTTGGGGGCCCGCGTCCGCCCGCATTATCCTCCACAGTATCTTCCTTCAAGGGCTCCGGGCAAGGTGCGGTCTGGAGCATCTTTTCCAATACCGGATTTTCCAAACCCTCAGGGAGGGGGGCCGAACACCGAATCAACTTCGCCTTTGTTAGCCAGTCCTGGTCAAAAAGCGAACTCTCAGAAATAACTTCGTAACAAAGGAGAGATAGTATGTTCGGCCGGAAGATGCCTTACCTGTTCGGCGGCGCGGTTACTACTCAGGCCCACGTCCTCGGTGATTTCCGGACACTCCACCTGAGGTCCGAAGAATGACTTGTACATCTCCTCGTGCGTCAGGCCGAGAAAATTTTGAATGACACGCGGTCCCTCGGGATTGAACTCCCACAGGCGAAGAGGCCGGCGTTTGCAAGGCTGGACTTGACGAACCAGCATAACTTGTATTACCGCAACCAAACTGAAATCTCCATTGAAGAGATCTCGAATGCGGCTTTGCAGTATAGGCACGTCCTTGGCTGGACCCCAGCTCAGACCTCTGCTGATCCATGACATCAGCTGTGGTGGAGGGCCCGAGCGGAAAACAGGGGGGCCGCCCACTTGGCACTTCTAGGAGCCGTGATGTAGAACCACTCCTGTTGCCACAATTCAGACACCTCTGGGATGGAACCTTTGGGCCACGGAGCTCCCGTCATCTTGCGTATTGAGGCACCTCCACACGCTGCATGTTGCCCCTCGATCATCTTCGGCTTCACTTCAAAGGTCTTGAGCCATAGGCCAAAGTGAGGGGTAACCCGGAGGAAGGCCTCGCACACGACAATAAATGTCGTGATATGAAGAAAGGAGTCCGGAGCTAGATCATGGAAGTCTAGCCCGTAGTAAAACATCAAACCCCTGACGAAAGGATCCAGAGCAAGGCCTAGACCTCGGAGGAAGTGGGAGACGAACACGACGTTCTCGTTGGGTTCGGGGGTGGGGACGGCCTGCCCTCGGGGAGGCAGCCGATGCAAAATCTCGGCGGTCAGATATCTGGCCTCCCTCAACTTTTTGATGTCTTCTTCCGTGACGGAGGAAGGCACCCATCGGCCTTGAAGGCTAGATCCGGACATGACTGAAGGTTCGGAGCACCTGACCTGAACTTTGGGCGCTTGAGCTTGAGGTGGGGGAAGGATTCGATTGAGCACGGGAGGGAAAAATAAAAGCCTTGTCCCTTTATAAAGAGGGTGAATATCAAGCGTCCTCTCCGTGTCCGTTTGGACTTGCCTATAATCTAGGAGTCCTAGAAGCGGTTGGGTTACCCACGCCCGTATTGATGAGAATCCCGGAATAAGGGGACACGATCTCTGCTTTAACAAGACGTGCCAAGGAAACCGCCTCGCATGACGCGCTGAGGTGGGATAATGAAACGACTCGGATAAAGGCTTGGCCGTGGTGTGTCACACTACGGAATACGTCAGCAGATTAGATTTGTGTAAATGTTATTCTCTCTATGGCAATATGTGGAAACTTATTTTGCAGAGCCGGACACTATCTTTGTGTTCAAAATCTTCTATGAAGTACTTGGAGGAGGAACCCGCCTTGCAATGCCGAAGACAATCTGCGCGCCGGACTCGTCGTCATTGAAGCCTGGTTCAGGGGCTACTGAGGGAGTCCTGGATTAGGGGGTGTCGGATGGCCGGACTATACCTTCAGCCGGACTCCTGGACTATGAAGATACAAGATTGAAGACTTCGTCCCGTGTCCGGAAGGGACTTTCCTTGGCGTGGAAGGCAAGCTTGGCGATACGGATATGCAGATCTCCTACCATTGTAACTGACTTTGTGTAACCCTAACCCTCTCCAGTGTCTATATAAACCGGAGGGTTTTAGTCCGTAGGACAACATACACAACAACAATCATACCATAGGCTAGCTTCTAGGGTTTAGCCTCTCTGATCTCGTGGTAGATCTACTCTTGTACTACCCATATCATCAATATTAATCAAGCAGGACGTAGGGTTTTACCTCCATCGAGAGGGCCCGAACCTGGGTAAAACTTCGTGTCCCTTGCCTCCTGTTACCATCCGACCTAAACGCACAGTTCGGGACCCCCTACCCGAGATCCGCCGGTTTTGACACCGACAGAAGGCGTCAGGTACTGGGAGTTGAATCTGAAATTCGGCCGGACAGGAAACATGACTTTGACTCGGATGATGGAAATCGCCACCAAGTATGCCAATGGTGAAGAGGAGGAGCGACTGCGGAGCGGCAAGCACAAAGCAGTCGCCCATGAAGCCGGAGGAGGAAACTCCAGTCGGAAACAAAAACGCAAGGCCGAACCAGCTGCTCCGGGTGAGGCCTTGGCTGTGGTTCAAGGAAAGTTCAAGGGGAAGCCCAAAGGGCTGTGGAACCCCAAGAAAGTAAAAGATCAAGATGGAAATGACGTGTTGGATCTGCCGTGCCATATCCACACCAAAAAAGATGAAGAAGATAATTTCATTTACCCTAAGCATACCACTCGACAGTGTCGGCTCCTGATCCAGCAGTTCCAAGAGAAACAACCCAAGGAAAAGGAGAAGGAGGCAGACAAGGCTGAGAGTGAAGGGGAAGATGATGATGGTTATCCTCACGTGAATTCCACTCTGATGATTTTTGCTGATGTTGAAAACAAGAGTCGATTGAAAGTCATCAACAGAGAAGTGAACATGGTCGCTCCCGTGACACCCAATTACTTGAAATGGTCGCAGACTGCCATTACGTTCGACCAGTCTGATCACCCAGTGCACATCGCCACCCCTGGGAGGCAAGCGCTAGTGGTCGACCTGGTGGTCGAAGGCACTCGACTGACAAAGGTCCTGATGGACGGTGGCAGTGGCCTGAACATTCTGTACGCAGAAACGTTGAAAGGAATGGGCATTCCGATGTCCAAACTCAGTGAAAGCCATATGAGTTTCCATGGGGTCATCCCAGGCAAGAAGGCTGCGTCCCTTGGTCAGATTGCACTCGACGTGGTTTTCGGTGATGCCAAAAATTACCGCAAAGAAAAGTTGACGTTTGAAGTCATGGATTTTCAGAGTGCGTATCATGCAATTCTGGGCAAGCCAGCTTATGCACGATTCATGGCTCGACCTTGTTACGTGTACCTCAAACTGAAGATGCCTGGTCCCAGAGGAGTGATCACTATCTCTGGTAATCGGAAAAGGATGCCCAGATGGCCGTGGCAGAATGTGGCAGAATTGCAAGAATACCAGAAAAATGCAGACCCAAGTGACTTGTTGCGAGCCAAGAAGCCAGCCGCGGATTCAGCATTCCAGTCGTCTGGCGAGACGAAGTCTGTTCACATTCACCCGACGGACCCCAATGCAGCTCCGACCCACATTTCGACCACACTCGACTCCAAATAGGAAAAAGTGCTCATCCAGTTCCTCCGTGAGAACTGGGACATCTTTGCATGGAAGCCTTCTGACATGCCAGGTGTTCCCAGGGGACTGGCCGAGCATCGTTTGTGAGTCGACCCGAAAGTGAAACCAGTCAAAGAGCATCTTCGACGGTCCGCCGTCCAGAAAAGAAAAGCAATCGGCGAAGAGGTGGCTCGGCTTTTGGCAGCTGAGTTTATCCAAGAGATTTACCACTCCGAGTGGTTAGCCAATGTTGTCATGGTCCCAAAGAAAGATGACTCACTCTACATGTGCATCGATTTCAAGCATATCAATCGGGCCTGCCCGAAAGATCACTTCCCTCTCCCTCGCATCGATCAGATAGTCGACTCGACTGCTGGGTGCGAGCGTTTGTCCTTTATGGATGCCTACTCCGGGTACCACCCGATCCGTCTGTACGGACCCGATGAAATACAGACAGCTTTTATCACCCCGTTCGGGTGCTTCTGTTATGTCACAATGCCATTCGGCTTGAAGAACGTCGGAGCCATATTTATGTGAATGATTCAGAAGTGCCTGCTCACTCAGATCAGTCGGAATGTGGAAGCATACATGGATGACATTGTGGTCAAGTCATGTAAAGGTTCCGACCTGCTGACTGACCTCGCCGAAACCTTTGCCAACCTCAGAAGGTATGATATCAAGCTCAATCCATCAAAGTGCACATTTGGAGTTCCATGCGGAAAGTTACTCAGTTTTCTTGTTTCCGAACGAGGAATCGATGCTAACCCAGAGAAAGTAGGCGCTATACTTCGGATGAAACGCCCTGTGCGTGTGCATGATGTCCAGAAGCTTACTGGTTGCTTGGTGCCCTAAGTCGATTCATTTCTCGCCTCGGTGAAAAGGTGCTGCCTCTTTACCGACTGATGAAGAAATCAGATACGTTTGAGTGGACTCCAGAAGTTGATACAACATTTGTAGAGCTAAAAGCTCTGCTTTCCACCCAGCCGGTGCTTGCTGCTCCAATCAGCAAAGAGCCTATTTTGCTTTATATAGCAGTCACTGGACAAGTCGTCAGTACAGTGCTTACGGTCGAGCGGGAAGAAGAAGGAAAAGTGTACAAAGTTCAACGCCCAGTTTATTATATTTCTGAAGTCCTGACCCCGTCGAAGCAGAGATATCCCCACTATCAGAAGCTTGTCTATGGAATTTACATGACCACGAAGACGGTTGCACACTACTTCTCAGATCACTCTGTTACAGTCGTCAGCGACGCTCCATTGTCAGAGATTCTGCACAACAGGGATGCAACTGGTCGAGTGGCAAAGTGGGCGATTGAACTCCTTCCCTTGGATATCAAGTTTGAGGCAAAGAAAGCTATCAAGTCCCAAGCAATAGCAGATTTCCTCGCCGAGTGGATCGAACAACAACTGCCGACTCAAGTTCACTCTGAGCACTGGACCATGTTCTTTGACGGATCCAAGATGTTGAACGGTTCTGGTGCTGGAGTAGTTCTGGTATCCCCCCGAGGAGACAAGCTCAGATATGTCCTCCAGATTCACTTTGATTCCTCCAACAATGAAGCAGAATATGAAGCACTCCTGTATGGGTTGCGCATGGCCATCTCACTCGGTGTCCGTCGCCTCATGGTCTACGACGACTCAGATTTGGTAGTTAATCAAGTGATGAAGGACTGGGACGTCAGAAGCCCAGCCATGACTGGTTACTGCAACGCAGTGAGAAAGCTTGAGAAGAAGTTCGAGGGGTTAGAACTCCACCACATCCCCCGATTGAAAAATCAAGCAGCCGATGAATTGGCAAAGATAGGTTCCAAGTGAGAAGCCATTCCCAGCAATGTGTTCTTGGAGCATATTCACATGCCGACAGTTCAGGAAGACCCTTTCACTGAAGAGCCCCCACAACCTAAGAGCGCCACGGATCCGACTGAAGTCGAGGTCCCAGCTGTGGTCGACCTAATCATGGAGGTTCTGGCCATTACCCCCGATTGGGCGGTGCCCTACATTGCGTACATCCTCAGGAAAGAGCTCCCAAAGGATGAAGAAGAAGCTCGACAGATCATCCGCCGATCTAAAGCTTTTACTGTGATAAGAGGGCAGCTGTTCAGAGAAAGTGTGACTGGAGTCGGTCAGAAATGCATAACACCAGAAGAAGGTCGAATGATCCTCAATGACATCCACTTGGTGACCTGTGGCCACCATGCGTCCTCTCGGGCCATCGTGGCTAAAGCATACCGAGCTGGATTCTATTGGCCACGAGCAAATGAGATGGCGAAAGATATAGTCGACAGATGTGAAAGCTGTCAATTTTACTCCGATATGTCTCACAAGCCAGCGTCAGCCCTGAAGACCATTCCCCTCGTCTGGCCCTTCGCTTTTTGGGGACTGGATATGGTTGGACCGTTGAGGACAGGCAAAAGCAGCTTCACTCACGTGCTCATTGCAGTTGACAAGTTTACCAAATGGATCGAAGCCAAACCTATCAAGAACCTTGACGCTAGCACTGCTGTCAGTTTTATCAGAGAATTGACATTCAAATATGGAGTCCCACACAGCATCATCATGAACAACGGATCGAACTTTGATTCCGATGAGTTTAGAATTTTCTGCGCCTCTCAGGGCACTCGAGTCGACTATGCTTCTGTTGCTCACCCGCAGTCGAACGGACAAGCAAAAAGAGCCAATGGCCTAACTCTCAAAGGACTAAAGCCCTGACTGATGCGTGATCTCAAACACGCAGCAGGTGCTTGGGTTGATGAACTTCCGTCAGTTCTGTGGGGTTTAAGGACAACTCCTAATCGGTCGACTGGAAGAACTCCTTTCTTCTTAGTCAATGGAGCCGAAGCTGTTCTGCCAAGTGACTTGCTCCACAACGCACCCCAAGTTGAACTCTTTTCCGAAGCAGAAGCAGAGCAGGCCAAGCAAGATTCAGTCAATCCCTTAGAGGAGGAAAGAGAGATGGCCTTGATCCGCTTGACCATTTATCAGCAAGATTTGTGTCGATTCCACACCGGGAATGTGAGGGGTCGGGCCTTTCAAGAAGGAGACTTGGTTCTTCGAGTGGATCAGCAGAAACCACACAAGCTCGCTCCAACTTGGGAAGGCCCCTTCATCGTCACCAAAGTTCTCCATAACGGAGCATACCATCTTTATAGTATCAAGCATCGGAAAGACGAGCCACGGGCTTGGAACACGGAGCTGCTCCACCCCTTTTATACTTAAACACTCGTTCGAATAAAATGTAATAACCAACACCTTTTGTAATTCGTTTATCAAAGACAAGAGCTTACGGTTCTCTCATTCAATTGTGTTGTTCTTATTTACTCCTAAAATCCCCCAGTGGGTGGGCTTAGTCGCGAATCCGTTCCGCCTAAGTTTGAAAAAATCCTACCGAGTGGAGAGCAGTCCTCCCACTCGGGGGCTTAGCTGTAGTCGAGCACTCGCCTAAGTTCTCTCACTAAGAGGCTTAATGGCAGTCCAGCACTCGCCTAAGTTTGGAAAAATCCTACCGAGTGGAGAGCAGTCCTCCCACTCGGGGGCTTAGCTGCAGTCGAGCACTTGCCTAAGTTCTCTCACTAAGAGGCTTAACGGCAGTCCAGCACTCGCCTAAGTTTGAAAAAATCCTACCGAGTGGAGAGCAGTCCTCCCACTCGGGGGCTTAGCTGCAGTCGAGCACTCGCCTAAGTTCTCTCACTAAGAGGCTTAACGGCAGTCCAGCACTCGCCTAAGTTTGAAAAAATCCTACCGAGTGAAGAGCAATCCTCCCACTCGGGGGCTTAGCTGCAGTCGAGCACTCGCCTAAGTTCTCTCACTAAGAGGCTTAACGGCAGTCCAGCACTCGCCTAAGTTTGAAAAAATCCTACCGAGTGAAGAGCAATCCTCCCACTCGGGGGCTTAGCTGCAGTCGAGCACTCGCCTGAGTTCTCTCACTAAGAGGCTTAACGGCAGTCCAGCACTCGCCTAAGTTTGAAAAAATCCTACCGAGTGAAGAGCAATCCTCCCACTCGGGGGCTTAGCTGCAGTCGAGCACTCGCCTAAGTTCTCTCACTAAGAGGCTTAATGGCAGTCCAGCACTCGCCTAAGTTTGAAAAAATCCTACCGAGTGGAGAGCAGTCCTCCCACTCGGGGACTTAGCTGCAGTCGAGCACTCGCCTAAGTTCTCTCACTAAGAGGCTTAACGGCAGTCCAGCACTCGCCTAAGTTTGAAAAAATCCTACCGAGTGGAGAGCAATCCTCCCACTCGGGGGCTTAGCTGCAGTCGAGCACTCGCCTAAGTTCTCTCACTAAGAGGCTTAACGGCAGTCCAGCACTCGCCTAAGTTTGGAAAAATCCTACCGAGTGGAGAGCAATCCTCCCACTCGGGGGCTTAGCTGCAGTCTAGTACTCGCCTAAGTTTGAGACCCATCCCTATCTGCAAGGACGATGAGGTGCAGGTCGACTGCAACCTTCTTCTTTGGAGCTGCGGTACAAATACAACGTCTGCTCCATCCCTATCCGCAAGGACGACGAAGTGCAGGTCGACTGCAACCTTCTTCTTCGGAGCTGCGGCACAAATACAACGTCCGCTCCATCCCTATCCGCAAGGACGACGAGGTGCAGGTCGACTGCAACCTTCTCCTTCGGAGCTGCGGCACAAATACAACGTCCGCTCCATCCCTATCTGCAAGGACGACAAGGTGCAGGTCAACTGCAACCTTCTTCTTCGGAGCTGCGGCACAAATACAACATCCGCTCCATCCCTATCCGCAAGGACGACGAGGTGCAGGTCGACTACAACCTTCTCCTTCGGAGCTGCGGCACAAATACAACGTCCGCTCCATCCCTATCTGCAAGGACGACGAGGTGCAGGTTGACTGCAACCTTCTCCTTCGGAGCTGGGGCACAAATACAACGTCCGCTCCATCCTTATCCGCAAGGACGACGAGGTGCAGGTCGACTGCCACCTTCTCCTTCGGAGCTGCGACACAAATACAACGTCCGCTCCATCCCTATCCGCAAGGACGAAGAGGTGCAGCACGCAAAGTCCATCCAAAGGCAAACACAAGCACATTCGGAGATAAACCAAATTTAGATAAATACTAAAAGGTTCCAAGCAGTGAATCAAAAGTACTCGGGCACCAAGCCCGAAGGAGTTTAACGGTTACAGAAACCACTCGGCATTCCGAGGCAAATTTAAAGCGTATCCCAGTTTCATAAGATTGTTCACTCAGCCAGAGGAGGACTGGCAGGCTCCACGAATGAGTCCAGATCGATCCCATCAGCGATCCGAGTGGCGGCAGCAATGAAAGTCTCCATGAAGGACTGGAAGTCGTTCTTTTCGGTGTTAGCGACTTTGATCGCAGCCAGCTTGTCTTCACGAACCTCCTTGCAATGGACTCGCACCAGGGACAACGCCTGTCAGCACCACACCAGGCGGAGGATTTCTTCCATTCTTGCACTCGGTCAGGGATCTCGTTCAGTCGAGTCATCAGAGATTCCAGATCATTCTGAAGCATCGCCTCCGGCCAAAGCGTCAAGTCGATTCGAGAGACAACCTCCTTCAGGCGTGCGAGGTAGCTTGTGGTGCTGGCGATACGAGACTCTAGTTGGAGCACGTTCATCGCAGTTTCGTCGCAGACCGGGGAAGCGATAGGGTCCAGACCCATCTCTACCCTCCCAGTTTCTTCGTCAAAGTCTTGACAAAGTTCTGCAGCTAAAAGTCAGTTCAATCAACCAAGCAAAATCCGATGGCAAGCATCAACACAGTCGGATTAAAAGAAATACCTCCCAACACGAGATAAAGCTTCTTGGCGAGGGTCCTCAGATAAGCTTCTATGTCCTTCCTCTTGCGGATCGCAGACTCCAACTTTTCGTTCAGGGCGACCTTATCCTTCTTCAGGGCTGGTCACTTCGCAGATAGCTTCATTAAGACAAGATGTCAGTCTAGTCACGTCTCCTTCAAGCGTTCCGACTGAAGCAAGCTTCTTGTCTGCGAGAGCGGTTTTGTCTTGGGCTGCTTTTTGCACGGCGGCGAGGTACGAGTCCTTCTTGTCCAGAGCCAATTTCATTTTCTCTGCAAAAGAAATAATTGAATCAAAAAAGAGATCAAAGAGATACATTGAAATTCAGTCGGCAATCAGTTACCTTCCATACCAGCGGCCTCGTCTTGAGCTTTTTTCAGATTTTGCTGAGCCAATTCCAAGTCTAAGTTGAGTAGCCCCTACTTCTCTTCGAGTTCGGCAAACTTGGAGATAAGTGTACAAGACTTCTGCAGGAGGCAAGAGACAGATCAATCGATAGGTTCGAAGGCAGTTCATTTTTGAGTGAATAAAACCTAAAGAAGTGGACAACAAGCTGTGCAGACCCCAGTTGACTGCCAGCAGTCGACCGCGGTCTCGGGGACTACACCCAGTGGGTGCACTTGGCGTGGACCCACCGGTTCTGATCCCACTCGCCTGCCCCGCCGGAGTCGAGTGCAAGGACTAAAAAAAGAGAGAGAAAGAACAATTGCGCCGTCAAGAAAAGAAGAATTCAGACCACAGTCGACTGCCAGCAGTCGACCGCGGTCTCGGGGACTACACCCAGTGGGTGCACTTGGCGTGCCCCCACCGGTTCTGATCCCACTCGCACAGACCGAGTGGAAGAGCGAAACTACCAAAAACGACATCAACACCCAGTGGGTGCTCTAATTCAATGTGAACAACAGGAGATTGTGCAGAAGAAGATTTTTCGAGAACAAAAACAGTCGGAAAGTCTACTCACCTGGACGTTGGCTCGTAGAGCGGCACTAGCGTCGTAGGCAGCCTGACTGCTCTCGTGCACTATCTTCACCCGCTCCATCATCATATCAGCCTGTCGGATGGCTTCCGCAGCCGCTTCAGACTGGTTGTCTGGGACGGGGTAGCTGGTGAAAAAATGTCCAGACGACCCAGGTGCGGCTGCTTGAGGCTCCATGGCATGGAGTTGAATAGTTGAAGGAACCACAGGCGCGGTCGACCGCGTGGGATGCCCACTCGGCAAGGGTGCAGCGAACGTCACAGTGGCCCTGCCCGCATCTTCAGCTTGACAGACGGGAGGCATTGCAGTTGGTTCTTGCCGAGCCACCCTGCCAGCTGTTACCTTCTTGCTCTTCCTAGGCTTAGGAGCCACATCTTCGTCGTCGTCCGGAAGGTCAATGATGTTGGGTGGAGCTGCAAGACAGAACATTCGACCCCAAGTGAACCACTCGACCCTAAAAAGATCAAGAATCGAAATCGCAAGAGTTCATACCTGGGTTAGAGGTTACCGCATCCTCCATTCCTCGTCCTGGTACCGGTATGAAGAGGTCCCTGATGTAGCAGCACTACAAAGGCCCGCATTCAATCGGTTACACCCAGTTAATCGAATCCACATAAAGGACAAGTCAGATGGTTACCCCGAGATAGTAGGAATGGTCACTTTGATCCAAGGCAAAGCTTTGGGCGGTTTGGAAGAGATGGCTTTCGGCACTTTCGGCGCTGGAAGCGGCGTGACCTTGGATTGCTTTGGAGGCTTCTCAGTCGGCGTCGGGGAAGACGTCCTGGGGCGCTTCGAGGATTGCTCGATCGGCGCAGCCACCAAGTCCGGAGCGCCTGCCGGGTCATGAGTGTGCTTGGACCTCCTCTCCCTGCAAGGAGGCGAGTCGACTTCTTCCTCATCGGTCGATTCATCGCTCTCCTCGTCCTCCTCGGCTTCCGAATGCTCCTCGCCGCTCTCGCCCCCGCTTCCTTCTTCTTCAGCGCCGGGGTCCTGCACTCCGTTGGGCATCGAGTACATTTCAATGAGGGCCTGAAAGGATAACAATCAAAAGACATTCAGTCGACCACAAACGGGACATCACGTGGTGAATCAGAAAGATACTTGATAAAACAGAAATATACCTGCTCCGGCTGGCGCGAGTTGTCGAATGGAATCACCCTCCTGGATCCCCGAGGGTTGTCTTTGTTGCCAGTGATTCCCCTCAACCAGTTCTCCAAGATATCCTCGCTAACCTCCTCCGGGTGGATCCGAGTGGTATCCTCGAGCCCAGAGTACATCCAAATTGGATGATCGCACGCCTGAAGAGGTTGGATGCGTTGACCGAGAAAGACCTCCAGCAGATCCATCCCGGTCACTCCATCGCGGACAAGATGGACGACCCGTTCAACCAGCTCCTTGACCTGCGCCTTCTCTTCTGGAACTACCTTCAGAGGACCAGGCTTCTCCACTCAAGCCAAGGAAAAAGGAGGAAGTCCAGTCGACTGGCCAGGGGTTGGCTGATCCTTGCAGTAAAACCAAGTCGACTGCCAGCCCCGGACCGAGTCAGGAAGGATCATCGCTGGGAAAGTACTCTTGCTCCTCATCTGGATCCCCAGACCACAGCACATCTGGATCACCCGCGTCCTCTCGTCACTCGACTTGGCCTTTTTGACCGACTGGGAACGGCAAGTGAAGATGTGTTTAAAAAGCCCCCAGTGCGGTCGACAGCCCAAGAAGTTTTCGCACATGGACATGAAAGCGGCTAGATAGACTATGGTGTTCGGAGTGAAATGGTGGAGCTGAGCCCCAAAGAAGTTCAAAAAACCCCGGAAGAAAGGGTGGGGAGGCAGTGAGAATCCGCGATCTACGTGCGTTGCTAGGAGGACACACTCACCCTCTCTAGGCTGCGGCTCGGTTTCATCCCCCGGGAGTCGAGCCGACTTGTGGGGGATCAATCCCCTCTCCACCAGGTCGTTGAGGTCATCCTGCGTGATTGCCGAGCGGATCCAGTCGCCCTGGATCCAGCCCGCCGGCAGGCCGGACCTCGACGAGGATCCGCCCCGGCTGGTCCGCTTGCCCTTCGCCTTCGCGGTCGCCTTCTTCGCACGTTCCAACGCCGCCGTCTTATCCTTCCCCATGGTGGCAGATCGAGCTCGAGCGGAGGTCCGGCGATGAGGCGGAAGCGAGAGTGGCGGAGGGATCGGGAGAAAGAGAAGAGAGAATGGGGCGTGCGGAGCAGAGGCCTGGCCCGAGACCTTTTATAAGGCCTTCCACCGAGTGGCTGACCAGTGGACCCAAGTGATCTAAACAAATCCCGCAACATTCGCACGCACAGTACGTGGCAAAAAAGGTGGCGTGGGGATCGAGGAGACTTACCTAATCCGTCCCGATAACCTCATTTCCTCCCGTCTGGCGCGATTCCCAAAACTCGAATCCCGCAAGATCCGCGGAGAGTGGAACAAC
Organism: Triticum aestivum; assembly: GCF_018294505.1. NCBI lineage: Eukaryota > Viridiplantae > Streptophyta > Magnoliopsida > Poales > Poaceae > Triticum > Triticum aestivum. The sequence continues at coordinate 237,669,050 of NC_057794.1, read as the reverse complement.
TTGTCAGACTGAAGACAAACACCCCCTACATCATCATTCGGAATTCAACCATGAAAGTTCACTCGACAACAACCAAGAATGGACCAAGGCGATTGAGAAAGGAGTCGACGTCGTCTCCTCAACTCATTGTTTCAGGACAAGGCATATTCATAGCACAAAGAGTGGGTCGGAAGTGTTCTAGACCCCTTCCTCACTCAAACCCTGATCCATTCGGGGGCTAATGATGAAGCTATGTACCTAGGGTAGGGTCATGGACCTGTCCAGCATACCCTCCCCAAGGACATCTTTACAAAGAATCAGAAGCAGTTGAAGAGAAATCATCATCCACTAGACCGTAGAGATGCGCTCACTTGACCACCTTGAAGACACTCGACCACCAGAAGATGAGGAACCCTCCACTCTACAACGGTTAAGACTTAAACCATAGCATTATGAGCATTTATGACATTTACTGTAGACGTTACCTGTAACGCCTTTCCTTTATGAGCATTGAACTCTGTGTAACGGAGGGGAGCTGGGGTCCTGGCGCACTCTATATAAGCCACCTCCCTCATCTGGGACAAGGGTTCGCACTTTTGTAAACACACACACACACACACACACACATATAATCCAGTCGACCGCCTCAGGGCACCGAGACGTAGGGCTGTTACTTCCTCCGAGAAGGGCCTGAACTCGTAAAACTCGTGTGTACAACTACTCCATAGCTAGGATCTTGCCTCCTCATACCTACCCCCATTCTACTGTCAGTCTTAGATCCACGACAACCGTTAAGTCAGTTTTGAAGCTTTGTCGTCCGCTACCAGACGACAAAGATGGGCCCCGTTAGGGGTTGACATCCAGTGGGCCAAACCCCCTCTTTGCCGTCCTCTAGTTGATGGCAAAGATTCTTTGCCATCCGCTAGCAGACGGCAAAGAGTTGGCTCATGGCAAAGGCAGCCTTTATCGTCCGCTGCCTCTTTGTCGTCCACTTTTCTGCTGGCTTATGGTAAAGCCTACCTTTGCTGTCAGCTAGCCGACGGCAAAGAGCTGGCTGACGCCAAAGATCTTTATTCCGGTAGTGTCAAGAACGAGAGTTGTAAAGACTTAGCAAAAATGAGCACCCGGCCCAATAGACCCGCTTGAAGACCATCAACTCATATGCTTCTCCCCCTTTGGTCAGTAATGACCAAGTGAAGACACAAAGTGCCTATGCTTTCCCAGGCAGAGTTGGTGAGGATGTTGGGGCAGCAGGGGCGATGGTGGAGTTGGGAAATGCGGACGGGCCTAATGCAGAATCATGATGTAGTGAAGCCATAGCTGGTGAAGTGGCATCGTCCTCTTCACCAATGACTCGTGCAACAACAGTTGGAGCCGAAGATGAATACTCAGAATCTTCAATGGAAGGAGTTTGATGCCAACTTGTTGACCGTGGAGGCTTGGAGTCAAACTTGAAGCATTCAGTGAAGCTATCTGCTTGAAGATTGTCTTCAGAACAGAGCATTGTGAGGCTGTTCTAGGCATGACGACAGGCTTCATGAGAAACAAACGAGTCCTTGGTTGCAAGGTTGCATATGTGATTGACATCAACAAGAAGACTTTGCATCTGGTGCTTCATCCAGTCATGATGACTATCCTGTTTCTAATGAAGTGAAATGAGAAGCTCTTGGTCATTCAGCACATGAGCACACTTCTATGGCCTTTGGGCTACTGTGCTGGCTATTGCATCATTGTTAGCACAATGCGACAGCTGGAGCTGACCGACAAGAGGACCAGTAATAGTAGTGGTTGGACTCGTCACATGAATCCCTTCAAGGGGTTTAGTGAAGCTTTGGAAGGCAGCATTGTCTTCGCGAACAGGCTCCTTGCCAGGTTCGAGATAGATGGCTTCATGTGACATATCTACTTCAGGAAGAAAAACGACATGGTTGCATGCTGAAGCTTGATAATTGATAGTTGAGTGAAGCTTAATCAGCCGCATGACCCATGGAGCATAGAACTTGAGCCCGAACAGATCAATGCCAGAAGCAGCCAACCAACGGATGAAGAAGTCTTGAGTATTGAACCTGATGCAGTTGATGATATAAAACACCAATGTCTTCATAGTGCCTTCAAGCTTGGCGTGAGGAGAATGCCCTTTGATTGGCCACAGAGTATGCCTCAGAATGTGATATATAGTGCAGGGCAGGCACTCGAGGTCATTGACATAGAATTCCTTGGGGTATTTAGCATCAACTGGCAATGGCTTCATCATGTTGAGCATTTGACTCATGTTGGGTTCAGACTTCTGGGAGATGCTTTGAAATTCTTGTTCATAGCACTGACAACCTGGCTCATACAGATCACCATGAGTGAGCAGGGAAGTTAGCTCGATGATATCTTGAGCTTTGGCTTCATGATGTACATCACCTAACATCCACTCGAGGACCCATGTCTTCGGATCCCTGTTGTAGCCTGATATATGGAGAGTGGCATAGAATTGCAGCAAGAGTTCTTCATTCCAATGCTCCTTGTCGATGAGAAATGGGAGCAAGCCAGCTTTATGAAAGTAGTCAAGAGCTTCATCAAGGCATGGGAGTCCAGCAATGTCATCGCAGCACAGGCGCTTATGGGGGAAGATCTTGTCCTGGTTGTATAGAATACACGAGTAATAGCTTCGCTACTGGTGGCTCCAGAACCATCAGATGAGATCTTAGGCTTCTTGTAAGTATCCTTGGCCTTGTCAAAGAAGGTGTTGTGCTCTCTGAAGCTGAGCACACTAAAGGAGCCTTGTGTGGTAACAACACTGGGAAGCCTTGGTAGCCTAGGCTTTGGCTTTTGTGTTTGAGGCCTTTGCTCCACATGATAGTCATACTACGGACCAGGAGCAGTAGATGGTATCATGATAGGCCACTTGATAGTTACAAGCTCACCACAATAGAGCACCCGTTCCATAGTGTAAGGTATAGGAGGAGCAGCAACCACATCCGAGGTGGATGGTTGCACATTGTCTTCAGGGTCATCATTGGCGTCAGGCTGCACATTATCTTCAGCCATGACAATGTCATTGGATTTATTAGTGGTGGTATTGGCAGCCTCATTTACCGAGGCTTCGGTGGCTTCAGGAATTGGGGGGTCTGGCACAATCACATCTTCATTCTCTCTTGATTCATCGGTAGGGGAATAACAGCTTGATCTTCTTTTTTGTTGGCTGATGCAGCCAGAATATCTTCAGCCTCCTTGGCTTCAAATTCATGAGCAGTTTCTCAGGGGGTGGCTTCAGGAAACACTTGACGTGCTACTGAGCTTGTGGTTTGAACATCCTCTTCAGGAATGCTCGACATGGAGACCGTGGGCCTAGGGCCTCTGTGAAGCCTTCGGAATGGCAACCCCTGTGGTGAAGGAGTTGTCTTCTCCATGTCTTCAGGGGTGTCTTGCGGAGTCTCAATCACATGAGTAGTGAATTGAGCTGGTGGTGTTCGAGGAATAACTTCATGGAGCGGAGTGTTGGGGTGTTGCTCTTCCTAGAAATCATCTTGTGTGATTTGCATCATGGGACCACCAATGCTAATCTGTTCACTTCTCTATGGAGAAGGCGATGCTATCAACTTGGGATGATCTGGGGAACTAAGGAAGGATTCCATCATCATCCACATTGTCTTCATGACCAATGTCTTCAGCTGCAGTGGTTTCAGCAGCTGCAATCTCTTCAGACACATGAGACTCTATGGGAGCAAGCTCATGAACAACGAGACGACGCTCGCGATTGGAGGATGCTGGAAGGGAAATTGTGATAGGTTCAACAAGCAGCAACTCACTAGGAGTAGATGAGGCTATTTGTGCTTGGGCCCTTCATGAAGCCTTAGAGGACTTCTTCAGCCTCTTTTGAAAAGGAGCAGCATCAGAGGCTTCTTGATGCTTTCGCTTCTTTGCTTCAGCCTCATCCTGCTTTGTCTTCTTCTTTCCAAAAGAAGTTGATGGGACCTTTCTTTGAGCCAGTCATGCTAGCAGGGAAGAGCCAGTCATGCTAGCAGGGAGGAGCCAGTCATGCTAGCAGGGAAGACAATGCTTGGTCTTTCCTGCCTTGGAGCTTCGATTTCAGCCTTTAGCGGGCTTCTTCTTCTTGGCGGCCGATCGGGGGTCAATTCCAGGACGCCCAAGGGCCTTTGTCTTCACGCCTTCATTGTGAGCCTGCGCACACTTCTCTACATAGTACTTCATGCGCTCCCGAGAGCCTTTGGCTTCATTGGACGCTGATGGAATTTATCCTTGAGATCTGCCATCATCTTCTTGAAGTTCTGAACATCAGAGACACTGAGCTTGGCTATGTGCTTCTTGAAGAGAGCTTTCTCATGGTCTATTTTTTCCATCTCAACAATCTTTTGAGCAATAGCCAGCTCTTTAGCTATGCAGCCCCGGAATGTGATGTTGATGTCAATTGGCAGCTGCAGATCATCAATGGTGAGAGTAGTATCTTCGAACCATTCATCGATGAAGTTGTTGAGTATGTCAGCATCAAATAGAGGCAAATCTTTGAAGATTTCAGCCTCCTGCTTGCTCTTTATCAGCATCTCCAGAGCATCATCAGCCCGATCTTCATCGCTGGACAGATCTATGACATCCTCTTCATTGTGTAGGATGCTAGCTGGAGTGAGGCCTTGCCCAGAGATTTTCTTGGGCTTCTTGGACTTCTTGGAGATGCGAGACAAGTCTTCAGACTGAACACTAGATTCAGGTGGTGCAGATTTCAATGGCTTCATGCTTGAATCTTTTGGTGCAGCAAAAAAATTTGAAGCCTTTGCTTTCTTCTTTGGCTTCGGTGGCTCTGGAACTTCAGGATGTTCCTCTTCCCCAGCAGCTTCTTCAACAGTGGCCCTTTGAGCAGCACAGTGTGCCAAGAATGAATCAAAGTTGTCAAAGGGGCCAATTAGATTTGGTTCAGCCTCGTGACTGCCATCTGGCCTTGGAGCAGTTGGACGCGGGTTGAAGTCAATCCCAAGATCGTTCTTGTTTTGAGCTGCCGAAGCCTTAGCAAACTGAAAGTTGGCTTCAAACAAGTCATCCTCACGACTCCATCAAAGACTGGATGGGTCATCAGCTTCGGCCATTGGCCTCTAACAATGCAAGGAAAGAAGCCTTTGGCAATGGCTTCAGCCTTTTGTCTTGGGGTGAAGCTTCCTGTATACAATATCCGCCCAAGGAGGCCTGACAACATTCTTATCATCGTACTCTGGAGTCACAAAGTGATAAAGGAACCATTGCTCTGCCCAGCATCTGCGAATCCATTCAACTCTAGACTTGCGCTCACCATAGGTTTCTTCTGGGTCAGTCTAGTACATCTTATATAGATTTGGTGGCAAGTCCAAAGCAGTGTTGTCACAGCCCTGCCTGCCACCCTTCTTTGCAGATTTGCCAGGTGCCATTGGATTCAAAATGAAAGGCTTCACAACAGTGTTTCGCTTCACGCGACTGGTCAGACAGGAACTGGCTTCAGGCGGTTCAATATGATGCTATAAGAACTCTGCAAATGAATTCATGCTATGAGAACCAAGGGATTCTCCCACGGACATGTACCTATGACAGCATTAGATATGCGAGGGAAGGGGAAGAGGTCATATGCATTCTCAGAAGATTTTGAAGATAAATTAGTTTGAAGATAGTGACCTCATAGCACGAAGACATTCACTTATAGATGTAAGTTGGTTCCAGATTTGTATGAATCCAAAAGTAAGCACAAGTGAAGAATCAAACTAGATGTGAAGCATTCAGAAGTGAAAGTACTTTGCAGATTATGAGATTCAGAATAGACAACATCCAGATTTGGAAGTGTAAAAACATCTTTTGGGGGATGTGGATAGTTCTACGGATCAAATAAACGGTAAAAAGTGAGTTCTTATTTACTGCACGAAGAACTGCTAGATGAGAAGGATGGAGGCCGAGCAGTTCAATCTCCCATGCCCTAACTTGGCGACGGAAGACACCTACGGCGACGGAGGGGGGAAGATGTTCGCGGCTGGCGTGAAGACGATGTCGAAGAGGTCACGGCAGGGGCGCGCTTCGTCTCCGGCGACAACTGATGCTAGCGGTGGCGCTAGGGTTTGAGCGAGAAGGCGAGGGGAAAATAAATAATGACTGCAAGGGTTGAGTATTTATAAGGAAGAGGGACGGTGCAGTGTAATTACTGAGGCGCCCCTGGCGGTTCATAGCTAAAGGACACGTGGCAAGCATGCAACAGATTGAAAGTTGTGCCACGACCCCACACGCGCCTCGTTTGTCGGGTGGTCATTCCGGCTTCTTTGGTATTGAGGCAAAAAGGATAGAGTTAGTAAACGCAGTTTAAAAGTTTGTCTCTTTATCTTTAACTGACAAGGACTCAGTGAAGACAATCGACACATGTCAATAGAATGCATATGAAGAGACAAAGAGAGTTGGAGAGATAATCACGAAAGGGGTCAGGGTCCGATCACATTCACTTAGTGCAGAAAATGGCAAGTTGAAGACATAGCTATAAGCGAATGTTGTAGAGGACAGAACACACACACATACACACACACATACACACACACACACACACACACACTGATAGAGGCGAAGGTGTCCCGATGTTTCGATGAGATAGATATTGTTTTCTGTGGGGGTCGACTTTGACGATCCGACTACAAACGTGTGAAGACATCACGCCTTAGCAATCGCTAAACCAACTTCCGAGGGTTATTGACCATGCCGGAATACGATCAACCTGACCACGAGGGTCTATTTCTTGCGAGCAAACAAGGAACAAGCAAGAAACTAAGATTGCAATCTAGATATTGCGAATAAAAGAGGAAAGCTTTATTAATGAAGGTGGGGTTCTGTGACGTCTTGGTCTGGTCATTGGACACAAACGAAGTGCGCGAATTTGCAGCTATGGTGAACTTTTAATCTAAACAAAACCCAAAGTCTAAACGACGCCCTAAGGGCTGTATATATGGAGGAAGAGGGGGGGATTTCATGGCCCTTGGAGGAGGGGTCCAAAACCAACCCTAACTCTTGTTTCCCCACACATACAGACTCTAAAAACAGCCTATACTTAAGTATTTCGAAAATACATGGCCTGGCCCAATAATAAGGTGATGCAACACCTAGAATAGCCTCTGGACGAAATTTATGTAGTGGCATCTTGTATATTTTGTCCAAGGCTTCATGCACTCCTTATGGTGGCTTCAAAGTCCTGAAATCATCACTTGTAACTCCGTTCTTGATCCCCTTGCGCATGCTATCATCTCCATGCTTGAACTTGCTCCAAGGTTCATCTTTCTTGTCCAAGCTAGGCCCTTCATTTGTAAGCAAAACAAATGTATCCAATTTAGGCAGCATCATATTCTCATGAACATTAGAATCGTTACCAAGAAACAAAAGTACCTGATAATTCAATTGGCGTGCGCGAGTTCTAGTAATTGGTCCAGTATGTATAGCAGCAGGGGTTGTGGGTGTAACAATGGTATTGATGTCCTCATCACAGACACACACGCATATGTATGTATGTATGTATGTATGTATGTATAGGGTCGCGCTATTCGTCACCCTGGGTGAGGAATAGTTATTCTTCACCCCCTCTCTATTTTGACATCAATGCACCATAATTTTACGTTCCGTAAGTTATATCTTATTTCCGACGTAAAAAGAGACCGTAAGAAAATATATAATCATCGTAAAAAAATTATGTTATGTAAAATTACAAACATAAAAACATAGTGTAAAATACACATAAACTGCAAATTTTCTTATCTTATGATCTATATTTTTATTTTTTACGCGAAATTTTACGTAATGAATCAATAGGAATGTAACTATTTGAATTCCAAACGTAATTTAATTATGAAATGATCGTAAGATTACCTCGGGTGAAGAATAACTTATTCTGCACTCTGGGTGATGAATAGTATCACTAGTATGTATATATATATAGGGTCGCGCTATTCGTCACCCTGGGTGAGGAATAGTTATTCTTCACCCCTCTCTATTTTGACATCAATGCACCATATTTTTATGTTCCGTAAATTTTATCTTATTTCATACATAAAAAGAGAACGTAAGAAAATATGTACTTGCCGTAAAAAGTATTTTATGTGACATAAAATTACGAATGTAAAAACATAATGTAAAACGTATATATAGTGAAGACGAAATCGAACATTGCAAAGATAAAACATGAAGACAAGGCAATGTTGAAGACAACCCAACTTTGAAGATAAGGCAACATGACGCTAAAGAAACATCTTCAAGAAAGGTTGATGGTGGCGTTACCCACCGTATAGGAAGTATTAGACCCAGACACGACGCACAATTATCGTGGCGCTCCAAAGTCAAATTCCACATTAATATATTCACACTGAGAGGGTATGTCTTCATGAATTGAAGATATGCGTTAGTTTGTGTGTTGCGCACCTAAGTCATCAATATGCATAAGCGTTAGGATGTGTCCATTCAAAGGACATTTGAGGATTCTAAGATATTTAACTCACACCGCAGCTTACAAAACCTTTTCTCATCCAAGGGCTTCGTGAAGATATCTACCAATTACTCTTTAGTGTTGACGTGAATGATGTCAATGTCTTCCTTCAACACATGATCTCTGAGAAAGTGATGACGGATCTGAATGTGCTTTGTCTTTGAGTGTTGAATTGGATTGTGAGCAATCTTGATGGCGCTTTCATTGTCACAGTAGAGGGGCACATTCTTCATGTTGGTGCCATAGTCCTTGAGGGTTTGCTTCATCCAAAGAAGTTGAGCCCAGCAAGATCTAGCAGCAATGTATTCAGATTCAGCGGTGGAGAGTGATACACGGTTCTACTTCTTTGAAGACCAATAGACAAGAGATCGTCCAATAAAGTGACATGTTCCTGATGTGGAATTGCGATCAACCTTGTCACAAGCATAATCAGCATCTGAGAATCCAACTAGATCAAACTTTGAGCCCTTTGGATACCATAATCCTAGCGCTGGGGTGTGAGCCAAATATCGAAGAATTTGCTTCACCATGAGGTGATGCGATTCCTTTGGTGCCGCTTGGAATCGGGCACACATGCAAACATTAAGCATTATATCTGGCCTAGATGCACATAAGTACAATAAAGAACCAATCATAGAGCGGTATACCTTTTGATCAAACTCTTTACAATTTTCGTCGGGGTCCAATTGGCCTTGGGTTGACATTAGCGTCGTGTACTCTTTGCAGTCTTGCATTCCAAACTTCTTTAGGCAATCTTTGAGGTGTTTTTCTTGTGATATGAAGATGTCATTTGTCTGTTGATGGATTTAAAGACCAAGAGAGAATTTCAGCTCTCCCATCATGGACATCTGATATTGCAATTGCATCATATGCCCAAACTCATCACTGTATCTCTTATAAGTGCATCCGAAGATAATGTCAACCACATAGATTTGGCATACACACAATTCTCCATCATATGTCTTCGTGAAGAGAGTGGGATCAAGAGAACCAGGTTTGAAGCCTCTGCTCTTTAGGAACTCTTTGAGTGTGTCATACCAGACGCGAGGTGATTGTTTAAGGCCATATAGTGCCTTGTTGAGTTTGTAGACCATATCAGGATGTTTTGGATTTTCAAAACCAGGTGGTTGAGTTGCATACACTTCTTCTTCAATTTTGTCATTGAGGAAGGAACTCTTCACATCCATTTGATACAAAAGGATGTTGTTGTGGTTAGCATAGGCTAGCAGTATGCAAATGGCTTCAAGCCTAGCCACAGGAGCAAAGGTTTCATCAAAGTCAATTCCTTCCACTTGTGTGTAACCTTGGGCAACGAGATGAGCCTTGTTTTTGACAACTTGACCATGTTCATCTTTCTTGTTGCAATAGATCCATTTGGTGCCTATAATATTATGCTTGCAAGGATCGGGACGTTTGACTAGCTCCTAGACATTGTTCAGCTCAAATTGTTGAAGCTCTTCTTGCATAGCTTGAATCCATTCAGGTTCCATGAAGGCTTCATCAACTTTCTTGGGTTTAGATATCGAGACAAATGCAAAGTGTCCACAGAAGTTTGCTAGTTGTGTTGCTCTTGATCGAGTGAGACGACCAGGTGCATTGATACTATTGAGAATCTTCTCAATCTGAACTTCATTGGTAACCCGCGGATGAATAGGGCGAAGACTTTGCTCTTGCTGATTGCTATCTTCATCTTCAGCATTATCTTCAGGCTGAGCATTGTCTTCACGTGGTGTAGATGCTGGAACGACAATTTCCTCTTTTTCTCGTTCCTTGGTGGGTATGATTTCTCCAGTACCCATCATCTTCATAGATTCACTAGGGGAAGCTTCATCTAGCACATTTGGCAGGTGCTCTCTTTGCGAGCCGTTAGTTTCATCGAAACGCACATCTACAGTTTCAACCACTTTATAGTGAAAGAGGTTGAAGACTCTGTAGGTGTGCGAATCCTTTTCGTAACGAAGCATAAAACCTTTATGTGCTTTCGGTGCGAATTTTGAAATGTGATGTGGATCCTTGATCTAGAACCTAGCACTGAAGACTTTGAAATAGCTTACGTTTGGCTTCTTACTACTGAGTATTTCATAGGATGTCTTCTTGAGGAATTTGTGAAGATAAACTCTGTTGGTAATATGGCATGCAATATCAATGGCTTCAGGCCAGAACTTTCTTGGAGTCTTGTACTCATCAAGCATCGTACGTGCCATCTCAATAAGGGTCCTATTTTTGCGCTCCACGACGCCATTCTGCTGAGGTGTGTATGCAGCGGAGAGCTCATGGGTGACACCTAGCGTATCAAGATAAGTGTCGAGGCCAGTGTTCTTGAATTTCATGCCATTGTCACTCCTAGTGTGCTTGATCTTGACGCCATAGTTGGTCATGGCGCGATTGGCGAATGGTCTGAAGACATCCTGCACTTCAGTCTTACAGAGAATTATGTGCACCCAGGTGTATCTCGAATAATCATCAACAATAACGAAGCCATAAATATGTGTAGTGGTAGTAATGGTAGAGTAGTGAGTAGGGCCAAATAATTTCATGTGTAGCAGCTCGAAGGGACGCGAAGTCGTCATGATTGTCTTCGAGGGATGTTTTGCCCTAGTCATCTAGAACTTGATGCCCTCTATTCCAGTGATATGCTTCTTCTTCATGAGAGTGTGCAAGTTCCTCATGCCCGCATGTGCTAGCCTTCGATGCCAAAGCCAACAGTCTGAAGGTTTTGCTAGAAGACATATGGCAAGTTGTGGTCCTGCGGAGAAATCTACCATATACAGGTCACCTCTTCGATAACCTTCGAAGACTAGAGATTTGTCAGTTTCCATAAGCACAAGTGATGAGGACATCAATACAATGTTACAACCACAAACCCTGCTACCATACGTACTGGACCAATTACTAGAGCTCGTGCATGCCAATTAAATTACCAGGTACTTCCGTTTCTTGGTAATGATTCTAAAGTTCATGAGAATATGATGCTGCATAAATTGGATACATTTGTTTTGCTTACAAATGAAGGGCCTAGCTTGGAGAAGGATGAACATTGGAGCAACACCTAGCATGGAGATGATGGCATGCACAAGGGGAACAAGAACGGAGTTGCAAGTGATGATTTCAGGACTTTGAAGCCACCATAAGGAGTGCATGAAGCCTTGGACGAAATATACAAGAGGCCACTTCATAAATTTCGACCAGAGGCTATTCTAGGTGCTGCGTCACCTTATTATTGGGCCAAGCCCATGTAATTTCGAAATACTCAAGTATAGGTTGTTTTTAGAGTAACAAGACATAGGGTTGGTTTCAGACCCCTCCTCCAAGGGCCATGAAATTCCCCCTCTTCCTCCATATATACAGCCCTTAGGGCGTCGTTTAGACTTTGGGTTTTGTTTAGATTAAAAGTTTGCCATAGCTGCAACTTCGCGTACTTCATGTGTGTTCAACGACCAGACCAAGGCGTCACAGAACCCCACCTTGATCAACAAAGCTTTCATCTTATATTCGCAATATCCAGATTGCAATCTTAGTTTCTTGCTTGTTCTTCATTTGCTTGCAGGAAATAGACCTTCGTGGTCAGGTTGATCGTGCTCCGGCATGGTCAATAACCTCTCGGAGTTGGTTTAGCAATTGCTAAGGCGCGTCGTCCTCGCACGTTCGTAGCGGAATCGTGAAAGTCCACTCCTCTGAAACGATAATCACCATCTCATCGAAAGACTGGACACCTTTGCCTCTATCAAGTGGTATCAAATTTCTAGGTTGCTCGATGAGATTTTACAGTGTTTCGTAGTTTAGATCGAGTCTGTTATTCATACCTACAGTCCACGAAAACGCCAAAAAACATTTAGGGTTAGTTCATCATATCCAAACCAATTTGAGCCATTGCATAATCTTTTCTATATTTGCTTTGTTGAATTTGCAGTTGCATCGTCATGTCAAGTTGTTGGTCTTAGCATCTAGTTCTTTAGAGTTTCGAGTTCTGCTCACAAGTGTCATGCCACCACCGCACCATCATCATCGCCCGTGCCATATACCACCACCGATTATCCGCTATTTCTCTGAGTCCATATACCATCACCGCTTCGAGTCCATATACCACCACCTCTCCTAGTCCATATAATACCACCAATTCGAGTCCATATACCACCATCGATCCGAGTCCATATACCACCACCAATCTGAGTCCACATATACCACCATCATATACCATCACCAGTCCGAGTTCCACCAGATTCATCTTCGCCGCCAGTCCTAGTCCGAGTCCATTATTTGTTCCTCTACTTTCGAGTTCTAGATCACGCGATACTATGAGTCGTGGACAAGTCGGGTTCCCCAACTTTCATGCCACCTGCGGAAGAAAAATAGTTCCAGTTTCAAAAAATGAAGTCTGGAAAATTCTCGCTAGGCAGTTTTTAGACCATTTGTAGACTTTTGCGAAAAAAATGTTGCGGTGCAAAAAAGTGGAAAAAGAAAAAAAAATCAGAGTGCGCTCCTCCCTTGTTTACGTGCAGCGCCGTGATTTTGTTAGTGTTCTAGGCTCGCGTCTCTAGCATGGTCTAGCCTAGGACCAACACGGTACCATCGTTGAGCATTTATTCAACTTTGCATCTATGAATTGATTATTGCTGACCCTTTTTGCTACCATATTATAAGCCTTCCCAGCTCCACATACATCTACGTCGTGCGTTTGACTCTCCTTGGTAATCGCTCTATCCAAGCTTTGAGAGTTTTGACTACAACGGTTGCCGATCACCACCTGCTGCTGGGTAAGAACTGGTAAGAATTTGAGATTTGCTTGACGGATTTGTGACTTTCGACAACACCAACGCCACTTCCTAGTAGTCTGTAGGATCATATTCTTGTGTGTTTCTATTGCTGCTAACCATGGAAGGATCACAAGCTGACAAGACTGACTGGGAGAACATGACGAACAAAGAGTTACATGATAAGTTTCGGCAAATGATGAGTGGACAGGTGGAAGATGTGCTAAACATATTTGAAGAGGCCATAGAGAAGATAGATGGCACTGAGAAGGCATTCGAAACAAAGCTCGATAACAATTTTAATGAATTGCTCACGCGTCTTCCACAACCACCTCCCACTGCACCGGTCGGACCTCTACAACAAAAACAACATCGCCTTCCAAATCAAGTGGGACGAGCACTACGCATTCCCCTTGAGCCTGGTCAAAATTCTAGTGCCACTGTACCTATTGTTGATGCTTCTGTAGCTCCGGCTACTACCGCAGAGGTGGAGGACCATTACGAGGATGAGGTTCATGAAAATCAAAACTATGTGCAACCACCAGCACCACCACCACCTGGTCATCCTCATGCATATCATCGCAACGGTAGGGCTGCACCACCAACTGAGGTACGAGATCATGACCATCTTCCTAAACTAAAATTGAATATTCCACCATTTGAGGGTAGATATGTTCATGATATATATCTTACTTGGGAGTTAGAAACTGAACAACATTTTACATGTTTACAATATCCTGAGGAGAGACATGTTCCTGCTGTTGTTTGTGCTTTCACTAGTTTTGCATGTGTTTGGTGGTCTGAACATTGTAGATTATATCCTATTCTAGCTAGTTGGGCTGTTTTGAAAACTGCTATGCGTACTCGTTGGATTCCACCATATTATCAACGTGAATTACTTCAAAAATTGCAGTGTTTAAGACAAGGAAAAATTATATAGAAGAATATTATCAGGAATTACAAACTGGAATGATTAGATTTGTATTGTTGAGGATAATGAAGCTATGCTTACACGTTTTATGGGTGGATTAAATAAAGAGATTCAGACCATTCTAGAGTATAAGGAGTATAACAATATCACTCGTTTATTCCATCTTGCTTGCAAAGCTCAACGTGAAGTGCAGGATCGACATGCATTGATGCGAACTAACTTTTCTGCAGGTCGACCTTCATCATGGACACCGCGCGCATCCTCTACTCCCACATGTCCTACTGCACCACCATTGAGTTCAGCCACCAATTCCAACCGAGATACAAGAAAACAGGCACCACCACCACCATTTGCCAGGAGTACACCTTCCGGTTCTGCACAGAGCTCTTCTTCATCCATGGCATCAACTAGGCAAACACATGATATTATTTGTCGTCGTTGCAAGGGTGGAGCTCATTATGCAAGAGAATGCCCATCTAAGTGTGTGATGATTGCTACTGAGGATGGTGGGTATGAGTCCGCTAGTGACTATGATGAGGAGACTTTGGCTCTTATTACAAGTGAAGAACATGGTGGAGATGATTCTGATCATGAGACGCAAGACATGGCTCCAGAAGACGCTAATAGGTATGAATGTTTAGTTGATCAACGTGTTTTGAGTGAGCAGGTCACACAAGCTGAGCAAAATCAGAGGCATAATTTGTTCCATATAAAGGAAGTTGTGAAGGAACCACTACTGCAGGATGCTGCTAACGCGGCACTACGATCAGAGACCCTTCGATGAAACTGTGTGCCATGCCATAATCGCAAACGGTGGTGTAAAAAACCATCAAAAAGGTGCAAAATGTTTGCGATGGAGGATGCATCAAACACTGTTCAGATTTTAGTTGCGTGTGCGATGCAGGGCATACGGTTCATCTCAATTAACTGTTTGTGATGAGGAGGAACAAAAGAAACGGGCTGCCAGATGAAGGTGTGTGTGATATACAGCATACGGTTCACTCGGATGAACTGTTTGTGATTAGGCAACACAAAAGAAACGGGCAGCCAGATGAAGGTGTGTGCGATATATGGCATGCGGTTCACTTGGATGAACTGTTTGCGTTGAGGCAAGAGAACAGAAATGGTTCAATATAACACGATGTTTGTGATACGCGGCAAATAGGTGTTTAATCAGAAATGTGTGCGAATACCGATAATAACAGAAATGGTTCCCTAGTGTGGTCCGTGTTCATCTGATCATCATCTCTTTCTTGTGCTAGCTCGATGTTCCTTCTATGCCAAGTTTCCATTAATTGATGGCATTTTATGAACACGCCACCGCTTCCCGCCATTTCCTCACATGTTTCCCGCCACCCAGCGATATTGCGCATAGGTGGCGCGCGACGCACGGAGGCGACAAGCGCAGCCTATAGCACATCCACCTTTTCCAAGCATGCCAACCCACCAAAGCGCCGCCTCTGCCATCAACCTCGTCGACAAGGAAAACGAGCAGTCGCCACGGCCCGTCGAGGCCGAGGCGCTCCCCGGCAATGCGATGGACGACGCCGCGATGTGCGTCATCACCAGGGTTGAGCAGACCTTTGATGCATGGCACTTGAGCGTCGCGAATCAGGATAGGCATGTTAGCACCGACAGTCTGCAGCTCGCCGCACAACATGATCGATGGCGCGCCGCAGAGCAAGCTAGGCGCGTCTGCACTGATAGGCTACGGCTCACCGCACGGCAAGACCGTTGGAGCACCGCAGAGCGAGAGGCGTGGCGTGCCACACAGTAAGAGAGGAACCATCGACGCTTGTCTGCTATCGAAATGGCGTCGCAGCTGGGTACACGTCCGGTCAGTACCCCCATTCCTCGCCAGGAGTGGGCAGAGGCCCTCAGTGCCATACTTGCACCAGAGGCCGGCCGCGCCGTACTTGCACCGGACGCCTGCCGCGCCATTTGCATGGGTGCCACCATTCGCCTTGTCTGCGGCCTTCTGGATGCTAATGCGCTAGTCAGTAGGCTCGACCGCCTCCTTGGCCCTGGTGTCCACCTGGGCGCAGTAGAGGAACATGGCCGTCGCATCCTCGAGCTGGTGATCTCCGATGAAATAGCCAACTTGGAGCTCGAGATCGCGCTCCAGATGTACCGCGAGTGTGTCGACCGCTTGGACGAACGCTTGCACAAGTTCAGGCAGAGCCAAAAGCTACCGTAGGCAAGGGCTGCTAGTCATGGTCTCATCGACGCGTTTCATTTTGAAAAGTCGTTTCGACGTGGATAGCTATGTATTCACAGCAATCATAGTATTGCTCTGTTTATTGCTCTGTTCCAATCTGTGTACTCTGTTTTCCATTCTTATATGTTCTGTTTCAATGTGTGTATATATGATTTCCATTATGTATATGTGGATGATAACAGCTAGATTCAAATTAGTATACAAAACAGATAGACAATGGAATTCATAATATATATATATATATATATTAAATGTTCATTAGTTCATCATAGAATATATATATATATATATAATATCATCACATATACGTGATGATACTTAACTACTAGGTACAATGCATAAAATTGAAGATGAACAATACTAAAACTAATAATCCCTTTTGGGGCTAGTATTCCAGCAGCCCCTTGCTAGCAGCTCCCTGGTGCGCGGCGTCGTCCCAGTGCGGAGGCAGTACTCCGCCTCCTCCGCCTCACAGCGCTTGACGTACCGATCTACCTCTTGATGGCGGACGCGCGCGGCCGATCTTGCCATTTCGTTGGGCGCCCATCGGAGCTCCTCGTCCGTGGCATTTTGGAGCTTATCGGCCCACCTCCACGCAGCGACGAGGTGCCTGACGCATATGACCTTCCTCACAAAGTACCCGTCTTTGTACACCTCCTCGGCACGACGACGCGCCCACCCCCAAAGCTCCGCCGCCTCCTTTTTCCAGGCGGCATCACGGGCTTCACGGGCCGCCTGGTGCCTGGCTTCCACCTCCGCCACATCCTTCTTGAACGCCACGTGCCTGGCTTTCACAGCCAGCGGCGGCTACTTCCACAAACAAAGATTATACTGGCCCCAAAACCAATCCAAAGTTGGGGGGTCCGGCGCAACCTCGTCAGGCGACGCATAGGGGTCCTTGTCGCTGCTAATCGAGTGAGCGTCCTCTGGGGGCGGCGACTCCTCATCGGCACGTGGGCAGACCAGCGGCGCCATGGCAGAGATTTGAGAGAGAGAGAGAGAGGGGGGGGGGCGGGCGAGCGAGGGAAGGATGTAGATGAGAATGCAGGTGGGACGACGTGAGCAAGGTAGTATTTATTGGCGGCCAGAATCTAGATCGACGGGGACAGTACACACGCCGGTCGCCAGAATTTATGAGTACTGTAGTTTGAATTACACACGATTCCCGCGGCAAAATCCATGTGTGAACATGATAGGCAAAATCCGTGTGTGAACATAATAGCTGACGGTTTCCAATGCAGAACCGTGTCTGATTAATGATCCCCGCCATTCACCTACCAAACCTCGAGCCGCGAGATAGAGTACCAATCATGTGGGGACTGGTTATCTTGCCAAATCTTTACATTTTCTTTTTTGAACACCAGATATTTACATCGTCTGATGATTTTTTAACTCGCACACAAGTACACAAAAATATGATTTTTGAAACCGTTATGGTTAGGCGTTGCATGTAGATGTAGTTCAAATTTGAATTACGGTCATTAAATGGTTAGAAAATCACTTAAATGTCTTTGAAAGGTCAAATGACCCCTGAAATTTTCCAAATTTTCACATGACAGTTGTATTAGTGCATGTTAAACGTAGAAAACAATTTGAAGGCCGTAAGAGGAAGCTATCTCATGTTCGTCATCAAACATGCATTGTTCCCTCTCGAAACCATGAACCTTCTAGTGAGTTGCTCCATTTTGTGAGGGGTGTCTGCTTATTGGGGTTTTCTATTGCAGATGGTTACTCAGACAGCACCGTGGGCGATGAACTCAAACAACCCGCACGGTTTCTAGAAAGTAGGCATGTTCAATCAACTAACAATCACACACGGCTTCCGACAGCGAACTGTTTGCGTTAGGCCACCTTGCACAAACGTTTCCACATAAAGAACTTTGTGTGATATACATATGTATGGAAATGTTTTTCTAGGATTCACCGTGTGGGATGTATGTACCTACGGAAATGATTTTCTGGGATTCACCGTGTGGGATGTACATACCTACGGAAATGATTTTCTGGGATTCACCGTGTGAGATGTACATTCCTATGGAAATGATTTTCTCGGATTACCATGTGGGATGTACATACCTACAGAAATGATTGGGTTTCGATGCCTCGCCTGATCGCACATGGCCCCAGCTTGTGTCCCAGGAGGGCCTATCCCCGACGATTTCTGGGTCGTGTGGGAAGGACCCCCCTATCGCCCACACTCACTTGGTGACAGTTCCAAATGTCGTCGCGGAAAGGGGTTAAAATCGTTTGTATAGCACGTCGTTGTACCAGTGAACGTACAAGAGACTACTTTGACACATCGATAGCAACTCTCAAGGAAGACATACGAGCCATGATGGTCAATTGCTCTTCTACATCTCCTTCCTATTCAAGACGGAGCCACTCAAGTCGTCATTCTTCGCAATCTTATTCAGATGCAAGTCCTCCACAAGGTCGCCCACAACGTCGCCAAGACCAAGAAGTTCATCAAGCTCCACAAAATTCATTCCACGGCAATGGGTTAGAAGCTCGCCTATGTGAAGGTGACCACCTACGGCGACAAGCAAATGATCCTACGGTCCAAGAGCAAGCTCCGATACACCGAGACCAACAACAACAACAACAACAACAACAACAAGACCAAGATGGTGATGCCCTTCGACAAGAACAACATTGCCATGCGGAAGAAAACCTTGAAGCCCAACGTGCTCTACGTGAAGCTACACTAGCCGTCGATGAGCGCAATTGTCAAGCACTTGTAACATCCCAAATTTTCAGTTTGGAATGTTATACATTAGATCATCATTGCATAACATGTTTTATTGCATTTTTGGCTTGATCCTAGAAATTCTATGCAACTCAAGGACCCACGAAGAGAGTTGGGAATTTCGTTATTTTCATATTTGAGTTTTCTCAAATTTTGAAAAGAGGATCGTTTGATTTTAATTATTTTCTCTTCGAATATTTCTTTTATAAAAATAAAAGAGAGAGGATAAAATGACTTCCTCAAAATAAATAAATAATGGAGATTTAATATTAAAATAAAATAAGATTTTAATCGGAGTTTTATTGCTATTTTATTTGAATTAGAAAAAAATGCGTTTTTCAAAATTGCATTAGAGTCCCAAATAAATGTTCACCTTGTCCGGTAGATTTTTAGAGGACAGAGAAAAATTATTTCAGGATTTTTGGAGTCTGTTTAGTATTTCTTTTCTTTGTTTTTCTGCACGGAATAATTTAAAAAAAAAGGAAACCGACTCTGGGCCGTACCCGAGCGGGACTCCGCCCGGGGGGCTTTATAAGCCGGGGCACCGCAGCCCACCACAACCCAAACCCACAACCCGTCGCCCGAACCCTAGCCCCGCATGATCCGCCGCCGCCGCCACGAGCAGCCGCCCGCCGCTGCCGCCCCCGTTCGCCGGACCTCGCCGGAGGTAGTCGCCGCTGCCGCCTCGGTTTTCGTGAGAAAACCGATCGGTTTTTTTCGAAACCCGAGATCCATTTTTTTAGATCCGGTTCGTTTTTTCGGTTTAGTTATTTAGCGGACGTTTGTACATACTTTCGTTTTAATGAACGGTTTTCATCCATTAGTCACAGACAGCGAACGTTCGTTCGTTAGCCTGTTCATTGGTTTTTCTTTTTCTCGGATTTTTCGCGATTATTTTCGATCGTGATTTCTGATCCGATTTTCGTTTTAGTTTATCATTTCGCTCGTTTATCAAAATCAGGCGATTCAAGCGCCTAGAGTTTCGTCTCGAAGCCCTCTTTCTGTTTAACCAACTTAAACAAGTTTTTCCTACTGTAAAATTTGACTTTAGTCCGTATTAGTAATCGGAGCTTGTTTCTTTCGCAGTGTGAGTTTCGTTGCTTCATTTGATTTGATTTGTTTTTTGCAAATCGGAGTTCTTAAGTTGAACTTTCTGGTTAGATCTTATTATTTGAGTTTTACCCGTGCTTCTTGCTTGATTGCTTATTGTATGCTTGTTTGATTGCGATAGAGTACCCGAAGTGTGAAGCGTGCCACTACGAGTCTCTAGGTTTCACGGATCATCAGCAAGGCAAGTAACACTTTGATCATACTTCTTTACTACCCAGTTTTTATTGCATTAGATCAACCCTCAAACAATTGCATGGTTAGGATCTGAATAAATTGTGGGTTGGGAAGTAGATGAGGTAGTACCTATTCACCTGTTTTATTATCAAACCCCGGGAGTTACTTCTATGTTGCTTATATTGCTATGCTATGCTAGTAGTCGTGGTTTGGGTTTGAGTGTATCCATGAAAGATGTGTGTTGTTAATTAATGGTTAACTTAAGGTGGCAACTTTAATACACATCTAGGTGGATTGAGACACATGGGGAACCCAGTGATTGCCTGTATTTTTGGAAATCCCGGGGTACCGTGTGATTTTCCTATGGACTGCCACCCAGGCCCAAAGGGATCATAAGATTATTCATGCTGGAAACTTCCGTGTGCAGCCACATGCCATTATGGGCTCTGGCATAGTTGAGTAAGTTGTGGGAAACCTTTCCATGATGGGCTAGCAGATGTAGGGGATTGTAGGTGTACCGGCCTATCTATCGGTTAAGGGGACCTCTTCGGAAAGACTGTGTCTCGGTCATCCGTTTCTCAAACATTATGTAGTGCGAGAAATCCAACAGAGGAGATCGAGTCTTGTGGAGAAAAGTGCACAAACCTCTGCAGAGTGTACAAACTAATCATGGTTAGCCGTGTCCCCGGTTATGGACATCTTGAGTATCTAGTTCTTGGATTATCATGTGGATCTCACCACTCTTAAATATAATTTGATTGGGTTATTAATTAATTTTAATTGGGATTGAGATGGGGTTTACCGTTCTCAATGTTTTTCAACAAACTTTGTAGTTAATAAAACATATTCCTTTGTAGTAGGAAAAAATGGCTTTTCGCAAAACCTATTAACCATACAGCCTCCACTAGCCATATATGCATGTAGTGATAGCTTTATTATGTTCATTACTCTCTTATGTTACTTTGCCAGCATATTCCATGTGCTGACCCGTTTTCGGGCTGCAACATATTATGTTGCAGACTTTTCAGACGACGAGTAAGGAGCCTTAGGTCGTGGTCTTTCACTCAGTGATGCCATTGGAGTTGATGGACTCACTTTATCTTCCAAGCCTTCCGCTGTCATCATTTTAGATGGCCTTAAGCCATATTTATTGTAATAAGTTCTCTTTTGAGACATTTGATGTAATAAGTGTGTGATTGCTGCTCTGTTATAAATCCTCAAGTAGTGTGTGTGTCAGCATTACTGATCCAGGGATGACACTGATGCACAGAGATCAGACTGTTTGAGGTCTGGTCGCTACAAGATGGTATCAGAGCACATGTTAACTGTAGGATACGACCACTAAGCTAAAGCCTTATATTTCTACTCTCTCCTCATTTCTGACTCCTCTCCATTTTCTACTCTTTAGGATGGCGGATGCAAGGAACAAGTTTGCACAACCGGACGAAGAAGCACTTTTGGACGACACTTGAAGGAAGTCACTAAGTACCTGAACATTGGAATACCAAGCTTCACCGGGACTTAGAATGCCACTCTACCAGAAGAGGAGCGCTGGATGATTCAAGTCAAGTTCAAGGAACGACATTTATGCCGGTCACTAAGCCCATAGAGTTTTCCTTTGATGCACCAACCTGGAGTCTAGGAAAGAGTATGGCAGCCCACATCACCATGGGACGCATTGGAGAAGTTACCATAAGGAGCTTAAGGATACTATCTACCAGATTTGTGGGCGCCAAGATGAGCAATGGGAGATGATCAGCACCAGGAAGGATAGATCCATTGCAGCTTTCATCCAGGAATTAAACCAGCATATTCACCGCCAGGAGAATCAGATGTGCGCACGCATGATAGATCTGAGGAAGGCAATGACAAGGATCACGGAGCTGGAGGAAGAACTCAAGGCTACTCGCGAAGATTATGAGGAGGAAATCATTGTACTAGTGGAGAAGAATGACGACCTGACGAGGAAGCTGGGAGTATTCATGGGAGACCCCGCGCCAGGTGGAGAAGACGACGAACCCAAGGAGATTCATTCTGAGGACTACATCATCATCGACGACACCGACTCGGACCTCGACGATAGCGATGATGACTATGTTGATGAAGCTGGAGCAGATATCATGGAGTCTTCGACCGATCAATTTTTCTAGTCGACCACCAAAACAGTAGTAGTATTCCAAGCACTTTTGTAATGATAGTTCTAGACCGATTGTATGCCTTGCTTGATTGATTGAGTGATGTGATTGTGTTTGTCTCATGTGCATATGGGTAGTGTTTTCTCACTAGACCTCATTCTATTCTATTCTCTTCCCTCTAAACCCTCAGATGCCTCCGAGACGTGACCCCGGATTTACCTTTCCACCGGAGCTCACTCAGTTGATCCAGTAGTAGAATACCTTGATGAAGTTATTAGTTCAGAACCAAGGCAACGACAACAACAACAACCCACCACCACCACCCCCCAGTTGACAACTTAGCCCGTTTTCTGAGGTTGTAGCCGCCGGTGTTTTCCAGTAGCACCGAGCCAATAGTTGCAGATGATTGGCTACGCGGGATTGGAAGGGAGTTAACCACTGCAGGATGCGCAGATGCTGAGAAGGTGTGTTTTTCCGCACACCAATTGGATGGACCAGCAGCCTCATGGTGGGAGAATTACACTGTCACCTATCCTATAGCCACTGTTACATGGGACCAGTTCCAGCAGGCCTTTCGCACTGCCCATGTATCAACAAGAGCTATGGCCATGAAGAAGCGTGAGTTTCGCAACTTACGCCAAGGAGGACGCACAGTTGGCCAACAAGATTAGAGGTCATATCAAAATGATTAAACATTGGTTCTTTTGCATCAACAATTAATTCAATGGGTGCACTCAAAATTGTTGGTATTTCGGTTGTTTGATCACATGAAACATTCATGAAAGTAACACGATTATCTAGGTGGTGTGATCAAATCAATAGGTAACTCAACACATGATATATTCAAGTTAACTAGGCATGCATCATTCTCATGTGAAAGTGGAAAATTTGTACCTTTGTCCTTACCTCTTATGATCAACTCAGATGATGTTGGCACTCTCGGTGGTGATGTGTCACATGGTGGATATGATGTAGTCCTTGCAACAACGGATGTGGTTGTCATACTAGTAGCTAAAGAAACATCTGTATCAACACTTGGAATGTGCACCTTGGGCTTGTTCTCCTCGTGGGCAACACGTCTGAAAGAACATGCGGTGCCCCCATGTTTGGTTTTGGTAATTGATGACAATCTCTATGGACTAATGGTTGCCTTGAGTTATATTTGAAGGTTTTTGTCCATAGGATTTTCTTGGAGTACATGTGTTGGTTTCAAGGAGAGTTTGTGTCGACCAAGGTGCTATTCAAGGAATTACCTAAAGATTGGTCTTGTGAGAGGTTGATCAAGACTAAGTCAAAGAGTGAATCAAGTTGACCAACCCACAAAGTGTAGAAGATGTACCGAGAGGGATCAAGTGATCCCATGGTATGGTAAGCATTGTCAATTACGTTTCGTGTACTAACCCATGGTCTTCGTGAGGATTCTTTGTGGGGTTAGGTTGCGGTGTGCAAGTTCAATTGGAGCATCACGAAGAGATCAAATGCTTGAACCTTGCCGTCCTTTGTGGTGACAATGGACTTGTGAAGATGTGCGGAAGAGTGGCTCACCCATAGTGGAGTATGGGGGAGCAATCAACTAGTCTTCATCAAGTCAACCCAATTAAGAAAGGTGGTCCAACTTGAGGGAGTCAAGATCGTCTTCATCTAGCTCAAGTGGACCATGTGCAAGGCAAAAGTTTGCCCTTGATAGGTTTTCTATTTTACCGGTCTCATGATGGTAGTTGGGAGATTGGGTCATAGGATCGATTGCCGTACTATCAAGGGGGGCTCTCGATGAGTAGCTTGATCGTATTGTTCGTTGAGAGCTCAAACCATTGCATCCTTGCATCATCTTTCTTGGTTCTTGTTTGGTTCTCTTTGAGAGTCTTAGAGCTTTTGGTCATCTTGATGACAAGCTTGAGTTCATCGAAAACAGAGTTCGCTTGCATACTCTATGATGTTTTCGTTGTTGGAGGTTTTGCCGGTTCTTCTCGGTTGGAGGTTTCACTCCTCTATTTGTTGGCATACCTCCCCTGCCACTTCGCTGTTTTGATGCTACTTGTCATCTTGTTTCCAACAAGCTTGAGTTTGCTCAGTTCGGAGCTCATATGCAGAAGTTATGGCAGTTCTTGTTCTCTTGAGTGTGGTTTTGTTAGGGTCCGCGTTGGAAAGGTTTGGGTGGATTCATCACGTACACGTCTCCTTCTTTTCCCCTCCTTCTTCCTTGGAGCTTCCTCCGTTTTCTTGCCTCCCTTGTGTGGCTGCCGTTGTTGGTTGTGGTAGTACTGCTCCCAGGAAAGCGGTAGTACCGTAGGCATCAGCGGTAGTACCGTGCAGTGGCACGGTAGTACCGCAGGTGCCCACGGTAGTACCGCTCCCCTGGAGCCGCACTACCGCTGCCCACCAGGATAGTGCCGCCCCTTTGCGGTAGTAGGAGCGGATGTAATTTTTTACATCCGCACCTACCGCGGTAGTACCGCTTTCGCCATGCGGTAGTACCGCGCTATGCGGTCAGGCAGTAGTACCGCCCCTCAGCAGTACTACTGTGTCGGGTTTTTGCTACTTCCGTTTCTTTGCGGAAGTAGGCACGGAAGTTTCCCTTTTCCCCCGGCTGGGACTTTTGCCTCGCGGTAGTACCGCATGGGGGCGCGGTAGTACCGCGCGTGCGGAAGTTCCTTCCCCAGCTCCTGTGCGTCTGTTTATCGGTTCTGTGCTGGGGTTGCGGCAGTACCGTGGGTCGGTACGGTAGTACCGCACAGCCGTGCGGTAGTACCCCTTGGTTGCAAGCAGTAGTACCGCTGGCCAGGCGGGGTAGTACCACTGGCCGCGGGCTGGTTGGTGGGTAACGGTTGGATTTTTTCCCACCTATAAAAGGGGGTCTTCTTCCCCAATGGACCTTATCCTTTTAGCTCGTGTTCTTCCCCCGTTGTTGACTTTCTTCGAGCTTTCTAACTCTTAATCCCTCCAATGATTCTTGCTAGTTCTTGAGGGAAAAGAGAGAGGAGATCTAGATCCACGTTTCCACCAATCACTTTCTCCTCTTTGTGAGGGGAACCCCTTGGATCTAGATCTTGGAGTTCTTGGTGTTCTCCTTCTTGTTCTTCCTCTCATTTTCCTCCCTAGCACTAGTTGCTTCCGTGGGATTTGAGAGAGAAGGACTTGGGCACTCCGTGTGCCCTTGCCATTGCATTTGGTGCATCGGTTTGAGTTCTCCACGGTGATACGTGGAAGTTACAAGTTGAGAAGCTTATTACTCTTGGGTGCTTGGTACCCTTGAGCTTGTTCCTCTTGGGTGCTTGGGCGCCCTAGACGGTTGGTGGTGTTCAGAGCTCAATCATTATGGTGTAAAGCTCCGGGCAAGCTTCGGGGTCTCCAATTAGGTTGTGGAGATCGCCCCGAGCAATTTGACGGGTACCGGTGACCGCCCCCAAGGGTTGCCAAAGTGTACGGGTTCGGTGACCGCCCCCAAGGGTTGCCATTTGTATGGGTTCGGTGACCGCCCTCAAGGGTCCCTTAGTGGAATCACGGCATCTTGCATTGTGCGAGGGCGTGAGGAGATTACGGTGGCCCTAGTGGCTTCTTGGGGAGCATTGTGCCTCCACACCGCTCCAAACGGAGATTAGCATCCGCAAGGGTGTGAACTTCGGGATACATCATCGTCTCCGCGTGCCTCGGTTATCTCTTACCCGAGCCCTTTACTTATGCACTTTACTTTGTGATAGCCATATTGTTTCTTGTCATATATCTTGCTATCACCTAAGTAGTTTATCTTGCTTAGCATAAGTTGTTGGTGCACATAGGTGAGCCTAGTTGTTTTAGGTTTTGTGCTTGACAAATTAACCGTTATGTTTATTCCGCATTTGTTCAAGCCTAAACCGTAATTATTTTAAAGCGCCTATTCACCCCCCCACTCTAGGCGACATCCACGATCTTTCAACGTCGTTTTATTTTCTGTTCAGCTTTGCAAGCAAGACTAAACAAACGGTCCATAGGATAACAGTCTTCATGAATTAGTATCTCTTGAATATCACGGTTTAATCCTCCCCAAAATCTATCCATAAAATTTTCTTCACTTTCTTCTAAAAATGAGTGCAACAAGGTAGTTTGTAAATCATCATAATATTTTGTTACAGTGTCACTACCTTGTTTTAAATGTTGTAGTTTTTTAATCATGCCACGAGTATAATGAAAATCTACGAATCTATCTCTCATGACATGTTTCAAACCATCCCAAGTAGTAGGTATATAATCAGGGTTTAATCGATAGTATTCGCCCCACCAAACCGAAGCATAACTAGTGAATGAGCCAACCTCGACCTTAACTTTTTTACAATCAGCAAAATTATGGGAATCAATTATATTATTTATGTCGAACTCCCATGCAATATATAAAGCAGGTCTAAAACAACCATTAAATGGTGGTATAGAAACATTAACCTGATCATGTGCATTTGGGTGTTTGTGTACCTCTCGTGATGGTTGTAGGTGGTGGCACGTCTCCCACGACTGATGAAGCCCAAGAACTAACAACTCCGGAACCTGCCATAATTAGAAGAAAGCAAGAAACAATATCCAAGAATAATGTTCCTATGAACTACTAGGATGTGGTGGTAAAATACTCACAGTATAGCAAATATCAATTACCATGCATCTGGTGGTGACAGGCAACCAGCGGTGTCAAATAACTCCGAAGATTGAGTAAAGCGATTGCCAGGGGAACGTACGTATACATGATTGTTTCTACCATGGTGTACAGAATTTTTATCAATTGCCATGGTCTACCAAGTAATAAGGAACATGCTTGCATGGGTACCACATCACAATCAACATAATCAGCATATGTAGAGATACTAAAATGCACACGAGCAGTACGTGTTACCTTGACCTTGCTGTTGTTGCTGAACCATTGGATGTAGTAAGGATGTGGATGTGGTCTTGTGGTGAGAGATAGCTTCTCCACCATCTCCATGCTATCCAAGTTGTTGCAGCTCCAACCATCTATGATGACGCGAACAGAATGTTCCTTCACAACTCCCTTTGTATGGAACAAATTATGCCTCTGATTTTCCTTAGCTTGTGTGACCTGCACACTCAAAACACGTTGAGCAACTAAACTTTCATACGTGTTAGCATTTTTGGCAGCCATCTATTGCGTCTCATGATCAGAATCATCTCCATCGTATTCTTCACTTGTAATAAGAGCCAAAGTATCCTCATCATAGTCACTAGCGGACTCATACCCACCATCCTCAGTAGCAAGCATAACACGCGGAGATTGGCATGCTCTCGCATAATGACCTCTTCCCTTACAATGACGACAAATAATATCATGTATGTGCCCTGTTGATGCCATGGATGAAGAAGAGCTCTGGGCAGGCCTAGCAGGTGTACTCCTGGCAGATGGTGCTGGTGGTGCCTGTTTTCTTCTATCTCGGTTGGAATTGGCGGTTGAAGTCAGTGGTGATGCAATAGGACGTGTGGGAGTAGGGGATGTACGTGGTGTCCATGATGAAGAACGACCCGCAGAAAAATTAGTTCGCACCAATGCCTGTCGGTCCTGCACTTCAAGTTCAGCTTTGCAAGCAAGATGGAATAAACAAGTGATATTTTTATACTCCTTATACTCTAGAATGGTCTGAATCTCTTTATGTAATCCACCCATAAAACGTGCAAGCATAGCTTCATTATTCTCAACAATACCACATCTAATCATGCCAGTTTGTAATTCCAGATAATATTCTTCTACAAAAAAAATTCCTTGTCTTAAACATTGTAATTTTTGAAGTAATTCACGTTGATAATATGGTGGAACCCAACGAGTACGCATAACAGTTTTCAAAGCATCCCAAGTAGCTGGAATAGGATATAATCTACAATGTTCAGACCACCAAACACATGCAAAACTAGTGAAAGCACAAATAGCAGCAGGAACACGTCTCTCCTCAGGATATTGTAAACATGTAAAACGTTGTTCAGTTTCTAACTCCCAAGTAAGATATATATCAGGAACATACTACCCTCAAATGGTGGAATATTCAATTTTAATTTGGGAAGATGGTCATGATCTCGTACCTCATGTGGTGGTGAAGCCCTACCGTTGCAACGATGTGCATGAGGATGACCTGGTGGTGGTGGTGGTGGTTGCACGTAGTTCTGATTTTGATCAACCTCATCCTCGTAATGGTCCTCCACCTCTACAGTAGCAGCAGGAGCTACAGAAGCATCAACAGCAGTAGCAGCGGCACCAGATGTTTGTCTTGGCTCAAAAGGAACACGCTACGCTCGCCCTACTAGATCGCGACATGGAGCTGGTGGTTATTGTTGTTGCAATGGTGCAGCAGATGTGGGTGGTGGCTGTGGAAGACGCGTGAGTACTTCATCGAACTTGGCATCCAATTTGGTGTCAATTGTCTTCTCAATATCATCAATCTTCTCCAGGGCCTTTCCAAAGCTATCCATCACGTCTTCTACCGGTTGACCCAACATTTTCTGAAATTTATCATGAAGCTCTTTCTTCGTCATGTTCTCCCAGTCAATCTCGTTGGCTTGTGGTCCTGCCATGGATAGTAGCAATAGAAACACATAAAAATATGATGATACACACTACAAGAAAGTGGTGGTGGTGGGGTGTCACAAACCATCAAGCAAATCTCAAATCCTTACCAGTTCCTACCCCGCAGCAGGTGGTGATCGGCAACCCGTGTAGTCAAAACTCTCAAAGCTTGGACAGAGCGATTGCTAGGTGGTGTCAAACGCACGATGTAGATGTATGTGGAGCTGGGAAGGCTAATGATATGGTAGCAAAAATGTCAGCAATAATCAATTCACAGATGCAAAGTTGAATAAACGCTCAACGATGGTACTGTGTTGGTCCTAGGCTAGACCATGCTAGAGACGCGAGCCTAGAACACTAACAAAATCACGGCGTTGCACGGAAACAAGGGAAAAGCACTCTGAATTTTTTTGCGCTCTTTTTATTGTGCTTTTTTTTTTGCCAAAAATCACTATAAGGCGAGTGTCTCAAAACTCTTCCCAAGTCAAAATAACAGGAAAGGGACGGAAAAAATTTGACATTTTTCGGAAATCAGGGCAGCGACGACCAAAAAGTGTGACAAAAACTCACTATGGTGGCGAGTGTCTCAAAACGCTCCCTGGAACCTAAAAACAGGATAGGGAAAAGATATTTTCAGTCGCCGAAATTTTGGCCTAAAACTTCCTGGGGGTCTCCTCTCTTTCTTTTCGAAACCTATGCAGGCAAGGAAACACGAATCGGAAAATAGATGGATCTAAAAAACAAACCTAATATGAATAGAACTCAGATTGGTGGTGGTATATGGACTCGGAGCGGTGGTGGTATATGGACTCAGATCGGTGGGTGTATATGGACTCGTATCAGTGATGGTATATGGACTCAGAGAGGTGGCGGATAAGCGGTGGTGGTATATGGCAGGGGCGATGATGATGGTGTGGCGGCGGCGTGGCAACATGTGACTAGAACTCGAAACTCTAAAAGTCAAGACACTAAGACCAACACTTGACATGACGATGCTACCGCAAATTCAACAAAGCAAAAATCCTAAAAAGATTATGCAAAGGCTCAGATTGGTTCGGATATGATGAATTAACCCTTTTTGGCTTTTTCGTGGACTGTAGGTATGAAGAACAGACTCGATCTAAACTACAAAAATCTTTAAAATCTCACTGAGCAACCTGGAATTTGATATCACTTGATAGAGGCGAGGGTCCTGATGTTTTGATGAGATGATAACTATCGATTTGGTGGAGTCGACTTTGACGACCTGACTACAAACATGCACAACGTTGCGCCTTAGCAATTGCTAAACCAATCTCCTGAAGTTACTGCCGATGCTGGAAGCACGGTCAGCCTACCCACGAAGGTCTATTTCCGCACGCAATCGAAGAACAAGCAAGAATATGGTAATTCAATCTTAATATTGAGAATATAGATGAAGTATTGAGAAAGGTGGGGATACGAAAGCGGTCTTGGTCTGGTCGTTGGACACAAATGAAGTACACGAAGTTGCAATGGCTAACTTTTAACTAAACAAATCCCAAGGAAAAAGCTACTAGATGGATCTACTTATATAGGAGCAAGGGATGGCAGACAAGGAGGTGGGACGACGTCCCAAGGCAGCCTAAAACTAACCCTAGGTTGTACAAGGCTCATGGGCCCAAGTGGAGGTGATGCAACACCTTTGGACTTGTAGTTGACTCGGATTTTGCTGCAGCGTCAGATTCTTTCATCGATATCTGAATGCTCTAGGAGAATTTGAAGGTGAATTCAATTGGGTTGTAAAGACCACGAAATCTACTTTCCAACAAAAAAATAATCACCGAAGTTGGAGTCCGTATGAAAGAGTTCTTGGCATTTTGAGTCAGGTATGTCTGTCCAGTCCGAATTTGAATCCAGAACGTGAAAGACTTGGACTCTATCTTCTCTTGGCCCAAAGGTGACGTGAGAGGACTTTTTGAACAACACCTAAACTTCTCTTTTTCCCTTATATTCATGTGTGTACTGTACAAATGTCCCATACACCTGCAATTGGACATGGCACAAAAGTTTGTGAAGTATTTTTTGTCCTGGATGACATAAATAAATTATTGCATAGTATGCATTAGAAATCACCTCACAAACATACATGTATGAAATATTTTTGGTCGTATCCAAGGTCGGCATGTCCTCTTCAACACCACATGGACCTATGACAAGAGCTCGAGCAAGGGCTATCAAAACTAAGATGAATTCGCTCCTATCCGAACTACCACTCTACATGTCAGACATGGCTACTACCTCAAGCGGAAACCCTATGTGTGATCAGGTACTTAGAGACAAGCCATAGAACCACTACATCCAACGGACGAGCTAAGGACACCAAGTACAAGGACCAAGAGAATGAGCTACCAGGAGCCTACAGCCACCGGACGACCGACCCGGACCGAACGTCTGACGCCTAGAGTGTCCACCAGCCAGCCCAAGTCCCAGCCAGCGCACGCTACAGCGGTCGGACGACCAACACGGGCCGGACGCCTGACACACTGCAGCAACCGGATGACCGAGCCCCTCCAGACATCTGGTGTCACCCAACAGAAGGGAAATTATCGGAAATCCAAGACCTCTGGGCGACCGACGACCGGACGATCGACCGCCTCCAGAAATCTGACACCACCTGATCCGAGCCGAAATGTCGGACGTCCGACCACTTCCGGACGTCCGGACCCTCGCGAGCCACTAGACGTCCGACTGTGTCCGGACGACCGACGCCTATGTGTGCACAACGCATTGGGCCAAAGCCCATGTACCCTTTCGTGACCCTAGACTATATATACTCATCCTCCTCTCTCTTTCTAGGGTTAGCATTGGTTTAGCTCATATGAGAGATAGAGCTTTTGCTCATCCGCTTGATACCTACTCCATTGGAGGCGACACCCGCAAAAAAACTCCATTGGAGGCCAAGCCCGCCATCTAAGAGAAGACTCCCAAGTGGATTCAAGCCCTCCACCTAGGAGAAGATCCATCTTCGATTCAAGACCTTCTCTTCGAGATGAAGTAGCTACTTGTATCTTTCCTTTGTTATCTTTGGATCTTTGTGGCCTCTTTCTTTTCATGGATCTAGCACATGTGTAATTGATTCTCGTGGATTTGAGTGTTTCCTCTTGGTTTCTCCTTGTGTTACTACTCGTGTTCTTCATGGGATTCCCTCCAAATCGTGAAAGATCGGCCTTAGGGTATCCACCCTACATCAGGTTCCTTCTTTCTTATTGCTCCTCAAGTCGAGCGACTTCATCTTGTCATTCTTTTTGTTTCTGCACGTGAAGGTTGCGCTCGTCGACGACACGAGTGGCCTCTCAAAGTGCACGTTTTGCTTCAAGAGCTTGTTCCTCACGGCATTGTTGTTCTTGGCGAAGTGCATCGCCGTCTTGAGGTACTTGATGTGGTGATTGCCAAGGTTGCGCTTGGTCCGTCCCATCTTGTTCTTGGCAATGAAGCCAGTCATGTTCTCGAGCACAGTCTTGCACACCATTGCCATGGAATGGATTGTTATTGTCGTCGCGGTGTTGTGAACAAGCTCGCGAAGGACTTGCATCGGAAGAA
The DNA here is from genome assembly GCF_018294505.1 of Triticum aestivum. Classification (NCBI taxonomy): domain Eukaryota; kingdom Viridiplantae; phylum Streptophyta; class Magnoliopsida; order Poales; family Poaceae; genus Triticum; species Triticum aestivum. The sequence goes on along the minus strand of NC_057794.1, from coordinate 237,636,446 downwards.
TATGCCGAAGAGTGTCGTCTTGAAGAGGATGTTGTGAGAGAGGCGTGGCTCACTAGCATATGGCAAAATTCTTCCATTTGAGTGTTGAGCTTGGCGTCGAGGTAGTCCTGGTGTCTTTCTTCCGATGTACGTAGGTCTGTGGTGAGTTTCTCGATGCGGTCACCCAAAGCTTCACTCTCTTGATGTAGAGCTTGTTGAACACCGAAAATATGATTCTTGGTGATGTAGTTTGGCGCTTCCTCTTGATCCTCAAAGAGTGGGTTTGCCGAAGTTCTTGGCCCATCCGTCATATACAAGTGGTGGTGAGCAGCAAAATCAGAGAACAATACCAAAGTTACCTTTTCTAAAGATTGAGAATGCATCAAGTATCACTCAACAGGTTGCTATAATAGTAGAATTGGTACCGGGTTTTGTTTTCTCAGACCTACAAGTAAAGGCTTATGGAGGATCTCGGTTAGGATGAGTGGCGCAAAATTCAAGCAAGTTTTAGTCAAGATATTGAAACTGTTTAAAAGATTCACAAATTGCAAGTAAGGCAAATAGATCAACCCTAGGATATCACTTGAAAACACACACACGGAAGATAAATGGGATCTGCACAACCAAAGAATGAGCTCAAAATGTGTGACCAAGGAAAATGCTCTTGTTGTATGGATACTATAGAGACGTAGCGTGATTGCTCCTAGCTATGAAGGTAATATGTCGTCTTCAATCCCAAGTATGCGATGTATGTATGATCCTAAATGATGTGACTATGCAAAATGTCTCAATGCTATTGCTTACAAGCTCGTTGTTTCTCTTCTCTTGCTTAAAAGATCCTTTTTATGCCAAAATGCTTGATGCATGAACCAAAATGTGGGACAAGTATGTAAGATATGCATGGGAGAGACTTATGACACGATGATGATGGCAAGAGTATTGCACCCTAAATGTAGCTATGTGGAGTAAGCGTATCACTAAGGTGCACAAAGAGCGTGGCCCGACAATTCTCAACTCGCTAGTCTCGATAGGTAAGTAATGCAAAATGGCTCGAGGCTATCAATGCAATGGCAAGTAATGAGTACTAGTTGTCGTCGAGGTTACCGTCCTTGCTTATGGTTGGTATGAATGTGAAGAAGTTGTTGTTGATGCCGACTCCGTGGCGATGATGAGTGTCGGAATGATGATGTCGAACCATCCCTAGTTAGCCGAAACACCTTAGAAAATGGAAACCGGACCCAAAAATCTCAACAAATATGTGTGGCGAATTGTGGTACTGCGGAAGACTGGTGCAAAAGTGGTGGAAAACCGGATCAAAAAGTTGAGGCAATCCTCTGTGGTTAGTCCGTGCGCATGGAGTAAGTGAGGCCCATGTGCACAGGGTCCCAATGCCCCGTGCGCATAGGGTGTCCTGCCTGCGCAAGAACACGCCCTAATATGTGGCAAAAACTCAAAATTCAAAAGAATTCATCAGTGGTGATGGTTGGGGATGGAGGGTAGGGTTAGATCCAGCTGCCAAACACAAAATTCATGGATCAAATCAACAAAATCTCACCAGAACCAACAAATTGCAAGAAAAAATTTGGGGCTATTTTTGTGGGGATTTTTGAATTGGGACAAAAAGCAACGAAATTAGGCTAGAATATGGGGGTAGGGACTCCAAGAGGTGAATCAACCTTGCTCATGATACCAAGATGTTGTAGGGTGGAACCCTAAGTGGAGATCTTTTCACACTTGGAGGGGGAAAGTATGAACAACAAGAACACAAAAGGGAAATTCACTCAAACAAAACAAGCACTAAGGTAAGGGTCTTCCTACTCCCAAGTAGGTGAGGTCTTTATGATTTTCTTCTCCAAAAGGTCTTGATATCCACTAGGGATCTCCTAGGAGGTCTTGATCTCCAAGAGGAGGGGTAGATGAGAAAAGCTCTCTCAATGTCTCACATATACTTTGCTATTAACAAATGGTATAGGTACAAATAATATAGAGAGATGGAGGAGAGGGACGAGTTGGGGTAAAACAGGAAGTCCACGGCCAAATCCTGGGAGGGTCGTGCACACGGGTAAGTGAAGCCCATGTGCATGGGGTCACGTGGGCATGGTACACACCCGTGCGCATGGGGTGCTACAGCAGTGAGGCCCGCGGGCACGGGGTCTGGAGGCCGTGCACACGGGGGTGCACGTCTTCACTTCCAGAAGGTTTCTGGTTGGTTAGTGGGCACGGGGTTGCCTGGGAGGTGCAGTCTTCATCCTGGGGGATGTCTCCTTCTTCCTTGTGGCCTTGGGGTCCTTCTCCTACACCTTGGGGATGCTCCTTAGTTGCTTGGTGGAGGTTGTCTTCATACCTAATAACACATAGCACTCTTTCGTGAGGTAGCATCCAAATCCCATCCATATGCATCTTAATATCATAGAGGAGTAAGGTCATCTCAGTTTTGATGGCATGTTCATGAGCTCTTGTCATAGGTCCACGTGGTGCTTGCAGAGTTGTAGTAAAGTCCATGGGGATGATCAAAGGATGCTCCACATCACTATCAATGTGTAATGGAAAGGAATGAAAAGTTGTGATGGAATGGATACCTTCGTCACACTTAACCTTTCATGAAGTCGTGAGTAACCGGCCTTTTTTCTTGTTGAAGGTGGTCTCAAAGCATGGATGATCGTCGTCGTGCGGAAGCTCGTGGTGGATGTAGTTGATGGCATGATATAGGTGTCCGGTGGTTGATGAAGAAGTAATCGTCCCTAAGTATACAAACCACCTTAGGAGACTCAAATTACAACTCAAACAACCACAAATGCAATAGGAACCAAAATGGGTTAGGTCGTGGAAGTTTTAGGTGATGGTGGAATGGTGTGGAAGGTATGGTGGATGGCTTAGGCAAATATGAAAAAATGTGAAAAATATATTCAATCAAATGATGGTAAAAACAAGATAAACACCTCAGGCACGTCAATAGCTTTCAAACAAGCCAGAGAACACCCAAATTGGAGCTCGGGAGTGGAAATTATGGGCAAAATTGTGAAGTGGTGGTGGCTGGCCTGGGTGGTCATGCGCACGGGATTTAAGGGCCATGGGAACAGGGCCCCGTGTGCACGGTACAGCGCCGTGGGCACGGGGTGTCCAACAACTTATCAGGGGCCCGTGTGCATGGGGTCAGGGGGCCGTGGGCATGGGATGACAGAAATTTCACGATGTCAAGCTCAGGTTTGAAGGGGACAAATAAAAATTAGGCCAAGGGGAGACAATAGAAGGTGGGTCTACTATCCACCTTGCTCAACACCAGATCTCATGTGGACATCAATACCATTGTTACACCCACAACCCTTGTTGCTATACATACTAGACCAATTACAAGAGCTCGCGCATGCCAATTAAATTATCAGGTACTTTCGTTTCTTGGTAATGCTTCTAATGTTCATGAGAATATGATGCTGCCTAAATTCGATACATGTGTATTGCTTACAAATGAATGGCCTAGCTTGGACAAGAAGGATGAACATTGGAGCAAGATCAAGCATGGAGACGATGGCATGTGCAAGGGGAACAAGAACGGAGTTACAAGTGATGATTTCAGGACTTTGAAGCCACCATGATGAGCGCATGAAGCCTTGGATGGAATATACAAGATGGCACTTCATAAATTTTGTCCAGAGGCTATTATAGATGTTGCATCACCTTATTATTGGGCCAGGCCCATGTAATTTCGAAATACATAAGTATAGGCTGTTTTGAGAGTTCGTATGTGTGGGGAAAATAGAGTTAGGGTTGGTTTCGGACCCCTCCTACTAGGGGCCACGGAATCCCCCCTCTTCCTCCATATATACAGCCCTTAGGGCGTCATTTAGACATTGGATTTTTGTTTAGATTAAAGTTCGCTATAACTCCAACTTCGCGTACTTCATTTGTGTTCAACGACCAGACTAAGACGTCACAGAACCCCACCTTGATCAATAAAGCTTTCCTCTTATATTTGCAATATCCAGATTGCAATCTTAGTTTCTTGCATGTTCTTCGTTTGCTTGCAGGAAATAGACCCTCGTGGTCAGGTTGATCGTGCTCCGGCGTGGTCAATAACCTCTTGGAGTTTGTTAAGGCGCGAAGTCCTCGCACATTCGTAGTCGGATCATAAAGGTCTACTCCTCCAAAAACGATCTCCATCTCATTGAAAGACGGGACACCTTTGCCTCTATCAAGAACCATGAATTGAAACCAACAAAAACGCACTAGGAACAACAAATCACAAAAAAAATGGTATCGCTATTTTTTGGGGAATTTTTCTAAATTGGGAAAGAAAAATTCAAACTACAGGCCAGAAACTGGGGTTAGGGCTCCAAGTTCGTGACAACCTATGCTCTGATCCAAGATTATGTAGGGAAAAACACTAGGTGGCCTGATGTTCACGAATTAGGGTGGATTTGAGGAAGAACACCAACAACACAAGGGGTAAACACAAGAAGAACACTCTAATGGAAAAGATCCACACCAAGTACTTCTCAGATCACAAGCAATACAAGAGGTGAGTCAACACTACTACAAGATGCTGCTAACGCGACAATACGATCAGAGACCCTTCGACGAAACTGTGTGCGATGCAATAATCGCAAATGGTGGTGTAAAAACCGTCAAAAAGGTGCAAAACGTTTGCAATGACGGATGCATCAAACACGGTTCGGATTTTAGTTGCATGTGCGATGCAGGGCATATGGTTCAGTTCAATTAACTGTCTGCGATGAGGAGGAACAAAAGAAACGGAAAGCCAAATGAAGGTGTGTGTGATTTACAGCATACGGTTCACTCGGATGAACTGTTTGTGATTAGGCAACACAAAATAAATGGTCAGCCAGATCAAGGTGTGTGCGATATACGGAATGCGGTTCACTCGGCCTTGTCATCAGTGTGCGACCTCTGTTGCAACCGTTCGCTCCCCACTAGCCTCTTCTTGTACCGTGGCAACCGTCCACCGCCTCTTTGCCTTTCACTCTCAATTTGGAACTACTGTCGCACGCTCGTCCTCCCTCCATTTGCCTTCACCCTTCCGTCTGCCATTGTTCGATCGTCTTCTCCATGGAGGGAACAGACCGAAAATGACCCTGTTATTCTTGCCCCGATCTAAAAGATGACATGGTGGAGGAACTCATTGGTCGGTGCGACGTCATCACCTCGGCTAGCACAGTAGGTACGTTGAAGTCCATTCTTGACTCAACAAATAACATCATTGCAAAGAACCCAAGGGTTTAGGAGTGGTTTGATCTCCCATATCTTCTTCGCCGTGATGATGGTCGCCGACGTGGGGACGACGGAAGCATCGCCTTGTGCAAGTTGATGTCGCTTGATAATGATACGTGTGATGTTAGTATGACATCGCTTGAGGGTAAGGCTTGGGCAGGCGCAAATGGAGATTGGGTTGTTTATATTGGGTATAACTGCAAGTGGGAACTTGTGAATGTGTACACTCGTCACTGGGTTCCACTTCCAAAAATCACAGACTGCCCTGAGCTTGAGCACACAAATGATCTACGTATGTTCAAATACGATCATGGTGACTGTCGTCTACGGAAGATAGCAATTTGTCGAGTTCCCAATCGCTCTTGGGATTACAAGAACTATGAAGTTGTTTCTATCTTCGACAGGCTTGTTGCCGTCCTTACTTCCACACCTCGATGGATATTGCTCAAAAATCAATTTTTGTACACGGATGAGTACTGTGATGCAATTCAATACGAAGGTCTTGTGTTTGCTACCACCACTCATGGCACTGTTTTTGCATGGAATCCTTATGCTTTTGGTATGTTTGTCTTCCACCGTAATTATAATTGTTTCATTCACATGCATGCAGGTTAGCTAGTTTCCCTTTACTAATTAACCTTCTTATGTTTCCAAGGTCCTGTGAACATTCCACCACCTATACTTGAAAAATTTTGTAACCAAGGGGGAGATGACGATGGTGATGATCACGAGCATGAGGATGAGCAGGACCTATATACTTAGTGGCGCCTGGAAACTTATTCCGAAGGATCACCTCTTCTTGTATGTATATAGGGCACTGCTGATGTTACTAATGAAGCAGGTGTTATCTCCCATGATCGCACTCTCCAGACCTATTCCAGCATCCGTTGCAGGGTATTCGGGATAGATACTAGTGTGCTAGTGCCAACACCTTCTCCCTAGTTCAGTATTGATAGTCTTGGAGAAAACTCACTCTTCCTTATACAAAACTAACCAATGATGGTGAAAGGCAATCCAACTGTTGTTGACATAATGTTACTACCATTTATGATAAGCAATTGTATCTATACCTCGGACATTGCTATGGTTCCCTACCCTGGCTATCACAATATGCGTCCTATATAGGCCGCTTCAGTCTGGATGATCAGTCCTGCGTTGGTCTCGAGATTGACAATAGCTGGCCCTTCCTAGAGAATCAGTTATGGTTCAAAGCAAGCGTTTCCAACGCTGAGGATTGGTTAAGCTGAAGTTCATTTCGTCGCTTTGTTATTTGTTGTGTGAGAAAAACTTTACTTTACTAGAATGTTTTGTTGGAAATAATCTATAATCCAACATGTATCCTCGTTGTCGTTGTGTGTTGTTGACTTGTATGTAATGAATGGTACATTTGCATATGCGTCCCATCAACTCACGCCTGCTCGCACGGCACACGGGTCGCGTGGCGGCACGTATATTATTTTTCTATTTGGATGATTAATGTTGCCGCTTTATTGCTTAACCGAAGCATGGCACGTATCCATTGTTGGTCTAACCCTCACGGTTCAAATAAATAATCCATTTGGGATATTGGTTCCTAATTATTAATAATCTCCCGTCTGTAATTAGATAAAGATTACATCAAAACTGGTATCAAATTTGACAAAAAAGTACAATGCCACTTTGTATTGGTGTGCTAGTGATTTTTAGCTGCATATTTTGACAAATCACAGTGTTACAAGGTTGACAAATGGCAATGTTACTAGATCAACAAATGTCAATCTTTCCAGTTTGACAAGTGGCAACAAACCCAATATGACAGATGCAAATCTTACCAAATTGTTTGTACATGGTTGCACACGGGTCATCCAAAACAACCATTTGCATTGAAGGGATGCACAAATCCTTCTTGGCACATTTTCTCTTGGCTTCATGGGGAAGCTGTCGGTTTGCATACGGGTGTTCTAACTAAAACATTTGCGATCAAGAGCTGCACAAATCCTGCTCGGCACATTTTCCCTTGGCTTCCTAGGGAAGCTGTCGGTTTGCATACGGGTGTTCTAACTAAATGTTTGCGATGAGTGTTTTATATTTAAAAACCATTGACGTTGTTTTCAAAAGAAAATCGTTTGATAAGTCTGTACATTAAGAGAGAAAAATGCAAGTTCGTTCAAATCATATCTTTCATTCAATCACACTACGAATTTATATTCATATGATCGAGAATTCGAGATACAGTATTAAACCCCAAAAAATCTATTTCCGGCGGCGGGGGAGGCGGCGTGCCACGCCGTCGTTGTCGTTGTCGTCCTCCGGGACGCCGTTGTTGAAGTCTTCAAGGCAACACATAATATTCTTCACTTGTAAAACAAACATCATGTCATCGCGCGATCGACGGGAGGGGTGTGGGAGGACGGCAACTGGCGCAACTGAGAGGTAGCGGTTGACGGCGGTGTCCCATGCCGCTGAGGGGGGGGCGCACGGGCACGGGCGCGGCTGGTGCAGCCAAAGGCACGGGGACCAACCCCGCAGTGGGTGGAGGGGCGCACACGGGCACGGCGGGTGCAGCCAAATGCATGGGGACCGGCACCGCGGTGAGTGGAGGAGCGCGCGCAGGCACTAGCACGGGCACGGGCACGGGCGCTGGCTTGTACACGAGCCCGTGCGGGTCCGCGGAGGCCTAGCTGACGCCCGTGGCTTCCAGCTCGGCGATAGTGTTCGGCGACCAGCCTGTCAGTGCTACGGGGATGGTCGCTGGCGCGGGCGCGGGGATGGGAGCTGGGACGGGAGCGGGAGCGGGGGCAGCAACCCCCGCGGCCAGCTCGTTCAGGGCCATGTCCATGAGGCCCCATTCCTCCTTATTTTCTATCTCCTCCAGCTTGGAGTCGACTTCACCAAACTTCAAAACTAGTGGCACATGATCATTCTACGCCATGGCGTTGGTGAAGGTCTACGGGAGGGAGGAGAATGGGAGGCGAATAGTAAGGCCGCCCGTATTAAACAGCAGCTCGGGCGCCATTAATGGAGAGGAAGGAGGGCGGCCATGGAAGTCAAATGGCTCGCTTTCCAGTGAGCCTGCATGTCGTATAGCTCACACGCTTCCTGGTGAGCCTGCGAATTGGAGGACAGCTTGCACGCCTCTCGGTCAGCCTGCGCACCAAACTCCGCTCGCACGCCTCTCGTTCAGTCAAGCAGTTGTCCGCACAGCACCTTGATGCAGAGCATCCTACGATCATCCCCATGTCCACTTCGACCATTCCCCATGACCCAATGATACATAAGATGAGACCTTGAATAATTCACCATTGGACGCAAGGTGAACTCGCTCCTCTCCGAACAACCACTTTCTATACATGAGACATGGCTACTACCTCAAACATATGTGATGTGCATGACCAGGAACCAAGAGGGAGACCATGGACAAGACGGTGAGTACACCAAGCGCGCGGAGCAAGAGAAGGAGCTACTCGGAAGCTTCAGCCACCGGACGACCGGACGACGCCGGACGTCCGACGCCTAGACACTTAGCCAGCCAGAACAACTTCAGCCGAGGCAACCTACAGCGCCTGGAGGACCGATCGAGACCGGACGTCCGACGACCATCAGTGACCGGACTACCGACAGTCTCCAGAAATCCGACGATGGTTATCCCGAGCCAAAACGCCGGACGTCTGATAAGTATCGGATGATTGGACCCTCGCGAGCCACCGGACATCATGTACCTGTCGGACGATCGACGCCTGTCTACGCACAGTGTATCGGGCCGAGCCCATGTACCCCTTCACCCTCACTTACCCCTTCGTGGCCTTAGACTATATATACTCCTCCACCTCCACCTAGTTAGGGTTAGCATTGGTTTAGCTCATTTGAGATAGAGCTTTGCTCATCTATACGGATCTACTCCTTGAGAGAGACCGCGGCCCCTCTTTGAAGAAGATCCACGTTGGATTCAAGACCTCCTCGCGGAGAAGACCATCAAGAACTCCTCACAGAGAAGAACAAGTTACCCTTTGCATCGTCCTGTGTTGACTTTGGATCTTGTGATCTCTATGTGTACTTGGATCTAGCATATGTGTGATCGTTCTTGTTGGTTTGAGTGATTCTCTCATGTTTTCCCTCGTGTTTCCTCTCGTGTTTCCCATCAAGTTCTTCGTGTTCTTCGCGGGATCCGCTCCTTTCGTGAAAGATCGGCTGTATAGGGTTCCACCCCACATCATCTTGGTATCATGAGCCACGTTGATCGCGATTTTGGAGCCTCCCCTCTTCGTTTTCTAGATTGATTTTGTTGTGTTCTTCCCCAATTTCGAAAATCCTCACCAAAAATAGCCCCAGATTTTTTTATGATTTGTTGGTATGATGAAGTTTTGTTGATTTTGATCCATGGATTTGCTTGGTTTTGAGTGGATCTAGCATTTCCCCAAGTTTCCCCACTTTCCATCCACGAAATCTCATCAATTTTGACCCTAAAATCCTCAAATTCCGCCCAAAATCACGTCCAGGATCTGAAATTTCGCGTTGACCCACCGGACGAGCGGCGTTTTTACGTACGTCCGGACCCCCACAAAGCACTGGACGTCGTCATCCACCGGACGACCGGAACCGGCCAACAGAACGAAATTAGCGGATTTCCGAGCCCGACCGGACATCCGTCCATTTACGGACGTCCGATACGTGTAAAAACTGACTTCGGCTGATTCTTATTTCGGCCATAACTAATTCATCCGAACTCCGATTTTGACGTTCTTTAGCTTGTTTTGAAGCTCTTGACATACCCCTTCCCACAAAAATACTACCAACACCATTTGACTCCATAAAATTTTTGAAACTTTGGCATCTTTGCCTAGGGCTTCCACCACATCATTCGCTACACCATCACCGACTTCCGCAACCTAACCCATTTTGTTCCCCACGGCATTAGTGGTTGTTTGAGTTGTGATTTGAGTCTCCTAAGGTGTTTCGGCTACTTAGGGACGGTTGCTTCCTCTTCAACCACCACCACCACTACCGCATAACCTTGCCCTCCATACACTTCTGCCACCCAACTTAACTCAATTTTGTTTGAGTTGTGAGTTGTGTCTCCTAAGGTGTTTCGGCTACTTAGGGACGATGACCTTCAACTCCAACTCACATAACCCCATAACCTCCACTTCTGCATTGCCTACTCGCATAACCCATCATTGCATTTCCGCAATCCCATTGAGCTTCCGCAACACCACCACCGCATTCCGCTACCACCATTTGACATTTGTCATTTGAGATTTTGAGTTCGTGGTTTTTTTCCGTTTCCTAAGGTGTTTCGGATACTTAGGGACGAGTCTCCATCATCTTGGTATCTACATCAAGAACATCGCAACACATCATCGCCACAAGGTCATATTCGACTTTGACCACTTCACCATCATCCGTCCGTGGCTTACAAACGAGAAACCCTCGACAGTAACCTCCATATCGGTATCATCTTGGTATCGTGGTATCCCTCCATTGTACATTCCCCTTGCCATTGCATTGATAACCCCTAACCTATTTTGTGTCACTTGCCTATCGAGACTAGCCTTTGAGTATTTCCGGCAATGTTACTTGTGCACATTAGTGATCTACACCATCCATTGCATACATACCATACCATATTGGTATCATATCATCTCGTGTGCCTCAAGTTTGTTCCCTCATATACACAATTGCTATCTTGGTTTGTGCATTTCGCATTGTGGCCATATACCAAAAAAAAGAATAAAGCTTTTAAGCAAAAGACAAAGAGCAAAGAAGCTTGTAAGCAAGTGCCATAGCATCATTCCACATTGCATATAAGATTGGCATATCCGATCATCTTGGATCATCTTGACAAAAACACCGGGAACCATACATACATAGCATACTTGGGATAGAAAGTTCATACATTTTGCATCATATAGGTTGTGCACAAGTGTCGTATCCGCCTATTGAGCAATCGTGCTAGCGTCTCTCTTGAGTTGTGCAACACGAGCGTTTTCTGTGGATTCCATATTTTGTGCTCATTCCTTGGTTGCACGACCCCATTTATCTATTCGTGTGTGTGTGTGTTTCCATGTGCCACATATTGCTATTGGTCTACTTGTTTCACTTGCGAATTTGTGAATCTCTTTCAACATTATTGACTCTTGCTAACATTTTGCATCAAATTTTTGTGCCACTATCCACACCGAGCTCCACCATAAGCCTTACTTGTGTAGGTGTGAGAATTGACGAGATCGATGCCAATTGTGATATTTCCTTGTTACATCATTGAGTGATCATTGATCCATCTTCAACATCGGTCAATGTACATTTGGTATAGTTCTTCTCTTTCTCCCACTCATATTTGCTCAAGTTTTGTGATGGATAGGCAAGGCATATCATCTTCGGTCTTCGATAACAACGACGGCGTGAACAACTCCAACACCAACACTCCCCACTTCGGACTACAACGAGCAATGCAAGTCATCGACAACATCACCACCGACTTACGACATTCCGAAGCTAGGAGAAGGGACTACTTCGACAACAAGTTTTCCGCCCAAAAGGAGGAGCAAGATGCAAGGATGGAGGAGATTCAGACTTTGTTGGCCAAACATTCTTCCCCTTCATCATCCTCAAGGCGGCGGCGAGCAAGTCAATCATCTTCGGAGCGCCCAAGCGACACAAGCGCAAGTCATCCATGTCCACATATCCATGGCGACCACCATCACGTTCGTGATCCACATCATCATGAAGGGCAAGTCACCTCCAAGCATCATGTGCACGATGACGACGAACCCCATTGAGCTCAAGCACGACAACGACACCATCATCATGAAGATGCTCGCCAAGCACAAATGCACAAGTCCCAACAAGCCCTACTTCACGCCAAGTCCAAGCTTCATGAGAAAAACAGAAGATCGCGAGACGACCACAACCAAGACGGCGCTACGGCTACAACCACCACTTCGGCATCTTCGCCAAGTGCTATCAAGGCATCTTCGCCTTTGGACGTACGGCATCTTCGCCTACTTCCCATGAGTACGCCTACATCGACATCATCAAGTACAAGCCAACGAACTACGAGCGAGGGCGACACTTCCATCTTCGGAAGCCCCTCAAGGAAGATGGCCGAGCATGGGAAATTCCCTTCGGTCATGGAGACGAGCTATGAGGTGCCACATCATATGGGCCTCCAACAATAAGATGGTGACAAGAAGGTCGAGCAAGGGTCATCCCCTTCAACCATGGCGACGAGCATGAACTTATTCAACAACATGAAGACGGCGCCCATATTGGACTCATACTCCGAGTCAAGCTATGAGACCGCACATGAGACCTTATCTTTGGTCTTAGAGGAGAGTGATGATGTGCCATCTTAGGCCTTCATCCACGGCTACGACTACGACATGATTGAGCATGGAGACATTTGCACCTACATCTCTCCAACACCCACATATCATGAGTTGCCCCAATTGCCATGTGAGGAGAGCCACCACCCCATGAGTGAGATGAGTGACTACACCATATATGGCATTGAGTGCATCTCCTATGAGAGGATGAGTGTGACCACCACTAGCCCCACACTTGAGAGCATGCCACACATCCTATGTGAGGTTGAGACCCATTTGAGTGACTCCACCAACCATATGAGTGAGAGCATCATACCGGGAGTGAGTGAGCCCCAACACTTAGTGAGTGAGGTAGTTGATACGGCATGTGAGGACACTATGATTTCTAACGACTTAACCTCTACTTCGAGTGTGTTTTCTTCTTTGATGCTAGGTCTCCTACATGACGAAATACCTATCCTCGACGAGTCCATACCTCCAATGGAGATGATGATGGCCATGGTGGACGATGATGCACCCCCCACATGGTTCCATCAACATGAAGATGATCACGACTTGGTCTTCGACACCTCACCTACAACACATGAGCGATGCTCCAAAGGTAACATAGGTGATGGTGCTTCTCTTGTCCCACTAGTGGACTATCTTGCATGATGATGATCACCTTATGGATTCACCACATACTTGTCATGTTTCGATATGACACCCAATTATGATGAATATGATGACGAGCATGTTGATTTGCCTAGTTGTGATGCTATGCTCCATAGGATATCATGTGAAAATTCTTATGGTCACATCATGTTCGACAATCCTTTAAACTTTTCATATGCTATGAGTGAGATCTCCCATATTGCATCATTTCAAACTCACCGTAGTAACTATGCATGCCCCATTAAAATAAATCACATTTGCACTTATGGCATAGATGACGAGATGATGGTCAATGGCTTTTGTTTTTCATGCGATCATATTGCCATGCTTCCTTTACATGATTTGCGCAATTCATCTACTATGCCATGCCATGATCACAATGTTCCAAATATGCATTGTTTTGGATGTTGTCAATATTCTCCGTGTGATGTTTCCATTAATGCTCATGAGGAGACCCCCATAGTTTCCTCATACATATTAGGAGATTTTGATGCATTCCATACTTTGCATGATTCCCGTAATTGCTTGCACCATATGCATTCCATGAATAACAATGCTGTAGATATTTCTTGTGATGCATTACACAATTTGAGTCTCCATTATGCTATACATAATAACAAACCTCTCATGATGGATGACATGTTTCTATATCACGCATCTCATTTATTTGAGCATTGGATATTTTGTGCTAACCAACACAAGCACGTGCCCATCATGATGGATGATGTGTACATATACCACACACACAGACAATTTTTCCTTTGCCTTTGTTTTGTGTAGGTACTTATGAACACTCGTCAACCTCACAATCCCATGAGTTGACGAAACGAGCTCTTGAGAGCAAAGATGACTTGGGATCCCGTGGACTATCCTTACAACCATTCCCTTCACGCAAGGACTGCGTGCATCTCTTCTACTTGGCTCTCACACGGCTATGGGCTATATATCACTTGTTACTTTATGCCCATTGTATCTTGTTCACTTTGCATGTTATGCATCTTTACATGATTTTGCCATGCAATTGTGACCCTTGCTTGCATCTACCCATGATTCACCATTTTACTACTCATATGTGTATTTGCGTGCTTGGTGGATATCCTTGTTGATATTGCCATGTTTATCATGTGCCTCATGCTATTGATGCTTGTTGTGTTGGGAGAGTCATGATGTCCCATTGCTATTTACATATGGCCTCTCGCCACTAAAATGATGATACATTGCTCATATCTTCCTTTCATGCTTGTGCTATGTCATGTGAAATATTCATGCACACTATTTGCACCCATGACATGCTTGCCATGATTCCTTCTAGTATGTTGCATCTTCGCACTACTAGCTTGCTTGACTTGATCGCTATGATTGCTTGCTTTGTCACATCACCATGTTCCACTATTACTCTCTTTCTTGGGTTGATGGCATATATGTTCATGCCTCTCACTTGATTTGTCTTGATCATTGTCTCTTGTCCCCATTAGTGCCATCTCTCATATACCCTTGTATTGAGTGCCAGCTTTGTGACGCTCCCGATTTGACCGTACACTAATCATGCACGCAAACGTGTACGATCAAGATCAGGGACTCACGGGAAGATAACACAACACAACTCTATAAATAAAATAAGTCATACAAGCATCATATTACAAGCCAGGGGCCTCGAGGGCTCGAATAAAAGAGCTCGATCATAGACGAGTCAGCGGAAGCAACAATATCTGAGTACAGACATAAGTAAACAAGTTTGCCTTAAGAAGGCTAGCACAAACTGGGATACATATCAAAAGAGGCGCATGCCTCCTACCTGGGATCCTCCTAAACTACTCCTGGTCGTCGTCAGTGGCCTGCACGTAGTAGTAGGCACCCCTAGTGTAGTAGGAGTCGTCGTCAACGGTGGCGTCTGGCTCCTGGACTCCAACGCCTGGTCGCAACAACCGGGTATAGAAAGGGAAAAGGAAGGGGGAGCAAAGCAACCGTGAGTACTCATCCAAAGTACTCGCAAGCAAGTAGCTACACTACATATGCATTGGTATCAATGAAAGGGGTAGTATATGTGGACTGAACTGCATAATGCCGGAATAAGAGGGGGATAGCTAGTCCTATTGAAGACTATGCTTCTGGCAACCTCCATCTTGCAGCAGAAGAAGAGAGTAGATGGTAAGTTAACCAAGTATCATCGCATAGCATAATCCTACCTGGTGATCCTCCCCTTGTCGCCCTGTGAGAGAGCGATCACCGGTTTGTATCTGGCACTTGGAAGGGTGTATTAAGTATTTGGTTCTAGTTGTCATAAGGTCAAGGTACAACTCCGGGTCGTCCTTTTACCGAGGGACACGGCTATTCGAATAGATAAACTTCCCTGCAGGGGTGCACCACATTTCCCAACATGCTCGATCCCCTTTGGCCGGACACACTTTCCTGGGTCATGCCCGGCATCTAAAGATCAACACGTCGCAGCCCTACCTAGGAACAACAGAGAGGTCAGCATGCCGGTCTAAAACCTATGGCGCAGGGGTTTGGGCCCATCGCCCATTGCACACCTGCATGTCACGAACGCATCCAGTGAGCAGACCTAGCCTCCCTTATACAAGAGCAGGCGTTCCAGTCCAACCCGGCGCGTGCCGCCCAGTCGCTGACGTCAAGAAGGCTTCGGCTGATACCACAACGTCTAGTGCCCATAACTATTCCCGCGTAGTTGGTTAGTGCGTATAGGCCAGTGGCCAGACTCAGATCAAATACCCAGATCTCGTTAAGCTTGTTAATAGAATTAATCGCAGACGCCGACTAGGGCCAGGCCCACCTCTCTCCTAGGTGGTCTCAACCTACCCTTTCGCTCCGCCACAAAGGTTCACTCAGAGGGCTGTCAGGACAAACGTCCTTTCGAACCCAATCCGTGAATCACTCGCGGGTACTCTACAAGCCGACCCGACTTTAGTCACCACATGTATCATGTATAAAGTATATAGTATATACCCGTGATCACCTCCCGAGTGATCACGGCCCGATAGTATAGCTTGGAAGACGAACAAGAAAGTAGGGCCACTGATGGAATACTAGCATCCTATACTAAGCATTTAGGATTGCAGGTAAGGTAACAACAGTAGTAGCAAGGACAGGCTATGCATCAGAATAGGATTAACGGAAAGCAGTAAGATGCTACGCTACTCTAATGCAAGCAGTAGAGAGAAGAATAGGCGATATCTGGTGATCAAGGGGGGGCTTGCTTGGTTGCTCTGGCAAGTAGGGGTCGTCAACAATGTAGTCAATCGGGGCACCAGCAGCGGCGTCAGCCTTGTAGTCTACCGGAGAGAAGAGGAGGAAGAAACAATGAATACAATGCAAACAGATGCATATTGATGCATGACATGACAAGTAACAGTGCCAGGTGTGCCCTAACGCAGTAAGAGGTGATACCGGCGAAGGGGGGGGGGGACATCCGGGAAAGTATCCCCGGTGTTTCGCGTTCTCGGACAAATGAACCGAAGGGGGAAAGTTGCGTGTTCGCTATGCTAGGTATGTGTGGCGGACGAACGGGCTGCGTATTCGGATTCGTCACGTTGTTTTGAGCAACTTTCATGTACAAAACTTTTTCATCCGAGTTACGAATTATTTTCTATGATTTTTCAAAGATTTAACAATATTCTAAAATCATTATAAATTGGAAAATAAATATTAAATTGCTATGGGTACCCAGCTCTGCGTACCCAAAAAGTGTACCAGACGCTGACAGGTGGGCCAGGGGGTCCCAATTGACCAGTCAACATTTGACTGGTCAACAGGGGGTGGGGCCCCCTGTCATTGATACATTTGACTAACTAACAATTTTCATTAGTTAAACTAGGTAATTAGCCTAATTAAACCAGATTAATCTAATTAATTAATTCATATTATTTTTTATTTTAAAACATATTTTTAAAGGCCAGGGCATGGGGCCCGCTGGCAGTGGCACCAGGCCAGCCCAGCAGGGCGGGTGTTATCGGGTACGGGCGCCCGTGCCCGAGGAGCGCTGCGCCCGAGTGCGGGGCGAGGCCTGATGTCTACTACCCAACCTTCTTCTTGTAGATGTTGTTGCGCCTCCAAGTGCAGAGGTTTGTAGGACAGTAGCAAATTTCCCTCAAGTGGATGACCTAAGGTTTATCAATCCATTGGAGGCGTAGGATGAAGATGGTCTCTCTCAAGCAACCCTGCAACCAAATAACAAAGAGTCTCTTGTGTCCCCAACACACCCAATACAATGGTAGATTGCATAGGTGCACTAGTTCGGCTAAGAGATGGTGATACAAGTGCAATATGGATAGTAGATAAAGGCTTTTGTAATCTAAAATTATAAAAACAGCAAGGTAACTAATGATAAAAGTGAGCACAAACGCTATTGCAATGCGTTGAAATAAGGCCTAGGGTTCATACTTTCGCTAGTGCAAGTTCCCTCAACAATAATAGCATAATTGGATCATATAACTATCCCTCAACATGCAACAAAGAGTCACTCCAAAGTCACAAATAGCGGAGAACAAACAAAGAGATTATGGTAGGGTACGAAACCACCTCAAAGTTATTCTTTCCAATCAATCCGTTGGGCTATTCCTATAAGTGTCACAAACAGCCCTAGAGTTCGTACTAGAATAACACCTTAAGACACAAATCAACCAAAACCCTAATGTCACCTAGATACTCCAATGTCACCTCAAGTATCCATGGGTATGATTATACGATATGCATCACACAATCTCATATTCATCTATTCAACCAACACATAGAACCTCAAAGAGTGCCCCAAAGTTTCTACCGGAGAGTTAAGACGAAAACGTGTGCCAACCCCTATGCATAGATTCCCAAGGTCACGGAACCCGCAAGTTGGTCACCAAAACATACATCAAGTGGATCATAGAATACCCCATTGTCACCACAGGTATCCCACGCAAAACATACATCAAGTGTTCTCAAATCCTTAAAGACTCAATCCGATAAGATAACTTCAACGGGAAAACTCAATCCGTTACAAGAGAGTAGAGGGGGAGAAACATCATAAGATCCAACTATAATAGCAAAGCTCGCGATACATCAAGATTGTACCACCTCAAGAACATGAGAGAGAGAGAGAGACCAAACACATAGCTACTGGTACATACCCTCAGCCCTGAGGGAGAACTACTCCCTCCTCGTCATGGAGAGCGCTGGGATGATGAAGATGGCCACCGGAGAGGGATTCCCCCTCCGGCAGGGTGCCGGAACGGGTCTAGATTGGTTTTCGGTGGCTACGGAGGCTTCTGGCGGCGGAACTCCCGATCTACTGTGCTCCCCGATAGTTTTAGGGTATATGGATATATATAGGCGGAAGAAATACATCAGGGGAGCCACGAGGGGCCCACGAGGGTGGAGGGCGCGCCCAGGGGGTGGGCGCGCCCCCTGCCTCGTGCCTTCCTCGTTGCTTCCCTTACGTACACTCCAAGTCTTCTGGATTGCTTCCGTTCCAAAAATAAGTTCCGTCAAGTTTCAGGTCAATTGGACTCCGTTTGATTTTCCTTTTCTGCGATACTCTAAAACAAGGAAAAAATAGAAACTGGCACTGGGCTCTAGGTTAATAGGTTAGTCCCAAAAAATCATATAAAATAACATATAAATGCATATAAAACATCCAAGGATGATAATATAATAGCATGGAACAATCAAAAATTATAGATACGTTGGAGACGTATCAAGGCCACCGGCGACGGGGGAGCCTGTCGGGTGCCGCGGCGAGGTCGGTGAGCTGGGGGGGCCCCGGCGCAAGCGCGGGGGGCAAGCGGGCAGTCGAGGGCACGACCGCGGTCGCGAGCCGAGGCCAGGGCGAGGCCGACGACGTGTTGAGGCGGGAAGACGGTAGCGGTAGGCAGAGGTGCTGGGGCGAGCGAGCAGGTCGACGGAGCTGCAGCAGGCGGCTGCAGTGGAGCGGGAGGGCAACGTGGTGAGGCCGGCCTGTAACGCCCCGGATATAACTTTCCCAATTTGTACTCCAACTCTTGTCGTTTCCGGCATTAAGTTATATCTATTTCTCGGGTTCGGGTCTTTGTCTCCGTGTGTTGTTTTCGTTTTCATGCATCTCATATCATGTCATCATGTGCATTGCTTTTGCATACGTGTTCATCTCATGCATTCAAGCATTTTCCCCGTTGTCCGTTTTGCATTCCGGCGCTCCGTTCTCCTCCGGTGGCTATTTCTAGCTTTCTTTCGTGTGTGGGGATTAAACATTTCCGGATTGGACCGAGACTTGCCAAGCGGCCTTGGTTTACTACTGGTAGGCCGCATGTCAAGTTTCGTGTCATTTGGACTTCGTTTGATACTCCAACGGTTAACCGAGGGACTGAAAAGGCCTCGTGTGTGTTGCAGCCCAACACCCCTCCAATTTGGCCCAAAACCCACCAAACTCTGCTCCATGTCCTAGAGCGTTCGATCACGATCGTGTGGACGAAAACCGCACCTCATTTGGACTCTCCTAGCTCCCCCTATGCCTATAAATACACCCCCCCCCTCCAAAAATTCGTGGATCCCCTTCCTCTAACCCTAAAAAAAACTCCATCCGCCGCCGCCGGACAAAAATCCGGGCAGCGGACGTGTCCGCCCGCTCCGCCGGACCTATCAGGTGACGCCACGTGTCCCGAGCGGGAGCCCCACTTCGCCGCGCCGCCGCCCGGCCCGCTCGGCCCGCGGGAGGGCCCCCGAGGCCCACTTCGCCCGGCCTCCTCGCCCGCAGGACCCCGCCGCCCGGCTCCCACCGCCTCCCTCGGCTCCGGTGGCCAGCGCCACCGCGCCGCCATTTCCGGCCACCCGAGCCGGCCAGCTCCTCCGCCGCCTCGCCGATCCACCGCCGCCTCCACGCCGCCGTCCCTCCGGCGAGCGCGCCGCCCCGCGCCGTCCTCCTCCATGCCGGCGCCGTCCCGGGCCTCTCCTCCCCTCCGGCAAGCTGCCGGCCTCCTCCCCCGTCGATTCCGGCGAACAGGAACAATGACTCCAGTGTGCTTCGAAAACCGTGCAGATCTGGATCTGGAAAAAAATATCTCGGTTGACTTTCTCCTCCGAACCCTAACTTTTATGCCTACTTTGACCAGTGATAACTTTGCATCCGTAGCTCCGATTTGGGGATATAGTATATCAAAATGTTCGCCTCGACGAGTACATCATTTCATTCCATTGCATCATTTTCATTTGAGTTCGTCTTGATGCCCGAAATGCTGTTAGAAGAGGCCTTCATGAGTTAATTGTCGGATCTGCTAGTTCATCTTAGACTTTTGTCATTTTTGCCATGATTATTGTGTGCATGCTATGCCTGTGAGTCCTTCATATGTTTTGTTAAGGATTTTGTCTTCTTTCCAGAGGTGCAACCCATGCATTTTTAGGATGTGTGTGGTGACTTGTGCAAGCTTGCAAAGTGAGGCACCCGGTAAATCTGTTTTTAGGGACTTGCCATTTCCCAACCGTAACTCTTGCCATTTCCAAACCGTAACTCCGATTCCGGCGTTCTTTATATCGTTTTCAAGCGATTTCATCTCATCTTTCCAGTGGCACCCTTGGAATTCCAAGTTGAGGCCAGGTTCATGCATTTCCTGTCTTATCTTGCATTTTGCATCCCGCATCGCATCCCGCATAGCATATCATCATTGCATCATATTGCTTGATCCTTGCACGTGGTTGATTGTGTCCTTGCTGCTTGTTTGTCTTGTTTGGGTAGAGCCGGGAGACGAGTTCGCTACCGAGGAGCCTATTGAGTTTTCTTGTGAGGATCCAGTCAACTCTGACAACTGTGCAGGCAAGATGATCATACCCTCGAAATCACTACTATCTTTGCTATGCTAGTTTGCTCGCTATTTTGCTATGCCATTGCTACGATGCCTACCACTTGCTTGTAAGCCTCCTAAATTGCCATGTTGAACCTCTAACCTACCATGTCCTAGCAAACTGTTGATTGGCTATGTTACCGCTTTGCTCAGCCCCTCTTATAGCGTTGCTAGTTGCAGGTGAAGTTTGGAGGCCGTTCCTTGTTGGAGCATCTTTTATTTACTTGTTGGGATATCATTATATTATCTTGCTATCTTAATGCATCTATATACTTGGTAAAGGGTGGAAGGCTCGGCCTCTCGCCTAGTGTTTTGTTCCACTCTTGCCGCCCTAGTTTCCGTCATATCGGTGTTATGTTCCCGGATTTTGCGTTCCTTACGCGGTTGGGTTATAATGGGAACCCCTTGATAGTTCGCCTTGATTAAAGCTTTTACAACAATGCCCAACCTTGGTTTTACCATTCGCCACCTAGCCTCTTTTTCCCTTGGGTTACCGGAGCCCAAGGGTCATCTTATTTTAAACCCCCCCCCCCCGGGCCAGTGCTCCTCTGAGTGTTGGTCCAACCGAGTAGACTGCGGGGCCACCTCGGGGCAACTTGAGGGTTGGTTTTACTCGTAGGATGTCTCATCTGAGTGTACCCTGAGAAAGAGATATGTGAAGCTCCTATCGGGATTTGTCGGCACATTCGGGCGGTATTGCTGGTCTTGTTTTAACCTGTCGAAGTGTCTTGAATTACCGAGATACCGAGTCTGATCGGAACGTCTTGGGAGGAGGTCTATTCCTTCGTTGACCGTGAGAGCTTGTCATGGGCTAAGTTGGGACTCCCCTGCAGGGATTGAACTTTCGAAAGCCGTGCCCGCGGTTATGGGCAAATGGGAATTTTTTAATGTCCGGTTGTAGATAACTTGAACCTTAACTTAATTAAAATGAATCAACTGAGTGTGTTACTGTGATGGCCTCTTCTCGGCGGAGTCCGGGAAGTGGACACGGTGTTGGAGTAATGTTTGCGCAGGTTGTTCCTCTAGTTTTTCACGCTCGCGCTTTGCTTCCTCTTCTCGCTCTCTTTTGCGAATAAGATAGCCACCATATATGCTAGTCGCTTGCTGCAGCTCCACATATATTTTGCCTTACCCTTCCTATAAGCTTAAATAGTCTTGATCGCGAGGGTGCGAGATTGATGAGTCACTGTGGCTCACAGTTTCTATAACTCCAGATGCAGGTCCAGGTGATTCCGCTCCAGTTGACGAGTACGAGCTCAAGTGGGAGTTCGACGAAGACTCTCAGCGATACTATGTTTCCTTTCCCGATGATCAGTAGTGGTGCCCAGTTGGGGGTGAACGGGACCGTTGTCGCATGTTGGGTTCTCTTTTATTTTGGCGCCGTAGTCGGGCCATGAGTGTTTGGATGATGTATTGTTATTTATGTACTTGATTGACGTGGCGAGTGTAAGCCAACTATGTTATCTCCCCTTTATTATTCATACTACATGGGATGTTGTGAAGATTGCCTAACTTGCGACATATGCCTTCCATGCGATTATGTCTCTAAGTCGTGCCTTGACACGTGGGAGCTATAGTCGCATCGTGGGTGTTACAAGTTGGTAATCAGAGCCTTCTCCGACCTTAGGAGCCCCATTGCTTGATCGTTTTTAGCAGCCGAGTTGTGTCTAGAAAAAAAATGTTTTGAGTCTTTAGGAATTATATATCGGAGAGATTAGGAATTCTTTTTTACTTCCCAGTCTCCTCATCGCTCTGGTAAGGCATCCTGACGTAGAGTTTTGACTCTTCTCTTCTTAAATTTCACTAAAAAAAATTTAGGATCACGCGAGTATCTTAGAATCGTTCCGATGGCTTATGATGAGAATACTGTCTTGGTGCCTCCTGTCAGGGGTTTAGTGGAAGTGTCCCGGGGAGTTGAGCTCTGAGGTGTTGTCATCATAATTTTATCGTTGCAATTCTGGAATACTTGAGATATTTTCACCGACATCGAAAATCTCTTTTATGCAGTTCGTTGGTGAGATAACCTCGACGCCACCCAGTACTGGGGCGGGAGTTCGGGAGTATTGCCATAACTTGTATAACGGATGCTTTTCGAAGGTTGAGGTAGATGGTTTCCGAAGGTTTCTTGGTTATGTGTTGAAGGATGGATACAGCTGGATGTAGGATTTGCTAGTTTGGGTGAGATATTATGCTTCCCCTGTATCCCCAACACCTGATTGCATAACCGGAAAGGTTCGGAAGTTTCATAGGTGGGAATTCTCGTAGCTCTAGTTCTTCTTCCACGGATATTGGTTTGAGATTGGGATTTCTTACCGATTATTCGTTCTCGAGCCGTATCTTGTTGTTTTACTTCCTCTACCTTAATTCTACGTGGCTTCTCAATTTATGGATATGTGACCATTTCAAGAGGAATGCATTCGTTCATTTTGTTCGGATGTGAAGACTATATGTTGCAATTTTCATTCCGTTCAATTTATGGATATGCTTCAATATTTATCTATCAATGTGCTAATGGTGGTCAACCTCTTCAGGATGGCTCCTCCAACGCGCACGACTCCGAATCCTGATCCGCCACCACCTCCACCTCCTCCAGAGGCATGGCAAGCTATGATGGCCGCAACCAATGCAAACACACAGCTGATCATGCAAATTATCCAAGAGCACAATCAAGGCAGTCAAGGGAATCAAGGCAGCAATCAGAGTCACTTTGCTACACTCAACCAGTTCCTTGCTAATGGGCCAAAGACTTCAGCAATTGTGTTGAGGCAACCGATGCTGACGATTGGCTTGTGGATCTGTGTAAGCATTTCGAGTGCAGTAACGTCAGGCCTGAGGACTTTGTTAAGTTCGCTTCCTTCCAACTCAAAGATCAAGCTGCAGAATGGTTCCAGCAGTACAAGGATTCCAGAGGTGGACGTGTTATCACTTGGGATGATTTCCGTCGAGATTTCCGAGCTCATCATATTCCGCAGAGCGTGGTTGAAAGCAAGCGTGAGGAATTCCGCAATCTGAAGCAAGGCTCTTTGTCTGTCTATGACTACAACAAGTTGTTCCAGAAGCTCGCCCGCTTTGCCAAGCAGGACGTGCCTGATGAGAAGAGCATGATATATCAGTTCAGGGGTGGTCTCAGAGAAGATATCCAGCTCGCTCTTGTTCTCTTTGAGCCCTTGAGATACGATGAGTTCTACAACATGGCACTGAAGCAAGAGGCTGCTCAGTTGAGGTGTGATGCTTCCAGGAAGCGAGTCAGAGATGTTACTCCTTCTTCCTCTACTCAAGTGGCCAAGCAGCAGAAGTTTTGGCTTCCTCCTCCTCCGTTCCGTCAGCCGTATCAGCAGAAGAGCAAAGGTGGCAGTAGTTCTACCCACCCACCCAACCCAGGCTTCCAGAAAAAGACTTCGTCTCAAGCTCCAAGATCGAGTGCTCCGTATCACCGTCCACTTTCTGAGGTCACGTGCAACAAGTGCCAACAGAAGGGTCACTATGCCAACAAGTGTTTCAACCACAGGCGTCTTCCTCCTCCTCCTCCTGTCAGATCGACAAGTACAGCTGTGGTCAAGCATAACCCCAAGCATGCCAAGGTCAATTTGATGAATGCAGCTCAGGCAGAGGACTCGTCAGATGTGATAATGGGTAACCTTCCTATTAACGATGTTCCTGCAAAAGTTCTTTTTGGCACTGGTGCATCGCATTCCTTTTTGTCATGCCCTTTTGCATCGAAGCACAATGTTGATACCGAGATTATGCCCAAAGTCATGCAAGTTGTTTCTCCCGGCAAGCTTTTGACTTCTAGTTTGGTTGCTCCTGATGTCTCTATCACGTTGGGCGATTACAAGTTTCTCTCTTCTCCGGTGTTTCTTGGTAACTCGGATATTGATCTTATTCTCGGAATGGATTGGCTTTCTAAGCACAAGGCTCAGCTTGATTGTGCAGCCAGGCAGATTCAATTAACTCATTCGTCTGAGGATGTAATTGTCTTTGCTGCCCGTGATGATACCATTCGTTTGTTTTCTCTTAATGAGAAGGGTGAATTGGATGCCATCTCTCAAATTCCAGTCATTTGCGAATATCAAGACGTCTTTCCAGAAGAGCTCCCAGGAATGCCTCCGCACCGGCCAGTTGAATTCGTTATTGAACTTGAGCCTGGCACAGAATCTGTGTGCAAGCGTCCTTACAAGCTCGGACCTGAAGAGTTGAAGGAGCTGAAGAAGCAACTCGATGAGCAAGAGAGAATGGGTCTCATCCGGCCTAGTTCTTCTCCGTGGGGTTGTGGTGTTCTTTTTGTGAAGAAGAAGGATGGAACGGACCGACTTTGTGTTGATTACCGTCCGGTGAACAAGAAGACCATCAAGAACAAATACCCACTTCCCAACATCAATGAGCTGTTCGAACAACTCAAAGGTGCCAAAGTATTCTCCAAGCTTGATCTCCGTATGGGTTATCACCAGATTCGCATTCGTGAAGAAGATATTCCCAAGACAGCATTCAGAACAAGCTTTGGTTCATATGAATACACTGTCATGTCTTTTGGCCTCGCCAACGCTCCTCCGACGTTCTCTCGCATGATAAACTTCATCTTCAACGCCTACACCAATGACTTCATTTTGGTCTATCTCGACGACATTCTGGTTTTCTCCAAGAACAAGGAAGATCATGCCAAGCACTTGCGTTTGGTTCTCGATAAGCTCAGAGAACATCAGTTCTACGCCAAGTTCTCCAAGTGTGAATTTTGGCTCGATGAGGTTCTTTATCTTGGTCATATAATCTCTGCCAAGGGCATCTCCGTGAATCCTGAGAAGGTGTCTGCAATTGTGAATTGGGAACCTCCTCAGAACGTGAAGCAACTCCGCAGTTTTCTCGGTCTCGCAAGCTATTGCCAAAGATTCGTTGAAAACTTTTCTAAGATCGCGAAGCCTCTCTCAAATCTTCTTCAGAAGCACGTCAAGTACGTTTGGTCTCCGGAGTGTGATATTGCTTTCAACACTTTGAAAGAGAAATTGATCACTGCTCCAGTTCTGACTCCGCCTGATGAATCCAAGCCGTACGAGGTCTTTTGTGATGCCTCTCTCCAAGGTCTCGGCGCAGTATTGATGCAAGAGAAGAAAGTTGTTGCTTATACATCTCGCCAGTTGAAGCCTAATGAGAAGAACTACCCCACTCACGATCTCGAGTTGGCGGCAGTTGTGCATGCTCTTTTGACTTGGAGACATCTTCTATTGGGAAGAAAAGTGGACATTTTCACTGATCACAAGAGTCTCAAGTACATCTTCACTCAGCCTAATCTCAACCTCAGACAAACTCGATGGGTCGAAATGATTCAAGAGTATAATCCGAGTATCGAGTATACTCCAGGCAAGGCCAATGTGATTGCTGACGCTTTGAGCAGAAAGGCGTATTGCAACAGTCTGATTCTTAAGCCTTATCAACCCGAGCTTTGTGAAGCTTTCCGCAAACTTAATCTGCAAGTTGTTCCTCAAGGTTTCCTCGCCAACCTTCAAGTCTCTCCTACCTTAGAAGACCAGATTCGCCAAGCCCAGCTTCTTGATGCTATGGTGAAAAAGGTGAAGATTGGGATTGCCAAGAGTCAGTCCAAGTACAAGTGCTACCGCCTTGATGACAAGGACACTCTCTTCTTCGAGGATCGAATTGTTGTGCCCAAAGGTGAACTTCGTAAAGTGATCATGAACGAGGCTCACAATTCTCTCCTCTCCATCCACCCTGGGAGCACGAAGATGTATCAGGACCTTAAGCAAGCTTATTGGTGGACTCGAATGAAGCGCGAGATCGCTCAATTCGTGAATGAATGTGATGTCTGCAGAAGAGTGAAGGCAGAACACCAAAGGCCAGCAGGTCTCCTCCAACCTCTTGCCATTCCAGAATGGAAGTTTGACCACATTGAAATGGACTTCGTGACTGGGTTTCCAAAGTCCAAGCGTGGCAATGATGCTATATTCGTTGTCATCGACAAACTCACCAAAGTGGCTCACTTTCTGCCTATCAAAGAGTCGATCACTGCAGCTCAATTGGCGGAACTCTATACCTCTCGTATTGTCTCTCTGCACGGTATTCCTCAAGTGATCTCTTCAGACCGTGGCAGCATCTTTACCTCGAAGTTTTGGGATTCTTTTCAGAAGGCCATGGGCACCAACATCCGCTTCAGCACTGCTTTCCATCCTCAAACAAGCGGTCAAGTCGAGCGTGTCAACCAGATTCTTGAAGATATGCTCAGGGCTTGTGTGATCTCCTTCGGCATGAAGTGGGAGGATTGTCTTCCTTATGCTGAATTCTCCTACAACAATAGTTTTCAAGCAAGTTCGGGCAAGGCCCCATTTGAAATTCTGTATGGCAGGAAGTGCCGTACCCCTCTCAACTGGTCTGAAACCGGTGAACGTCAGCTTTTGGGTAATGACTTAATCACAGAGGCAGAAGAAATGTGCAAAGTCATTCGTGATAACCTCAAAGCAGCCCAATCCCGCCAGAAGAGCTACTATGATAGTAAGCACCGTGATTTGGCTTTCGAGATCGGAGATCATGTTTACCTCCGCGTCTCTCCTATGAAAGGTACTCGTCGCTTCGGTATCAAAGGGAAGCTTGCCCCTAGATACGTGGGACCTTTCAAGATTGTCAGCAAGAGAGGCGACCTCGCCTATCAACTCGAGCTTCCTTCAAACTTTGCAAATGTTCATGATGTGTTCCATGTCTCTCAGCTTCGAAAGTGCTTCAAGACTCCTGACCGCACAGTCAACTTCAAGGACATTGAGCTCCAAGAAGATTTCTCTTATCGTGAGCACCCAGTTGCTATTCTTGAAGAGACTGAACGCAAGACTCGCAACAAGTCAATCAAATTTCTCAAAGTCAAGTGGTCACACCATTCCGACCGTGAAGCTACCTGGGAAAGCGAGGATCACCTCCGTTCTGAGTACCCGGCGTTCTTTCAGTCCTAGATCTCGGGACGAGATCCTTTCGTAGTGGTGGAGTGTTGTAACGCCCCGGATATAACTTTCCCAATGTGTACTCCAACTCTTGCCATTTCCGGCATTAAGTTATATCTATTTCTCGGGTTCGGGTCTTTGTCTCCGTGTGTTTTTTTCATTTTCATGCATCTCATATCATGTCATCATTGCTTTTGCATACGTGTTCATCTCATGCATTCGAGCATTTTCCCTGTTGTCCGGTTTGCATTCCGGCGCTCCGTTCTCCTCCATTGGCCATTTCTAGCTTTCTTTCGTGTGTGGGGATTAAACATTTCCGGATTGGACCGAGACTTTCCAAGCGGCCTTGGTTTACTACCGGTAGGCCGCCTGTCAAGTTTCGTGTCATTTGGACTTCGTTTGATACTCCAACGGTTAACCGAGGGACTGAAAAGGCCTCGTGTGTGTTGCAGCCCAACACCCCTCCAATTTGGCCCAAAACCCACCAAACTCGGCTCCATGTCCTAGAGCGTTCGATCACGATCGTGTGGCCGAAAACCGCACCTCATTTGGACTCTCCTAGCTCCCCCTATGCCTATAAGTACACCCCCCCCTCCAAAAATTCGCGGATCCCCTTCCTCTAACCCTAAAAAAAACTCCATCCGCCGCCGCCGGACAAAAATCCGGGCAGCGGACGTGTCCGCCCGCTCCGCCGGACCTATACGGGTGACGCCACGTGTCCTCGAGCGGGAGCCCCACTTCGTCGCGCCGCCCGCCCGGCCCGCTCGGCCCGCGGGAGGGCCCCCGAGGCCCACTTCGCTCGGCCTCCTCGCCCGCAGGACCCCGCCGCCCGGCTCCCACCGCCTCCCTCGGCTCCGGTGGCCGGCGCCACCGCGCCGCCATTTCCGGCCACCCAGCCGGCCAGCTCCTCCGCGCCTCGCCGATCCACCGCCGCCTCCACGCCGCCGTCCCTCCGGCGAGCGAGCCGCCCCGCGCCGTCCTCCTCCACGCCGGCGCCGCCCCGGGCCTCTCCTCCCCTCCGGCAAGCCGCCGGCCTCCTCCCCCGTCGATTCCGGCGAATAGGAATAGTGACTCCGGCATGCTCCGAAAACCGTGTAGATCTGGATCTGGAAAAAAATATCTCGGTTGACTTTCTCCTCCGAACCCTAACTTTTATGCCTACTTTGACCAGTGATAACTTCGCATCCGTAGCTTCGATTTGGGCATATAGTATATCGAAATGTTCGCCTCGACGAGTACATCATTTCATTCCATTGTATTATTTTCATTTGAGTTCATCTTGATGCCCGAAATGCTGTTAGAAGAGGCCTTCATGAGTTAATTGTCAGATCTGCTAGTTCATCTTAGACTTTTGTCATTTTTGCCATGATAATTGTGTGCATGATATGCCTGTGAGTCCTTCATATGTTTTGTTAAGGATTTTATCTTCTTTCCAGAGGTGCAACCCATGCATTTTTAGGATGTGTGTGGTGACTTGTGCAAGCTTGCAAAGTGAGGCACCCGGTAAATCTGTTTTCAGGGACTTGGTAGTTTTCACTAAGTCTGGGATCATTTAGTTCATGATGCCATATGTTCAGCTTGTTTCCTAGTGATCCGTGCCTCTTTTGAGGATGATCACTAAAGGAGATTTGTTAATCATGTTATGCTCTATCCATCCTTGTCTTTGTTTGCAATTATGGAGCACCCTAGATTGCGTCAATCGAGCTCTACTTTTGCTTCGTGGTGAATCTGGGCAGATCGTCAACTCGTTTGCGATTTTGCCGGCGTCGTTGTGATCGATCCGTGCATGCTATACCATTGTTCTTGCCGTGTCTAGCTTGTATTTTGTACCTTCTTAATGGATGTATGCTTGCCTTGCCATGACTTGCACCGTAGTGAGTGCATCGAGCTCATTTACATGCCTTCGTGAGTTATATTTCAGCATGTCTCAGTTTTCACTAAGTCTGAAAACTGATTGTGTTTTAGCTATGTTTGTGTGCCCGTTAGTATATTTTGTGAACCCTTTTGGCCCCAGGTCACTTTGGGTCTTTTGTTAAGCTTGTTGAGTAGCTCCATGCCATGTTCTTACTTGCCTTAATCAGGTCATGTATCATGTTGTTTTGCTGCTCCGAAGAGGGCTTCGTGATCTGAAATTTCAGACAAGTGTTATTTCACTAAGTCTGAGATATGTTTTGCATTTGCGTTTTTGCCATGCTTGTTTGAACCTCATAATGGATGAATTGGCCGTGGCTCAGTGCTAGTCTTTTGTTAAGCATCTTGTGTGCATCCCTGCCATGTATTTTGTTGTCATGTTTGGTGGCTGTAGCATGTTCATTTCATTGCATTTAGATGCCTACTTGCTGTAAATCGCAGACCGGTGTCATTCTTAAAACGCTTGCCATTTCCAAACCGTAACTCCGATTCCGGCGTTCTTTATATCGTTTTCAAGCGATTTCATCTCATCTTTCCAGTGGCACCCTTGGAATTCCAAGTTGAGGCCAGGTTCATGCATTTCCTGTCTTATCTTGCATTTTGCATCCCGCATCGCATCCCGCATAGCATATCATCATTGCATCATATCGCTTGATCCTTGCACGTGGTTGATTGTGTCCTTGCTGCTTGTTTGTCTTGTTTGGGTAGAGCCGGGAGACGAGTTCGCTACCGAGGAGCCCGTTGAGTTTGCTTGTGAGGATCCAGTCAACTCTGACAACTGTGCAGGCAAGATGATCATACCCTCGAAATCACTACTATCTTTGCTATGCTAGTTTGCTCGCTCTTTTGCTATGCCATTGCTACGATGCCTACCACTTGCTTGTAAGCCTCCTAAATTGCCATGTTGAACCTCTAACCCACCATGTCCTAGCAAACCGTTGATTGGCTATGTTACCGCTTTGCTCAGCCCCTCTTATAGCGTTGCTAGTTGCAGGTGAAGTTTGGAGGCCGTTCCTTGTTGGAGCATCTTTTATTTACTTGTTGGGATATCATTATATTATCTTGCTATCTTAATGCATCTATATACTTGGTAAAGGGTGGAAGGCTCGGCCTCTCGCCTAGTGTTTTGTTCCACTCTTGCCGCCCTAGTTTCCGTCATATCGGTGTTATGTTCCCGGATTTTGCGTTCCTTACGTGGTTGAGTTATAATGGGAACCCCTTGATAGTTCGCCTTGATTAAAGCTTTTCCAGCAATGCCCAACCTTGGTTTTACCATTCGCCACCTAGCCTCTTTTTCCCTTGGGTTACCGGAGCCCAAGGGTCATCTTATTTTAACCCCCCCCCCCGGGCCAGTGCTCCTCTGAGTGTTGGTCCGACCGAGTAGACTGCGGGGCCACCTCGGGGCAACTTGAGGGTTGGTTTTACTCGTAGGATGTCTCATCTGAGTGTGCCCTGAGAAAGAGATATGTGCAGCTCCTATCGGGATTTGTCGGCACATTCGGGCGGTATTGCTGGTCTTGTTTTAACCTGTCGAAGTGTCTTGAATTACCGAGATACCGAGTCTGATCGGAACGTCTTGGGAGGAGGTCTATTCCTTCGTTGACCGTGAGAGCTTGTCATGGGCTAAGTTGGGACTCCCCTGCAGGGATTGAACTTTCGAAAGCCGTGCCCGCGGTTATGGGCAGATGGGAATTTGTTAATGTCCGGTTGTAGATAACTTGAACCTTAACTTAATTAAAATGAATCAACTGAGTGTGTTACCGTGATGGCCTCTTCTCGGCGGAGTCCGGGAAGTGGACACGGTGTTGGAGTAATGTTTGCGCAGGTTGTTCCTCTAGTTTTCACGCTCGCGCTTTGCCTCCTCTTCTCGCTCTCTTTTGCGAATAAGATAGCCACCATATATGCTAGTCGCTTGCTGCAGCTCCACATATATTTTGCCTTACCCTTCCTATAAGCTTAAATAGTCTTGATCGCGAGGGTGCGAGATTGCTGAGTCCCTGTGGCTCACAGTTACTATAACTCCAGATGCAGGTCCAGGTGATTCCGCTCCAGGTGACGAGTACGAGCTCAAGTGGGAGTTCGACGAAGACTCTCAGCGATACTATGTTTCCTTTCCCGATGATCAGTAGTGGTGCCCAGTTGGGGGTGAACGGGACCGTTGTCGCATGTTGGGTTCTCTTTTATTTTGGCGCCGTAGTCGGGCCATGAGTGTTTGGATGATGTATTGTTATTTATGTACTTGATTGACGTGGCGAGTGTAAGCCAACTATGTTATCTCCCCTTTATTATTCATATTACATGGGATGTTGTGAAGATTGCCTAACTTGCGACATATGCCTTCCATGCGATTATGTCTCTAAGTCGTGCCTCGACACGTGGGAGCTATAGTCGCATCGAGGGTGTTACACGGCCCTCCGGCGTGGAGCCGGAGTGGCCTCGCGGATCGGGTTGAGCAGCGAGGCGAGTTAGCATGTAGAAAAGTTTTGAAGCTGCCAGAGAGTAGTAGCAGACGAGTAGGGAGCCCATCAGCATGCCCATTCTGGGCTCAACGCTTGCCAGCGTCTGTGACGCCAGGGCGAGCGCGGTGCTGGAGCAGCTCAGAGGTGAAGGGCTCGATCGGTGCACTTTGCGCGATACGCGCGGGCGGACAGCACACCTTTAGGTGGCGCCGGGGAGGCCGATGGTCGCACATCTGGGCTTGCGGATGTGCAGCGGTCGACGAAACAGTGGACAACGGTGACGCGAGCGCCATGGGCGGGGCTACGGATATCGCGAGGGCTCGAAGGTGCGCTGGGCGCACAGGCTGCGAGCAGCGGCCTGCTAATGACCGGTGCGGGTGACAACGAGGGCAGTGTCGTGGGGCACGACACCGAGTGTCTACGGCGCTAGGCTGCAAGGAGCGAGCTGAGCACGAGCCGTGCTCGTTGAGCTCGCCAGTGGGTGTGGCCATGGCGACTATGGAGTAGAGATGGCGACGAGCTATGGCTACGGCGTGCGTCGAGAAGCAGACGAGAAAGGGGATGGACAGGGTGCTCACTGCCATTGGCGAGAAGGCCCAGGGACGCCGGAGGCCGAGGTGACACGGGTCGATGCAGTGGTGCTCATGGTCGGAGCAGGAGAAGACAACGACGAAGGCGAGCTGTAGGGTCGGTCCGGCTCATCCCGGTGCTCGGAGAGGACGACGACAAGTGCAGAGGTCCTCCGAGACGTCCCTAGGTGGCGCCGTAGGGCGCCTCGGCACACGGTCGATGGCAGCACGGCAGTGGCCGAGGTTGGTCATGGCGGATGCAGCTCGGGTGCGGCTATGGGGAGGGGAACGAGAGAGAGAGAGAGAAAGAGAGAGAGAGAGAGGTGGATCTGGGTGTCCAGGGTTCGGGGAGGGCCTCGGGCCAGGACTTGTAGGCGAGGGGGAGTCGTGGGGATGGCTGCACGTGGTCGGGCGCAGGCATGGACGGGGCGCGTGCGTCCATGGCGCTCCTGGTGAGCAGTAGGAAGGAGGAGGTGGCAAGGTGGGCTGGGCTCCCACCGTGGACCTAGAGCCCAGTCCACCAGTAGTTTAGGTCCTTTCTTATTTTTTTCTATTTTGTTTCTTTTATTTCTTTCCTACTTTGCATTTTAATGGAACTACTAAATGAGTTTTGTTTAATAGAAAACTTGGCACAAAAATACACCACAATATTCTGGGTTGCCACAAAAAGTTCCAAGGCATTTGGGAGTGTCCAACTATTTTTAGAAATAGAAAAGGCCAAATTTAAATGTTGCTGGACCACTAAATAAATTTCCAAGGGCACTTTGGAAATTCAAAAGATGTTTGTTCTAACATGTCAAATATCTAGGGATTATATGCCACACTTTGAACATTTTAGTTTTTATGTTTGAAAACTTTAATTTTTACTTTAATTTAAATTTGAATTTGGAGCGGATTCGAACCAATGCGAGTTTAACAACAGTAATCATGATGACGTGGCATCATTAGCATAGAATTACTATAGCTTAATTATCCGGACGTCACAATTCTCCTCCACTACAAGAAATCTTGTCCCGGGATTTAACAGGTGGATCAAAGGGGAAAGGATCTGGTTACGAAATTCTAACGAATATTCTCGCCTTTGGTTGCTCTCGTCGAAGAAGTTGATCCCTCTCGTTGATGTCTTCATTTCTCTGCATCAATGCATCATGATGAAGTTGTCATCCTTCCTTCTGGATCTTCACCATATTTACGAAAGGACAAGGGGTAACTTTGGAAGAACGGACCTTACAAGGTTGACTATCCTGCAGATAACTCAAGGAATGTGGTAGAAAGTAATACTCGAATAGATACTTAATAACATATCAACAGTAAAGTAAGAAGGTACCATGATAAGTTTCCAATGGGCAGGCAATCGTTCGATGGCCTAATCAAAAGGTGAAAGGGGTTCAGAGCAACGAGAATAAGTATTGCGTCTGATACTAGAATAGATCACTAGGCAGGTGGCCCGTGAATTACATACGAAGTCAAGCGTGAGGAATAACTTTGACAACAGGGTGTACAGGAGAGTTAGGTTTCGATCCTGGGACGTGTGGGTTATGGACCCACCATGTGGGTTAAAATTAGGAAGGGGGATGACATCTTGCATGATCATGTAAGCAAGGCATGTTAGAGGATAGACTATCGATTATGTCGGCAACAATCATTGGTACCAAGGGCGAGGGACAAAGAGAACCATTTTCCTGCTCGTTGAACGAGGCGGACCAATAGGCAAAGTTCTCATCCATCGATGGTTACCGGAATGCTATCAGCAAAAGCAACAGGGTCTTACTAACACGGTTGTACTCCAAGGTGTTTACATAAGGAGAAGAATATTACTGCTTAGATCATATAGATCACCAAAAAGGTTAAACAAAACAATGGAAAGGAAAAAGGTGATCTTCATATTAAACAGAATAATGGAAAAGAAAATGTGTTTAAACACAAATTTCAGGGGTATATCCTTCCCAAGGACAAACAGAGCATGATATCCATGACAGGATATAACATAGAAAACCCTTTAGGAAAGGGGAGAGTAATTTCATGACATTACCCATACAACGGTGTTTGGATAATTGATAAACAGAATTTAGCATTGTGCTTCAAATGCTCTTATTGATGATCGGAGTAGCACAAACATGCTTCAAGATAGCATTGACATGGTCTTCAAACAAAGGTCAGTCTTTGGATACACAAAGGATTCATTGGGAACAACTGGTAGAATAAGTCTTACAATTTTCTCATGGAACAGTGTTTAACCTGGCCGAAAAGGAAAACTATAACAATGGAGCCTCCGGCCAAGTGTGCTAGGCATGACATCACCTTACCGGGTCATAAAAGACCAATGTTATAACTATTGGAATTATGTTCCAACCATCATATCCGACCAAGATTCGGATCTGATTGGGGTCAGGATACCTCAGACTCAGGATGCCTGAGAAGAAAGGTGCAACACAAATTGTCGAGATGACATTGTAAGATTCTCGGGAATTTGAACTATGGAAGAGAGTTCCGAAACAAGAGTTCATCATTAAATCAAGGAGGTGAGGAGCTGGCTGATTGACTCCGTGACAATTCATTGAGATTTCCAAAAAATGGATTTCCACAATTATGTGAACAAGGAAAATAACATTTGTCAGATCAAATGATATAATGAGGTATGCTCGAGGAAAACATACACAATTTAACAATGATAGAAGGGTGCACCCAGAAATCTGGACTAGGTAGCACGATCAATGTTTGAATGATGATTCAATAAGCAAGAGACTTAGAATGAAACTATCGACCATTAACTTCAAAGCAATAGTGTCGTGGAGTTGACACGGCAGATGTCCTAGAGCAAGTACTTAGTCGTAGGGCCATCGCACTAGAAAGCTTAAAGGGGTTAATCGGGACAAGGGACACACGAGAGAGTTTTTATACTAGTTCGACCCCTTACGATGAAGGTAAAAGCCTACGTCTAGTTGGGATTGGTATTGTTGAAGTTTTGATCTCCAAGGGGCTTAACTCGCCGGCTTGGTCATTGATTTGGTTGTTTCTTAACCTAAGCCGCCACCGGGTCATCCCCTTATATACATGGGTTGACGCCTGGTGGCCTACAGAGTCCCGGCCGGCTCATAAACAGTGTCCGGCTCGGTGACTAGTCAATTCTACCTTATTATACAAGTCACGCCACTACGGCGGTTTATCACTACGGGCCATAAGTCGCCCGTGGGCTTTAGACCATTTACTGAACCGCCATCTTCATGATTGATCCTGGGCTTTGCATGATAATCCTCTTTTCATAACCTGGCCCCTCCAGGGCGGCTTACACAAATTGTTATATCCCCGACATTAGGACCCAAATTGATTTGAACCAGTTCATGTCAATCTTAAAATACCTTAAGAAACAAGCCTTATGTCTTCTGTGCGTGCATAAGTTATAACCCGCTGTGACATCATCTTCTGGATATGCGGTAACCCACCGTGACGTCATCTTCCATTAAATTCATTTTTCTTTTACTCCGTCATATCCTCAATGGATCTTTGCCTTTACTGACCATCCCGAAAACCGAGGCGTCGGGGTTGATGGATAATGATGTTCGGTCTCCTCGTTTCTCGCGCCATCTCAGTCGGCCTTTCCTTATAAATAAGCACGACCTAGGTCTTTTTCATTCTCCCCCTTCGATCGTCTTCCTCCTCTCACTGTTTCGCTGCCGCTCGAGCTCTGCCGCCACCGCCGCCGCAGATCTCCTCGTCTTCTCCACCTCAGGCCGCTGCATCGGCCTGATTGGACCAGAGAAACGCGACGAACCTCCATAGCAGCTCTGCATCTGTAAGTCCCTTTCCTTCTCTGCCTTAGATCTACATTACGGCTTCTCGAGTTTGTCGGTGTTTGTCGCTGCCCGTTACAAACCCTTGATAGATTTCACCTCCGATGCCCTTTCCTGATCGTCAGATAGTGTAGAACTGCTGCGGTAGCTGTTTCGCACCCATTTTAAATGCAAATAGATCCCTTTTTCCTGTATAGATGCTTCGTTATAGCTGACGAACTCATTTGTACTGGAGTTTTAGGTCTAGAATATTTTCTTTTTGGGACAGCCATTTGATCCAAAATAATAATGATAGCTTGGTGAAACTTGTTTATGCCAACACTTAGCTGAATCTGCTTTCTGAGAAAATTTGTAGTCATGGCGGCTTACCACTCCGGCTTTCTATTCCTTATATGTCATTAGCCCTTAGTTAAGCCGTCGTTACTTGTTTACATCTTCAACCTTTAATTGTTAATTTTGCCGTAAACTGAACCGGCATGTTGTTTTTTCTTTTTCAGTCCCTTGCACATCATGCCATCAAAGACACCCACCATCTGCAATTGGGTCCCCTCAACCATAACTGAGGATTGTTTAAAAGAGTTCTTCCTCATCGCTTTTCTGCCCTCAAAAAGCATCATGTCTTATCGTGCTCCTGACCCGAAAGAAGAACGACCCAATCCAAAAGACGGCGAAGTGATCGTCTTTGCTGACCACATGAACCATGGCTTCTCACCGCCTGGTTCAAAGTTTTTCAGAGAAGTTCTTCACTTTTTCAAACTCCATCCTCAGGACATTGAGCCCAATTCCATATCCAATATTTGTAACTTCCAAGTGCTCTGTGAGGTATATCTTCAGCAAGAGCCGACTGTGGAACTATTTAGAGAATACTTCTATCTGAACCAGCAGAAGGAGTGCACCAACGGCCTTAGCTTAGAGCTCAGAGGCATCTCAATT
Source organism: Triticum aestivum (assembly GCF_018294505.1). Classification (NCBI taxonomy): domain Eukaryota; kingdom Viridiplantae; phylum Streptophyta; class Magnoliopsida; order Poales; family Poaceae; genus Triticum; species Triticum aestivum. The sequence continues at coordinate 237,598,889 of NC_057794.1, read as the reverse complement.
CAGCGCCGGCAGGGTGCTGTCTTCCCTCTCATAGTTTTGCCAATTCACCCAAAGGATTGGAACCAAACTTTGTTTTACTGTCAGGACATCTCACCCGCCAACGAGAAGCCACTGCCGGGTTACCGCCCCGATCGTCTTGACTCCAAGTTCGCACTGCCAGATAAACTTACCGTTGATGAACACAAGAAGTTGCTTCCATCTATCAGAAGAATCAACGGTTTGTTGGGGAACGGTTTAACTTGAGTCGACCTAACCCGCTGCTGGATCTCATGGCGGATTATTCCATTAAGCCGTCGTTCAAAATTGATGTATGAATATGGTGGAGACCCAGACGACTCTCTTCGTCATACCCCGGTTCAACTAACCGAGGAGGACATTGTCGCAATGTCAAACCTTCTCGTGAATGTGAAGTATGAAGATTGAAGTGTTGTTGGGTTAAATCCCTTCTGTAAACTTAACCCGGTACCAGAAGTAAGGATATTCTGATCTTTTTTCCTTTGTATTTTGTCCAGCCGTATTGTTTATCACTGATCCTTCCTCCTGTCTTTGTAGGCCAACTCTGACTTTTGGAAAGTGAAATATGATCACGAAGCTGCCAAGAAGGCGAAACTCGCCGCCATGAACGCCAAGAAATCGACCCGGAGATCGAAGAAGAAAAAGAAGACCACTGCTGAAGATTTAATGAAACTTGATGACACGTCTGACTCGGAGGTAGCCCTTTCTTCCCTTGGCCATTTTTTTAACAATCTTATTGACATTGATCCTTACCAGGATGACACTGGGGCCAGTCAGGCCGGGGAAGCAGAGGTAACTATCATTTCCTCCGACTCAGAGCCCTTACCAAGACACAAAGTTCGACGAGTGATCCGTAAAGTAAGGTTTTCTAACCCCTTAGCTCACTTGGATCCCAACTTTCATTTGAAAAAGCAGCAACATGAAAACCGCCGTGAAGTTGGGATTGAAGATGAACCGGTTTTCGTCCTTCAACAGACCCCTCGGAAACACCTGAACGAGGTTTACTTATTGTTGTCTTTAACCTGTTTTAATGAATCATGCTCCTTGTATTTCCTTTAACTCCTTTCTTTTATCTTTTCAGGAGGTGTCTCGTTCCTCAGGGGACTCATCACAAACACAATTTCCGGCTTTCAAGACTGCTCCTGGATAATTAGAAATCCTCCTTTCTTCCGGGTTGCTCAATTGTATCTTGATGCTGACAATCCTGCAATATTTTTCCTTAGCGGCCAGGCTAAATCCAAGAAGGTGAAGGCAGCAAAACCTGTGGAATACCCGCCATTGCTGGCATCTGACCCGGCTTGGCCGCCTTCTCCATTAACTGATGCCCCAGAAGACCCGCCTATTGTCAATGAAGAAAATCCTCCGGAGCCGTCTCTCGACGAAGCCACTATGAATCCTTCCACAGCTGGACCGTCAAGCTCAACTGACCCGCCGTCTCCATGTTCTCAAGATGTTCAAATTACTGGGAGCCGCTTTGTTGAGCCAGGGAACCCAACGGTGATGGCTCGGTGTACAGCAAAGCAAGAGGCATTGGAGAGGCAGAAGGTTCGCTTTGACGTTGCCAACTACGACCGTCTCAATGCCAGTGGTATCTTATTCGGCTATCTCAGTCATGTACACTCCAGTCGTGAGTCTGAGATCGAGATGGTCAAGCAGCTTCAGTTGAAGTATGAGGTACGTTGTTTCCGGTTTACTAATATTCCCTCAGCCCCAAAGTATTCAGATTATGAGAGAAACGGAATATCCTGTAGACTTAAAATATAGGCCGAGACTTTTACCTCTGAATCTTTGCCTGATATTGATAGAACAAAAACTTCACCTATAGTCCCCAAGGACCGGTTTATTTTGATCATTAATGAATCGGTACTTTGGAATTGAAAACTGTCTTCAAAGTATTTAATGCTCCGGTTTAACCTTGATAAACTTGTTGAACTGCGTACATTAGCCCCCAAGTGCCGAGTGCTGTTACTTTGTAAAGGACTTGGGACTTTAAATATGTTTGTAGAGTCGTAAAAATTTGATTTGGCATACATTAGCCCCCAAGTGTCAAGTGGTTTATTCGTAAAGTACTTGAGACTTGAATCTTGAATTTGGATATTTGAATTTGAAACCAAGTCTTGACTTATCTGAATGTTTCACAGAATGCCTTGTCTGAACTGAACACTCAATTGACTGACGCAAAGACCCGGCTGGCAAGTCAGGAGTCAGAAATCAAATCTTCCACATCCAAACAGCAAATAAGCCTTTCTGCAACGAAAAATTTAAAGACCAGCTTTGCTGCCAAGGAGAAGACTTGGGAAAATGAGAAAACACTTCTGACCCGTCGAGCTGAGACAGCCAAAACAACTCTGAAAGAAATTTCAACAGAGCTGAATGGTTTAAAGGGCCGGGTGTCTCAGATGGTCGCTGCTATCTTTGGTAAGCTTCCTGATTTGACCTTTCGTATATTTTTTGCCAAACCGGAGTACAATCCGCCAACTGACTCTGTTAAAAATATATGTAGGTCCGTGAAGTAAGAATCTGAGCCAAGACCCGTTGATTAAGCTGAAGGCAGTATACACTTTAGTTGAACAATTGTATATCAGCGCACAACGGGCTCTAGCTGCCATCTCTCCTGCTAATCAAGGACCTAACCGGCTGAGTGACGTCCTGAAGAAGCTGTCCATCCTTCCTGCCAGGTTCCAAGAAGTAAAACGCTCCTCCGCGCGAGCCGGAGCTTTGACTGCCCTAAGCCGCTCCAAGGCTTGGGTGCCAGACCTAGACCCGGCGGACGTGGCAAGGGGCTATCCTACCGTGAAGGAGGACGAGTCTCCTTTTGATCAAGATGACTTTATAGCCTGCGTCCGTGAAGTCCGGCCTCAGGCGACTAGTCTTGGAGATGACACCAAATGTGGACAAGTACCAGTCGGGTTTTGATAGTGAGAATAAGAAGATGGCCCCTCCCTCATATAAAGTAACAGACTTGATCCCACCAGTGAGAGAAGATACATTTGCCCTGAAGGTTGACCCGGTCGGCCTGATTGACGACGAAGCCGAATTTGTCACCATGAACGGCTTCAATTGGTCAAAACCCAACTTCCAGCGGACTCAAGATGGTGAACCGGCTAGGGAGGGACAATGATCATCTTCATGGGCTTTATAAAGCCTTGTAATAGCTTAGTTGTTAAAACACTGCAAGTTTGCTTGTGCCATCGCGCATAAAATACTTATCCGTGAATCTGTATTTCCAGATGCCAATGTTTAATGCTTGCTTATGCATCGCTTAACGCTTGTCTCTGCAATGTTTGAACTATGTTCCTGTAAATACAAAGAAAAGACTGGCATGGTGGTTTAGAACCAAACGGGTTTAAACACCGAATGTAGAGCCAATATATTTATCTCGATAAGAGTAGAGACGAATAAAAGATAAGGGCTAATACGAACCTTTTGGCTAACACAGCAGGTAAATATGTATAAGTAATGACCATACCTTATCCCTGTTGATCCTTAGATCGCCGGTTTAAATAATCTGGGTGATTGAATTTGATAACTCAATATTTATGAAAAGTTAATGCAATGATCATGATACCTTAGTAGCTCATACCTTTTGATCCTTGAACCACCGGCTTGAATGACCCGGGCGGCTGTGTTGTCCAATAAGTGAGCCGGTGAAGAAGATCAGGCTAATTTATTTGTAATATTGAGACAACAACAAACTAAAGGGCAAGCAATAAATAACAAGCATAATTTTAATCTTGTATTCAAAAAGATTGGGGGTTTCTGATTCGAATACGACCAGTAAACTGGACCAAAGGGGTTAAGCTAAGGTTCGAATACGATCGTGTAGCCCCAGTGGCTTTGGCGTTGCGTCGGTCAAGAGGGTACCGACAGCTATGTTCTCTTTGGTTCGAATACAACCTATGTTTGAACAGGAAGCCCGCAAATGACCTTGAGAGGTTTTTAACGACCCTGATTCGGATACGATCCAAGTCGGACTCAAGAGGGGTTAAGCTATGATTCGGATACGATCAAGAAGCCCCCAAGTGAGTTTGGCCTTGAGCCGATCAAGAGGGTTATGACAGCTATGTTCTCTTTGGTTCGAATACGACCTATGTTTGAACAGGAATCCCCCAAGTGACCATGATATTACAGCTTAGATTTGGATACGATCATAAGCCGGACAAAAAGGGTAAACTTGATTCAAATATGATCAGCTCCTTAATAGTCATTTGAAAAATAAGATTTAACAAAGATGCATAATCTTTGAAAAGAAAAGAGACCGATGGTCTTACTTTATTGCTTATCATGGTATATATAATGTGAACGTATGTACATGAGGAGAGCTGGTGGCTCAGGTGTAGTACGGCCGAAGTTGAGCAATGTTTCACGGCCGGCGGGTCTCCTCCTCCGACTTACGTGAGTCTACATGCTCTCGAATGTCAATGAGGTAATATGACCCGTTGTTTAAATTCTTACTGACCACAAAGGGTCCTTCCCAAGGTGGGGATAACTTGTGTGCATCTGAGAGATCCTGGATGAGCCGGAGCACCAAGTCGCCTTCCTGAAAAGTCCTGGACTTAACCCGGCGGCCGTGGTATCGGCGCAGGTCTTGTTGATAAATCGCTGACCGGGCTGCTGCTAGGTCTCTCTCTTCGTCCAACAAGTCAAGTGCATCCTGTCTGGCTTGTTCATTATTAGCTTCAGCATAAGCCGTCACATGGGGCGAGTCATGACGGAGGTCACTAGGCAATACTGCTTCTGCTCCATAAACCATGAAGAAAGGTGTGTAACCCGTAGACCTATTGGGCGTAGTGTTGATACTCCATAATACCGAGGGTAATTCCTCTACCCAACAACCCGGTGTTCGTTGTAAAGGAACCATGAGCCGGGGTTTGATCCCTTTCAAAAATTCCTGATTGGCTCTCTCAGCTTGACCATTGGATTGAGGGTGAGCTATAGAATAAACATCAAGCCGGATGTGTTCTCGTTGACAGAACTCTTCCATAGCCCCTTGAGACAGATTGGTGCCATTGTCTATGATAATACTGTGTGGAAGACCGAAACGGAAGATCACTTTTTTCATGAACTGAACCGATGTGGTTGCGTCACACTTGCTCACAGGCTCCGCCTCAACCCACTTGGTGAATTTATCAACTGCCACCAGGAGATGCGTCTTTTTATCCTTAGACCTCTTGAAAGGTCCCACCATGTCAAGTCCCCAAACCGCAAAAGGCCAAGTGATTGGAATCATCCAGAGTTCTTGAGCTGGCACATGTGCTCGTCGTGCAAATTTCTGACATCCATCACATCTACTGACCAGATCTTCCGCATCGGTGTGAGCCATCAACCAGTAAAAACCGTGACGAAATGCCTTGGCCACTAAAGATTTTTACCCGGCGTGATGACCACAATCGCCTTCATGGATCTCACGAAGGATTTCTTGACCTTCTTCAGGAGAAACACACCGTTGAAAAGGTATGGAAACACTGCGATGAAATAACTCTCCATCTGAAATCGTCATGGACTTAGATCGTCGGGTTATCCGTCGAGCCAGGGTCTCATCCGCTGGCAACTCTCCCCGGGTCATGTAAGCCAAGAAAGGCATCGTCCAATCTAGGATGACATGAAGAGCCGCCACCAACTGAGCCTCCGGGTCAGGAACAGCTAAATCTTCTTCTATGGGCAACTTGACAGAGGGGTTATGCAAAACATCCAAAAAGGTGTTAGGTGGCACCGGCTTACGCTGAGACCCCAGCCGGCTTAAAGCATCAGCTGCTTCGTTCTTTCAACAGTCAATGTGTTCCACCTGATAACCTTTAAAATATCCTGCAATGGCATCAACCTCTCGGCGATAAGCCGCCATGAGAGGGTCTTTGGAATCTCACTTGCCAGATACCTGTTGAGCCACTAGATCCGAGTCACCAAGGCATCTGACCCGGCTCAAGCTCATCTCTTTTGCCACTCGAAAACCATGGAGCAAGGCTTCATACTCTGCTGCATTGATAGTGCAAGGAAACATCAACCGTAACACATAACAAAATTTGTCACCTCGTGGGGAAGTTAGCATGACTCCAGCCCCCGAGCCTTCCAGTTGCCTGGATCCATCAAAATGAATAGTCCAATACATGTTGTCTGGCTTCTCTTCTGGCATCTGCATCTCTGTCCAGTCATAGATGAAGTTGACCAGGGCTTGAGATTTAATTGTAGTACGTGGAACATACTTCAAACCATGAGACCCAAGCTCAATTGCCCACTTGGCGACTTGCCCCATGGCTTCTCTGTTTTGAATAATATCTCCTAAAGGAGCAGAGCTAACCACAGTGATTGGATGTCCCTGAAAGTAATGTTTAAGCTGCCGGCTCGCCATGAACACCCCATAAACAAGCTTCTGCCAATGTGGATATTGTTGCTTAGACTCAATTAGCACTTCACTGACATAATAAACCGGCCGCTGGACCGGATGCTCTTTGCCAGCCTCCTTGCGTTCTACCACAATAGCCACACTAACATCCGGTGAGTTGGCAGCCACGTATAACAATAGCAGCTCTTTCTCAATTGGAGCAGCCAGGACCGGCGGCTCAGCCAGCTGTGCCTTCAGATCCTCAAAAGCAGCGTTCGTTGCATCGCTCCAAACAAAAACATCTGTTTTCTTCATCAACTGATACAGAGGCATAGCCTTTTCCCCTAACTGGCTTATGAACCGGCTCAAAGCAGTCACACGGCCCGCCAGCCGCTGAACATCATTGACGCAGGTTGGTTTGGCCAGGGATGTAATTGCCTTGATTTTCTCCAGGTTAGCTTCAATACCTCGGTTAGACACCAAAAAACCCAGGAGCTTGCCGGCTGGCACTCCAAAAACACACTTGGCCGGGTTAAGCATCATTTTGTAAACTCGGAGATTATCAAAAGTCTCTTTCAGGTCTGTAACCAAGGTTTCCTCTTCCCTGGATTTCACCACTATATCATCCACATAAGCATGAACATTGCGCCCAATTTGATTGTGAAGACAATTCTGCACACACCGCTGGTAACCTCGCCTGGGCACTCTTAAGCCTAAAAGGCATAGACACATAACAGAAAGCTCTAAAAGGAGTTATAAAAGTTGTCTTCTCTTGATCCTTGATTGCCATCTTAATCTGATGATAACCGGAATAAGCATCTAAGAAACTCAACCGTGCGCAACCCGCCGTAGCATCAATGATCTGATCAATACAGGGGAGAGCAAAAGGATCAGTCGGACAAGCCTTGTTCAAATATGTGTAATCCACACACATGCGCCAGGTGCCATTCTTTTTTAGTACAAGCACCGGGTTAGCTAACCATTCGGGGTGAAAGACCTCCACAATGAACCCGGCTGCCAAGAGTCAGGCCACCTCTTCCCCAATGGCCTTGCGCCTTTCTTCATTGAACCATCGGAGAAACTGTCTGACAGGTTTGAACTTTGGATCGATATTAAGAGTGTGCTTAGCGAGTTCCCTCGGAACACCCGGCATGTCTAAAGGTTTCCATGCAAAGATGTCCCAGTTCTCACGGATGAACTCGATGAGAGCGCTTTCCTATTTTGGATCCAAGTTTGCGCTGATGATGAACTGTTTGGATGAGTCGCCAGGTACAAAGTCAACCATCTTAGTGTCATCAGCTGATTTGAATTTCAACTCCGGCTCATGCTCTGTCGTTGGTTTCTTTAATGACGCCATGTCTGTCGGGTCAACATGATCCTTGTAAAAATTTAACTCCTCTGCATTGTTGAGGAAATCGTTAACTGGTAGCTGCTTGGTCGGCTGGTGAGTAGGGGATTAATAGGCTAATCGGCAAGTTAATCGGCCATTTAATCAATTAATCGGACGATTTATCGGGTAATCGGCTACTCAGGGACCCAATGAGTCGGGATTAATCGGCAAGTTAACTGGTTAATCGGATGAATTCTTGAACAGGGCTCCTCTGTTGCACAAACAGATTCAGCATAGGCAGCATCACCTTCTTCACATTCCAAGGCTATCTTCCAGCTCCCATGTACTGTAATGGTGCCTTTATGACCCGGCATCTTGAGCTGCAAATATACGTAACACGGCCGAGCCATGAACTTGGCATAAGTCGGCCGCCCAAACAGAGCATGATATGGGCTTTTGATCTTAACCACCTCAAAGGTTAATTTTTTCCGCTCTGGAGTCATACTCGTCCCCAAAGGCTACTTGCAGCTCAATTTTACCAACTGGGTATGCCGATTTACCAGGTACCACACTGTGAAAAATAGTGTTGGATTATTTAAGATTTTTATCCGTCAATCCCATCCAGCGGAACATCTCATAGTAGAGGATGTTGATGTTGCTGCCTCCGTCCATGAGCACCTTAGTAAACTTGTACCCACCAACCTGAGGTGCCACTACCAAAGCCAAGTGACCCGGATTATCAACCTGGGGTGGGTGATCCTCTCTGCTCCACACAATAGGCTGCTCCGACCAACGTAGATAACATGGAATTGCCAGTTCAACGGCATTAACGGCCCTCTTGTGGAGTTTCCGGTCCCTCTTACATAAACTGGTAGTAAAGACATGATACTATCCGCTACTCAACTGCTTCGGGTAGCTTTGATAACTGGATTGTTGCTGCTGTTGATTCCCTTGGCCATGTTGCTCACTATATCCTCCTTGGTGACCAAGATAACCCTGACCGCGAAAACCTCCTCCGCCTGAACCAGCGCCCGGGCCCTGAAAGCTGCCTCCACCTGAACCGCCACCTGGGTCGTGACCCCCATCAAATGCATTTGAATTTTTAAATGCCTTCATGATCGTGCAATCCTTCCACAAGTGGGTGGCTGGTTTCTCCCAGGTGTCGTGTTTTGGACAAGGTTCATTCAACAACTGGTCAAGGGTGGGGCCTGACCCGCCCGATCAAGGGGGTTGTCTGCCCTTGCACCGCTGATTACCACCCTGCGCATTAGTGTTAGCAACAAACTCATCAGCCTTATGTTTATTACCTCCCTGATTCGTCGGGTTATGCTGGTGACCCTTGCCATTGTCGTTCTTCTTTCCCTTCGTTGCCTTTTCTTCATCAGACACCGGGTCCTTGGTGGTATCAGAATCGGCATATTTGACAAGAGCCACCATCAATGTTCCCATGTCATTACAGTCACGTTTAAGCCGCCCCAGCTTCTGCTTCAGAGGTTTAAAACGGCATTTTTTCTCCAACATCAAAACTGTTGAGCCGGCATCCATCTTATCAGATGAATGTATTATCTCCTTGACCCGGTGCACCCAATGGGTTGTAGATTCACCATCCTCTTGATTGCAATTGGTCAGGTCCACAATCGACATTGGCTGCTTACACGTGTCCTTAAAGTTCTGGATGAACCACGCTTTCAACTCTGCCCATGAGCCGATGGAATTGGGTGGCAATCCCTTCAACCAGGTCCGAGCCATTCCATCCAACATCATGGTAAAATACTTGGCCATTGCAGCATCGCTAACCTCCAACAGCTCCATAGCCATCTCATAACTTTCAATCCAAGCCCCCGGCTATAGGTCAGTCGTGTAATTAGGCACCTTACGAGGCCCCTTGAAATCCTTGGGCAACCTCTCATTGTGTATGGCTGGTACGAGGCAAGGCATGCCTCCGGTTCTTGTGGCAACTCCTGCCTCAACCGAGGTTGCTGGATAAGCTGGAAAGGTTTGGTGAGCCGCCTATTCTGCCGCTATCTGAGCCACCCATTCCACCTCTTGACGAATCCTCTCTTGATCCGCCAAATTAAGGGCTCCAGCCCGCACCGGCTCATGCCTATATGGCCGGTTGTGGCATTGGGAATTACTTGACATCTTTGCGGACTCCATGTGCCTACTGTAACTCCGGGTTCGGCTTGGGCGAGGAGTTGAATGAATCATGTCTCGACTGTAGGAGTATGCATCATGCTGAGCCAAAGCTGTCTGAAGTAGTTCTCTTACCCTCCAGGTTTCAATTGCTGCTGGCGAGTCACCTTCCATTGGGAGAGCCGCCAAATGATCCGATGCTGCGATGAGGTTTTCCATAGGGTTGGAGAAGTGACCCGGAGGTGTTGATACATAACGAGGAGGAGTTGTATTTATGCGAGGTGGCTCCATGGCGCGTGGTTGAACTGGTGCACCGGGTGTCGTGACCCTGTTTGCCTCCGGCGGGTTGCTCCCCCCAGCCCCGGGTGTATGGAACAGGTTCCTCGGATCCAGCGTTAGAGGCAGACACGACTGAGTATTCTGATGCCTCCTCCTTATGACCTCATTTGATGCATTAAGATCTACCGAGAGCCGGAAAGTTTCTGCTTGAAGTTGTTGAGCACGAGCATCCAGAGTTGCTCGTTCTGCTGCCATCCGGGTTTCCTCCGCGGCTAGATTTTCCTTAGCTTGCACCATCTCCTCCCGCACGCGTGCCACTTCTGCGTCGTGCTGGGCTTTATCCATCGGTTCTACCATAGCGGTTAACAGAGTCGTCAGCCTATCCATGAGGTCCATTAGAACCTGAGCCGGGGGGCGCGCGGGGTCTCCTGACCCGGCTGCTGCCGACCCGGTAGCTGCTGCTACCGCTACGGTGGAGTTCTGCCCGGGCCGCATCCCCGCCATGAAGACTCCGGCCCAATTCGGCAGCTCAAGGGGGTCCGGAATACTGCTACCATCGGAATAGCCCCCGAGCATGCCGTCTTGCAGCTGGTACAACGAGTCCGTCTAACCTGTTGATGATGCAGTATCAGAGCAGATGGTCGTCTCCCCGCCTTCCATCGATCCTTCGGAGTATTCACCACCATGGATGCAGCCTACGAAGGCATGTTTCACGACAGATTGAACACGGGCGGACCCGGCGCGCTGAGCCATTTCGATGAGGTTGGTGTGGATGTCCGGCTTAGGGCCTGACTCGCTGATCCGGCCGATGAAGACGTGAATTCCGCCGAAGGGGACCCGGTACCCATACTTGATCGAGCCGGCCTCGGGGCCCCAGCCTTCGTTGTCGATGTAGAGTTTGCCGCGACGACTCTTGGTCATCCGGCCCACAGCGTATCCCTTGAGCCCTTCGAAGTTGCCCTTCAAGAACTCAAATCCACCATGCGCTGGCCCCACAGTGGGCGCCAACTGTCGTGGATTTCACACGGCAGATGTCCTACAGCAAGGACTTAGTCGTAGGGCCATCGCACTAGGAAGCTTAAAGGGGTTAATCGGGACAAGGGACACACAAGAGAGTTTTTATACTAGTTCGGCCCCTTACGATGAAGGTAAAATCCTACGTCTAGTTGGGATTGGTATTGTTGAAGTTTCGATCTCCAAGGGGCTTAACTCGCCGGCTTGGTTATCGATTTGGTTGTTTCTTGACCTAAGCCGCCACCGGGTCGTCCCCTTATATACATGGGTTGACGCCTGGTGGCCTACAGAGTCCCGGCTGGCTCATAAACAGTGTCCGGCTCGGTGACTAGTCAATTCTACCTTATTATACAAGTCACGCCACTACGGCGGTTTATCACTACGGGCCATAAGTCGCCCGTGGGCTTTAGACCCTTTACTAAACCGCCATCTTCATGATTGATCCTGGGCTTTGCATGATAATCCTCTTTTCATAACCCGGCCCTTCCAGGGCGGCTTACACAAATTGTTATATCCCCGACAAATAGGATGTTTGAATTACATAGTCCAAGCAGCATCATTCACTTGTCGATGTTCCCGGTTAGGCAATACGGGGTTCAAGAAAGAATGGTGCTTGTGAGAAGTATCACTACACCAAGAATTCTTAAGAGGTGGAGCAATCCTCACAACATCCCTGACATAAAAGACAGTAATACTTCAAGGTAGAACATAACATAAGTCGGATAACAAGGGACTCAAGGTATAACACAAAACAAGAACAAGTTTTGTGTTGGAGGGAATGCAAGAATGTTGTCGATGTTAATACCAATCATCGAGGGGAAAGGATGGTATTTCCCATCATGAATTTGATTCACACTTGGAAGAAGGCATATCATTGTTGATGATGAACACGACAAATTTGTCAAGAGATTTCCTGCAGATGTAATCGATCGGCAATGACATCAAGTCAAATGAATGATGGAGCGAAAGGTTATTGAAACCACCAATACAATACAAACTTGAAATCAAAGATTGTTGTTCAAGGCGAAATGATATGACGAGGACGATCACCATAAGCTTAGCTCATCGTCGAAAGTTGTGCTCCGGGAATAAGGACCAGGTAGCACGGTTAAAATTTAGCACGATGATGATATAGCCGATAAGGCTAGGAATGACTTAATGGATTGATAAATTCATAAGCAATGAAAATTACTTAGAGTTATTGAGTTGGAGTGCGGAATCGATTCACCTATTGGTGTTCCCAAGTGACTAATAACTCAGAACTCGGAGGAAATCTGAAGTCCGCGAGAAGCAATACTAGATGAAGACTCATAGGAAGCAACACAGTTCTTTGATATTCTTGAGATACTGAGGGTATTACTCGAAGGAAGATCGACATAGGGGTGGTGGAGATGTATTGATCCGCAGAAGACAAGTGTTTTCACTTGCTTGAGAAATGGGATCAAGTAGAAAATATTGTCGGAACCACGATTGCAAAGGATCAATTCATAGATACCAGATGATATTATATCAAGGCAATAGTTATTATTACAAGAAGCTTCCATGACAAGATATACATCGTGTCCATGGGCATGAACACAAGTTCAAGGTCGACTCCCACTTCTTCAATGTATAACCTTCCATTCACCTCTCGCTTTTCGAAAATGACATTAGTTGTTGAAAGTTTTACCTGGTGCAATACCAGATAAGTATGAACCGTGAAATATTTCGGGTTCACACGGATTTAAGGAAGGCATAGGTTCAACCCATCGGGGCATCGTAGAAACATATACCACAAACTTCAGGAGTAAATAATACAAGCTCGAAAGTGGAGAATGGTTAACAAGCAAAGGATATAATTTACCAAAGGCATTATTTACCCTAGGAAAGGCTCACAAGCTTATTGAATACGAAGGATGCTGTCAGATAAAATCCAACAAAGGATCCGGTGGTCCACAAGGGATCTGATGTGAGCATCGGTACTGAACCATAGGAAGAAAGAATGCAAGAAGATCAGATTATAGAAACAATTGACTAACTCAAAGCTCAAATGCAAAGGAATTATGAATTCCAAGACAAGGGATCAGAAGCAATGCTCTGATTAGGGATGGATAAGTTGAATAGCCTTAGGGGTACAATAGATGGCAATTTGATTGGTCAATATCCAGCTCATGTTTAAAATGACGTCTGAGCCGGAAGGACGAAATGAAGGATCTGATTAAGGATTGTGAGCATTCACAACATATTGATTCAACAGACTCAAATTGATAATGACTAAGGATGCCAATAAGATTACCGGACTTATGAGGTTAATCATAATGCAAGCAAGCAAGAATTTCAAGACCAATAGGTTGTTAAGGATTTTTGGAGATCGAATGGTATTTTGAAGACTTTTGTGAAATACATGTATCCACTGGGGATGAGCAGATACTTGATAAGTGCAAGAAATTATTTGTAGGGGTATTCAGGTTGCAAAGAACTGGAAGGGCAGTGGGCACAAGGTATTTTCGGAACAGTAGAGAGAATTTCGGGGTATCTTGTAATAACAAGATTAACTGGGAATAAAAGTAAGGATGATAGGTGTAGGTATTTATCCATAGGGATATTTTGGTGGCAGGGGGTGGCAAAAGCAATGGGCACAAAGTCTCGAGAGAACAGCGGAGAGTATCTTCGGAATCCTTCAGTACAGCAGGAGATCATCTGTAACAAGGGGCTCTCCGGGTGGATGTGATCATGAGACCCTGAAGTCAAAGTTAGTAAATTCATTTAACCCGACTTGAAGAGAGTTCAGAGTCCCAGAGTAAAGATCGAGGAGTAAAAGATCCTAATACCACCCAAATGGTGACGTGGGCCCGTAAGACACACATCCATGTTAGTAAAAGTTTTGTAGTGTCTAGACTTGACTTCGGCCAAGGGGTGTGGAAGGGTGATTCCTACAGGAAGTTGGCTCTGTACCAACTTGTGACGCCCCCGATTTGACCATACACTAATCATACACGCAAACGTGTATGATCAAGATCGGGGACTCACGGGAAGATATCACAACACAACTCTACAAATAAAATAAGTCATACAAGCATCATATTATAAGCCAGGGGCCTCGAGGGCTCGAATACAAGAGCTCGATCATAGACGAGTCAGCGGAAGCAACAATATCTGAGTACAGACATAAGTAAACAAGTTTTCCTTAAGAAGGCTAGCACAAACTGGGATACATATCGAAAGAGGCGCGGGCCTCCTGCCTGGGATCCCCCTAAACTACTCTTGGTCGTCGTCAGAGGCCTGCATGTAGTAGTAGGCACCCCCAGTGTAGTAGGAGCCGTCATCGACGGTGGCGTCTGGCTCCTGGACTCCAATGTCTGGTCGCAACAACTAGGTATAGAAAGGGAAAAAAGGGGGAGCAAAGCAACCATGAGTATTTATCCAAAGTACTCGCAAGCAAGGAGCTACACTACATGTGCATTGGTATCAATGAAAGGGGTAGTATATGTGGACTGAGCTGCAGAATGCCGGAATAAGAGGGGGATAGCTAGTCCTAGCGAAGACTACGCTTCTGGCAACCTCCATCTTGTAGCAAAAGAAGAGAGTAGATGGTAAGTTAACCAAGTATCATCGCATAGCATAATCCTACTCGGTGATCCTTCCCTCATCGACCTGTGAGAGAGCGATCATCGGGTTGTATCTGGCACTTGGAAGGGTGTATTTTATTAAGTATCTGGTTCTAGTTATCATAAGGTCAAGGTACAACTCCGAGTCGTCCTTTTACAGAGGGACACGGCTATTCGAATAGATAAACTTCCCTGCAGGGGTGCACCACATTTCCCAACATGCTCGATCCCCTTTGGCAGGACACACTTTCCTGGGTCATGCCCCGCCTCAAAAGATCAACACCTCAAAACCCTACCTAGGCACAACAGAGAGGTCAGCACGCTAGTCTAAATCCTATGGCGCAGGGGTCTGGGCCCATCGCCCATTACACACCTGCACGTTGTGAACGCGACCGGCGAGCAGACCTAGCCTCCCTTATACAAGAGCACGCGTTCCAGTCCAACCCGGTGCGCGCCGCCCATTCGCTGACGTCAAGAAGGCTTCGGCTGATACCACGATGTCGAGTGCCCATAACTGTTCCCGCGTAGTTGGTTAGTGCCTATAGGCCAGTGTCCAGACTCAGATCAAATACCCAGATCTCGTTAAGCGTGTTAATTGAATTAACCGCGGACGCTGACCAGGACCAGGCCCGCCTCTCTCCTAGGTGGTCTCAACCTACCATATCGCTCCGCCACAAAGGTTCACTCAGAGGGTCATTAGGACAAATGTCCTTTCGGACCCAATCCGTGAATCACTCACGGGTACTCTCCGAGCCGACCCGACTTTAGTCACCACATGTATCATGTATAAAGTATATAGTATATACCCGTGATCACTTTAACACCCCAGATGTAACTTGCCTTAATTGTGTTCCAACTCTTGCCTTTTCCGGCACTAAGTTATTCTATTTCCTCGTTGTCGGGTTTTTGTCTCCGTGTGTTTTGTCTTTGTCATGCATCTCATATCATGTCATCATGTGCATTGCATTTGCATACGTGTTCGTCTCATGCATCCGAGCATTTTCCCCGTTATCCGTTTTGCATTCCGGCGCTCCTATGTCATCCGGTGTCCCTTTCTACCTCTTTTCGTGTGCGGGTGTTAAACGTTTTCGGATTGGACCGAGACTTGTCATGCGGCCTTGGTTTACTACCGGTAGACCGCTTGTCAAGTTTCGTATCATTTGGACTTCGTTTGATACTCCAACAGTTAACCGAGGGACCGAAAAGGCCTCGTGTGTGTTGAAGCCCAACACCCCTCCAGTGTCCCAAAACCCACCTAAACCTCCTCCATCACCTAGGCCGTTCGATCACGATCGCGTGGCAACAAACTACACCTCATTTGGAGCTTCCTAGCTCCCTCTACCTCTATAAATAGACACCCCTTTCCAAATTTCGGATCTCTCCCCCGAAACCCTAAAAAAATCCCCTCTCAGCCGGCCGGACGTGTCCGTTTCCAGCCGGACAACGTCCGCCAACGCCTCCGACGAACCAGAAGGTGCCACTTGTCCCACCGGGCCTCCCACGCCGCGTCGGCCCGCCCGGCCCGGGGAGAGCCCCCGTGGCACGTCACGCGCACGCCGCCGCCCGCTAGTTGCCCGCGCCGCGCCGCCCCCTCCTCGCCGCTCGCCGCCACCGCCCGCCAGTCGCCCGCGCCGCGCCGCCCCCTCCTTGCTGCTCGCCGCCACCGAGTCCTCGCTGGCCGGAGCAGAGCGCGCCGCGCCGCCGCTCAAGGTCGTCGCCGGCCGCCCGACCTCGCCGTCGTCCTCCTCCGCAGACGCCGCGTCGGCGACCTCTCCGCCTCCCTCGTCTCCGGCGCTGCCCCGACACATCTCCGGCAAGTCCCTCGTCAAGTCCGACGACCTCGACTCCGGCGCCGTTGAACCTCGACTTCCGCGCTTCAGATCTGAGATCTGGAATTTTTAGGGTTGACTCCGATCCAGTTTTGCATATTATTTTGCATACTTTGACGCATCATAACTTCATCACCGTTGCTCCAATTCATGTGTGTAGCATATCAAAATGTTCGTCTCGACGAGTACTTCGTTTCATCTCATTGCATCATTGTCATTTGAGCTCATCTTGATGCCCGAAATGCTGTTGGAAGAGGGCTATGTGATGTTAGTTTCAGATCCGTATCAGCATTTGCTCTTTTGTCATTTTTGCCATGATTAATGTGTGCATGCTATGATCTTGAGCTCTACATGTGTTTTGAAGTATGCCATGTTATCTTTAAAGGGGTGTATGCCATGTAATTTTGTAATCTCTGTGGTGACTAGCACAAGCATGCAAAGTAGCTTACTTAATGTTGCTGATCTCAGGGACTTGGAAATATTCTAAGTCTCTGCCCTGTCCTTATTTTTATGCCATATGTTCATGTTGATTCCTAGTGATTCGTGCCTCTTTTGAGCATGATCAGTAAGGATGTTTTGTAGATATTGCAGTGCTCTATCCATCCATGTCTTTGTTTGCATTTATGGAGCAACCTAGCTTGAGTAAATTGAGCTCTACTTTTGCTATAAAATGTTCCTGGCAGATTGTTAACATGTTTAGCGATTTTGCCGAGCTTGTTGTAGTTGATCCGTGCATGCTATGTTGTTGTTCTTGCCATGTCTAGCTTCTATGCCATGTCTACTTGCTGGGTGTATGCTTAGTTTGTCATGTCTTGCCTCGTAGTGAGTGCATCAAGCTCGTAAACATGCCTAATTGATATCTATTTTGCAATGTTCCAGTGTTTCACCAAGTCTGAATCTGTTAACGTTAATTGCTATGTTCATGTGGTTGCAATTGTATTATCTGATCCCTTTTGGCTTATGGTCAGTAAGGGACTTTTGTTGTATGCTTTGAGTAGCTTCATGCCATGCCTTGCTTTGCCATGATATGTTCCTGTAGCATGTAGTTTTCGTGTTCTAAACATTGCTTCCTGATGTTAAATTCCTGACTTGTTGTTAATTTCACTAAGTCTGGAACATGTTATCATTTGCACTTTTGCCATGCTTGTTTGAACCTGTTATTGAGTGAATTAGCCATAGCTCAGTGTTCATCTTTTGTCAAGCATCTTGAGTGGATCCCTGCCATGTAATTTGTTGCTATGTTAGAGTGTTTTAGCATGTTGTTCTTGATGCATTTAGATGGTCTCGCGCTGTTAATCGCAAACCGGTGTCATATTTGTTTTGCTTGTCATTTCCAAACCGTGCATCCGATTCCGATGATCTTTATATTGATTTCAACCAAAATCAACTTCTCTTTCCAGTGGCACTCTTGGTTTCCCAAGTTGAGGCCAGGTTCAATCATTCCTTTCCAAATCATGCATATGCATCGCATATTGCATCCCGCATGTCATGCATTGTTTTGCATCATGTTGTTTGAGCATTGCACGTGGTTGATTGTTCTCCCTTTTGCTTGTTGTTCTTGCTTGGGTAGAGCCGGGAGACGAGTACGTGATCAAGGAGCCCATTGAGTATGCTTATGAGGATCAAGTCAACTCAGAGAACTTTGCAGGCAAGATGACCATACCCTCGAAATCACTTCTATCTTTGCTTGCTAGATGCTCGCTCTTTTGCTATGCCTATGCTATGATACCTACCACTTTCTTATCATGCCTCCCATATTGCCATGTCAAACCTCTAACCTACCATGTCCTAGCAAACCGTTGTTTGGCTATGTTACCACTTTGCTCAGCCCCTCTTATAGTGTTGCTAGTTGCAGGTGAAGATTGGAGTTTGTTCCTTGTTGGAACATGTTTATTGTTGGGTTATCATTATATTATCTTGTCTATTTTAAAGCACCTATATACTTGGTAAAGGGTGGAAGGCTCGACCTTATGCCTAGTGTTTTGTTCCACTCTTGCCGCCCTAGTTTCCGTCATACCGGTGTTATGTTCCTTGATTTTGCGTTCCTTACACGGTTGGGTTATAATGGGAACCCCTTCACAGTTCGCCTTGAATAAAATTCCTCCAGCAATGCCCAACCTTGGCTTTACCATTTGCCACCTAGCCTCTTTTTCCCTTGGGTTTCCAGAGCCCGAGGGTCATCTTTATTTAAACCCCCCCCCCCCGGGCCAGTGCTCCTCTGAGTGTTGGTCCAAACTAGAGCCCTTTGCAGCGCCCCCTCGGGGAAACTCAAGGTTTGGTTTTAGTTGTATGGAGCGCTCATCTGAGTGTGCCCTGAGAACGAGATATGTGCAGCTCCTATCAGGATTTGTCGGCACATTCGGGCGATGTTGCTGGACTTGTTTTATCATTGTCGAGATGTCTTGTAACCGGGATGCCGAGTCTGATCAGATTGTCTTGGGAGAAGGAATATCCTTCGTTGACCGTGAGAGCTTGTGATGGGCTAAGTTGGGACTCCCCTGCAGGGATTTGATCTTTCGAAAGTCGTGCCCGCAGTTATGGGCAGATGGGAATTTGTTAATGTCCGGTTGTAGAAGACTTCAACTTAACTTAATTAAAATGAATCAACTGAGTGTGTGGCCGTGATGGTCTCTTTTCGGCGGAGTCTGGGAAGAGAACACGGTCTAGTTCATCGACCATGCCTTTGCCTCCTCTTCTCGCTCTCACTTGCGTAAGTTAGCCACCATATATGCTAGTCGCTTGCTGCAGCTCCACATCATACCTTTACCTTACCTATAAGCTTAAATAGTCTTGATCGCGAAGGTGTGAGATTGCTGAGTCCCCGTGACTCACAGATTACTTCCAAAACCAGATGCGGGGACCGATGACACCATTCCAGGAGATTCAACTGAGCTCAAGTGGGAGTTTGATGAGGACTCAGGACAATACTACGTGTCTTTCCCAGAAGATCAACAGTGGTGCCCAGTTGGGGCGATCGGGGACTATGTTGCATTTGGGGTTTATCTTTATTTTGGTTCCGTAGTCGGACCTTGAGTGTAACTGGATGAATGTAATGTTATTTATGCATTTGTGTGATGTGGCGAGTGTAAGCCAACTATGTATCCTTTTCCCTTATTGTATTACATGGGTTGTTGTGAAGATTACCTCACTTGCGACATTGCTTTCAATGCGGTTATGCCTCTAAGTCGTGCTTCGACATGTGGGAGATATAGCCGCATCAAGGGTGTTACAATCACCTCCCGAGTGATCACGGCCCGATAGTATAGCATGGCAGACGGACAAGAAAGTAGGGCCACTGATGGAATACTAGCATCCTATACTAAGCATTTAGGATTGCAGGTAAGGTAACAACAGTAGTAGCAAGGACAGGCTATGCATCAGAATAGGATTAACGGAAAGCAGTAAGATGCTACGCTACTCTAATGCAAGTAGTAGAGAGAAGAATAGGCCATATCTGGTGATCAAGGGGGGGCTTGCCTGGTTGCTCTGACAAGTAGGGGTCGTCAACAACGTAGTCGATCGGGGCACCAGCAGCGGCGTCAGCCTCGTAGTCTACCGGAGAGAAGAGGGGGGAGAAACAATGAATACAATGCAAACAGATGCATATTGATGCATGACATGACAAGTAAAAGTGCCAGGTGTGCCCTAACACAGTAAGAGGTGATACCGGCGAAGGGGGGGAAACATCCAGGAAAGTATCCCCGGTGTTTCGCGTTTTCGAATAGATGAACCAGAGGGGGAAAGTTGCATGTTCGCTATGCTAGGTATGTGTGGCGGACGAACGGGCTGCGTATTCGGATTCGTCGCATTGTTTTGAGCAACTTTCATGTACAAAACTTTTTCATCCGAGTTACGGGTTATTTTCTATGTTTTTCAAAGATTTAACAATATTCTGAAATCATTATCAATTCAAAAATAAATATTAAATTGCTATGGGTACCCAGCTCTGCGTACCCAAAAAGTGTACCAGAGGCTGACAAGTGGGCCAGGGGGTCCTAGTTGACCAGTCAACGTTTGACTAGTCAACAGGGGGTGGGGCCCCTGTCATTGACACATTTGACTAACTAATAGTTTTAATTACTTAAACTAGGTAATTAGCCTAATTAAACTAGATTAATCTAATTAATTAGTTTAATTAATATTATTTTTTATTTTAAAACATATTTTTTAAAGGCCAGGGCATGGGGCCCGCTAGCAGTGGCACTAGGCCAGGCCAGCGGGGCGGGTGTTATTGGGTGCGGGCGCCCATGCCCGAGGGGCGTGGCGCGAGGCCACCGGTGACAGGGGAGCTCGTCGGGCGCTGTGGCAAGGTCGGTGAGCTGGGGCTCCGGCGGAAGCGCGTGGGGGCAAGCGGGCAGTCAGAGGCGCGGCCGCGATCGCGAGCCGAGGCCACGGCACTGCCGACGACGGGTTGAGGTGGGCAGACGTCAGCGGGAGGCAGAGGCGCTGCGGCAAGCGGGCAGGTCGACGGAGCTGCAACAGGCAGCTGCAGTGGAACGGGAGGGCGGCCGAAGACAGTTGAGCCCGGAGGTGGGCGCGGTCGGCGGAGGCGGGGCTGCGGCGGTCAGCGATGGCCGGAAGCGGCAGCAGCGGCATAGTAGCAGCACGGTAGTAGGGGAGCAGCAACACCATACCCACGAGCTGGGCGCCGGGCGCGGCGCTGCACGGCGTGCACGTGGACGCGGAGCAGGACGCGGGCTGCGGTGCTGGAGCAGCAACAGAGGTGGCGGGCTCGACGAGTGCGGCAGGGCGCCGATAGCGCGGGCGGACAGCGCACGGAGGCGGACGCCGGGGAGGCGATGCGCGGCTGGAGCGCGGGCACAGCGGGCGGCGAAAGTGGACGACGGTGACGCAAGCGGCCGCGGGCGGAGGCACAGACACGAGCGGCGACAACGTGCATGGGGCGCACAGGGCGCGGGCGAGCGGCCCGGCTGTGACCGGTGCGGGTGACGACAAGGGCGATGCCGTGGGGCACGACACGGCGAGTGGTCTACGGTGCTAAGCTGCAACGAGCGAGCTGAGCACGACGGCATGCTCGGCTGAGCTCGCCGACGGGTGTGGCCATGGAGACTATGGAGTAAAGGTGGCGACGAGCTACGGCTATGGTGTGCGTCGAGGAGCAGACGAGAAAGGGGATGGACATGGTGCTCACTGCCGTTGGCGAGAAGGCCCGGGGACGTTGGAGGAACCGAGGTGGCACGGATCGACGCAGTGGTGCTCATGGTCGGAGCAGGAGAAGACAACGACGAAGGCGAGCTGCAGGGTCGGTCCGGCTCATCCCGGTGCTCGGAGAGGACGGCGACAAGTGCGGAGTGTAACACCCCGGATGTAACTTTCCCAATTTGTACTCCAACTCTTGCCGTTTCCGGCGTTAAGTTATTTTATTTTCTCGGGTTCGGGTCTTTGTCTCCGTGTGTTGTTGTCGTTGTCATGCATCTCATATCATGTCATCATGTGCATTGCATTTGCATACGTGTTCATCTCATGCATTCGAGCATTTTCCCCGTTGTCCGTTTTGCATTCCGGCACTTCGTTCTCCTCCGGTGGTCATTTCTAGCTTTCTTTTGTGTGTGGGGATTAAACATTTCCGGATTGGACCGAGACTTTCCAAGTAGCCTTGGTTTACTACCGGTAGACCGCCTGTCAAGTTTCGTATCATTTGGACTTCGTTTGATACTCCAACGGTTAACCGAGGGACCAAAAAGGCCTCGTGTGTGTTGCAGCCCAACACCCCTCCAATTTGGCCCAAAACCCACCTAAGCCTTCTCCATCATCTAGATCGTTCGATCACGATCGCGTGGCCGAAAACCGCACCTCATTTGGACTCTCCTAGCTCCCTCTATGCCTATAAATAGATCCCATCTCGAAATCCCGGGTCTCTTCTCCCCCTAACCCTAAAAATCCGCTCACCACCGCGCCGGACATGTCCGATCCGGCCGGACAAGCCGCCGCCGCCGCCCGCGGCCACTGAGGCGCCGCCACCTGTCGCCACCACGTCGCCCACCACCGCGGCCCGTGGGAGCCCGGAGCCGGCCCCCCAGGCCCACGCGCGCTGCCCACCTTGTCTGGGTGCCTTGCCGCCTCCGCACCCGCTCGCCGCCTTCGCCGCCGCCGGCAAGCGCACCACCAGCCGCCGCTGCGTGTCGCCGTCCCTGCCCGGCGTCTCCTCCGTGACCCCCCTCGTCGCCCCGCCGCGCCCGGCGATGGATCCGGCCACCCCGCCGCCGGATCTCGCCGCCCCGGCCCGGATCCGGCCTCCTCCTCACCGGCCCCGGCCACCACCTACTCGCCGGAGTGCGTGCCGCCGCCTCGGTTCGCGTGCCACCGAAACCCTAGATCTGGTGGTTCTTTTTTTTTCTAAGTCCCCGGAATTTCCTAGTCCATATGCTCCTGTTCATAGCCTCGTAACTTTGCATCCGCCACTCCGTTTTTGGCATATAGCATATCAAAATGTTCATCTCAGAGAGTACATCATTTCATTCCATTGCATCATTTTCATTTGAGTTCATATTAATGCCCGAAATGCTGTTATAAGAGGGCTACTTGAGATAATTGTCAGATCTGCTACTCCATTTAGTTTTTTGTCATTTTTGCCATGATTATTGTGTGCATGATATGCCCTGATGCTCTACATATGTTTTGTTAAGGGTTTTGTCATCTTTCCAGAGGTGCAACCCATGTATTTTTGTGATGTGTGTGGTGACTAGCACAGGCTTGCAAAGTAGTGCACTTGGTATTTCTGTTTTCAGGGACTTAGCATTTCCACTAAGTCCTTGAGCTGTTTATCTCATATGGCCATATGTTGATGTTGTTTCCTAGTGATTCGTGCCTCTTTTGAGGATGATCAGTAAGGATGTTTTGTTAATCTTGTAGTGCTCTATCCATCCATGTCTTTGTTTGAAATTATGGAACACCCTAGCTTGAGTCAATCGAGCTCTACTTTTGCTACTTCGTGAATCTGGGCAGATTGTCAACTTGTTTGCAATTTTGCCGATGATGTCGTAGTTGATCCGTGCATAATATGCTATTATTCTTGCCATGTCTAGCTTGCATTTTGTCTGTTCTTGATAGATGTATGCTTAGTTTATCATGACTTTCACCGTAGTGAGTGCATCGAGCTCATAAACATGCCTACTTGAGTTATGTTTCAGCATGTGCCAGTTTTCACTAAGTCTGAAAACTGATTATGTTTTTGCTTTGTTCAAATGCTTGCAATTGTATTTTCTGATCCCTTTTGGCTCAAGGTCACTAAGGGACTTTTGTTAAGCTCTTTGAGTAGCTCCAAGCCATGCTTTACTTTGCCATGTTCAGGTCCTGTAGCACGTAGTTTTGTTGCTCCAAAGAGTGCTACCTGATCTGAAATTCCAGACAAGTGTTAATTTCACTAAGTCTGAGATCTGTTTGCCATATGCATTTTTGTCATGCTTGTTTGAACCTGTTAATGGATGAATTGGCCATAGCTCAGTGCTAGACTTTTGTTAAGCACCATGAATGCATCCCTTCCATGTATTTTTTTATCATGTTTGGGTGCTGTATCATGTTCATTTCGTTGCATTTAGATGGCTACTTTCTGTAAACCGCAGACCGGTGTCATATTTGAATCGCTTGCCATTTCCAAACCGTAACTCCGATTCCGGCGTTCTTTATATTGTTTTCAAGCGATTTCATATCATCTTTCCAGTGGCACACTTGGATTCCCAAGTTGATGCCAGGGTCATGCATTCCTTGTCACATCTTGCATATGCATCCCGCATCACATCCCGCATAGCATACCATCTTTGCATCATTTTGTTTGATCCTTGCACGTGGTTGATTGTGTCCTTGTTGCTTGTTTGTCTTGTTTGGGTAGAGCCGGGAGACGAGTTTGCTAACGAGGAGCCTGTTGAGTTTGCTTTCGAGGATCCAGTCAACTCTGACAACTTTGCAGGCAAGATGATCATACCCTCGAAATCACTACTATCTTTGCTATGCTAGTTTGCTCGCTCTTTCACTATGCCAATGCTATGATGCCTACCACTTGCTTTCAAGCCTCCCAAATTGCCATGTCAAACCTCTAACCCACCATGTCCTAGCAAACCGTTGATTGGCTATGTTACCGCTTTGCTCAGCCCCTCATATAGCGTTGCTAGTTGCAGGTGAAGATTGGAGGTCGTTCCTTGTTGGAATTTTTATTTACTTGTTGGGATATCATTATATTATCTTGTTATCTAAATGCATCTATATACTTGGTGAAATGGTGGAAGGCTCGGCCTCTCGCCTAGTGTTTTGTTCCACTCTTGCCGCCCTAGTTTCCGTCATATCGGTGTTATGTTCCCGGATTTTGCGTTCCTTACGCGGTTGGGTTATAATGGGAACCCCTTGATAGTTCGCCTTGATTAAAGCTTTTACAGCAATGCCCAACCTTGGTTTTACCATTTGCCACCTAGCCTCTTTTCCCCTGGGTTTCCGGAGCCCGAGGGTCATCTTATTTAAACCCCCCCGGGCCAGTGCTCCTCTGAGTGTTGGTCCAAACTAGAGTCCTGTGCAGCACCCCCTCGGGGAAACTCGAGGTTTGGTTTTAGTTGTATGGAGCGCTCATCTGAGTGTGCCCTGAGAAAGAGATATGTGCAGCTCCTATCGGGATTTGTCGGCACATTCGGGCGATGTTGCTGGTCTTGTTTTAACCTGTCGAAGTGTCTGGAATAACCGAGATACCGAGTCTGATCGAAACATCTTCGGAGGAGGTCTATTCCTTTATTGACCGTGAGAGCTTGTCATGGGCTAAGTTGGGACTCCCCTGCAGGGATTTGAACTTTCGAAAGCCGTGCCCGCGGTTATGGGCAGATGGGAATTTCTTAATGTCCGGTTGTAGATAACTTGAACCTTAAATTAATTAAAATGAATCAACTGAGTGTGTTACCGTGATGGCCTCTTCTCGGCGGAGTCCGGGAAGTGGACACGGTGTTGGAGTAATGTTTGCGCAGGTTGCTCTCTAGTTTCTCGCTCGCGCTTTGCCTCCTCTTCTCGCTCTCTTTTGCGAATAAGTTAGCCACCATATTCTGCTAGTCGATTGCTGCAGCTCCTCCTATATTTACCCGGCCTTACCTATAAGCTTAAATAGTCTTGATCGCGAGGGTGCGAGATTGCTGAGTCCCTGTGGCTCATGGTTTACTATTACACCAGATGCAGGGCCTGATGATTCCACTCCAGGAGACGCGTTTGAGCTCAAGTGGGAGAGTTCGACGAAGACTCTCAACGTTACTATGTTTCCTTTCCTGATGATCAGTAGTGGTGCCCAGTTGGGGTTGATTGGGACCGTGTCGCATGTTGGGTTCTCTTTTATTTTGGCGCCGTAGTCGGGCCATGAGTGTTTGGATGATGTAATGTTATTTATGTACTTGATTGACGTGGCGAGTGTAAGCCAACTATGTTATCTCCCCTTTTATTACATATATATATTACATGGGATGTTGTGAAGATTGCCTAACTTGCGACATATGCCTTCAATGCGATTATGCCTCTAAGTCGTGCCTCGACACATGGGAGATATAGTCGCATCGAGGGTGTTACATGGAGGTCCTCCAAGATGTCCCTAGGTGGCACCGGAGGGCTCCTGGGCACACGGTCGACGGCGGCACGACGGTGGCCGAGCTTGGTCATGGCGGATGCAGCTCGGGTGTGGCTGCGGAGTGGGGAACGAGAGAGAGGGGGGATCTGGGTTTCTAGGGTTCGGGGAGGGCTTCGGGGCAGGACTTGTAGGCGAGGGGGAGCCGTGGGGATGGCTGCACGTGGCCGGGTGCGAGCATGGACGGGGCGGGTGCGGCCACGGCGCTCCTGGTGAGCAGTAGGAAGGAGGAGGTGGCAAGGTGGGCTGGGCTTCCACTGTTGACCTAGAGCCCAGTCCACCGGTAGTTTAGGTCCTTTCTCTTTTTTTCCTTTTTTTTCTTTTATTTCTTTCCTACTTTGCATTTTAACGGAACTACTAAATGAGTTTTGTTTAATACAAAACTTGGCACAAAAATACACCGCAATATTCTCGGTTGCCACAAAAAGTTCCAAGGCATTTGGGAGTGTCCAACTTTTTTAGAAATAGAAAAGGCCAAATAAATGCCGCTGGACCACTAAATAAATTTCCAGGGGCACTTTGGAAATTCAAAAGAGGTTGGTTCTAACATGTCAAATATCCAGGGGTTATATGCCACACTTTGAATATTTTAGTTTTTATGTTTGAAAACTTTTAATTTTTGACTTTAATTTAAGGGATAATTAGATTTATGCCCCTAGTTGTGTCCCACTTGTCTGTTTTACCCCTAATTCCCAAAAGTCACTAGTTCTGTCCAAGTCACTTTGCTCCTATTATGCTTTTGCCCTTTGACCGTTTGACCATCAGTTTGAAAACTTCATAACTAATTCATACTAAATCAGAAAATTGCAAATAACATACCAAAATGTTCATAAAAACATCACCTATATGTCAGTGTCATTTGAATTCATGAAAAAAGTGTTGGAAAGTGCCCATCCGAGTTTTAGCTCTTATGCTAACACCATGAATAGTAAAATCTAAAAAATTTCAAAAAAATTAAAAAAAAATTGGTGGCAAAGAATGGCAAATGTTTTAAGTGCCTGCCAAGTTTCATCAAGGAATAACTTTCGTGGGTGCCGCGGCAAAAAAAAACAATCAGCACCCCAAAATAGATTATTTTTTGGCCACAACTTCCATGAATGTCGTTCCCTAATGAAACTTGGCAAGCACTTAGAACATTTGTTGTTCTTCGCCACCATATTTTTTTGAATTTTTTTGAATTTTTTTAGAGTTCACTATTCATGATGGTATCAAAAGAGCTAAAACTCGAATGTGCACTTTCCAGCACTTTTTTCATGAATGCAAATGACACTGACATATAGGTGATGTTTTTTTGAACATTTTGGTATCTTATTTGCATTTTTCTGATTCAGTATGAATTAGTTATGAAGTTTTCAAACTGACGGTCAAACGGTCAAAGGGCAAAAGCATAAGAGGAGCAAAGTGACTTGGACAGAACTGGTGACTTTTGGGAATTAGGGGTAAAACAGACGATTGGGACACAACTAGGGGCACAAATCTAATTACCACTTAATTTAAATTTGAATTTGGAGCGGATTAGAACCAACACGAGTTTAACAACAGTAATCATGATGACATGGCATCATTAGCAGAGAATTACTCTAGCTTAATTATCTGAACGTCACAAACTTGCTATGCTTATTGATCGTGGAGACTTGGACATATTACTTGTGATGCATGCTTGGTTGATTGAGCCTATTGTATTTGGTTGTTCTCGCATCATATGCCTCCATACCATGAACTACACCCTTGTACTTTCTTATGATTAGAATGATGAAAACACTTGTTGGGTACTTTACCACACAAATGATAGGTATTGCATTTGCACTAACCTTATTTGTTTTTCCGAGTGTTTGTCATGTTCTTTCGTTTTGAAGGATTCACAAGATGGTACCATCACGAGACATATTGGTTATGTGAAGGCCTACAAGATGCGCAACGGCAACATCCTTGAGACATTTCTAAAGGTGAACTCCTTCCATTTGAGCCATCCTAAAATATGCATATCAAATGAGTCATTCTTTCATTGTTGTTTCCTTCTTGTTGTCTACATGATACATCTCGCGAACGGAGGACCGACATTGGAGATTGCCTCTATGGACCTTCACATTGAGGAGCGCTCGGACTTATTGGATGCACCTTCTAACCTCCACTCATGCCACGACATCGAGAATTGGTATACCAACACCTCCATATGTGTTGATTGTGCTCACACATGTCATGCTCGATGGACATATCATACACATGACAAATTTGCATCTTGACTCACATTATGATTGCCTTATTGCATCTTGTATTCCCATGTCATCCATGATATATGAGCTTGTGCATTTCCTTAGCAAATTTGTTGTGATCTTCCTTGATGGCATATTCATACATCATGATCATATTGCCCACCATCAATTGCATGACAACATAATCACTTTGCGCACCAATTACCATGTTCATGCTTTTGATAAACCGTCCCATTATGACATCATTTTGCACAATGGTTGCATTAGTCACATTCCTAATTCCTTTGTGCATACTACAAATGTTTTTGCTCCCATGAATGTTTTGCATATCATTTTACATCTTTTGGATAAGCATCATGTGTCTTGCCACACACAATCTTGTCGAACGGACTCATACTTACTTGATGGAAACTTTGTGTGCTTTAACCATTGTATTTCCGAGTGTCGCTTGTGTTTGCTCTTTTTGCATGTCTATCACTCCGGAGACACCTTGGAGTACTTGGATTGTGCCATGTCTTCAACTTTGTCCAACTACAAGTCCATCGACGACAATCGTTTCCATGGTGATGAGGATCACGATCTGAGGTCGGATCTTTCCCAAGGGGGGGATATGATGCGGAGCATCATACGATCATCCCCATGCCCACTTCGACCACTCCCCATGACCCAAGGATACATAAGATGAGACCTTGATTATTCGCCATTGGACGCAAGGTGAACTCACTCCTCTTCGAACCACCACTTTCTATACATGAGACATGGCTACTACCTCAAACATATGTGTTGTGCATGACTAGGAACCAAGAGGGAGACCATGGACAAGACGGCGAGTACACCAAGTGTGCAGAGCAAGAGAGGGAGCTACTCGGAAGCTTCAGCCATCGGACGACCGGACGACGCCGGACGTCCGACTCCTGGACACTCAGCCGGCCAGAACAACTTCAGCCGAGGCAACCTACAGCACTCGGACGACCAACCGACACCGGACGTCCGATGACCATCAGTGGCCGGACTACCGACAGTCTCCAGAAATCCGACGATGGTTATCCCGAGCCAAAACACCGGACGTCCGACAAGTACCGGACGACCGGACCCTCGCGAGCCACCGGACATCCGGTACCCGTCGGACGGTCAACGCTTGTCTACGCATAGTGTATCAGGCCGAGCCCATGTACCCCTTCGCCCTCACTTACCCCTTCGTGGCCTTAGACTATATATACTCCTCCACCTCCACCTAGTTAGGGTTAGGATTGGTTTAGCTCATTTGAGATAGAGATTTGCTCATCCATACGGATCTACTCCTTGAGAGAGACTGCGGCCCCTGTTCGGAGAAGATCCACATTGGATTCAAGACCTCCTCGGGGAGAAGACCATCAAGACCTCCTCACTGAGAAGAACCAATTACCCTTTGTATCGTCCCGTGTTGACTTTGGATCATGTGATCTCTATGTGTACTTGGATCTAGCATATGTGTGAAAATTCTTGTTGGTTTGCGTGATTGTCTCGTGTTTTCCCTCGTGTTTCCTCTCATGTTTCCCCTTGTGTTCTTCATGTTCTTCGCGGGATCCGCTCCTTTCGTGAAAGATCGGCCGTATAGGGTTCCACCCTACATCACACCTCCTATAGCCATTAAAACCAAGACATGTGGCGCCATGTGGATGGTTAACAGAATGCACACGATTTGAATTATACAAATGTTTGAGATATTAAAGTGGCAGCTATTTTTTCAAAATGCCTTTGTTGGATGTTATTCGAGTGCACCTTCTCTCAAAATGGACACGAAAAATACCACAGCATGTCGGGTGCCATTCCATGATAACATGCCAAGTTTCATGAATTTCAGACGAGTTTTGGACTTACTAGAATTTAAAAATAAAGTATCTTAATGTTTTGCCGGCAATCAACAGTGCCCTCATGTTTGAAATTCATTCCCATTTCTTGCATGGGACCTAAGCATGCACCCAAGGACACATATTTGATTTTTCAACCAATTTATATGCACTGGAGCATGTGCATGTAGTTCAAATTTGAATTATGCACATAAAATGCCTAAAAAACCTAGTTAATGTATAAAAATATCCAAACGAACCCTGAAAAATTCCAGAATATAACACAACACTCATGTTGTTCTATGTTGACACTAGAAAACTTTTGAAAGCAATAAGAGACAGCGGATATCGTTTCATCCCCAAAGGTGGCATGTTCCCTACCGAAACCATCAGGCTTGTTGTGAGAAGCTCTAGTTTGTGAGAAGCTTATGCCCAAACCTGCCCCAAATGGTACAAAAAATTTACCACGACATGTTGATGCCGCTCCATGATAGCATGCCAAGTTTCATGAATTTCAGACGAGTTTTGGATTTACAAGAATTTAAAAACAAAGTATTTGAATGTTTACAGCCGAGTGACGGTGGCAGGGTGTTTGACATTCATTCCCATTTCTTGCATGGGACCTAAGCATGCAACCAAGGACACAGATTTGAATTTTCAACCAATTTATATGCATTAGCATGTGCATGTAGTTCAAATTTGAATTATGCACATAAATGCATAGAAAACTCAGTTTATGTACAAAAATGTCCAAACAAGCCTCGAAAAATTCCTAAAATTAACACAACACTCGTGTTGTTCTATGTTGACACTAGAAAAAAATGAAATCAAGAAGAGGCAACAGATATCGTTTCGTCCAGAAAGGTGAAACGTTCCCTACTATAACCATGAGGCTTGTTGTGACAAGCTCTAGTTTGTGAGAAGCTTATATACCCCAACCTGCCACAAAGGGGACAATATTGTTACCACTCCATGTTGGTGTTGTTCCATGCTAGCATGTCAAGTTTCATAAATTTCAGACGCATTTTCGATTTACTAGAATTTCAAAACCATGTATCTCAATGTTAGCGGCCGAGCGATAGTGGCATGGTGCTTGACATTCATTCTCATTTCTTGCATGGGACTTAAGCATGTAACCAAGGACACACATTCCAATTTTGAACAAATATATATGCATTGGAGCATGTGCATGTAGTTCAAATTTGAATTATGCACATGAACGCATAGAAACGTCTGTTAATGTATAAAAATGTCCAAACGATCATTGAAATTCATCCCCATTTCTTGCAGGGGACATAAGCATAAACCCATGGACACATATATGATTTTACAACCCATATTGTTGCACCAAAGCATGTGCATGTAGTTTAATTTTGAATTGTACACCTGAGATGGCTAGAAAACCAATTTAATGTATAAAATGTCCAAACGAACCCTGAATAATTCCAATTCTTTTACGACACACATATAGTTGCATGTTCACTACAGATAAAAGTTCTAGCAATTTAAACACTGTCCATTGCCGTTGTGACCCCATTATGTAATTCAAATCAAGATGAAAAATCATGTAGATTCCACACAGTTTATTATCACCAACCGTGTGAGATGCACTACAAAATATCTTGGAGCATCGTCTAATGACACTTTGCGCACCAGTTTTTTCGCTGAAGCGATTCAAAATTTTCGGCTTCCGCAGAAATATCTACCTCCCCACCCCCTCCCCCTTACCAAAGGCCACATTTCCCCTGTTTCTGCCTTCCTTTCCAAGTTGAAACGTTCACTCCTTGCTTGCAGCGCCGCCTCCTCGCAGGCGACCTATCCAGGCAAGTAATCCACACCTGACCCTCATCCTCCTCCTTCCACATCCCACATGCCCCAACTATCGGTGCGACACCTTCCACCCAAATCACTGACCCCTCCACCAAATAAGCGCCGCCCTAAGCCATGGTGCACGCAGTATAGCCAGGATCTCAAGGAGCATTTGGCAGCGGAGAAGCAAATCACAGCCGCACGTGCGGATGAGGTCGTGATGGCCGCCATTCGTGCCGACCCCCAGATCTTGGAGGAGCACCTCGCCTCGAGGCCACTATCGACGCCTCGCGTGCCGACGCCGCGACGCGGTTGGATGCTTTAAACGACAGTTCATGGCGTTTTCTCAAGGCCACCCTGCCCTCGACGAAGACTATGAGGTGTTTTCTCAGCGTGCATGTGCTTACCTCATCTCGAGAGCCAGCAGGTTGGTGCCTGGAGCGGCTCGGGAAACTCACCACTATGACGAGGGCACCCACGATGCGGAGGCCTTGCCCTCTTCCATGTCCAAGGAGCCAATCGTCATCGATATCTCCAACAATGAGGAGTAGCTTGTGTTATAAGCTCACCGTAAGGACCCATGTTCATTTTGCTAGCTACTGCCTTCCCTTAACAAATTCTAGTGAATTGTGCTATCTACTTTTACCATGCAATCTGTTGCTCTAGTGTATATGGTCTATATGTCATGCAATGTGGTGCTCACTTATTAACTGTTGGTTAATTAGTTGTCGTGTTCAGTTAACTGTTTGGTTCAATTCTGCAAATGTGATGTTCAATTCTTCAGGGTGCAATTTTGTATTGTCTTCCATGTGAGAAATAAATCGATTTTTTCTTTACAAAATACATGAGAAACAAAAACAATTGTTATATTTCCAAGTTGTCAAGCATGCTTGATCTGGTTAACTGACTGATCTTCTAGTATGTTATACATTGTGCAATGTGGTGCTCAATTAATGTTTGGTTCATTTGTTGTGGTGTTTAGTTAACTGTTTGGTTCAATTCTGCAATGCGATGTTCAATTGTTGTGGGTGCATTCTATTATGGTATACCATGTGAGAAATAAATCGAATTTGCATGTACTAAATACATGAGAAACAAATACAATTGCTATATTTCCAAGTTGTTAAGCATGCTTGGTTTGGTTAACTGTCTGATCTTCTATTAGGAGTATGTTATATTGTGCAATGAGGTGCTCAGTTAACGTTTGGTTCATTTGTGTGGTGTTTAGTTAACTGCTTGGTTCAATTCTGCAATGCGATGTTCAATTGTTGTGGGTGCATTCTGTTATTGTATACCATGTGAGAGATAAATCAAATTTGGCTGTACTAATCTAACACCCTCGATGCGACTATATCTCCCACGTGTTGAGGCACGACTTAGAGGCATAATCGCATTGAAGGCATGTGCCGCAAGTGAGGTAATCTTCACACATCCCATGTAATATAATAAGGAAAGAGATACATAGTTGGCTTACAATCGCCACTTCACACAATTACATGAATAAAGCATTACATCATCCAGATACAAACAAGGTCCGACTACGGAACCAAAATAAAAGAAGAACCCCAAATGCGACAAAGGTCCCCGATCGACCCCAACTGGGCTCCACTACTGATCAACTAGAACGAAACAACATAAAGGACAAGATCTTCACAGAGCTCCTCCTTGAGCTTGGTTGCGTCATCTGCAAGGACATCATCGGCACCTGCAAGCTGGTTTTGGAAGTATCTGTGAGCCACGGGGACTCAGCAATCTCGCACCCTCGCGATCAAGACTATTTAAGCTTATGGGTAAGGTAAAGGTATGAGGTGGAGCTGCAGCAAGCGACTAGCATATATGGTGGCTAACATACGCAAATGAGAGCAAGAAGAGAAGGCAAAGCACGGTCGATGAAACTATGATCAAGAAGTGATCCTAATCCAACCTACGTCAAGCATAACTCCAACAACCGTGTTCACTTCCCGGACTTTGCCGGAAAGAGACCATCACGGTTACACATGCTGTTGATTCATTTTAATTAAGGTCAAGTTCAGGTTTTCTACAACCGGACATTAACAAATTCCCATCTGCCCATAACCGCGGGCACGACTTTCGAAAGTTCAAATCCCTGCAGGGGTGTCCCAACTTAGCCCATGACAAGCTCTCATGGTCAACGAAGGAATAGACCTCCTCCCAAGACGTCCCGATCAGGCTCGGTATCTCGGTAATTCAAGACACTTCGACAGGTTAAAACAAGACTAGCAACACCGCCCGAATGTGCCGACAAATCCCGATAGGAGCTGCACATATCTCTTTCTCAGGGCACACTCAG
This sequence comes from Triticum aestivum, assembly GCF_018294505.1. Lineage (NCBI taxonomy): Eukaryota > Viridiplantae > Streptophyta > Magnoliopsida > Poales > Poaceae > Triticum > Triticum aestivum. The sequence goes on along the minus strand of NC_057794.1, from coordinate 237,564,617 downwards.
ATGAGCGCTCCATACAACTAAAACCAAACCTCGAGTTTCCCCGAGGGGGCGCTGCACAGGACTCCAGTTTGGACCAACACTCAGAGGAGCACTGGCCCGGGGGGGTTAAAATAATGATGACCCTTGAGTTTGCAGAACCCAAAGGAAAGAAAAGGCTAGGCGGCGAATGGTAAAACCAATGTTGGGCATTGCTGGAAAAGCTTTAATCAAGGCGAAATATCAAGGGGTTCCCATTATAACCCAACCGCGTAAGGAACGCAAAATCCGGGAACATAACACCGATATGACGGAAACTAGGGCGGCAAGAGTGGAACAAAACACTAGGCGAGAGGTCGGGCCTTCCACCCTTTACCAAGTATATAGATGCATTAAGATAACAAGGTAATATAATGATATCCCAACAAGTAAATAAATGTTCCAACAAGGAACAGGCTCCAATCTTCACCTGCAACTAGCAACGCTATAAGAGGGGCTGAGCGAAGCGGTAACATAGCCAATCAACGGTTTGCTAGGACAAGGTGGGTTAGAGGTTTGACATGGCAATTTGGGAGGCTTGCAAGCAAATGGTAGGCATCGTAGCATTGGCATAGCAAAAGAGCGAGCAAACTAGCATAACAAAGATAGTAGTGATTTCGAGGGTATGATCATCTTGCCTGCATAGTTGTCAGAGTTGACTGGATCCTCAAAAGCAAACTCAACGGGCTCCTCGTTAGCAAACTCGTCTCCCGGCTCTACCCAAAAAAGACAAACAAGCAACAAGGACACAATCAACCACGTGCAAGGATCACGCGATATGATGCAATGGTGATATTCTATGCGGGATGCGATGCGGGATGCAAACTGCAAGATATGACAGGAAATGCATGAACCTGGCCTCAACTTGGAAAACCAAGTGTGCCACTGGAAAGATGAGATGAAATCACTTGAAAATGATATAAAGAACGCCGGAATCGGAGTTACGGTTTGGAAATGGCAAGCGATTCAAAAATGACACCGGTCTGCGATTTACAGCAAGTAGGCATCTAAATGCAATGAAATCGACATGCTACAGCCACCAAATATGACAACAAAATACATGGAAGGGATGCACACAAGATGCTTAACAAAAGTCTAGCACTAAGCTACGGCCAAATCATCCATTAACAGGTTCAAACAAACATGGCAAAAATGCAAATGGCAAATAGATCTCAGACTTAGTGAAATTAACACTTGTCTGGAATTTCAGATCAGGTAGCCCTCTTCGGAGCAACAAAACTACATGCTATAGGATCTGAACAAGTCAAAGTAAAGGATGGCATGGAGCTACTTAAAGAGCTTAACAAAAGTCCCTTAGTGACCTTGAGCCAAAAGGGATCAGAAAATACAATTGCAAACACGTGAACATAGCAAAAACATAAAGAGTTTTCAGACTTAGTAAAAACTGGCACATGCTGAAATATAACTCAAGTAGGCATGTTTATGAGCTCGATGCACTCACTACGGTGCAAGTCATGGCAAGACAAGCATACATCCATCAATAAGGAACAAAATTCAAGCTATACATGGCAAGAACAATGGCATAGCATGCACGGATCAACTACAACATCACCGGCAAAATTGCAAACAAGTTGACAATCTGCTCAGATTCACAAAGTAGCAAAAGTAGAGCTCGATTGACTCAAGCTAGGGTGCTCCATAATTGCAAACAAAGACATGGATGGATAGAGCACTACAATATTAACAAAACTCTCTTACTGATCATCCTCAAAAGAGGCACGGATCACTAGGAAACAACAAGAACATATGGCATCATGAGATAAACAGCTCCAGGACTTAGTGAAATCACTAAGTCCCTGAAAACAGAATTAGCAAGTGCACCACTTTGCAAGCTTGCACAAGTCACAACACACATCCTAAAAATACATGGGTTGCACCTCTTGAAAGATGACAAACCCTTAACAAAACACATGTAGAACTCACGGGCATAGCATGCACACATTAATCATGGCAAAAATGACAAAAGTGCTAATTTTCTTGTTCTTACTTCTCCGCAAGATAACTTTTGTCCCATTATATTTGGTAGACCCTTCTTGAACACTGTTAATGCTTAGATAGATTGCGAAAAGAATGTTGTTACTATTGGCTTGGATGATATGGTTCATGAGTTTAATTTCTCTAAATTTAGTAAACAACATCGTGAGGAAGAATTACCTAGTAAGGATGAAATTATTGGTCTTGCTTCTATTGTCATACCTCCTAGTGATCCTTTAGAACACTATTTGCTAGACCATGAAAATGATATGTTCATGAATGAAAGAAGGGAAATAGATGAAGTATTCTTTAAACAGGAACCTATTCTGCAACACAATTTGCCTGTTGAAATTTTAGGGGATCCTCCTCCACCCAAGGGTGATCCCGTGTTTGAGCTTAAACCGTTGCCTGATAATCTTAAATATGCTTATCTTGATGAAAAGAAGATATATCCTGTTATTATTAGTGCTAACCTTTCAGAGCATGAAGAAGGAAGATTGCTGAAAACTCTGAAGAAGCACTGTGCTGCTATTGGATATACTCTTGATGATCTTAAGGGCATTAGTCCCACTCTATGTCAACATAAAATAAATTTGGAGGCGGACGCCAAACCAGTTCGTGATCCTCAACAACGTCTGATTCCTAAAATGAAAGAAGTGGTAAGAAAAGAAATACTCAAGCTTCTGGAGGCAGGTATAATCTATCTCGTTGCTGATAGTCAGTGGGTAAGTCATGTCCATTGTGTCCCTAAGAAGGGAGGTATCACTATTGTTCCTAATGATAGAGATGAATTGATTCCACAAAGAATTATCACAGGTTATAGGATGGTAATTGATTTCCGCAAATTAAATAAGGCTACTAAGAAGGATCATTACCCCTTACCTTTTATTGATCAAATGCTAGAAAGATTATGCAAACATACACATTATTGCTTTCTAGATGGTTATTCTGGTTTTTCTCAAATACTTGTGTCGGCTAGAGATCAATCAAAGACTACTTTTACATGCCCTTTTGGTACTTTTGCTTATAGACGTATGCCTTTTGGTTTATATAATGCACCTGCTACCTTTCAAAGATGCATGATGGCTATATTCTCTGACTTTTGTGAAAAGATTTGTGAGGTTTTCATGGACGACTTTTCCGTCTATGGTTCCTCTTTTGATGATTGCTTGAGCAATCTTGATCGAGTTTTGCAGAGATGTGAAGAAACTAATCTTGTCTTGAATTGGGAAAAGTGCCACTTTATGGTTAATGAAGGTATTGTCTTGGGGCACAAAGTTTCTGAAAGAGGTATTGAAGTTGATAAAGTCAAGGTTGATGCTATTGAAAAGATGCCATGTCCCAAGGACATCAAAGGTATAAGAAGTTTCCTTGGTCACGCTGGATTTTATAGGAGGTTCATTAAGGACTTCTCAAAAATTTCTCGGCCTCTAACTAATTTATTACAAAAAGATATACCATTTGTCTTTGATGATGATTGTGTAGAAGCATTTGAAATACTTAAGAAAGCATTAGTCTCTGCACCTGTTGTTCAGCCACCTGATTGGAACCTACCCTTTGAAATTATGTGAGATGCTAGTGATTATGCTGTAGGTGTTGTCCTAGGGCAAAGAGTTGATAAGAAATTAAATGTTATTCACTATGCTAGTAAGACCTCTTAGTAGTTGTATTCGCTTGTGATAAGTTCAGACCTTATATTGTTGATTCTAAAGTAACTATTCACACTGATCATGTTGTTATTAAATATCTTATGGAAAAGAAAGATGCTAAACCTAGACTCATCAGATGGGTTCTCCTGCTACAAGAATTTGATTTGCATATTGTTGATAGAAAGGGAGTTGAGAACCCCGTTGCAGACAACTTGTCTAGGTTAGAGAATGTTCTTGATGACCCACTACCTATTAATGATAGCTTTCCTGATGAACAATTAAATGTTATAAGTACTTCTCGTAGTACTCCATGGTATGCTGATTATGCTAATTATATTGTTGCTAAGTTTATACCACCTAGCTTCACATACCAGCAAAAGAAAAAGTTTTTCTATGATTTAAGACATTACTTTTGGGATGACCCCCATCTTTATAAAGAAGAGTAGATGGTGTTATTAGACGTTGTGTACCTGAGCATGAATAGGAACAGACCCTACGCAAGTGTCACTCCGAGGCTTATGGAGGACACCACGCTGGAGATAGAACTGCACATAAGGTATTGCAATCTGGTTTTTATTGGCCTACTCTCTTCAAGGATGCCCGTAAGTTTGTCTTGTCTTGTGATGAATGTCAAAGAATTGGTAATATTAGTAGACGTCAAGAAATGCCTATGAATTATTCACTTGTTATTGAACCATTTGATGTTTGGGGCTTTAATTATATGGGACCTTTTCCTGCCTCTAATGGATATACTCATATTTTAGTTGTTGTTGATTACGTTACTAAGTGGGTAGAAGCTATTCCAACTAGTAGTGTTGATCATAACAATTCTATTAAAATGCTTAAGGAAGTTATTTTCCCGAGGTTTGGAGTCCCTAGATATTTAATGACTGATGGTGGTTCACACTTTATTCATGGTGCTTTCCGTAAAATGCTTGCTAAATATGATGTTAATCATAGAATTGCATCTCCTTATCACCCTCGGTCTAGTGGTCAAGTATAGTTGAGCAATAGAGAGCTCAAATTAATTTTGCAAAAGACTGTTAATAGGTCTAGAAAGAATTGGTCCAAGAAACTTGATGATGCATTATGGGCCTATAGAACTGCATATAAAAATCCTATGGGTATGTCTCCGTATAAAATGGTTTATGGAAAAGCATGTCACTTACCTCTCGAACTAGAACATAAGGCGTATTGGGCAATTAAAGAGCTCAAGTATGATTTTAAACTTGCCGATGAGAAGAGGTTATTTGATATTAGCTCACTTGATGAATGGAGAACCCAAGCTTATGAAAATGCCAAGTTGTTTAAAGAAAAAGTTAAAAGATGGCATGACAAAAGGATACAAAAGCGTGAGTTTAATGTAGGTGATTATGTATTGCTATACAACTCTCGTTTAAGATTTTTGCAGGAAAACTGCTCTCTAAATGGGAAGGCCCCTACGTTATCGAGGAGGTCTATCGTTTTGGTGCCATAAAAATCAACAACTTTGAAGGCACAAATCCGAAGGTGGTAAACGGTCAAAGAATCAAACATTATATCTCAGGTAATCCCATAAATGTTGAAACCAATATTATTAAAACCGTAACCCCAGAGGAATACATAAGGGACACTTTCCGGAACGTTTCAGACTCTGGAAAGGAATAGGTATGTGGTACGGTAAGTAAACCAACTCCAAAACAATTTTTAAGGCAATATTTCTCCGTTTTGGAATATTTAGAAAAATAGAAAAATAAGTAGCAGTCCGGGAAGGACACGAGGGCCCCATGAGGGTGGTGGGCGCGCCCTACCCCTCTGGGCGCACCCCCCTACCTCGTGTGCCCTCCGGACTCTGTTTTCTTGCATGATACGTACTTTGGTTGGTAAAAATTCATTATATAACCTCCCGAAGGTTTTGACTCCTGTATCACGCAAATATCCTCTGTTTTCGTTTCGAGCTGTTGCTGCTGCAGATTAGAGCAAGATGTCTTCTCAAGAGTCAATCGGGGAGAGCCGGGTATCTAATCCGGCACCGGAACCAAGGGCAAACAGCGACGCTGACCACTTTGGGCCAGCAACGGAGGAGGAGATGGAGGCCGACTTGATGAGGGTAGATGCCATGGAGGATCAAGAAGTCACCTCTCGCTTCCGAGCTGGATTCACGATGGGGGAACTACAGAGCTCAGCCATTCCAAACCCGGTTATCCCTTCCAATGATAGATTTCTTTCTTATGAAAATATGAAGAGGAGTGTCACTTGTTCTCCCGCAGCTATGCAACACCCTTGGGTGCAAGGAGCTTTAGCTGTCACAGTAAAGCTTCGTAAGGAAATAATGGACCTCAAGCAGCAAGTCAATAAGCTCGAGGAGGAGAACCGCATCCTGAGGGGAATAATCGCCAAGATATTACACCAACAACAAAGAAGGAGACATAATCACTTGGGTATGGGCACTCCCCTTGGCAACTGCCAAGCTTGGGGGAGGTGCCCCGGTATCGTATCACAATCACAACCCCTACCTTTACCGTTTTTCTTAGTTCGATCCTATTAGTAGTATCTTGATCTAGTAGAATAAAGTTTATGGCATGATCTAGTTTTGAGTTTTGCTTTTTGATCTCTCTATGTAATCGAGTCCGTGAGTTATGTATAATAAAGATTAGTGTTGAGTCAAGGGCTTGATTATTTTGCCATGATCTTGGGTGAATAAAAGAAAATAGAAAAAGAATAAAAAGAAACAAAGAGTTCATATTGATCTTATTGAGAGTAATGACTTCACATAGAAAGAGTATGATGATTAAAAGTTGTTGGGAGTTGGTAGACATAGCCTTGATCATCGTTGCAATTAATAGGAAGTAATAAGGAAAGAGAGGTTTCACATATAGATATATTATCATTGACATATTTTATGATTGGGAGCACTCATTAAAATATGACATGCTAAAGAGTTGATGTTGGACAAGGAAGATAACGTAATGAGTTATGTCTTTCTTATATCTGAGATAAAGTATGTTGTCATGGATCCTCTAACTTGTTGAGCTTGCCTTTCCCCCTCATGCTAGCCAAATTCTCAGCACCAAGTAGAAATACTACTTGTGCTTCCAAATACCCTTAAACCAGTTTTGCCATAGGAGTCCACCATATCTACCTATGGATTGAGTAAGATCCTTCAAGTAAGTTGTCATCGGTGCAAAGCAATAAAAAATGCTCTAAATATGTATGATTGATTGGTGTGGGAGAAATAAGCTTTATACGATCTTGTGATGTGGAAGTAATAAAAGCGACGGACTGCATAATAAAGGTTCATATCACAAGGGGCAATATAAAGTGATGTTCTTTCGCATTGAGATTTTGTGCATCCAACCATAAAAGCGCATGGCAACCTTTGCTTCCCTCTGCGAAGGGCCTATCTTTTATTATTATCTTCTACCTTATGCAACAGTCATGGTGATCTTCACCTTTTCTTTTTCATTTTATCCTTTGGCAAGCTCAGCATGTTGGAAAGAACATGATATATATATATATATATATATATATATATATAAAATTGGATGTAGGGGAGCATGAACCATTATTGTTGACATTACCCTTGAGGTAAAAGGTTGTGGGGCAAAACTATAAGCCCCTATCTTTCTCTGTGTCCGATTAAAACTCCGTAACCACAAGTATTGCGTGAGTGTTAGCAATTATGAAGGACTAAATGATAGTTGAGTATGTGGACTTGCTTTTAAGCTCTGACATAGACTCTTTTCGATGTTATGATAAATTGCAATTGCTTCAATGACTGAGATTATAGTTTGTTGGAGCCCAATAAGGTTTATGATTTATACTCTTGCATTGTGAATAGATCATCACTTGAACATAAGTAATCATATGACAAAATCTATATATGTTGCTGTTATGAGAACAATCATGATGCCTTCATGTCTGTATTTTATTTTTATCGACGCCTCTACCTCTAAATATGAGGACATATTTATTGTTGTCGGCTTTTCGCTTGAGGACAAGCGAGGTCTAAGCTTGGGGGAGTTGATACGTCCATTTTGCATCATGCTTTTATATCGATATTTATTGCATTATGGGTTGTTATTTCACTTTATGTCACAATACTTATGGCTATTCTCTCTTATTTTACAAGGTTTACATAAGGAGGGAGAATGCCGGCAGCTGGAATTCTAGGCTGGAAAAGGAGCAAATATTAGAGACCTATTCTGTGCAACTCCAAAAGTCCTGAAACTCCACGGAACATCTTAAAATAAATAATGAAAAATCCTCGCCAAAGATGAAGGCCAGGGGGCCCACACCCTGCTCACGAGGGTGGGGGGCGCCCCCCCCCCCTCCTAGGGCGCGCCCCCCTACCTCGTGGGCCCCCTAGTGGGTCTCCGACGTCCATCTTCTCCTATATGAAGTCTTTCGATGAGAAAAAAATAAGAAGCGACCTTTCGGGACGAAACTCCGCCGCCACGAGGCGGAACCTTGGCAGAATCAATCTAGAGCTCCGGCAGAGCTGTTCTGCCGGGGATACTTCCCTTCGGGAGGGGGAAATCATCACCATCGTCATCACCAACGCTCCTCTCATCGGGAGAGGGCAATCTCCATCAACATCTTCACAATCACCATCTCATCTCCAAACCCTAGTTCATCTCTTGTATCCAATTCTTGTCTCAAAGCCCGGGATTGGTGCCAGTAGGTTGCTAGTAGTGTTGATTACTCCTTGTAGTTGATGCTAGTTGGTTTATTTGGTGGAAGATCATATGTTCAGATCCTATATGCATATTATTACCCCTCTGATTATGAACATGAATATGCTTTGTGAGTAATTACGTTTGTTCCTGAGGACAAGGGAGAAGTCTTGCTATTAGTAGTCATGTGAATTTGGTATTCGTTTGATATTTTGATAAGATGTATGTTGTCTAGCCTCTAGTGGTGTTATGTGAACGTCGACTACATAACACTTCACCATTATTTGGGCCTAGAGAAAGGCACTGGGAAGTAATAAGTAGATGATGGGTTGCTAGAGTGACAGAAGCTTAAACCCTAGTTTATGCGGTGCTTCGTAAGGGGCTGATTTGGATCCATATGTTTCATGCTATGGTTAGGTTTACCTTAATACTTTTGTTGTAGTTGTGGATGCTTGCAATAGAGGTTAATCATAAGTGGGATGCTTGTTCAAGTAAGAACAGCACCCAAGCACCGGTCCACCCACATATCAAATTATCAAAGTACCGAACGCGAATCATATGAACGTGATGAAAACTAGCTTGACGATATTCCCATGTGTCCTCGGGAGCGCTTTTCCTATTATAAGAGTTTGTTTCAGCTTGTCCTTTGCTACAAAAGAATTGGGCCATCTTGCTGCACTTTATTTACTTTTGTTACTTGTTGCTCGTTACCATTTATCTTGTCACAAAACTATCTATTACCACTTATTTCAGTATTTGCAGAGAATACCTTGCTGAAATCCGCTTATCATTTCCTTCTGCTCCTCGTTGGGTTCGACACTCTTACTTATCAAAAGGACTACGATAGATCCCCTATACTTGTGGGTCATCAGTATTGGGCACAAAGCAAACATGGCAATAAGAAGCAATATCTCCACCAAGCTTGCAAATACACATACACGTACTAGAATCAATCACCGTGTGTAATGCAAAGCATGGGTCACAAGTGCATGGAAAAGGCATAGGAATGAGCATAGCATGCAAAGTGAATACGGTAATATGGGCAAATGATACATAATGGACAATAAGCCATAACCATGTGAGGGCCATGTAGAAGAGATATGCGAAGTCTTTGCGCGAAGGGAGCGGTGATAAGGACAATCCACGGGATCCCAAATCATCATTGCTCTCTAGAGCTCATTTCGTCAACTCATGGGATTGCGAGGTTGACAAGTATGCATGGGTACCTACACAAAAAAGGCACAAACCAAAGAAAGTGTGTGCATGGTAAATGTACACATCATCTATCATGATGTGTATGTGCATGTGAGAGTTAGCACAAGATAAACTTCGCTCAAAGAAATTTGAGGCATGGTAGAGAAATATGTCATCCATCATGCAATGATAGTTATTGTGTTCAACATGATCGGGACATAAATTATAGCAAGTCTGTGGCACAACAATAGCATTTTTATTCATGAGATGCATATCGTGCACACAATCATGGGAATCATGCAATTCATAATATGGGTCAAAATATCCTAACATGTATGCGGAAACTATGGGGGTCTCCTCATGAGCAATAGCGGGAACATCATATGGAGAAAATTGATAGCATGGCAAACAATGCCTGTCCGAAGCTAGGTGGTCATGGCATGGCATATGAGATAAATGATGCAGAGGGAGCATATCAATATCATCAGAAGAAAAACAAATGCCAATAACCATGGGCTTGTCATCTATGCCATATGTGCAAATTGGTTTATTTTAATGGCATATGCATAGTCACTACGATGAGATTGCAAATATGACATATGGGTGATCTCATGCATAGCATATCACAAGTCAAGCGGATTATCAAACATGATGTGACCAAGAGAATTATCACAAGAAATCCTATGTAACGTGGTATCACAATTAATAGACTCCACATGGCAATCATCAAACTCATCATAAATGGGTAAATCATCGCATGGGGAAATCATACTAGCATGAAGCATGGTAATATGTGGATCAACATCATGTAAGCAATCAATGTTAAGAATGTCCACTAGGGGGACTAGAGCATCACCTTCGCCTATGTTACCTTTCTCATTCCACTCATGTAGTGTAGGGGAGGTGGTAAGGACCAAATCGTGGTCAACGTCGTCGTGATGGAACCATGTGGGGGGTGTATCATAGTACACCAGGGCCATCGTCTTGTCCAAAGGAAGGACGAAGTCGTCGTGGATCGGTGCGTCATCATATATGGGACCTAGCACCAAATGAGAAGACACAATAGAGGTAGAGGTTAAGTTGTTAGAAATCGAAATGGTCTCACATGCCCTATCAACTACCTCACTCCCTCTATGTGGTGGTGGCTCACTCACTCCCTCAAGGTAGGTGCACTCAAACGCACATATGGTGGAGTCGCTCAAATCACTCAAGTGGTGATGGTGGTGGCTCTCCTCACATGGGAATTGGGTCAGCTCATCATATATGGGGCTAGTGGTGAAGTCACTCTCACTCTCAATATGGTGGCAAAAGTCACTCAAGTCATCATACGTCGCCGTGGTCGAAGGGAAAATCCCATGCTCAACCATCTCGTAGTCGTCACCGTGGATGAACGCCGAAGATGGCACATCATCACTCTCGTCGTGGATGAAGACCGAAGATGGCACATCATCACTCTCATCGTGGATGAAGGCCGAAGATGGCACACCATCACTCTCGCCGTGGATGAAGGCCGAAGATGGCACATCATCGCCTCCAAAGATGGAAGCATCATCCTTGCTCATCACCGTGTCGCTCGCCTCCAAATCATGGTCCTTGAGTTGCTCCGTAGTCGTACTTGCCGCCGCACCGTCTTGAAAAAGAGTCGTAGTAGACTCGGCATCATCAATGCCGCAAAGAGGGATGGCGGTGAAATTGAACTTGGGAACGTCCTCTTGGAGCTCATCGGGCTTGGACATCTTGGTGGTACTAGCCTCATGCTCGCCGTCTTGGAGCGTGGTCGTCGCGAAGTGTGCTTGGGGTTGAGTAGACTTGGCCTTCTTGAGTTCTTGCTCCGCCTTGAGAGCACCAAAGTAGTTGTCGTCGAGGGACTTGTAGTTCTCAAGGAAGATAGTCTTGGAGATGTCGTTGTTCAATCCCATCATGAAGTAGAACTTCATCCAAATGGGGTCGTCCACACCGGCTCGTCGCAAGGCTTTCTTCATGTTCTTGAAGTACTCATCGAGGGACTTGGATCCTTGTATGGTGTTCTCCAATTGGCGTTGAAGATGTTCCGTGTAGGTGGAAGGCACAAATTCTCGCCTCGTCGCTTTCTTCATCGTGGGCCACGTCATGGTGAGGCTTGTCGAAGGTCTATGAAGCCACCATGTCAAAGCGTAGTCGTGGAAGGTACTTGTGGCGCACTTCACTTGATCTTCGGAGGGGACTTGGTGTAGCTTGAGGTAGTCGTCCATCTTGCGCTCCCACTCAAGGTACTCTTCGAGGTCATGAGTCCCAAAGAAAGTAATCTCAATGTCATCGTCGAAGTCGAAGTAGCTTGTAGAGGTAGTGGACTTGAGCTCGTGGAGTAGGCGAAGATGTCGTACATCCGAAGGCGAAGATGCCAATGTTGTTGAATAAGTCGTAGTCTTGGGGCAGATGGTGTTGTACAGTATGGCCCGTGCGCACGGGCTTTAGAAGGCCGTGTGCACGGGGTTGGCAAAGAAGCCAACTCTCGTCCAGTATGTCACTCTTCATGTCGATGTCGATGCTTGTGTGTACTTGCCGGAGATGGTAGCTCGGCAGTCGTTGCACTTGAGCGTCTTCTCGAAGATGAGGAAGACCGCTTGCGGTTCTTGGTGAGGGCCTTGAGCTCCTCCATGTGCTTGTCCATCTTGGCGTCGATGAAGTTCTTCATGGCGTCGAACTCGTCATCGTGGTTGTAGACCGGAGATGATGTGCTTTTCCTATTCATCACAAGATCGAGCAAAGGTGAGTAGGGAATGAGATAAACAATACCAAGCTACCTTTTCCCAAAGTTGAGGATGTATCATGTGTCACTCAATGTGAAATGAAAGAATAGTGAAATTGGTACCGGACTTATTCACTCACACCTACAAAGTAAAGCTTATCGAGTGGCTTGGTTAGGACAAGTGGCACAAATTCATGCAATTTGAAGTCCAAGATATTGTAAATGTTGAGATAAATCCAAAAGGACTCAAAATACAAAACAAGTGATCACAAATATAGAGGAGGGCAATAAAGAAACACACACGGTGGGATAATGGGGCTTGTGCAACTATAGGGATGAGCAATACAAAATTGCCTAACGAAGACTAAGCTCGTGTTGCACAAACACTAGGAGAGCACTAGCTTGATTGCACACTTGGGCACGATTCACCACTTGGCACCAACCTATATGTATGCAACAAGAATGTGTCCTATTCCATGTATCCTCATGCACAAGTATCTCTTTTCATGCTCAACACTCTTTTTCTTATAAGCTTATGATCTTTCTTTTCTTGCTTCAAAGCTTTTTTTTGTCTCTTTTTTTGCTCTTCTCTTCCTTCCCACTATGCTTATTGAGCCTCAACCATAAACATGAGACAAGTATAACAAGATATGCACGGGAGAAGCAATTGCACTATATGATATATCCAAAGATGCAACGATATGATATCGTATCACTATGGTGCACAAGTTTTCGCGAAGCCTGGCAATACACGGATAGCTAGTCTCAATAGGTATGAAGGTATTCGCAAAGATGGTGGGGCTATCAAGATGTAATGGAAAGGAAGGAAAAGTTTATGACGGAATGAGTACCTTCGTCACACTTAACCTTTCACGAAGTCGGGGGTAACCGGCCTTGCTTCCGGTTGAAGATGGTCTCAAAGGATGGATGGTCGTCATTGATGCGGAATGTCGTGGTGGATGAAGTCGATGGAACGATACAAGTGTCCGATGGTGGATGAAGATGTAACCATCCCTAAGTAGCTGAAACACCTTAAGAGACTCAAATCACAACTCAACCAACCACAAATACCAAAGGAGCCAAAATGGGTTAGTTTGCTGAAGTTTTATGCGGTGATACGGAAGTTATGGCAGAGGGCCTATGCAAAAGATGCAAGAATGGATAAAATTTGATGGATTCAAATGGTGGCAAAACCAAGATGAGCAGCTTGGGCATGTCGCTAGCTTTTCAACGAGCCAAAAAACACCCAAATCGGGGTTCGGGAGTGGAAGTTATGACCGAAAACATGAAGTGGACGCGGCTGATTCTAGGAGGGCCGTGCACACGGGGTCTAGGGGACGTGACACGTGGTCTTGTGCGCACGGTACAAGGCCGTGGACACAGGGTTTTCAGGGACTTCGCAGGGGGCGTGCGCACGGGGTCTGGGGCCCGTGGGCACGGGGGTGGCGGAAATTTTGCGATTTCTAGGTCAAATTTGAGGGGAGGGGGAGAAAAATTGGGGTATGGGGACGCAGTTGGAGGTGGATCTACTTGCTATACACCAGATCCACGGATTGAAATCAACAAAAACTCACAGGAAACATCGAATCACAAAAAAATGGTATGGCTCTTTTTGTGGGGATTTTCGAAATTGGGCAAGAACAAGCAAAATTAGGCTAGAAAACTAGGAGGAGGGCTCCAATTTCGTGAGAAACCATGGCTCATGATACCAAGATGTTGTAGGGTGGAACCCTATATGGAGATCTTTCACGAATTGGAGAGGAAATACCAAAGAACAAGATGAACACAAAGGGGAATCACAAGAGAAACACTCAAGAACAAGCCCAAATCACACATCCACTAGACTCACATCCACACAAGATCCACAAAGGTACAAGAACAACAAAAGGAAAGATACAAGGTAGAGTTCATGTCAAATCCAAAGGAGGTGAGGTCTTGATGATCTAGATAGATTCTTCCCACAAGGAGGTCTGTAATCCCTAGGGATCTTCTCCAAAGGAGGCCTGAAACTCAAATGGAGTGTCTCTCTCTCAAGAGGAGGAATCCCACTAGGGGAGGTACATGAGCTAAGCTCTAATGTCTAGATATATTCTTATCTTAGTCTAAATGGAGGAGGAGGAGTATATATAGGTCCAAGACATGAAGGGGTAAGTAGGAACATAATGGGCATACATGGGCCAAAGCCCGCAGCTACACAGGGCCTCGTGTGCACGGGGTAAGTGGAGCCCGTGCGCACGGGGTCTCCAGAGACCTAACGCATTAGCCCGTGCGCACAGGGTCCCATGGGCACGGTACACGCCCGTGCGCACGGGGTCTTCAGGACCGCGCAGGCTGGGAGGCCTGTGGGCACGGGGTTGGGGAGGCCCGTGCGCATGGGGTCGCCTGGGAACCTCTGCCTTCTTCTTTGACGGTTCCTTCTCCGCTTCCAGGCTTCCAACTTGGATGGTGTAGTTGTTCTCCTGTGCTTGGACTCCTCCTCGATGAATGTGTAGCTCCACTCACACCTATGTATGCACACGAGAGAGGGGTCAAGTAGTATACCATCCTCGAAGGGTACAAGTGGACACGTGTAAAGAAGATGATTCACCTTTGTATGCATGAAGTAGATGTCACACGTGTCACTTGCCAAACGGACTCTTGACATGGTGATGTCCATAGGATGCTCCGCATCAGGATACTATCCGATTCTGGAAGGATTCATGGCATGGGGACAGAGTACTCATGGAATCTCACAACCGGCTTTTCTCCTATGTACAAAATGAAGACCTGTCATTGGCTCAATTCCATTCGGACCCCAACCCAGCACCCTTTTCCAGCTGCCACTATCACTCGAGGCGAGAGAGGAAATGGAGGATATACTATCAGTAACCAATATCATGACGCTGGATCACATGGAGATAGATGAATGGATCTTGAGTTGGGGAGATGTGCAATACAAACCACGTAAGTTCTACAAATTCCTATTCAGAAATGCAAGTGTGACATGGTATATCACAGAATTATGGAAGTCAAAATGCATCATGAGACATAAGTTTTTTGCGTGGCTCATGCTTCTGGATCGTGTGAACACTCGAGACATGCTACTTAGAAGACATTTTAACATAGGAGATGATCATGCATGTCTATTATGCAATTCCACTGAGCTGGAGACTAACAAACATCTCTTATATGAGTGCTCGTTTGCACGAAGATGCTAGGAAATTGTGGCTATCAATTGGAACACAACTCTTGATCTTCAAACAATGTTTGACTTGGGCAAAGCGGCATGCAGAAATCTCTCTTCAAAGAGGTCACTATTATATCGGTGTGGAACATATAAAGAGAGGTTAGGGAACCCTCTAGGCCATCTAATCTCATATAAACAAACTCTCGGTAGCAATCTCATACACCATCATAATCCTCTGCACGAGGTATCCCTCCATCATGAATAACAAGAAGTGGGATGTAGGGCATTACTCTTCGGAGGCCCGAACCTGGGTAACCTATGTGTGCAGACTCCATCCATGTACTTCCAACCTCGTCATGAACCCTACTGAGGGATCTGACAGTATTTTACGCCGTCACTAAGTCACGACTTTATCCTCATGGTTTATATATGCCTTTGTCAGTACCTAGTGTTTCGTGGGAGGACATATCCATGAACTTATTTTAGGATTACCTCGAACAAAGGAGAGGACATATTTTCTAAAATGTCACACTTTATACCATGTCATAAAAAGCGATGATGGTGCCAATGTTGCTAATTTGTTCTTTCATGAAATTATTCACTTGTCTGGTATGCCAAATACTATTGTTTCATATCGTGGTATTAAATTTCTTAGTCATTTTTAATATGCTTATGGGCTAAATTGGGAACTAAACTAGTTTTTAGTACCACCTGTCACCCCCAAACTGATGGACAAATTAAAGTAGTCAATAGAACATTATCTATTATGCTTATGACAGTTTTAAAGAATAACTTAAAAATATGGGAAGAATGCTTACCTCATATTGAATTTTCTTATAATCGTTCGATACATTCTACTATTAAGATATGCCTAACTAAGAAAAGATTGAGCGCATGAATGCTACATACAAACTTGCTGGGGATAAGGCTAGAAGACATATTGTGTTTGAACCAAGAGATCTTGCTTGGTTACATTTACTGAAAGATAGGACAAGAGATCTTGCTTGGTTACATTTACTGAAAGATAGGTTTCTTGATTTACGCAAATCTAAGCTTATGCCACGTGCTGATGGTCGTTGTTTTCAGGTGTTAGAGAAAATAAATGATAATGCATAAAAACATAAGCTGCCTGCAGATTTTAAGATTAGTCCCACATTTAACACTGCAGATTTGAAGCTTTATTGGGTAGATTTAAAGTCTTATTAGGGTGAGGGAGATGAGTTTCCATCGAGAACGACTTCAATTCAAAAGGGAGGATGAGGACATCCCTATCACAGTTAGGCTAGTTGTAATGGGGAGTATCATATAGTAGTATCATGTATATGATACTAATGTATGATACTACCTCCCTAATGCATAGTATCATATATTAGTATCATGTAGTACTCTATTTATTGCCATGCATGACATAAAATAGCATAACATTTATTATGATACGGTATCATGATATGATACTCCACCATCTCTTTCTTCATTTAATACTATGACACCTCATCAAAATTTCTCTTTCTTCATTTAATACTATGACACCTCATCAAAATTGCTTAGTTGGCATGCATAATACTATTTATGATACTACCATTACGACCAACCTTACACACATAGCCCCTGCTACTACACATACTGAACCAATTACTAGAGCTCACACACGCACAAGTTGCACAATTGTCAGGTTAGCACGTTAAATAAAAATAATCATGGTTTGATGTCCTAAAATTAGAAAAGAAAAAGGCATACTATTATGTCATGGAAAGACCTAACGGTGGTTGAAAGGTACATACACAGCTTAAGGTTCCTCTCCTTAGCAGCAGACTTATTTTACTAATCTATTCAGTCGTCGGGTCCAAACATCGCCTTGTACACGCGAAACAATTAATCAAGACTCTGGATCTGATGATAATAGCTAGACACCCTTATATAGCAGGTACATACTCCTACCATCACATCTAGTTACTTTACAACTAAGCATCTATTGTACAGCTATGCACAACTGAGGTAAGCCATAACAAACATGTAAACAAAGGGGTTCCATGATACAGGTTTGTAGTATCATCATATTATAGCTCCCGCGGTACTAAGAATCCCTTCCTCGTCAAGGGTCCCAGATGGAGGAGGGGGCACATACGGCTCAAAGAGCTTCACACTTGGGTTTGGATCATACTGCAATATATTGGCGGCTCGCTCAAATTCCTCTCGGAGGATCTTGATACTGAACTTGTCGACGACACGGCCAAGATCATGGGAGGTCTCGAAAGGGTCCTCAATACAAATGAGATGCCTGTCATTTCCGACACGTCTTGTCCAGTCCTTCATGTGCTTACTGAAAGTGCCACATGTATGAAGATAAACAATTTCTCAAACTACTTCATGTTCCACTATGGAATAAGGAAAAACACAAGCTTCTTCGCTTCATTGATTGCATGTTCAACTCTTTCATGATTCACTAGTTGGTTTGACAAGAGAAGGTAATCCCTCTTGCAAGATGCAGGGCGCATTTTGATTGGTTAAAACAATGCTTTGACCAACAATTACTGTAGTACGTAATTTATTTCACATAGAATTGAAGCCATTAAATTTGCATTCAGAAGTACTTACGATGATTTTGTATCACATAACAACATATTAAATGTTTTTGGTCAAAGCCTTGTCCTAATCAACAATAATACGTCCTACCTGTACATTTTGCAACGAAGGGAATACCATACCAAATGTGAACAAAAATAAATGCTGCTGAACACAGTTCGGCATCATGAGATCCAGAAAGGGACCAGGGAGGGAACAAAAGCTCAGCACCGATAAATGTGGGAATGAAAGGGTGGTTGAGCAAGTATGCAACATTACCTAATGATCTTTCCCGTACGAATTGATATAACATCTTGTGTGTAATCATGCTGGTACGCCCAATAATGGAAGAAGGCCCAAAGCAGACTTGACAGAGTCTCATTGTTGTGAGCCCCATAGTTACTTAGCTTGTCCATTTGATCAAAATAAGCATAATGATTATCATCCACAGTGACATAACAAGTTGCCTCCATTTCCTGGTAGCATTGATAATGTAGTTGAGAAAAAAAACATGTCACCATTGCAGAACAAACGGATAATGGTGCTACAACATAGTGCAAACAAAAAATACTACTCCATTCCATAATTCTTGTTGTGGTTTTAGTTTGAACTAAAACCACGACAAGAATTATGGAACAGAGGTAGTAGTTAACAAGGCTCAGTATCATAGTTCATGTGCTCAGGAAAGAACCCTTGAGCTATTTTGGTCGACAGATAAAGGAGTAATGATGGGAAGGGAAATGCAAATTTCTTTCCATCCTTTTTAAACTGGAGAGTTTCTTCTTGACCATTAACCATATGGAGATAATATCAATATTTTAAAATACTGCAGCTTAAGTTCACCTTCGAAATTTGGATAAATGAGACAATATCAACAACGCCAAACAACAAGAAAAATATCAACTTTCAGCAAGCAATTAAGCCAAAAGAACAATAATCCAGCAAGACAATTTCTTAGATCAAACAAAGTTAGCTTTTGAATGAATCAGTTATTAGCCCTTCACAAAGAGAATAGCATTAGCATGGAATGGCAGAACATATAACCTGTTGCATTAGGAATTAATATTGTAAAGAGAGCATCAGCAACCTAGGTAGCATCCACTTAACATAGCCGGAATTCATCCAGATCTTGGTACACGTCTTCCATTGATGTAATCTAACCCATGGCGCCCAATTTGAAAACGCTGGGGCCCAAACGAGTGTGAAATTCGTCACCTGGCTGGCATGCTAAGACTCATGCTGGACAGCCCGACTGACTTGCTCGCTGTGGACCAAGCCATACAACCCACTGTATTTAGGGATTTTCGTCCGTCCTAACAGTAGCACAAGAGCTAGGACGTAGATTTGTAGTCGCTGGAATGTCATGTCAGGTTGCAAGGGGATGTAGAACACAGAAGAAAAAAAGTTCATGATAGACCCAAGTTCAAGCCTCCCAAGGTGGGTAAAAGTTTCATTTCCTGCCTTGTTCTTTTTTGTATATGTGGAGAAGTACAAAAGATCAATTAGAATATCAGGGGGTGGGGGGCGGTACTTAACGGGTTAGAAGAACTTGATGAGATCTAACAGACTTAGACGGGAAGCGTAGAAATCTCTATGTGGGCTAAAGATGGTGTGTTGCGTATTGCCAGTCAGACTGTCAGGGCACTTTCAGATTGGATTATCCAACTGCAGAATTTCTGCACAAACAGCTAGTTTCTCCATCCCCACTATATAAGCCACCTGCCCTTTCGGAAGAGGGTTGACCACTTCATTCCAAATATTCCAGATCTGAGAAGAACACTCCCCACTCTCTCCCAGCCCTAATTCTTAGAACCCTTGAGAGGTTTGTGAGGGATTTGAGTCAGGAGCTACAAACAGTCAAGATCTGTTTTTCCTCTTTTTCTTGACCAAATGGTTTCTTGATGAGCAAGTTCCGAGCGTTTCCGGTATTCTTCGAACCCTTGAGAGATTTGAGGAGCTAGAAATAGCCAAGATCTGTTTTTCCACTCTTTCTTGACCAACCAATTTCTTGATTTGAGCAAGTTCCAAGCATTCTGTAAGGCCCGAGCTATGGGGGGACTCTAGCTACTCGCAATTTCAGAAAACATCAAGAACAGGGGGGTGAAATTGGGTGGTATTAACTTAGGGTTTCTTACAGCAAGAGGAACAGATTTGCCAGCCGGAACACGGCGGCTAGGGGGAAACCCTAATACAATTACTCGATGCCTCTCCCAGCCTCTCGATCCTGGCTTTATAGCCATTACATGAGTAAAAGTAAACAGAGGAAATAACAGAGTAAGTGGAGTTGCCGGAAAGGTAACAGTGACAGCTGAAGTAGCGGCCACCGTCCGATCAACAATCCACGCTCCAGATCATCCCGCCAGTGTGCGAAGCGGTACGAGGGTTGGGGTGCACTGAATGGCGATCGGTTGGTCCAGTTTGAATCATCCTCACGAAGCGTTACGCCGAGTTAACTGAAGAAGCTGCCGCTGTTGTTATCTTCAGGCAGGGTCCTGACAATCCCCCGGAGTGAGACCAGACTTGCCCTCAAGGATGGAAAGCTGGAAACACCTTTTGGATGAAACCCGAGTCCTCCCAGGTAGCTTGTTCTTCTGGTAAATTCCTCCATTTGATGAGCCAGCGGACAACGGGGATAGAGATATCACCTTGCTTGCGGGGAACGAGCTTTCTGTCCAACAATGTCTCTGGTTCCAGCAGAACTGTCCCATCTGGATTAAGTAGTGGGAGTTGAGGGTTCGGAACAGCATTAGGCCCCAAGTGCTTCTTCAATTGACTAACATGAAAGGTGTCATGTAACTTGCAGTCATCAGGTAATAGTACTTTATAAGCAGCACTTCCCACTTTGGCCATTACTCTGAAAGGGCCATAGTATTTGGAATGAAGTTTTAAGTTCCTGTGGATACTCAAAGAAGTATGTCTATATGGTTGGATCTTAAGGTAAACCATATCACCAACTTCAAAGGTTCTCTCTGATCGTTTCCTATCAGCAAAGAATTTCATCCTTTCTTGGGCTTTCAGTAAGTTTTCTTTGATGATAGCAGCAGTATCTTCCGGTGACAGGGAGAATTGAGTATCTTCAGGAAGAATAGCAGGGTATAAAGCAGATTCAGCAATCATTGTTGGTTTCCTGCCATACACTGCTTGAAAGGGGGTCATTTGCAGAGCTGTGTGGAAAGAAGTGTTGTACCACCATTCAGCCAGGGAAATCCAGTAGCACCACTTCTTGGGCTGATTGAAAACCATGCATCTCAGGTAGTTTTCCAGGCACTGATTAACTCTCTCTGTCTGCCCATCAGTCTGAGGGTGGTAGGAAGTGCTCAAGTGCAACTTGATCCCCAACCTTTTGAAGAGGTCCTGCCACAGATGACTGGTGAAGATTTTGTCTCTGTCAGTGACAATTACACAAGGAAGACCATGTAGCTTGAAAACATTGTCAATGAAAGCCGTAGCTACTGATCTGACAGAGATTGGATGTTTCATAGGGATGAAGTGACCGTATTTAGTAAATCTGTCTACTACAACTAGGATGAGATCTTTGTTGTTGGAAGTTGGTAAACCCTCTACAAAATCCATGGAAATGTGTGTCCAAGCAAACACTGGTGTTGGAAGAGGTTGAAGCATTCCAGGATATTTGCAATGTTCAGGTTTGTTGATTTGGCAGACAGGACACTGCTGAATAAAGTGTTGAACACTCTTTTTCATACCAGGCCAATAAAACAATAATTTCAGCCTGTTGTAGGTAGCTCTCTGTCCTGAGTGGCCACCCAATTCACTGTTGTGGAAGGCTGTTAGTATACTAGTTCTGAGCTTATCATCTTGGCCAACCACTACTCTGTTTTTGTATCTTAGAAGCCCTTGATGTAACTTGTAGTTAGGTGTACTGTCAGGGGCTACAGCTAGCTTAGTTAACAACTCTTTGCATGTGTCATCTTGAGTGTAACTGGCAATAACCTCAGTGACCCAGGCAGGGTGAACAACAGTGCCCGTGAGTGCCTGAATTTGTAATTTGACTCTGGAAAGAGCATCTGCCACTTTGTTTGTTTTGCCCTTTTTGTATTCCACCTTGTAATTGTAGCCAAGAAGTCTGACCAGCAGTTTATGTTGTATTCCTTCTGTTAACTTCTGATCTTGAATGTACTTTAAACTTTCCTGATCAGTTCTGATTATCAGAGAGGAAGCTGCAAAGTAATGCTTCCACTTCTTCAGTGCTTCCATGATTGCAATAGCTTCCTTGTCATAAGTGGACAAGGTTTGAGCTCTAGGGCCAAGTGTTTTACTGAAGTAAGCTAATGGCTGTCCTTTCTGCATTAGCACTGCTCCAATTCCATAATTGCAAGCGTCAGTTTCCAGTATAAATGGCTGAGAGAAATCAGGAAGCGCAAGGACAGGGGTTTCAGTCATCCTGTGCTTTAGTATGTTAAAAGCATTCTGCTGTTCTTCTCCCCAAATGAAGCCCTCTTTTTTCAAAGCTTGAAATAAGGGTTTACAGATGTAGCCATAGTTTTTGACAAATCTTCTGTAGTAACCTGTGAGGCCAAGGAAACTCCTGAGTTCGGTGACAGAAGTAGGAGTGGGCCAGTTAACCACAGAGGAGATCTTAGCAGGATCTGTAGCTACACCATCTTTGCTAATAATGTGGCCCAAGTATTCCACTTGTGGCTGTCCAAAAATACACTTCTTCTCATTTGCTACCAGCTTGTGTTTTTTCAGTGTTTCAAACACTATCTTCAAATGCTCACAATGTTCCTCCTCCGTTTTGCTAAAAATGAGGATGTCATCGAAGAAAACCAGAACAAAAACTCTCAGATAAGGAGCTAGAATTGTGTTCATCAAGAGTTGAAAAGTTGCAGGTGCATTGGTCAATCCAAAGGGCATCACTAGATATTCATAATGGCCCATGTGAGTAGCAAATGCAGTTTTGTGGATATCTTCTTCTGACATTCTGATCTGGTGATACCCACTGGTGAGATCTATCTTGGAGAAGATTGTAGCACCAGAAAGTTCATCAATGAGGTCCTCAATTATTGGCAAGGGGTACTTATTTTTAACAGTTTGGGAGTTCACTTTCCTGAAATCATTGCATAGTCTCCAGCTTGCATCTTTCTTCTTTACTAGCAGTGCAGGGGAGTAGGGGCTGGTACTGTCTCTGATAATGTTGTCATCAACCATTCTTTTGATGAGCCCTTCCATAATATCTTTCTGGTGATGTGGTAACCTATAAGGTCTGATATTGACAATTTTTGCATCAGGTTCCAAGGGAATTTTGTGATCACGGTCTCTTTTGGGGGGCAGTCCCACACGTGCACTGAAAACATCTTTATGTTCAGTGATGACTTGCTGCACCTTAGGGGGTGGAGCTGTAGTTGCTACCTCTTCTTTTTCCACCACTGGTCTGATCAATAAGAATGCTCCTCCTACGGCATCTTCCATCAGGTTATGTACAGAGGAGGTATCTTGAATTTCCAGATCAGAAGATATAGTTTCATCCACTATGTGAGCTCTAGTTCCATCATGCAGTTTAATTTCCATGAACATTTCTTCATAATCCATCCAGATAGGACTGACTTGGCAAAGCCAGTCAGCTCCTAAAATCATGTCATAACCCAACAACTTCAGCACTCTACAGTCAGACTTGAGTTCATGACCTTGAATAGTATAAGAACAGTCTTTGACTATTTGGTCAGTAGACAAGTATCCCCCATTAGCTACTGTCACCTTGAGTTTCTTAGTTGGTAACAGTGTACATTGTGCTTTTTCGGCAATCTTGGGAGATATAAAAGTGGCTGTACTACCACTATCAATAAGAGCAAGGGCAGTGCAGTTATTGATGTTGACTTTGACAGTAAATGTGTACTTTTTCAGGCTCAATCCCATCAGGGCATGCATAGAAATTTGTAAGTTCTGGTCAGGCAGTTCAGCAGCAATCTCTTTCAATTCTTCTTCAAAATCAGTGAAATATATTATTTCAGCATCTTCAGGAACTTGGCCTTGTAGAGCTTGAACTTGGGCCTGTTGGGACATTTTGCATACTTCCTATGTCCAGGGAACCACTTTTCATTGCATTTATAGCAGACTCCCTTTAATCTAGCTTGTTCAATAACAGCGGATGGGGTAATATTCTGAGGTCTGTTAGGAATGAACTGCACTTGTCTCCTGACAGGAAGGGGTTGGTTTGGTGCTGCTTGTCTTCGGGGAGGTTGAGTTTGCTCCAATCTTCTAGCTAACCAAATAGCCTTTTGTAATGTTTGAGGTTCATGGCATTGGATGAGATGTTGTATGCTATCATGCAAACCAGAAATGAAACTGTTCATGTAGTAAGAGTCAGGTAGGGCAGGATTATCTCTTCTCATCAAGTTCATCAGTTGCTCAAACTGGAGTACATATTCCTTAACAGATCCTGTCTGTGTGAGAGCATGAAAACTCCTGACATTATCACAAACAGAAGATTCAGAGAACCTGTCCCCTAGGTGTCTACAGAACCTGTACCAGGGCATAGTTGCTGCAATATAACCAGTTCCTCTCCACCATTCAATGGCGGGTCCTTTCAAGTAAGTGACTGCTATCTCAGTTTTGGTTTCAGGTGGGGTTCTAGCAGCATCAAAGTAAAGGTCCATGGTTTGAATCCAGGAGTCTGTGTTATCTCCTTCAAATTCAGGCATGTTCATTTTAGCAGGCTTGACTAGAGTTGGGTTTCTTCTGTCAGTTAACAGTGGATCTCTACCAGGTCTTCTCTGGCCTTCCACCTGAACTTCCACTTGCTCAAGTTGCTGTTGTTGGTCAGGAAGGGTCACTTGTGGTTGCCCTTGTTTTTCCACAGGAGGTTGAGCCGGCTGCTTAATCTGTCCAAAATGGGGATGTCTGTAAGGCTGTTTAACAGTGCCATCCAGGTGAAGTTCCTTGCCTGTTTCGACATCATGTAGCACTCCAGAACCAGCTGTAGGAGGGGTATTGAATGCCTCTGGTGCATTCCTTACTTGTGCTTGAGGTGTAACTTGGTGGACACTGCCCTGTGCTCCCAAAGGAGTTGTTGGACCTGGATCTCGTGGGTGTAAAGCAGTGATCAAGTGAGTCAGAGAAGACTGCATTTCTAGCAAGGTTTTCTGAACATCATTGAAGTTCTTATTGACTGTGACTTGAAACTCTTGGAAATCTTGCCGATCTTGTTCTCTATTCTGCTGCAGCAGCTTGACGTCCAACTTGAGGGACTGCATCTCCAAGTCTGTCGTGGTCGATGATTCTGGTGGTGCTCCCATCGGATCCGTCCGGTTTTACTCAAAGCAGAGCACTTTGAGACCCGACAGATCAGAAAACGAACAACGGGGCCAAGCGAGGAATTTTACCACAGCAGAAGCTGCAACCCGAGCTTGACGCCGTCGTTCCCGCCGCCGATGGTGTTCAAGAGGGAAGGGTGGGTGGGATTTTAGACCGAAGAAGTGTTCTTCAGCAACCACTACCCCGCAGCCTCTAACACCCGAGCTGTCTACCTCCGCCTGCGCCACCAGAACTTCTCCGCCGCCGCCGATCTGGGTTGACAAAGGAAGGAGGATGGCCCCAACCCTTTACCAGATCTCTCACTCCGCCAAGAACCGTCGGCTCTGAATACCAAATTGTAAGGCCCGAGCTATGGGGGGACTCTAGCTACTCGCAATTTCAGAAAACATCAAGAACAGGGGGGTGAAATTGGGTGGTATTAACTTAGGGTTTCTTACAGCAAGAGGAACAGATTTGCCAGACGGAACACGGCGGCTAGGGGGAAACCCTAATACAATTACTCGATGCCTCTCCCAGCCTCTCGATCCTGGCTTTATAGCCATTACATGAGTAAAAGTAAACAGAGGAAATAACAGAGTAAGTGGAGTTGCCGGAAAGGTAACAGTGACAGCTGAAGTAGCGGCCACCGTCCGATCAACAATCCACGCTCCAGATCATCCCGCCAGTGCGCGAAGCGGTACGAGGGTTGGGGTGCACTGGATGGCGATCGGTTGGTCCAGTTTGAATCATCCTCACGAAGCGTTACGCCGAGTTAACTGAAGAAGCTGCCGCTGTTGTTATCTTCAGGCAGGGTCCTGACACATTCCCTTTTGATCTTGTTACTCTTAAGAGGTTGGAGATTCCTAGGCGGTAGGAGCACCGGTGAGGTTGTGAATTACCCCATTGTTTGTAAAGGTTTGGAGGCCGTCTCAAGGTCTACCGCGAGTGGTTGGACATCAGCCTCGTGGTGTAGGAAGGTTTTGTGGTTTCCCACCTCTCCAACAGTGACTAGCTTCGCTCCAAGGAAGTAAATGGATACATATTCATCCCCGTGTCTTCGGTTATCTCCACCCAACACCCAACACTGATTTCATTTATCACTTCGGTCCCTTGACCTCGCAAGCATCAGAACATAGGTTGTTACTCACCGTTGCTACATTAGGCAGACCCCCCCCCCACCCGCGCGCACACCTATAGGTCTATCTCGATTCTCTCATCTGTAGCAACCAGGCTTGAGGCAATCCTGCAGGGTGTTCATAACTAGTGCCTTTTAACTATAACTGAGAGAGCTTTGCTCGTCTTATCTCCCCTAGTGGGATCAAGGCCTCCTATCTAACTAGAAAGGTTGTTGGACTACCCGCCATTCTGGAGGCCTTCACGCGATGGGATGAATTGAACCGTTCGGTATTTTCACTATTGAACGGTTTAAGTGCCTGACAATCCCTACGCCGTTAAAATTTCAAATCCTTCGACGATGCATGTGCAGCATCCAGGGGCTGATGACGGGTGGGCTCCTTATACGTGGTCTCCAGAAAATAAGATGGGTTTTTTCGGCTCTTGGTACGCGAAGAATGGGATGTGCGGGGTGGGTGGTAAAAACCTAGCGCAGCGCCTCTCCCCTCCCCCCTTTCCCATCCCTCCTCGCGTAGCAGCTGCCTCGTCTCCCTGCCACATCGCCACCGTCGTCATTGCCGCTCCACCTCCTTTCCTCCACGCCCTCCCCTGCGAGCCTGGTACGGAGGCCAGCCGCCGTCGCCGTCATCCACTCACCTCTCCGGTGTCTGTCCTCGTCTCCTCCCCTGCGACCGTGATAGGGCCTCGAGCCATGTGGCGTCGCCGGCGGTGGCGGCGAACGGAACAGAGCGGCGGCGGCTGGTGCTGCGCATCGTTATCTCTTCCTCAAATCAGCAGCACCAACAAGCACACCATAGACGACTACAGGATCACCCCTCGGCATCCACCGGGCCCAGATTAACGCCAGTGGTGTCGCCCTTTTGGTGTGGTGAGTTTTCTCGTGCATTCTTCTTGCCTCACTCATTTTGCAGCTGGTAGCCATCACTAAAAAAGGATGTCTATATTTAAGATCTTTGACTTGAGGTGGGGTTCTCTTATTGGTTCCAGTCAGAATGTTTTGGCTATTGTGGCATGTCAATTGTTACCTATGTTGAGAGCCTTAAGCCTTGGTTTCTTCATACTGAAATACTCCCTCCGTCCCAAAATGTTAGACGTTTTTTGGCACTATGATAGCATCAAAAAATGTCTTATATTTTGAGACGGAGGGAATAGATTACATTCCACTGTCTTGATTTTCAGAATGAGAGTAGGTAGCAAGACCAGATGCTCATGTTTCAGAATTTTCTCCATTGCACACCCCCCCATCTGAAATATTGGTCTTACCGATTTGATGTTGGTTCACATGCAGGTTCAGAGAGTAGTGCCATGTATGATAATATATATAGCATTTAAATGGCTCCAATTCAAATACTTTTGTGTTAATTCAAAAATCCAAAAATGACCTAGAAATATGTGCATCATTTTTGGCAGAGGTTTTCACCTTTATCAAAAATCATGAACTTTTCTGAAGGGCATTTTGTGTTCATTGATATATTTTTATTTGAACCTATTAGATTTAATTTGATGCTAGGGTTTACTCAATCCCCATTTCAAGTTTAAAAGAAATTTAAACATGATACAACAAAGAATAACTAGCCTAGGTGATTACCAGACTAGGGATGTAACAGATGGCTTGCGGTGATCTTTTTATTGCCAGACAGCGCTTTCGAGTTTCATGAGGTATGGTCATTATCAAAAGGTAGTTATTGGCTTTGCCGTTTCTGTTCATGAAGACTATGTTATACCACCTATTATTATTCAGATTGTTTCCTTTCTTGTCTAACAAAGATATGCCTCCTTTATATTTAGAAAACCATTTCTCAAACCACATGTTCAGTAGAATGGATATCTCAAAGGACCAAGATCTAGCTATGTTAAAAAGGTAGTCTGCCACTGCCTAGGTAACAGTGTTATTTGCTCTGAGATGGGAGGAGGTCAGCCATGAGGTGGGGAAGCATGTACGACGCCCAGATCACCAATTACTAGCCAGTCACGCCTTGTCCCATCGTCGCATAGTGTTGGTCATGAGTGTCGACGACTAGGCAAAGAGAGTTCTCTTTTTCCTGATTTTTCTTTCATGTGCAGACCATATGTCCAGGACACATATAGTCGTATTAAATATATATATATATATATATATATATATATATATATATGATAATGCTTGTGTACTCCTAGGAGTATATACTCCCGCTCTTCATATACCACATAGTTGATACCACTATACCTCATTATTATTTTTAATATACCTTATTAATTATTACTAGATACCTAAAAGTGAGTTTTGTAAAAAAATTCCATTTGGGTGCATGTATTTTATTTTGTACGCACATAAATTGTTATTTTATACGTACAAATGGTATATTACGTAAACTATGAGCCTTGATGATATTCTTTCATAAAATTTGTATTGAGCTATCTTAGAATAAGTAATACGGTATATTGAGAATGAAAAAGAGGTACAAAACATTTGATTATGAGGTATATTGAACGTGGGAGTACATACTCCCAGGAGTACAGAAAATTTTATATATATATATATATATATATAGGGAAAATCCATCCTACCACCCGGTGGTAGTTACCCCACATATCTCATATACTACCATGTGGTACTATATATACAATTTTATTATTTTAAATATGTTTATATAATATATCTAAGATATTTCAAAGCAAGTTACATGAAAAAATTGCATATGAACCCATAGTTTTTGTTATATTTGTGAAATAGTGTTACTATTCATCACCCAGGGTGCAGAATAAGTTATTCTTCACCCGAGGTAATCTTACGATCGCTTCATAAATATATATATGTTAGAATCCTAAGCCCCATCAACCTATTTCTCTTGATATTATAATAAAGACATCACATGGTTTTAATTCCAGGATTATTTCTTATGATCCTATTTCTCTTGCTATTCTAAGTACTCGCTACTTCTAATCTGAAGCCTATTTATTTTATTCATTGTTTCAACTCAGGAAATAGTTGCAGCAGCATTTGTAATTTGTTTTTGTTGTTAGTGTTTATTTCAATGGACTTGTTTTCTATTTCTCTTCACTTTCTTATGCTATTTCCTACTCTCTATGTGGAATAAGCATTTCTTTTGAACGGTGACTGTCACTTGGCTGGGCTCTGGCCCATGCTGGTGAGTATTTTTTGTGTGCCACATGCCACAAATCTGCTACACCTGTTGGATCCCACTACCAATGCTCAGACCCCAAGTGCTCTTCTATGGAAGGAGATTTGCCAACGATCGAGCTTCAGGACAAACACCACAGAGAGTGAGTTCTGTATATGGCATAATCATAGGAAACCTCTCATATGATTTTTCATTGTAATCTCCTCTGCCTGTTTTTGCCCACGTTGATTGATGCTAATTATTCTGCCTATTTTCGTGTACCCAAGTGCTTATGAGAGCTGGATAGATAATCCATGCTGATTTATTTAGCTGTGGCATGTATGGCAGTTGCACCAGGCTGACAATTAGTTCTCGACAAGGTAATTTACCTCTCCCCCTTTACATATCACGGATATATGTGGTGGCGGTTCCCTACCATTACTAGAGCGAGGACTATATAGATGTATTCTTGTGTGCTTGCCAATCTCCCGTAATGAAAGTATAACCAGATAGTTAGAGGAAGACCTTTGAATGTAGATAACGTAGTCATTGCATTGTGTTTCTTTGTAACCTATTTGCTACGGTATGTCTGGTAGCTGGGAGGCTCTATCTCCAGAGACCTCCTGATGTAGAAGACCCAATCATTGCATTCTGTTTCTTCGTAACCTATTTGCTATGGATTCTACCTCGACATTCTTACATGTCATTACCACCTTTAACTTCCAGCTTTCCCATTTTGTCAACTGAGTCGCATCGGTCGAGTAAATAGTATCCAATGCACCATAAATGTCATACTTCAGTGTGATTGTAACCTAACACATTGATGAGTAGTTGTTAGTAAGCTACAAGCTACCTTTGGTCTCACTTCTTTTTTCACTTATAGTTGGTCTGTTTCAGGTTTCTATTATTTCCTTTGTAACTTTGCTCGAATGATTATGAATCACACCATTTGGCTTGCATCCTTGGCGACAGTGACGAGATAGTTGAGCATGGGACTTTCCCTCAAACCATGGCAGCATATATGCCCCTTGGGCTGTGCAATAGAGATAAGTTGAAACCTTTCTTTCTCACACCTATAACAAGCATGATGTCTTTGGTTGTGCTCACTTCACATACTCTTATGCCATGAAACCTTTCTTTCTCACACCTTATGATAAGCATGATGACAACACTTGTTGGGTGAACCACCACATGCATGATGGACACCGTGTTCATGCTTACCACCTTTGTGTTTCCAAGTTTATGTTCTGTTTGCTCATTTCAAAGGAATCAGAAGGTGGTGCCGTCATGAGACATCTTGCCCGCGAGAAGACATACACCTTGTGGCGCCGCTTGAGAGAAAGTTGTGTGCACATTTTCATTTAAAAAGATAGACGAAGTCCTCGCCTTCATCTAGAAAAACATTAAAAAAAATCCTCGCCTCCATCTAGAAAAAGAAGTAAAAAATAAAAGAAAAAAAAATCATCAACGCAGCCTACAAACGAGCGCCACTGTGTAGCCCTCCATTGTAAAAAATGTATGGGGTCATCACCTACATCTAAAAAGAAAAAAACATTTAAAAAATTCCTCACCTCCATCTAAAAATAATATCCCCAAAGCTTTTTCACCGCGGCCAACTAACTTACGCCACGTGGCATAACTGGTTGGCCGCCCTTCACGCGACGCTTAATGGGTTTAGTACTTGCCAACAAGTGTTTTGGGAACCTTCCTAAGGTGAACTCATTCCCTTTGTACCATCTTGATATGAGCTTCATGAATGGGCTACACTTTCATGTTGTTTGCAAGATGCATCTCATGGATTTAGGAGCGACTTTGGAGAGTGGGCCATATAGAACATCAAGATGATGGTGAGTACATGGTGGTTGACAAGTTCCACTCTTGTGACGACTTCGATCTAGGATCTTTCAAGAGGGGGAGGGGGGGCAGGAGATGGTGCAAAGCACCCTAGGGTTATCACCTGGCTCTGTACCCAAGGGACAAGCACATCACATATACTAAGGTGAATTCCATCCTTTATGTGTGTCTACTTCGTTCTCTCATGGATGGTATACTACTTGACCCTCCGACCCTTTACACATTTATGTTTGAGCTGAGCACCACACGTATCAAGGAGGATTGCAAGCACAATACCTCTCCTACCACATAGCCAAAATCTATGAGTGTTTGAGTGTTGACGAGACTATCTTTTGAAGACAAGAGCAAGGAGTTCATCATCAAAAACATCTATTACCTTTTGGAGAGTGGTGTCTCCTATATTGGTTAGGTGTCACTTGGGAGCCTCCAAGCTTGTGGAGTTGAACCAAGGAGTTTGTAAGAGCAAGGAGATCGCCTACTTTGTGAAGATCTACCCAAGTGAGGCTAGTCCTTTGTGGGCGTAAGCCATGATTGCATAGACAAGGATGCTTCTTCGTGGACCCTTGTGGGTGGAGCCCTTCGTGCACCCGCGCAGCCATTACCCTCCGTGAGTTCAAGTCTCCAACGTGGATGTACGACAACACCACCTACCGGAACCACGAGAAAAATCACCGTGTCTTCATTGCGTTTGATTATCTCCAAACCCCTCCTTTACGTTCATGTGCGAAGTCTTTACTTTTTGCTGCCACCATATTTAACTCATCGGTTGTCCTTAAGGCCCTTGGCTCGGATTTTGACAATTATGTGCACCTACCTGCGATAGGGACCCGTGGCGGTATTCTGTTGGCCTGGACGAGTACAGAGGTGACCATCACCGATCCTCTTTTCACCACCAACGCCTTGTCTGCTAAGGTCTCTACCCCATCCGGCGCCGGCACGCCGTGGTGGATCACCGTGGTCTATGGACCGCAGCATGACGACGCCAAGGTAGCCTTCTTGCAAGAGCTACACGACATCCGCGATGAATGCCCGGGCCGTAGATGCTTTGCGGCGACTTCAACCTTATATACCGCGGTCGACATGCTTGGCCGCCTTTTGTGCCGCGCCACCGAGCTGGGCATCCTGCAGCAGCTTCACCCCCGGCGACCGACCCTCGCCGTCTCGCTATATGCGGACGATGTGATCCTATTCTGCCACCCCTCGCGGAGCGCAATCCTAGCAGTGAAGGGTATCCTACAACTCTTTGGGCGTGCCTCGGGCCTCCAGGCGAACTACCTAAAGAGCTCGGCCACCCTTATTCGCTACGATGCCAACGAAGCTGCGCTTGTCATCAACTTACTTGGCTGGGTTAAATTGTGATCCAAATTCTACCGTATTGGACTAGACGTAGTACATACGGTGTGGGCCTTTGCGTTGACGTCGACGCGTATGAGTACAACTTGTTTACTTGTCCTCCAAGGACTCTTATGTATTGCCCTCATATAAACCCCATGTAGTCGCACCTAAGACGGCATGTCGTCTCATGCTTGTAATACTCCTCATAGTAATTGCGCCTTCGTGCGTCCGTGGTTTTCTCCCGCAAGGGTTTCCACGTAAAAATTTGTGTGCTCTCGTGTCTCGTTTATTCTCGTTTTATCTAACAAGTGGTATCAGAGCCAAGTTGCAGATACGAGATTTGAGACGAGAGATTAGGGTTGTTGTTGTGTGCGCCGTCGTGTCCGTGCGTTCCGCCGAGTCCGAGACGAGGTCTGCTGCACGGGTGATTTATCAGCAGCATTGCTACCCAAGACCGACAGGAGTATCGTACATACGCGTACAGATCGACCGAACGCTACAGCCTTCCGCCAAGTTGTCGTCGCTGCTCCACGTACAGGCTACAAGTCCCGAGGCTCAAGGACGATTTGATTGCTCCACCTTCACGTGGTCAAGCCAGTGCCTGATTGATCTACTACTTCCGCGCTACACGTCATCACACAAAGGGATCAGCTCAAGTACTAGTACTGATTGATTTTGGATTACTGTTCACCTTGAGGCTACTAGTATTGGTTCGGATCTTCAATTGCTACGGCCACCAGTGAACTAGCAGGTGCTATTTCTTCTGGTTCTTGGTCCGCATATTAAATCTGTCAAGAATTTTTCTATCGGCTTGTACTACTTTGTGAACACAGATTTAATCTACTCATGGCATCCATGAAGTACGATGTTCCGTTGTTGGATCGTGACACAAGGTTTACCCTATGGCAAGTCAAGATGCGGGCGTTGTTGGCACATGCCGACTATGATGAAGCAGTGGATAGTTTTGGGAAGAATCAGATTCAGGACAGGACTGATGCGGAGAAAAGAATAGATCGTAAGGCTTTGTAACAAATTCAACTCCATTTGCATAATAATATTTTGCAAGAAGTTTTGAGCAAGAAAACTGTCGCCGCTCTATGGTTAAAGCTAGAAGGGATTTGCATGACAAAAGACCTCACCAGCAAGATGCATCTGAAGCAAAAATTATTCCTGCACAGGTTACCCGAGGGAGGTAATGTTTTGATTCATACTTTAGAATTTAAAGAGATCATATCTGATCTAGCTGCAACGGAGGTTAAGTATGAAGAGGAAGATACTGCTTTCATGTTACTTTGTTCACTGCCAAGTTCTTATACCAATTTTAGAGACACCATATTATGCAGTCGTGATACTCTCACACTTCATGAAGTTTATGAAGCTTTGAACTCTAAGGAGAAGATGAAACTAATGGTGCCTCATGATGGTTCAAGTTCATTCCAAGCTGAGGGATTATCTGTTCGTGGCAGGACAAAGGAAAAGAACTCACATAATGGAAACAAAGGCAAAAGTAAAAACGGCTAGAGGGGCCGGTCGCAATCCAGAGACAAGAAATATTGTAGATATTGCAAGAGAGACGGGCATGACATCTCAGTGTGTTTCAAGTTGCAGAACAAGGAAAAGAGGAAAGGTAACAAACAAGGTGAAAATTCTGCTAACGTTGCTCGTGATGATAGTTCCGATGATGCTCTTGTCGTTATTGCTGGATGTGCTGAGACCAATGATGAGTGGGTACTTGACACTGCATGCGCTTTTCATATGTGTCCACATAGGGATTGGTTTAATACTTTTGATTCCACTACTTCTGGTTCCATTTTGGGTTTTGATAATTCACCATGCAAGATTGAAGGCATATGTTCCATTCGAATCAAGATGTTTGATGGCACAATCAGAACTTTGACAGATGTTCGGTATATTCCGAAGATGAAGAGAAATCTTATTTCTATGAGTGCCCTTGATGCAAAGGGGTACAAATATTCAGGTGGAGATAGTGTTTTGAAGGTCACCAAAGGCTCCCTTGTTGTGATGAAAGATGACTTAAGTTCAACCAATGGTCTTTATTACCTTCGAGGTTCTACCGTTTCAGGTAACGCTACTCCAGTTGTTTCAAAGAGTTCTGATTGTGATGCTGCTAACCTTTGGCGTATGCGTCTGGGACATATGAGTGAACTTGGTTTAGCAGAGTTAAATAAGAAAGGTTTTCTTGATGGATATGAACTTGGTAAATTAAAATTTTGTGAGCATTGTATCTTCGGCAAACACAAGATGGTGAAGTTCAACACTTCGACTCATAC
Organism: Triticum aestivum; assembly: GCF_018294505.1. Taxonomy (NCBI): domain Eukaryota; kingdom Viridiplantae; phylum Streptophyta; class Magnoliopsida; order Poales; family Poaceae; genus Triticum; species Triticum aestivum. The sequence goes on along the minus strand of NC_057794.1, from coordinate 237,529,687 downwards.
AACTGAAGGTATTCTTGATTATGTTCATTTTGATTTATAGGGACCATCTCGCAGAAAGTCACTAGGTGGTGCTAGTTCAATGCTGACTATTATTGATGATTATTCAAGAAAAATTTGGCCTTATTTCTTGAAGCATAAACATGAAGCAATCTCAGCTTTTAAGGAGTGAAAGATTATGATTGAGAGACAAACTGAAAAGAAGGTAAAAATACTTCACACTGATAATGGTATGGAATTTTGTTCTAAGCAATTTAAGAATTATTGCAAGTCTGAAGGCATTGTCAGACATTACACCGTTCCATATACTCCTCAACAAAACGGTGTTGCTAAGCGTATGAACAAGACCATTATTTCCAAAGCCCGTTGCATGTTGTCCAATGCAGGTTTGCATAGGCGTTTTTGGGTTGAGGCCGCTTCCACTGCTTGTTATCTCATTAACCGTTCACCATTTATTGCTCTTAATAAGAAAACTCCAATTGAGGTATGGTCTGGTACCTGCTGATTATTCACAGTTGGGAGTTTTTGGTTGCACTGCTTATGCTCATGTTGATAATGGAAAATTGGAGCCTAGGGCTGTTAAGTGCATCTTTCTTGGTTATAATTCTGGTGTTAAAGGTTTTAAATTGTGGAATCCTGAAACCCAGAAGGTTGTTATTAGCAGAAATGTTATCTTCAATGAAACTGCTATGTTACATGATGTTCCATCTACTACTATTCTTCTTGAGAGTGAACAGCAGCCTACTGTTCAGGTGGAGCATGTTATTGATTGAGGTGATAGGTCTGGTACGGAAAATGTTGATGCACATGTTGATCCCGTCGTTGATGATGAGCATGTCACTCCCACTCCAAATCAGCCTATTGTTCCACTCAATTGGAATCTCGCACGTGACAGAGTTAGGCGGGGTACTAATAAACCTGACAGGTTACTTGAAGAGTGCAATATTGTTTCTTTTGCTTTATCTGTTGCAGAAGAAACTGAAGGTAATTCTAAACCTTCTTCATATTCCGAGGTTATTATTTCTGGTGATAGTAATAAGTGGATGACTGCTATGCATGATGAGATGAAATCACTTGAAAAGAATGGCACTTGGGATTTAGTAAGATTACCTAGAGAGAAGAAATCTATTCGTTGCAAGTGGGTTTTCAAGAGGAAAGAAGGTTTTCTCCTAATGATGAGACAAGATATAAAGCAAGGTTAGTTGCTAAAGGTTATAGTTAGATTTCAGGTATTGAGTATAATGAAGTCTTTTCTCCTGTTGTGAAGCATAGCTCTGTTCACACTTTACTCAGTATTGTTGCCATGCATGATTTTGAGCTTGGACAATTGAATGTTAAAACTGCATTTTTACATGGAGAATTAGAAGAGGATATTTATATGGAACAACCTGAAGGTTTTGTTATTCCTGGAAAAGAAAAGCTCGTCTGTAAGTTACATAAATCTCTGTATGGATTGAAGCAATCTCCTAGACAGTGGTACAAGAGATTTGACACCTTTATACTCTCTCAAGGTTTCAAAAGGTCTAATTATGATAGTTGTGTTTATTTGAAAACTGTTAGTGGTTCAGCTATTTATTTGCTCCTTTATGTTGATGATATGCTAATTGCTGCAAAGAGTATGTCAGATATTGATGAACTAAAGAAGCAATTGAGTAATAAATTTGAGATGAAGGATTTGGGTGCAGCAAAGAAAATACTTGGCATGGAAATATCCAGAGATAGACCGTCTGGAAAAGTGTATCTCAGTCAGAAGGGATATATTGATAAAGTTCTTCGTCGTTTTAATATGCACAATGCCAAGCCAGTAAGTACTCCATTAGCCGCACACTTCAAACTATCATCAGCTTATGTCCTAAGTCAGATGCAGATATTGAGTACATGTCTAGAGTTCCCTATTCGAGTGCAGTTGGTTCGCTTATGCATGCCATGGTTTGTTCTCGTCCGGATTTATCATATGCATTGAGTGTTGTCAGTATATACATGGCTAATCCTCGAAAAGAGCATTGAAAAGCAGTTCAGTGGATTTTTAGATACCTGCGAGGTACTTCTAATGCTTATTTACAGTTTGGGAAAACTGGAGATGGACTTGTTGGTTTTATTTATTCTGATTTTGCTGGTGATTTGGACAAGAGAAGATCACTCACAAGTTATGTTTTCACCATTGGTGGTTGTGCTGTGAGTTGGAGAGCAACTTCGCAGTCTATTGTGGCTTGTTCCACTACTGATGCCGAGTATATGGCAATTTCTAAGGCATGCAAAGAAGCTATCTGGTTGAGAGGTTTGTACACTGAGCTTTGTGGAGATTCATCTTGCCCTACCATATTTTCTGATAGTCAAAGTGCTATATATCTTATAAAGAATCCAATGTATCATGAGAGGACAAAGCACATTGATGTCAGATTTCACTATATTCGAGATGTTGTTGCTGAAGGCAATTTGAAGGTATGCAAGATAAGTACTCATGATAATCTTGCAGATATGATGACAAAGCCAGTTCCTACCAATAAGTTTGAGCTTTGCTCAGGCTTAGTTGGTACTTCTCACTAGTCCGATGGACTTTGACGCACAAGGTGTTTATGCTGATTTGGATGGAGTTATTTACTTTTTCGACTACTGGAGGGAATTTGGCTAAGGTGGAGATTGTTAAATTGTGATCCAAATTCTACCGAATTGAACTAGACGTAGTACATACGGTGTGGGCCTTTGCGTTGACGTCGACGCGAATGAGTACAACTCGTTTACTTGTCCTCCAAGGACTCTTATGTATTGCCCTCATATATACCCCATGTAGTCGCACCTAAGAAGGCATGTCGTCTCGTGCTTGTAATACTCCTCCTCATAGTAATTGCACCTTCGTGCGTCCGTGGTTTTCTCCCGCAAGGGTTTCCACGTAAAAATTTATGTGCTCTCGTGTCTCGTTTATTCTCATTTTATCTAACAGGCTGCCCCATTATGGACTTGCCTATCACCTACCTTGGCATCACGTTGACGATCAGGCGCCCCTACGCAGCTCAGCTTCAACCCGTGGTCAACAAAACCGCTAGCATGCTCCCTGGGTGGAAGGCACGGCTCATGAACAAGGCCAACCATCTCGCGTTCGTAAAGGTCGTGCTCAGCACAATCCCTCTCGTGCTAGTGCCTACGAAGAGGATCATCAAGGCACTTGAAAAAATCCAAAGAGGAATTCTCTAGGCTGGACGCGCAGAAGCCAATGGTGGCGACTGCCACATTAATTGGCGGCGCGTCTCACAGTCGATCTCGCTTGGAGGACTCGGCGTCCACGACCTCGAGCGCACCGGCCTCGTGCTCCGCACGCGTTGGCTATGGCTAAGCCGCACCGACAGCACCAAAGATTGGAGTGGTCTTAACCTGCAGTTTTCCGCCGACGAGCGCGCCTTCTTCTTTGCTTCCACCACCATGCAGATCGGCAACGGTCAGCAGGCCATGTTCTAAGAGGACAGCCGGATTCAAGGTCGTCCGGTCTGTGAGATAGCGCCACTGCTATACTCCTACATCCCCAAACACCGCGGCAAGCTGCGGACGGCCTTCAGTCTAACCACTGGGCCTGGGCGCACGACATCAAGGGCACCATTGGCATCCAGGAAATCGGCAACCTGCAGCTATGGCACATGATCGAGCATATGACACTCTCCGTCGAGCCGGATTGCCTCTTCTGGAAGTGGAGCTCGAAGGGCACCTACACCGTGAAGTCTGCCTACCTCGCCACGCTCCACGGCTCGACCACCTGCGACGCCTGGAAGCTTACATGGAAGTGTTGGGTACCGCCGCGTGTCCGGTTCTTCCACTGGCTCGCCCATCTTGATCTATGTTGGACCGCTGACCGCCTCGCCCGCCACGGCCTGCAGCACCCCGCGCGCTGCCCACTTGGCGACCAGGCGTCGGAGACCATCCAACATCTCCTCCTCGCCTGCCCCTTCTCTCGGCAAGTATGGTACGAGGCACTAAGCTGGTTGAGGATACCCTACAACCCGCCTGACAGCGTGTCGTCGATCAACTCCTGGTAGCTCTCAGCGTGGCAACTCATGCCCAAGCCGATGCACAAAAGCTTCACCTCCTCGACCCTGCTCATACCATGGATGCTTTGGAAGCATCGTAGCGACTGTGTCTTCGACAGAGTCCACCCCTCAGTAGCTGCACTGATGACTAAGATCAAGGACAAGGGGGCCCTCTGGGCCAGAGACGGAGCGCTAGGGCTTAGAGCTCTCACCCCCCCAGACCTGGGATGTTCACTTGATTTCGCACCTTCGCATTCTATATTTGCCTCCTATAGGAGGATTGTAACTCAAACCCTTTCCTTTTTCAATGAAATGAAACGCAAAGGTCTTTTGTGTTCTCTCGAAAAAAACAGTTCTTTCTAAAGTTATTTCGACTACTGGAAAGTGTCACAAATCTAGTTGTGCAATAACAATAAACACAATGGGGCCCTAGAAGTGCAAAGTACTTTTTGCAGATGTAGGTACACATATTAGTATGTAACCAAACGCAAGTATACAATAGTTGAATTAGACTCCATATACCTGTAGACACGGGAGTATTCTGCGCAGCTGTAGGAGGTGGATACACATTATTACATAGCTGAATATGAAGAAAAGAATTCAGATCATGATCATGTGAAGACAATGATAATAATTTTTTAAATCATCAGAAATGGACAACTTACGAATAACTAGATAGTGTTCCTTGGTATGTTTCATTTACACGACGAGATTTAGCCCAATGCTTCACAATGAAAGCTAATTGCCGTAACCTTTGATCTATTTGTGCATAGTCTCTCAGAAGTTTTGTGTTAACAACTGCTAAAAGATTGTTGACACATATATCACAGGAAAGGCCTGTATCCGGATCCATAAGCTTCACTATTGGGACCCTTGCTCGAGTTAATGCCTGCAAAATTTGATTGAAGTAAATCAGAAGTTTGGCAAAAAATCAAATTATATACCCATACTGAAGAGGTCCTCGAAAATGAAAATTGACTGGATATAATGAATACAAATATATGACCAATAGCTAACATACAGAGACCATCCGTGAGATTGTTGTATGCATAGTTCATAATGGAATCAAATTACATGCTTAATGATACTGCAAGTTGATCAGAACATTATCCATATTTTCATCAACTCAAAATATCTCTGATCCATCATAATACAACATGAGGATATGCTTATCTCGCCTGAATATTCTGGAGATTGCCAGCTTGAAGGATGTCCGCCAGTTTCAGTATAATATCAACCTTGCTCATTTCCTTGTCATCAATAGAGAGGCAAAGATCAATATCACTATTTGAGAAACCAAACGAATTAGCACACGATCCATAGAGGTAAAGTTTTGAATTTGGCCATTCCTTGTTTATTAGTCTGCTCAGAGTTATTACCAACTGATTCTGCTTCGCAATTTCCTCTTCTGAGGGCACCAATGAGTCAAAGATTGACAAGAAATTAGGTGTAAATTGATCTATGTCATACCGACATGCCCTGACTCTCCTCTGAAATCTTACTCGTTGACTTGATACATGATGTCCTCTAGAAGAGTCTGATCTGAAGTCCTGCAAGATATAAAAGCATAACTCAAGGGTTTATCACAAACTTTGTAGAAAATCAATTCTGAATCCTTTGGCAACTGGCAAGTTCTTGACAACATAACTGGGAAAATGGCTACAAATAACAATTCGCTCATAATTGAAGTAAAAATAACAGAAGGACGATTGCTTGTCTGCTCTTCTGCACATTGTTCGCGCCCAAGTACTAACTTCAAATAATAGGTTACAAAAAGTGGCTTTTGTGTTGTGCAAACTGACGTAAGTAGCTAGGCGCTCCTTTGTTTGTGTTGTAAGCATCGTTTTAGATCTTCGATCCTAGCACTGTGCCAAAATCTTGTAACAATTTGCCTCCTGGCATTAGTGTGATACTGGTATATTGTGTATCTTTCACCCAAACATATGCAAATCAGATACATCTGAACAGTGTAATGTGCCATTCATTAGGGTTTGAGCATCACAGTATGAGTATGAACTTGATCTCAGCTCTACCAAAGCTCAAAAAGATAGACTAGAGCTCCACTTAATTGAACTCGTTAATAGGTCTATCTGTATGTACATTAACTAGTCTATTTGATGAGGACATCCCTACCACTGTTACACACATAGCCCCTACTGCTACACAAGGTAGACCAATTACTAGTGCCCGCGCATGATAATTAAATTATTAGGTACTTTTGTTTCTTGGAACTACTTCTAATGTTCATGAGAATATGATGCTGCCTAAATTAGATACTTTTGTTTTGCTTAAGAATGAAGGGCCTAGCATGGACAAGAAGGATGAACATTGGAGTATGATCAAGCATGGAGATGAAGGCGTGAGCAGGGAACAAGAATGGAGCTTCTAGTGGTGGTTACAAGACTTTGAAGCTTCCATGATGATATATAAGGACTTGGACGAAATAAACAAGATGTCACTTCGTCCAAGTCATCATATGTCACCATGGAAGCATGTAATTTAAAATACCATAATGTAGGCTGTTTTTAGAGTCTGTATGGGTAGGGGAAACGACTTAGGATGGAGTTTAGTCCCACCTTCCCAAGGGAGGATGAAATTCCCCCTGTCCCCCTATAAATACAGCCCTTAAGGCGTCGTTTAGACTGGGGTTTTGTTTAGTTAAAAGTTAGCCATAGTTACAGCGTTGCGTACTTCTCTCATGTCCAACGACCAGACCAAAACCACTTACGGAACGCCAACTTTCATCAATAAAATTTCATCTTTATTTGCAATGTCCATATTGCACATCTTAGTTCTTGCTTGTTCTTTGATTGCTTGCAAGGATTAAAGCCAGGCTGATCGTGCTCCGATGTGGTCAATAACCTCTTGAAGTTGGTTTAGCGATTGCTAAGGAGCAACGTCGTCGCACGTTGTAGTTGGATCGTCAAAGTCGGCTCCACCAAAATCAATAGCTACCATCTCATCGAAAGATTAGAACACCCTTGCGCCTATTAGGTGGTATCACTATTAAATACATGGGCTTGGTTCAACTGAGCTTTGGAACCGATAGTGGTATACTCGTATTTGTTCATCCATGATCCTATATGATACACAGTTAAGTTCGATCACGCTCAATCTCAGTCCCAACTCGTGAAGTTTTAACCATGCGCCCTCATAGTTTGTCAACCAAGCTTCCTTTGTATCATAAAACTTGATATTTAGTTTTCTTAAACAATACAGGCATATATAAAAGCAGATGAATAAACAAATCGAATAGAAATTATTATTTATTAGTTAACTATCTTCCCCATTATAACCTGGTAGTTAGTTTTCTTAGATAACACTCAGTTATTAAGGAAAGATTAATCTTGTTAATCCTATTGAAAAAGACGGAGAGACAAACAATTGTAGTCAATTAATCTACTCCCTCCATCACATAATATAACGGTGTTTTTCAATAGGGGAAGCATATTTGGGTAGACAAGACTTGGCGTACAAGGAAGGAAATAGACTAATATGGACTCCTAGACCAATACTATACTCCTTAACACCTCCCACATGTCTTGTCTACCCAAATATGCTTCGCCTATGAAGCACGTAACACACCGTACAATGACCTAAACCCAAACCCATGTTCAGTTTGATATACTCACGCGCTTCCCCTAGCCCAGCCCCCACCAGCCCCGCCGACGGCGAATCCCCGCCGGTAGCCCTCCTCCTCAGCCCCTCCCCCACACCACCCATGGCGTCCCCTCGCGGCAGCTCCGACGACCTCGACCTCGGTTCCGCCGGCTCGCGGCGCTGGCTGGAGTCTGACAGCGAGTCTTCCTCGCGGTCCTACAGAGAGTCGCCAGGACCCCCCCCCCCCCCGAGCCCGGCCCCTGCCGCGCCCAACGCGCGCGCCCCTGCGGCCACTCACCTCGGCTCCCGCAGCGAAGTCCACGCCAACGGCGGCGTGGAAATCGACGCCAATGGATTTCGGACCCCCTGCCGCAGGAACCGCTGTCGTGGAGCGCCTTGCTCGCCGCGGGCTGCAACACCCTGCACGATGCCCCCTCTGCGACCAGGCACCTGAAACCATGCACCATCTCATCATCGCCCGACAGGCCTGGCACGAGGCACTGTGCTGGCTGCGGATCCCGTGTGCCCCAATCGGCACAACAATCCGCCCCAACGCCCATGCGCAAGGGCCTAGGTACCATGACCCTCCTCGTCCCCTGGATGATATGGAAGCACCGCAACGACTGCGTCTTCAACAGAGCGCGCCCATCAGTGAACGCCCTGCTAACGAAGATCAAGGAAGAGGCCTCCCTTTGGGCAAGCGCGGGCGCGCTAGGGCTCAGAGCCATTACCGCCATTACCCCCCAGACATGGGATGTCCATTAATTCGAAAACTGTATCTGCCTCCTAGGAGGAATGTAACTACAACTCTCTCTTTACAATGAAATGAAACGCACGCTCTCATGCATTCGAAAAAAAGACCATGTTCCTGGCTTCCCTAACCCGACTTGATTTGAATATAATATCAATCTATGGAAGGACCTAAGTTTATTTTTGTGGATACAAGACGATTTAGTGTAGTAATCAAGAAACGGTTTTAGAATGTGAAGAACAGCTTTCGAGTGTGAAGTGCACAAAACTTCACATTTACATAAGCCTTTCTGTATGGTACGCGTGTAATAGTTTCTTCACTACATGTCATTCCTTCGTTTATTTAAAAATGTAGTCAACTAGGTGTATCAATAACCATGGTATTCACCATGAAGGCCCTTCAATCTCCACAGCTGAATGATGAAATTACAACCCAAAAAGAGTTGGACAGTGGTATTAACTTGTGACCTAACTTGTGATCTGTGACAAGATGGTCCATAGTGGGTTTATATCTATTATTAAAGCTCAACATGTACGTCGTTTCGTCCCCTCATCCCACCCCCATCACACAACATCCTGCTCCCACTGATTTTTTTTAAACCAATACTCCTCCCCACCCATTTCCTGTTTCTTTTTCTTTTACTCGATCCCAGTTTTATCTTTTTCATCACGTCGTGCCCTAAGCACCCTGCCTCTCTCACTCAAACTAATCTAACCCCCGAACTCCACTCATTCCCCATCCCTCTGCCATGGAGGCTTGTGCAGGTTAAGTTGTTCTGTTCTTCGGCTTGAGAAATGCCATAGCGTAACCAAAGTCTTTCACCTTTTGTGGCAGACTACAAAGGGTTAATTCGGCAAGTAGAATGCAGAACGTGGCATATGATCAAGTGCCTAACTTACAATGTTCGTACGCATCGCAGTTTAGACTGTTCATAACTCGAACTAGAACTGATGTTCGCACTTTGATTGTTCTGGTGGTGAACTGTGGCTGGCATCCTACTGTTCTAAAGGATATCCTACGGTGCCGGGGCAGCGGCAATACCGGCTGGACCATGCAGCCAATGGTATTATTTCATATTTCAATGGTATCGAATCAAATACATGGCTCGACTTCCCGACATTCCAATGGTATCGTTTCATATTTCGAATCAGTTCTTATTTGTGATCTGTTACTTCTAATTAGTACCATCTGTTTTTGGATTACAACAACCGATCTACTCCCTCTGTCCCATAATATAAGAACGTTTTTGGCACTACACTAGTGTCAAAAACGTTCTTATATTATGGGACGGAGGGAGTATGTCATAGCCCTTGTGATATTTTCTCAGGAAAATGGACGTACTGTTTTCAAGTCAAGTTACATGATTCAGTTTAATCATCTTTGAATATTTGATGATTTTTTGAACCTCTTTGAAGTTAGCATGGCTTCTGTGTTCACACCTTCTGAACTGTTGTATTGTTTGCATATAGCCAAACACTGACAAGCATTTGTATTTGTACCAGATAATTTGCACTGAATTTGTTCCACCCTAATGACAAACGGAGTTACATGTGCCCAAAAGAAAGCATACAATGTTGAATATTTACTTGTGTGGTTTGGAGCATGAGAAGATAAAACCAAACATACTTGTTATGTCGTTGTGTCCTTATTTTCTTGACTCCATAATATGAGTTACTGGATTATGATGTCCACATATACTCTGCATCTTAATGATCTAACCACCCATTACTTATTGTAGACCAGGTAAGAAATTACTTATAAGTCGTGGGCTTGGTCTGTTTCATGAATTCAACTTTACAAATTTCTGGAGATTATTTCAGTCCCTGTTTATCAAAAAGTCCTACACTTTGTTATTTGAAATCTATCATAAGGTGATGATAATCATTTTGATTGAAGACATTTATGCATTTCATAATTTTGATTCAAACATCTACTGAGCATGTAAACATTTTGAGTTTTCTGATTCTATAGTAAGAGATAGTCGATGAGACCGATGAATATGCTGACGTTCATAAAAAATATGCCCCACCTTTGTAGTAACTACATGCTACGAGATGCATTCTTCAACTTCAGGTGTGTATATTATATTTATGTAACAATTTTGAGTTTTCTGAGTCTATAGGAAGAGATAGTGGATGAGACGATGAATATGTTGATGTTCATAAAAAGTATGCCTCATCTTTATAGTAACTACTTGCTACGAGCTGCATTCTTCAACTTGAGCTGAGTATATTATATGCACAAAAATGGACCATGTTCCTTGGAGAATCCAGGTAGCTGTTGCTGCTACGTCATCAGTAATAGCAAGGCCATTGCCACCTACGAATATATATGAAACAAAATGGTGGTACGGTCCCCTTAGTTTGCTGCATTCCTCCTGTGAAATTCTTTTCTATACACCAAAGTTTGTGTAACTTTTGAAGACATATTTTTCATGTGTACTTTCCCTAAACATAAAAGGCTAGCATGTGTATTTGTAAGGGACACAAAATCTGATACCTTAAGTCATGTGATCAAAGTACCTTATGCCCAAATCATTATACATTTGAAAACTATCTGCTGTTTCAAAATTGATAACGGTGTCAATCTTGGATAGGGGAGGCCGGGGTAGTGGTTGAAGGAGGTAGAGGAAAAGCGATTTAACAGTGAAAACAAGTCAGACAATGATGCCTTGTGCGCATGAGAACGATGTATGTTTGAAATCATTGCTACGGAATCAATTGGAATTTATGCCCCCGTTGCAATCCATGGGCAGTTAACTAGTACTAGGTACTAAACATCCAATTGCATCCAATTTAAACAGCAGGTATACCAAGATGGCGAATCAATTGAATGAAGGTGTAAGGGCCAGTTCTTTTGCTGACTTCGAGAATAAGATGCCCCCTACACAGCTTATTCTAGAAGCCCAACTAAATTTATTTATTTAGAAGTCTAGTAGTTAAGACTTGATTAGTAGGCTTTTAAAAAGAAATTTTTGGTTGGGTAGGGGGCTGCTTATTCTTCTGGAAACCCAAAAAAAACAGCAAAAGAACTGACCCTAAAATGCATTCACCATGCTTCATCCTGCTTGTGCCTCTCCATCTTTTTGCCCTCCTTTTACATTCGTGTGCAAAATAACAACAAGCACTTGCAGAATTTCAAAGCATGCCTACTTTTATATAAGATGAGGAACACTAGATGAGAAGAAAGAAAAACACATGCCAGATCTGTTTGGCTACTTCTAGATGCTTCCACTCTAGTGTAGTATTTCTTTTGTTTTCTTTACCCTACCCGCTGTTTATAGAGTTCTCTAGTTATAAGTAGTTGTGAGATGTTTTCTAGAGTGTTCCAGCTATAAGTAGAAGTATGTGAAGGCTTCCCAAAGCCCTATAAATAGAGGTCTTCACCTCTACTTTGTAAACCAGACGATGTACCCACTACCTATAATAGAACTTGTTGTTCTTATCTAAGATCTTGGAGTAGATCTTGGATTCTAGGAGTTCTGGATTGAACTCTTGCTGCCATATCGGCCTACATTCGCCTCTAGAGCGATATCTAGCGCAGCACGTTGAAGTTATTCCTTCAACACTTGTGCTGTACACATTGTAGCAGCAAAGTGGAGTTGCTCCTCCACAACCTTTGTGCTGCTTCAGGTGGTATCAGAGCCTCGTTGACCCATACTAGTTCTTGCTGTCCTCTTCGGGAGCAAGCTGCAGCAAGCAATGGAGCAATTGGAGAAAAGGATGGATGCTGCAGAACAACAAATCAAAGAGCTGCGTGAAGATCTTAATCGGAGATTTGATCAGCTAGTTGAGATGATAAGAAAGGGCGTTCCCCCTGCTACCAATAAAGGAGATTCATCTAAAGAAGAAGAAGATGTTCATCAAAGGAGAGGTAATCTTGGAGCAAGACCGCCACAACAACGTGCTGTTCAACGTGCTTCAAGAAGGCCAATTTATGTTGAAACTTCTGAAGGTGAAGAATATGATGAAGCCCTTGAAGAAGCTGATCTCTATGCATATCGGAGAGTACCCAACCCTACATATGCAAGGGATGCATACAAGGTGAAAGCTGAGATCCCAACTTTTAATGGAAATGTTGATATTGAAGGGTGCCTAGATTGGTTATATGAAGTGGAGACTTTCTTTGAGGTCATGGAGGTTCCGGAAGATCGTAGAGTTCCTTTGGTCGCATACAAGCTGAAAGGAGGAGCCGGTGCATGGTGGCATCGCGTTCAAGAAGAGCGCAGGCTGAGAGGAGAACCTCGTGTGAGAACTTGGCGGCAAATGAAAAGTCTCTTGAAAGGGAGATTTTTGCCTGCTGATTATGACCAGATCCTATTTATCCAATTTCAAAATTGTGCTCAAGGAAATAGGACTGTTTCAGATTACACGGAGGAGTTTCTAAGGCTACAAGTGAGGTGCAACCTTGCTGAAACTGAAGATCAACAAGTTGCAAGGTACATCAATGGTCTCAATGATGCTATTCAAGATCGATTGATGATGCAACAAATCTGGCCCGTTGATCAAGCACAAGCTCTAAAGGCCGAGAGGTTTGTGAGGACAAGAAAGGCAACTAAAGCTCCATATCCTCCATATCCTCATACCGAAGGCTCGTCTAGGAGTCAGCCTAATAGAGTGGAAGAAAAGACGGCTCCACCAAAGGCAAAACGACCCATCCAGAAGCAAACTAGAGGCAAGGGCAAGTCCAATGAAGGCCCAAAATGCTATAAATGTGGTGAAGAGGGACACATATCTAGCGGCTGCCCACTAAGGAAATTTGTGTTATAACACAACTATCCATGATGGTGAAGGCGATGAGGAGGAATACGAATCTGAAGATGTAGAGGGACAAGAGGTTTGTCAAGAAGAAGGTGAAGAGTGGTGTGTGTGATTCAGCGTCTCCTATGTTCCACACCACAACCTGACGACACACAAAGGAAGAAAATATTTGAGAGCAAATGCACAGTGAATGGCAAGGTATGCAAGTTAGTGATTGATAGTTGCAGCTGCGAGAATCTTATCTCCCAGAAGTTGGTGAGCCATTTAAAGCTTGATACTCATGATCATCCAAACCCCTACACTATTGGGTGGATCAAGAAAGGAGTGAATATGAGGATCACCAAACAATGCAACCTGCCACTTTCTTTGGGCAAGCATTATCGCTCAAATGTGTTGTGTGACGTAGTTGATATGGACGCTAGCCATGTTCTTCTTGGGAGACCTTGGCAATTTGATGTGGATACTACACACGAGGGCAAGGAGAACTCTTACTCTTTCATTTGGAACAAGAGAAAGATCATTATCTTACCAAACAAAACCGAAGGTAATACCTCTAAGGAGGAGGGGAAACCTATGTTAACTATCTCCCATACCTCTCATGAGTTCATGGAAGACTTGAAGGAGGCAGATTTGTGTGCTGCACTTGTTGTGAAGGGAGAAGAGCACCTGACTGTTGAAATTCCAGCAAAGGTATGTGGTTTATTGGCAGAATTTCAGAACATACTTGGAGAGCCACAAGGCTTGCCACCCATGAGAGGAATTCAACATAGAATTGACTTAATTCCGGGAGCAAGTCTTCCTAATCTTCCACACTATCGAATGAGCCCAAAAGAGCATGATATATTGAAGGAGAAAGTGGAGGAATTGCTGCAAAAGGGGCACATTCGAGAAAGCATTAGCCCATGTGTTGTACCAGCCCTGCTCGCGCCAAAGAAAGATGGATCTTGGCGCATGTGTACAGACAGTAGAGCCATTAACAAGATCACCATAAGGTATAGATTCCCGATTCCCCGTCTGGATGATATGTTGGATCAACTTAGTGGAGCAAGAGTGTTCACAAAGCTAGATTTAAGAAGCGGATATCATCAAATCCGTATCAGACCCGGCGATGAATGGAAAACCGCCTTCAAGACAAAGGAAGGGTTGTTTGAATGGCTAGTCATGCCATTTGGACTCTCAAATGCACCAAGTACCTTTATGTGCTTAATGAATCAAGTCCTTCGACCCTTCTTGTCCCACTTTGTTGTGGTCTATTTCGATGACATCTTGATCTATAGCAAGGATGAGGACGAACACTTTGATCACATTCGGAAGGTGCTAGAAGTACCAAGGGAAAATGAGCTCTACGTCAACTTGAAGAAATGTGTTTTCCTGCAAACACAGCTCCTTTTCCTAGGATTCGTCATAACATGTGATGGTATTCGTGTTGATGATTCTAAGGTTGAAGCAATCCGAGAATGGCCAACTCCGAAGACCATTTCTGAGGTAAGAAGTTTTCATGGCCTTGCAACTTTCTATAGGCGATTTGTGAAGAATTTCAGCACTATCATGGCACCTATTACCGAGTGTTTGAAGAAAGGAAAGTTCCAATGGACAGAAGCAGCTGAAACTAGTTTCAATGAGATTAAACAAAAACTATCACAAGCTCCTGTCTTGGTGCTACCTGATTTCAACAAGACTTTTGAGTTGGAGTGTGATGCAAGTGGAGTAGGCATTGGAGCTGTCCTATCTCAAGAAAGGAAGCCCATTGCTTTCTTTAGTGAGAAGTTAAGTGAAGCTAGACGGAAATGGAGTACCTATCAGCAAGAATTATATGTCGTTTTCAGAGCGTTGAGAACTTGGGAAGTCTATTTGCTGCCTAAAGAGTTCATTGTTTATAGCGACCATCAATCCTTGAAGCATTTTAGAAATCAAAAGCATGTTGACCGCATGCTAGCAAGATGGGCAGCATACCTGGAGAGGTTTAACTATCTCATCGTGCATAAATCTGGAATAACTAACAGAGTGGCTGATGCTTTGAGTCGTCGTGCATGCCTCTTGACTTCTTTTGAAGCTGAACTTCCGGGCATGGATCAAATAAAGGAGTTGTATGAGGGTGATGAAGACTTTGGCCATGTTTGGGTAAAGCACGCAAGGGGCCAACCATTAGGTGATGACTATTTGGTGCAGGATGGCTATCTCTTCCAAAATGATCGTTTGTGCATCCCAAGGAGTTCTCTGCGTGACAAACTAACTAGAGAACTCCATTCAAGTGATCTTAGTGGCCATGTTGGACGGGACAAGACTATCGCTAACCTAGAAGCTCGCTACTTTTGGCCACAACTAAAGAGAGATGCTGGAAAGTTTGTTCAACGTGCCCATATGTCAAACCTGCAAAGGCCAAGTCCAGAACACAGGGTTATACATGCCTTTGCCTGTTCCTGTTGCTCCATGGGAGGACATCTCTATGGACTTCGTCTTGGGCTTGCCAAGAACAAGGCGAGGAAGTGATGTTGTATTTGTGGTCGTGGATAGATTCTCTAAGATAGCTCATTTCATCCCATGCCGCAAGACAACAGATGCTCATCATGTGGCAAACCTATTCTTTCGAGAAGTGATCAGACTTCATGGAGTTCCAAGGTCCATCATCTCAGACCGTGATAGCAAGTTTCTTGCTGCATTTTGGCTCACTTTGTGGAAGCAATTCAACACTGAATTGAAATTTTCTAGCACTACTCATCCACAAACAGATGGACAAACGGAAGTGGTGAACAAGTTTTTGGGTAATCTGATCTGTTGCATTTGTGGAGAAAGAAAGGGGCAATGGGATTTGGCTTTATCTCTTGCAAAGTTCTCCTACAATAACTCCAAGCATAGATCCACAGGAAGGAGCCCTTTTTCCATTGTTTACACTAAAGTTCCAACACATGTGGTGGACCTGGTGAAGCTACCATCAAGGGGAAACTCAAAATCAGCATTGTCCTTTGCTGATAATTACACCGAGTTATCTGAAGAGATTCGCGGTGCTTTGGAAGCACAAAATTAGAAATATAAACAACTTGTTGATTGCAAAAGGAGGCCAAAATCATTCCAAGTCGGTGATAAGGTGATGGTCTACCTTCGAAAAGAGAGGCTGCCTTTAGGTGTTAAAGGGAAACTTAGGTAGCAAAGGTATGGGCCCTTCTCTATCGTGAGGAAGATAAATGATAATGCTTATGTGATAGATCTTCCAAGTGACATGGGTATCTCCAACACTTTCAATGTTGCGGACTTGACTCTCTACCATCCAGAAGAAGCACTCTATGAAGATAACTCGAGGGCGAGTTCCAAACAACCAGGGGAGAATGATGAGGAACACTAGATGAGAAAAAAGAAAAACACATGCCAAATCTGTTTGGCTACTTCTAGATGCTTCCACTCTAGTATAGTATTTTTGTTTTCTTTACCCTACCCGCTGTTTCTAGAGTTCTCTAGTTATAAGTAGTTGTGAGTAGAGAGATGAATCCTAAATAATGTTTTCTAGAGTGTTCCAGCTATAAGTAGAAGTATGTGAAGGCTTCCCAAAGCCCTATAAATAGAGGTCCTCACCTCTACTTTGTAAACGAGACGATGTACCCACTACCTATAATAGAACTTTATCTAAGATCTTGGAGTAGATCTTGTGCTCTAGGAGTTCTAGATTGAACTCTTGCTGCCATATCGGCCTACATTCGCCTCTAGAGCGATATCTAGCGCAGCACGTTGAAGTTGTTCCTTCAGCACTTGTGTTGTACACATTGTAGCAGCAAAGTGGAGTTGCTCCTCCACAACCTTTGTGCTGCTTCAATATAGAGCAATGACCAGTACTTGATCGGTAATCTCACCTTTTAGAGTTTGTTGTTTACAGTTCGTTGGTTATGGGATAGGCCCCTCTAAACCGGAAGCGAGGGAGTACTTGCTCTAATTAACAGCTGCATCTGTTGGCTATGGGAGAATCGACTTAATCAGGCATTAAATGCAACACAATGAAATAGCTGCACTTAGTATTAACAAAAGCTACTCCCTCCGTTCCAAAATTATTGCTGTGGTTTTAGTTCAATTTGAACTAATACACCACGACAATAATTTTGGAAAGGAGGGAGTACACCTTACGCTGCCTGGAAATATTCAATTTACCTTACTCCTTGAGCCACTGTTCCGCATCACCATGCCCTTGGCCTCATCATTTCCCTCAATCACCATGGTATCCATGAACTGCTCAATTATAGCATCTTCCTCCTTGCTGTCAGCATCCTCTTCCTCTTTCTTTGCAGCAAATCTAACCTCACTGTTCTGGCACGATACCTTGAAATTCCTTGCATCCACTACAACCCGCCCGTGCACTCCATGTTCAAAACCTACTTCCCCAACTCCAACCTCCAAGCCAGTTGCTTCTGCCAGAAATTTCTTACCTCTATCCCCCCTGACATCCATGTCAACTGAACTGCTAGAAGGTGCTGTCACCTGGTGTTTTTCCTTCATTGGCATCTTACCTAACATCTCAAGCACAGTCCCAGCAGAAAGATTCCGCGAGGCATGGCCCTGCCACCTCTGATCACCTTGTGAAATGTCTGCCAAGCAGGTCTCTTGCTGCCGCTGACCTTTGTGTGGTATTCTGGCACCTGTGGATGGATGGATATGATGTTCTCCAATGAGTGTCCTGCCACCTGCAAATTGAAGTATATGCTGATCTCCATGCGGTATCCTTCCAGTAATTCCATGGGCATTTGCACTTGCATTTGCATCAGGTGGCGTCCTTGATAATATGTGATCATGTTGTTGCTGCTGCTGCTCCCTGTACATCATTACAGCAGCTGGACCACGGCTACCTATGATCAATGATGTGCTGCGCTCTTCATGGGGCAGTCTGCCGAGTACTCCCTGGCCACCTGTGAAAGTTGGCATCTCCTGATTTTCACTATTATGTGTTCTACCGAAGCCCTTTGGGTGGTGATAGTTTGGCTCCCTTTGCCGCTCCCTGTTCTGCTGCATTGCACCAAAAACATCATGCACCTCACGACCGGTAGCGGAATGCCACGCCGTGGCAAACTTAGGAGGCGACGGTTTGCCAAATCCAGGAGGCGGCGCCCCTGACCTTGGCTTCTCCGGCCTGTTCCTCGAGACAACATCCACGGATCGGAATCCGCCTCCTACCCGTTCCGCGTAAGGATCCAATGGCTGCGCGATGCGAGGATCGGAGGACCGGAGCTGCGGTTGAGGGGAGGAGGAGGAGGGCCACGCAAAGCCCCCCACGTGCACATACGGTGGGGAGGAAAACATGAGGCCGACGGCGGCGACGGCGGGGTCGACGAAGAAGTTGTTCGGCTCGGCGAGGGGCTGCACGGGGTTTTGCTGCTGTTGCGGGCGTGGAGAAGGGTTTTGGAGGAGACGGAGGAGGAGGCCACCGTCGAGGGATGCCGACGCCGAGGGCTCAAGCTTAGCGTCGGACGGGGAGGTTGACGGACGGGGCGCGCGGCCGCCACCGCCCGAAGAGGCGTCGGCCATTGGGAAAGGTGGGGAGGGGTTGGTGCGCCCCGATGTCTTTCCTGGGTTGTTGTTAGGGCATCTTCAAGTTGGTAGGCTGGTCACAGTGCTAACTTATGTGTTGTGTGATGCATCATTTCATTTATTAGGTTATAAATTTATTTATTTTTAATATTAGAAGAATACTCGTGCGTTGCAACGAGGTCAACTTTAAAAATTTAATATCAATTATGTTAATATTATATTTAATATTATCATACATATTAAGTGACATTGATGATCTTTTTTACCATCAAATTCTCACACCCACACCCTCTCCCTCCCTCTTCCTCACTCTCTCTCCCTTTCCCCCTCACTCGGAAGGTGGGACGAAAATAAATCTGGAACGGAGACTACCAACTGAGACATTAGGAGTAGAGATTATTTAGTTGATAAGAATAAATAGAAAACGGTGTTAAAAAGGAGAAACATATTAGAATATATTGAAGAATCAAAAGGACGATGTAAAAGGGATTCGCCCTGCCTCCCGGGCCTTGCCACCGAACCGGCTCAGCGGTCCAGTCCCCGCATGGTCATCTTCTCCTGTTCCCCGAGCCGCGTCGCTACAGAGCCGGTCTTCCGCCCGACCACCTCGCTGGCATCGAAGGGGAATGGATAAGGATGACGCCCTTCCTTCCATGCCCCCATGGCCTCACTCCTCCTCGACGCCCCCTCCCAAATCCACTTCTCCTCCTCTCTCACTCGATCCCGTCGATCTGGACGAAGTCAGACGCCACGGCCACCATGACCGACCCCGTTCACATGGCCATTGCCCTCCCTGCGGGCTAGGAGCTTATCGAGGAGTTCCGAACGCCTTCGCTACTTCGTCTGCGCCAACGAGATCAAGTCCAGCACCCCCGCATCGACGTCGCTGTCGTCTTCCTGAACCTTGGGCCACCATGACATTGTCGTTCGATCCGCGCTGCCCCGAGCTCCCATGTCTTTCCCTAGGGCGCCATTGACACCGCCATGATCTCCTCTTGCCTTTTCCTTGTTTCCCCTCTCGTTTGCTCTCGTTGGGTATTTCACCGTGGCCGAGAACCGCCGTCCGCCATGGCCATTGCAGGGGTAGCCACCGAGCTCCTCGGATTGACCCCGTGGCACATGCCCGCTCCTATGCACGCTCATGCCCGAGCCTGCCGCTCGTCTTCCGTGCCCGCGGGGCCACTCCCTCTCCATGCCCACGCCCATGCTACACCACGTTGGTCGCGCCCGCCGCTGCCGTCGTGCTCACCGCAGCCATCGCACCACTGTGCCGCGCGCGACACACACCCTAGCCGCGCGCCACACTCTTATTGGCTGCGCTCGCCCCATCTGCTGCCACATATCCCTTCGCTCGCCCGCTGTCGCGCCCCTGCCTCACGCCGCCTCCAGTCGTGGCCATCTTCTGCCGGCCGCCCCCTCAGCCACGCCGACCGCATCTCTGCCCTCCACTGTTGGCCGCTCGCCTCGCCTGCTACGTGTTGCTTCCTGCTGCTGTGCGCTGCTCTTCCGCCAGTACGCTGCTGCGCCATGCCCTTGACACCGCCGTGGACAAATGTGGCGGAGGGATTGTTAATGGAGTACGAGAAGGAGGTGGCGGAGAAGGTGTGGAGAGGCAGGAGGTCTGGGGCGGTGTCACCTGGCTGTGGTGGAGGTGTTTACGCGAGAAGAAGCCAGAGTGGAAGGAGAGGTCACAATTGAAAAGAATCACACAAAAAAATCATAACCCGAAGGTCTCAGTTCAAGAAAATGCTAATATCGATGGAGGGGTGATTTCCTTCAATAGGTGGAAAACATACGAAATATTGGTTGTTATCAAGGAAAGGTAAAAATTTAGTGAGGTTAGGATTTTTGAACTGATTTCTATGCAAATGGGGTTTTATTGTTTGGTAACGTGATATCAGTACCTGCCCGTTTGTAACGTGTCTGATTAGGAAAGTTTGCAAATGTTAAGAAACTATTTATTGGAGGAAAGTTGTGACGTGTCTGTTATTTGTTTCCTAAAACAAATTTCACTAATAAGAGAAATCGATTGATTTAGATAAGTTAGGAAAGTTAGATTAAAATGTATTATTTGTTTTCTGAAAATCTGTTATTTGTTTCCTAAGACAAATTGAACCAATAAAAGGAATCGATTGATTTGCATAATTTAAGAAAGTTAGATTAAAATGTATTATTTGTTTTCTGAAAATCTATTATTTGTTTCCTAAGACAAATTGAACCAATAAAAGGAATCGATTGATTTGCATAATTTAAGGAAGTTAGATCCGTGATTTGTTATACGTTAGAAAAGTTCTGATTATAATAAAGAGTGGAGAGAAAAATAAACCGATGGACCAGGGTGGGAGGGGTGGTGGGAGGAGAGACGGAAAAAATCAGCGAAAATAAACCGCGGACTAGGGTGAGAGGGGGTGGTGGGAGGAGAGACAAAAACCCGCGAAAATAAACCGCGGAGACGATTCACCAACTCGTCTATTAGGAGTAGAGATGTGTGATGTTATAGTAACTAGCTATGTTACCACATGACTCTCTTTCTTCATTAATTACATGCCACATCATCCATTTTGCCTAGATAAGTGTGATGTTACCATCTATGTTACTCCCACTGTGGATAGTCTCATACTAGTCTCATGCATATGACACTAGTCTAACTTACTACTTTCATAGTGCAAACTAACATAGTAGTAGTGTCATAGATTGCTTCATTTATTAGTTCATAGACTCATTTTGCCTCGGGAAGCGCTATATTATAGTAACATATTATGTTATCACAAGCACCTCTTTCCTCATTAAATACTTACCACATAAGTAAAATTGTCTTGGGATGTGTTAAGTTACTACCTACGTTACCACCACTATGGCTAGGTTTAGACTAGCCACAATGGAGAGTAACATACACTGGTAACATACACATATCCCTAGACTATGTTACTACCTTCATAGTGGGTAGTAACATAAGTGTGATAACATGCAAAGCTTTATTTATTAGGTTTATAGACTCATATTGCATTGGGACATGCGATGTTACAGTAACTAGTTAAGTTACTCAAACTACCTCTCTTCTCATTAACTCATTGCCACATAAGCAAATTTGCTGAGTTGGACTCGATGTTACTACTGAAGTTACTCCCATTGTGGCTAGTTTTAAAACGTTGTCGAGACACTTTACGCCCTCCATCACCGTTCACTAAATGTTCATGAATCGGTCTATATATCCGAATTTCGTCAAACTAGAAATAAAGTTGATGGAGGTTTCGATCACATGACATACGTGGTAAGCAATACAAACAATTTAAAAGGTTAATGGAGGTTTCAGGGAGCTTGCACTCCAACACCAGCCATCACCGTTCATTAAATGTTTATGGATCGATCCACACATTCGAATTGCGTCAAATTGGAACCAAAGCTGATGGAGGTTTGGAGGAGTTTAGACAGTCGCCATGTTGGACTCCCACACACCCTGCCACAAAAAACCCTCTCTTTGAAGCTCTTTTCCCCTACTTTTGTCCCTCCTCCTTGCTCTGTATCCACCAAGACCATCGTCGCCTCTACACCACTTCGCCCGTCACATAGTTCTTGCCGGACCACCAGTGCTCCACCCAGACGCATTGTACTTCCCCGCCGTTGCACCCCCCATGATCCATTCACAACCACCCAGACGCATTGTACTTCCCCGCCGTTGCACCCCCCATGATCCATTCACAACCATCCATTCACAAACCAGGTATCGTCCATCCCCTTCCGACATCATCCATGGTGGACACCACACCCGGCAAGTGTTCGGACAAATGTCAGTAAGGTTTATTTTATTTTTTGACTTTCTCCTTACTTAACATGAACTAAGCATGATGGTGGTGTACTCCGCGAGGGAGGATGATGTAGGGTATGGACCCTATGTGGCCCAATCTTCACGAACTGAAGGTGGATTTGAGAAATAACACGGGGAAAACATGGAGAAATCAAAGGGAAATACTCTATTGGACAAGATCCACACCAAGTACTCCTCAAATCACAAGCAATACATGAAATGCATCAAGATCCAAGAACAACAAGGGAAAAAAGATACAAGGGTGGGAACCACATCACATTCCAAGTTGTCTTCGTATGCGCCAATCTTGAAGGAGACTTGAACGGTGTGCTCCACTTGTATGGCGCCGGAGTCGGTTAGCCATTGGACCTTGTACGAATGAGGGTGCTTCATCTTGACCAATTGTAGTTTGGAACATAGATTCACTTGCCAAATTGTGGCGACTTCCTCCGTCGATGATGACTAAGGGAGTCATGGACTAAGGGGTCCTCGGGGCGACGGCCCATTATACCTGGGCCGGACTGGTGGAGCCGTATGGTGACCGGAAACCTGTGAAGCTGTGGTGTGTCCTTCAAGTCAAGGGTAGATGAGATCTCTTTCCCTTTGGTTGCAATCTATCCTCGGTAACTCTAACCCTATCAGTGTCTATATAAACCGAGGGTTGTACTCATTAGGGCCAGATATATATTCATCACCCCATAGCCTTAGGGTTTAGCTCATGCTGATCTCAAGGTAGATCCACTCTCTAAACTCCATCATATATTCAATACAATCAAGCAGGACGTAGGGTTTTACCTCTTCGAGAGGGCCCAAACCTGGGTAAACACCGTGTCCATCATCCCTTGTTACCCACTGATCTTAGATCCACAGCTCGGGACCCCCTACCCCGAGGTCTGCCGTTTTTGACACCGACATTGGTGCTTTCATTGAGAGTTCCGTTGTTAGATCGCTAATGGGATCGATGTCTCGCCTAGTCCTTGGAAAGGACATCAGTTCCATGGATCTCTTCGTCCTTGGACAACTCTTCGCCTTTGGCAGCATCATGCTGCACGCTAATTCGACCGATCGTCTCGACCAGCGACAGATTCAATTCCGCCATCTGGAATACGTTGCGGACGCGCGCGTGGGGGGGGTTGGTTTTTACCGGATCCACCACCCCCATAGGCCTTCCGCGCCTGCCCTGACACACCTCTGATCCGATATGTGGATTGTCCCCGATCCACCTAACGGCTTTAGGCTAGGAAGGACTCCCTGAGAGAGGGAACCTCACCCCACCATCAACCGAACTCACATCGGCGGAAGATTTATCCTCAGCCCTTGAGGCAGAACTAGAGGTCAGAAGCCAAGATTCGACCTCGGCCGAGCTCCTCCACCACAACACCCTGCTGGCCTCGAGCCCGCACCTTGAGTCGGCAAATAGCGGCCAGGGGTTACCCGCGGCCCAAAACGACCCAACCTCAAACATTGGCGTGGAAGGTGCACGAGAGAGTCAAAGCACACCCTTAGTTTCCGAGGACAATCCGGTGCCCCTCGAGGTCTCGGTCCTGGACCCTGAAGATAGGTCCGCCTAGGGCCGAGGATCGGTTGAGTCACCCACCACCCATTTGGTAGCAACTATCGATGATTTAACCGATATGTTAGACTATAATTTGGAGAATGCCGAACACATGGGCAGGGAGGACGTAGCCATGGCTAACGCCGAGGCCGGTTTGTAACGACCAAACCTCGAATGATTTGAGTCTCTGTGCTTACCATGCTATTCCCTGGATCGAACTCGCTAGCACACACAGTATAGATGAATACCAGAATAGCAAGTGCATCATTTATTACATCGTATGATCCAGAATATATAAAATAAAACAATATGCATAGCACTTGGCTAGCTTTATTCAATCAAACAGCGGAAAATAGCAGAAAATAACGATGAGTCCCATCATAGCCCACTGGCGATGCTGAGTGCAGACTCGCGACCCTAACGGTACCTTACTCTTCGTCTGAATATCCTGCAACATGAGACGTTGCAGGCATATAGGTCAATACTTGGAATGTATTAGCAAGTTACACATGAGTAATAATAAAGCAGACCTACATGTATATGCATAGTACAACAAAGGAAGGCTTGAGGATTTATTTTTGCAGAAAGTTGATTTTATCCTAATAACTACCTAATAGTCAAATTTTAATTTAGTTCTTTTATTACTACAATTATATACACAAGGTTGAGTTGGCAAAATCAACTCCAACCTACCCTTTATTAAGTTTTCCCACAAATATTATTAAGTGTCACATCTGTCAAGATCATCCAACAACTGTAATGGCATAGTGGCTCAAAGTTGCCCATAACCGGGGGCACGGCTAATCATGATTAGTTTTTAATACTCTGTAGAGTTTAGTATGCTTTACCCACTGGACCCAACCCGAAGATTGAGACGAAGTCTTTCAAAAGCAATCCCCTAGTCCCAATAGGAGGCCCATCCCAACTATTATATCTACATCTGTTGGCACATCCGAGTAAGTGTTCCACAACTGGTCAACTAAGCTAGAGCCCATTTAGCTAGTGGTCGCACATGGAAGCTACTAGTCACTAAGTCTGTCTGATCTTTTTGAGCCTGGGCGGCCGTCCACTTACATTCAGAGGGTATAAACCATGATGTTCTTGAAACCACCCTAGCAACACCAATTCCGCCCAGAGGTGAATTAAATCCTGAGTTACTACTCAAATTATTATATATATAATCCTCACATAAGCTTAATGAATACAGGAACCAATCCCCGTCTACAAAGCATATCAACTACAACTACCACGATCTGCAGTGACGGGAGATAGCTCAACAATATAGCAAAATAATATAGTAATCCTATACATGCATATATTCATAGTGTGATATGACTACATTCATAGAAAACAATAGGTAAAGGATGATCAACATGTAACTTGCCTTGGTTCTGGTTCAGAAAGTCACACTCCTGACAATAGTTCGCGTCGCACTCCGGACAATCTACACGTTTCACACAATTCAACAAATCAATCACTGGAACACGAAAAGAACCAAAACAAAACCAACAACAAGAAAACCATTTTTAAAACTCAACAACAGTAGCATAACAGCACCTAAATTGCACTACGATCACAATGCAAAAAAGAATTACTCGAATTCGATAAGCGGGTTGAAAGATACGGCCTCCGTAAGGTTTAATTCAAATTATAACGAATTCAAATTTGAACAATGCAAACATGTGCAAAGTTGGTATTGTGGTAATGTGCTGATTTTTGTGAGTGCATAGGAAAAAGAATTACCTAAATTGGATTTATAGAATAAAAGATATAGCTAGTTGAAGTTTTGAGTGAAAACCGAAAAAAAACAGCAACAGAAATCTCCTGAGCGTTGTAGAGAACCCCTGTGGAAGCTCCTGTAGTGACGCCACGTGGCGACACGTGATTCGCTAGAGGCGTGTGCTCACCAGAAGACAAAAGAAGTGGCGGCGGCGGTCGGGCGTTGGCGGTGGCGGCTCTCAGGTGGTGGTCCGGCGGGGGAAGTGACGGGAGGATGCGGCGGTGAGTGGCGGAGGCGGTGGTGGTGTTCGACGATGGCGAGGACCTCCTCTGCGGCTGCGGTGGCGGGGTGAACCGGAAGAGCTCCGGCGGCGGTAGACGTCAGTGGCGGCGACGTCCTAGTGCTCTGCAGGGTTTCCCGGGGTGTCAAAAGAGTTCGGCGTCGAGTGGGGAATTGAAGGGTGCAAGCGGCTGAGCTCTGCGAGTTCTTACGGCGACGGCAACGACGGGCGAACGACGGTGGTCGGCGGAGCTCCAAGACGAGATCAGTTTTGCCCCAACCGATGTGTGCGGCAACGAGGAAGAACAAGGCAGGGGTTTGGGGGTTCCTCGAGGGTGTGGGCTCGCCCTAGACGTCTCGGGCGTGTGCAGGGTGGCCCGGTGCTCGAGTTCGACTTGGGCTCGTGCTCGGGTGCGCGTGTGCGGTTGCGCGTGCGGCCAACTCGGGGAAGAAGAGTGGGGCGGCGCGGGTCCCGCTGGTCAGTGATAGGAGGCGAGGGGCGATGCGGGTCGGGTGTCGCGGTGCAGTTGGGTGCGGGTCAGGTGCGGGGTTAGGTGGGCCGTGGTGCTGGGCCGCGTGGCTAGCTGGGCCGCGCAGTGCTCTGCGTTGCGCGCTGAGTTTTTCCTTTTTTCTTTACAAAACAACAGAAGTAAAAAGAACTAAAAATAAAACAACAGGATAAAAACTAAATAAAAAATACGTAACACAGTAAAATATATACACCTAATATAAACTACAAGAACAACTAGTTTCCACTCTAATGAAGTTTTGAAAATAATTTTTATGCAATAGACCACACAAATAGTAAAATAACACACAAATAAAATATTTTTGAGATTAATAAAAATACCAGAACACATCAGATGAACTGGAAATAATATTCTACATATTATGAACATTTTAAAATAGGGGATAAGTCATGTTATCTCCACTCCAATAAATTGCCTTTAGTTGCATAATGATTCGAATATTGCAGAAAGACAAATAATGCAATAAAAATATGATATGCATATGAATGATCCAATAACATCCTAATTTAGGAAAATTGGGATGTTACACGGTTGATGTAGGGTGGAACCCTAGATGGCCGATCTTTCACGAAAGGAGCGGATCCCGTGAAGAACACGAGGGGAAACACGAGAGAATCACTCAAACCAACAAGAACGATCACACATATGCTAGATCCATGAACACAAAGGAAGATACATGATCCACGATCAACAAGGGAGGATACAAAGGGTAACCCGTTCTTCTCCGTGAGGAGGTCTTGATGGGGCCGCCCAAAAGGGGGTCTTGAATCCAAGGTGGATCTTCTCCATAGAGGGGTCATGGTCTCTCTCAAGGAGTAGATCCGATATGGATGAGCGAGGCTCTATCTCTCAAATGAGCTATCACAACGCTAACCCTAAAATGTAGGTAGGAGAAGAGTATATATAGTCTAGGTGGGCGAAGGGGTACACGGGCCTCGGGCCCTTACACTGTGCGCAGACAGGGGAGGTCAGACGTCCGGGCTTTCACGTAGGGCCGAATATCCGGGCTGGAGCGGTCGGATGTCCGAGCTGGAGAGGCTGGCCTTGTTGCTCTCGGGTTCGGTGGTGTCCGAATATCCGAGCTAGAGGCCGGATTTTCGGGAGCTCGAGAAGGGCCGATGTCCGGGCAGGCGGGGCCGGATGTCCGGGGCCTACAGATGTTTGGCGGCTATGCAGCTATGGTGGACGACGCTCCAGGGGCCGGATGTCTGGGGTCATGGCCGGATGTCTGGGGCCTGGGAGGTGTTCTTGACTCCTTCCGTTGGTTCTCTTCATCCATGAACTTGGGGACTTGTACGTCTTCACGTGCATCTTCGGGAGGGTCCTCTTGATACCTAATCATGCACAATATTTCGGACTTAGGTAGTAGCCATGTCTCGACTGGGTCATATGTGATATCACTAAGGAAAGAAGTCACCTCATTCTCGAGAGCTCTAGCTCGTGCTCGTGTCATGGGTCCTCTTGGCACTTGATGAGACGATGGTAGGTCCATGGGGATGACCATATGATGCTCCGCATCATCTTCCCTCCCTTGGGAAAGATCTGACCTCGGATCAAAATCCTCATCACCATGGTAGGGCGAGAGATCTTTGACGTTGAAGATGTCGCTCATGGAGTACTTGTCACATGGAATGTCGATCTTGTAGGCATTGTTGTTGTAGCGTTCAAGCACCTTGAAGGGTCCATCCGCTCGTGGATGAAGTTTGGACTTGCGTTCGTGGGGGAAGCGGTCCTTGCGAAGGTGTATCCACACAAGATCTCTAATGTTGAACACCATGGGGTGTTTGTTGATGTTGAGCTTGGTCGCAAGTCGTTGTACTTGGCGCTCGATGGTGAGCCTTGTATCCTCATGCACCTTCTTGAGATGGTTCACACGTGCACTTGCGTCCATATTGATGCACTCTTGTAGTGGTAGAGAAAGAATGTCCAAAGGGGACAATGGGTTGAATCCGTAGACGACCTCGAAGGGGGACTTGCCGGTAGTTGAGTGTCTTGCTGTAGCGCTCCGACCTCAGGCGGTCAAATATCTGTGTATAAGTGTCATCCCTGGATCGGTAATGCTGACACACACAGTACTTGAAGGATTTATAACAGAGTGGCAATCACACACTTATTACATCGAATGTCTCAAAAGAGAACTTATTACAATAAATATGGCTTAAGGCCATCTAAATAAGATAACAACGGAAGACTTGGAAGATAAAGTGAGTCCATCAACTCCAACGGCATAGCTGAGTGCACGATAAACGACCTAGCGCACCTTACTCTTCATTTGAAAAGTCTGCAACATGATAGGTTGCAGCCCGAAATAGGTCAGCACATGGAATATGCTGGCAAAATAACACAGTTGAGCAATGAACAGAATAAATGCTATCACTACATGCATATATGGCTGGTGGAGGCTCTATGGTTATAATGTTTTTGCGAAAAGCCATTTTTTCCTACAACAAAGGAATATATTTTATTTAACTATCATGGTAGTTGAAAACATTGAGAATGGTAAATCCCCATCTCAATCCCAATTAAAAGTAATTAACATCCCAATAAATTAATTTAGAGTGATGAGATCAACATGATAATTCAAGAACCAGATATTCAAGATGTCCATAATCAGGGACACGGCCAACCATGATTAGTTTGTACACTCTGCAGAGGTTTGCGCAATTTTCCCCGCAAGACTCGATCTCCTCCGTTGGTTTTCTCGCACTACATGGTGTTTGTGTTGGAAATATGCCCTAGAGGCAATAATAAATTAGTTATTATTATATTTCCTTGTTCATGATAATCGTTTATTATCCATGCTAGAATTGTATTGATAGGAAACTCAGATACATGTGTGGATACATAGACAACACCATGTCCCTAGTAAGCCTCTAGTTGACTAGCTCGTTGATCAATAGATGGTTACGGTTTCCTGACCATGGACATTGGATGTCATTGATAACGGGATCACATCATTAGGAGAATGATGTGATGGACAAAGACCCAATCCTAAGCCTAGCACAAGATCATGTAGTTCGTATGCTAAAGCTTTTCTAATGTCAAGTATCATTTCCTTAGACCATGAGATTGTGCAACTCCCGGATACCGTAGGAGTGCTTTGGGTGTGCCAAACGTCACAACGTAACTGGGTGGCTATAAAGGTACACTACAGGTATCTCCGAAAGTGTCTGTTGGGTTGGCACGAATCGAGACTGGGATTTGTCACTCCGTGTGACGGAGAGGTATCTCTGGGCCCACTCGGTAGGACATCATCATAATGTGCACAATGTGATCAAGGAGTTGATCACGGGATGATGTGTTACGAAACGAGTAAAGAGACTTGCCGGTAACGAGATTGAACAAGGTATCGGGATACCGACGATCGAATCTCGGGCAAGTATCATACCGCTAGACAAAGGGAATTGTATACGGGATTGATTAAGTCCTTGACATCGTGGTTCATCTGATGAGATCATCGTGGAACATGTGGGAGCCAACATGGGTATCCAGATCCCGCTGTTGGTTATTGACCGGAGAGTCATCTCGGTCATGTCTGCATGTCTCCCAAACCCGTAGGGTCTACACACTTAAGGTTCGGTGACGCTAGGGTTGTAGGGATATGTATATGCAGTAACCCGAATGTTGTTCGGAGTCCCGGATGAGATCCTGAACGTCACGAGGAGTTCCGGAATGGTCCGGAGGTAAAGAATTATATATAGGAAGTGCTATTTCGGCCATCGGGACAAGTTTCGGGGTCACCGGTATTGTACCGGGACCACCGGAAGGGTCCCGGGGGTCCACCGGGTGGGGCCACCTATCCCGGAGGGCCCCATGGGCTGAAGTGTGAAGGGATCCAGCCCAAAGTGGGCTGGGGCGCCACTTCCCTCTAGGGCCCATGCGCCTAGGGTGGAAAAACCCTAGGGGAAGAGTCCCAAAGGGGGAAGGCACCCCCTAGGTGCCTTGGGGAGGAGGGACTCCTCCCTTGGCCGCCGCCCCCCTAGGAGATTGCATCTCCTAGGGCCGACGCCCCCTCCCTAGGCTCCCTATATATAGTGGGGGAAGGAGGGCCTCTCATACCTACGCCTTGGTGCCTCCCTCTCCCTCTCCAACACCTCCTCCTCCTCCATAGAGCTTAGCGAAGCCCTGCCGGAGTACTGCAGTTCCATCACCACCACGCCGTCGTGCTGCTGCTGGAGCCATCTTCCTCAACCTCTCCTCCCCCTTGCTGGATCAAGAAGGAGGAGACATCGCTGCTCCATACGTGTGTTGAACGCGGAGGTGCCGTCCGTTCGGCACTAGGATCATCGGTGATTTGGATCACGACGAGTACGACTCCATCAACCCCGTTCTCTTGAACGCTTCCGCGCGTGATCTACAAGGGTATGTAGATCCACTCCTCCCTCGTTGCTAGATGACTCCATAGATAGATCTTGGTGACACGTAGGAAAATTTTGAATTTATGCTACGTACCCCTACAGTGGCATCATGAGCTAGGTCTATGCGTAGTTTCTATGCACGAGTAGAACACAAAGTAGTTGTGGGCGTTGATTTTGTTCAATATGCTTACCGTTACTAGTCCAATCTTGATTCGGTGGCATTGTGGGATGAAGCGGCCCGGACCGACCTTACACGTACTCTTACGTGAGACTGGTTCCACCGACTGACATGCACTAGTTGCATAAGGTGGCTAGCGGGTGTCTGTCTCTCCCACTTTAGTCGGATCGGATTCGATGAAAAGGGTCCTTATGAAGGGTAAATAGCAATTGGCATATCACGTTGTGGTTTTTGCGTAGGTAAGAAACGTTCTTGCTAGAAACCCATAGCAGCCACGTAAAACATGCAAACAACAATTAGAGGACGTCTAACTTGTTTTTTGCAGGGTATGCTATGTGATGTGATATGGCCAAAAGGATGTGATGAATGATATATGTGATGTATGAGATTGATCATGTTCTTGTAATAGGAATCACGACTTGCATGTCGATGAGTATGACAACCGGCAGGAGCCATAGAAGTTGTCTTAATTTATTTATGACCTGTGTGTCAACATAAACGTCATGTAATTACTTTACTTTATTGCTAACCGTTAGCTATAGTAGTAGAAGTAATAGTTGGCGAGACAACTTCATGAAGACACGATGATGGAGATCATGATGATGGAGATCATGGTGTCATGCCTGTGACGATGATGATCATGGAGCCCCGAAGATGGAGATCAAGAGGAGCAAAGTGATGATGGCCATATCATGTCACTATTTGATTGCATGTGATGTTTATCATGTTTTTGCATCTTGTTTGCTTAGAACGACGGTAGTAAATAAGATGATCCCTCACTAAAATTTCAAGAAGGTGTTCCCCCTAACTGTGCACCATTGCGAAAGTTCGTCGTTTTGAAGCACCACGTGATGATCGGGTGTGATAGATTCTAACGTTCACATACAACGGGTGTAAGACAGATTTACACACGCAAAACACTTAGGTTGACTTGACGAGCCTAGCATGTACAGACATGGCCTTGGAACACAAGAGACCGAAAGGTCGAGCATGAGTCGTATGGTAGATACGATCAACATGAAGATGTTCAGCGATGTTGACTAGTCCGTCTCACGTGATGACCGGACACGGCCTAGTTGACTCGGATCATGTAATCACTTAGATGACTAGAGGGATGTCTATCTGAGTGGGAGTTCACAAGATGAACTTAATTATCCTGAACATAGTCAAAAGGTCTTCGCAAATTATGTCGTAGCTCGCGCTTCAGTTCTACTGTTTAGATATGTTCCTAGAGAAAATTTAGTTGAAAGTTGATAGTAGCAATTATGCGGACTAGGTCCGTAAACTGAGGTTTGTCCTCATTGCTTCATAGAAGGCTTATGTCCTTAATGCACTGCTCAGTGTGCTGAACCTCGAACGTTGTCTATGGATGTTGCGAACATCTGACATACATATTTTTGATAACTACGTGATAGTTCAGTTAAACGATTTAGAGTTGAGGCACCGAAGACGTTTTGAAACGTCGCGAAACATATGAGATGTTTCGAGGGCTGAAATTGGGATTTCAGGCTCGTGCCCACGTCAAGAGGTATAAGACCTTCGACGATTTTCTTAGCCTGCAAACTAAGGGAGAAAAGCTCAATTGTTGAACTTGTGCTCAGATTGTCTGAGTACAACAATCGCTTGAATCGAGTGGGAGTTGATCTTCCAGATGAAATAGTGATGGTTCTCCGAAATCATTACCACCAAACTGCTTGAGCTTCGTGATGAACTATAATATATCAGGGACATATATGATGATCCTTGAGATATTCGCGATGTTTGACACCACAAGAGTAGAGATCAAGAAGGAGCATCAATTGTTGATGGTTGGTGAAACCACTAGTTTCAAGAAGGGCAAGGGCAAAAAGGGATGCTTCATGAAATGGCAAATCAGCTGCTGCTCTAGTGAAGAAACCCAAGGTTGAACCCAAACCCGAGACTAAGTGCAAAGGGAACAGCCACTGGAGCAGAATTACCCTAGATACTTGGTAGATAAGAAGGCTGGCAAGGTCGATAGAAGTATATTGGATGTATTATGTTAATGTGTACTTTACTAGTACTCCTAGTAGCACCAGGGTATTAGATACCGGTTCGGTTGCTAAGTGTTAGTAACTCGAAATAAAAGCTATGGAATAAACGGAGACTAGCTAAAGGTGAGCTGACGATATGTGTTGGAAGTGTTTCCAATGTTGATATGATCAAGCATCGCACGTTCCCTCTACCATTGAGATTGGTGTTTGCGTTGAGCATAAACATGATTGGATTATGTCTATCGCAATACGGTTATTCATTTAAGGAGAACAACGGTTACTCTGTTTATTTGAATAATACCTTCAATGGTCTTGCACCTAAAATGAATGGTTCATTGAATCTCGATCATAGTGATACACATGTTCATGCCAAAAGATATAAGATAGTAATGATAGTACCACCTACTTGTGGCACTGCCACTTAAGTCATATCGGTATAAAATGCATGAAGAAGCTCCATGTTGATGGATCTTTGGACTCACTCATTTTTGAAAGGATTGAGACATGCGAACCATGTTTGTTGGTAGATATGCATGAAGAAACTCTATACAGATGGATCGTTTGGACTCACTTGATTTTGAATCACTTGAGACATGCAAATCATACCACATGGGCAAGATGACTGAAAGCCTCGTTTTCAGTAAAATGGAACTAGAAAGCAACTTGTTGGAAGTAATACATTTTGATGTGTGCAATCCAATGAGTGCTGAGGCGTGTAGTGGATATCGTTATGTTCTTACTTCACAGATGATTTGAGTAGATATTGAGTATATTTACTTGATGAATCACGAGTCTGGAATTATTGAAAGGTTCAAGTAATTTCAGGGTGAAGTTGAAAGATCGTCGTGACAAGAGGATAAAATATCTATGATATGATCATAGAGATGAATATCTGAATTACGAGTTTGGCACAGAATTAAGACATTGTGGAAATTGTTTCACAACTAATACAGCCTGGAACACCATAGTGTGATGGTGTGTCCGAACATCATAACTGCACCCTATTGGATATGATGCATACCATGATGTCTCTTATCGAATTACCACGATAGTTTATGGGTTAGGCATTAGAGACAACCACATTCACTTTAAATAGGGCACCACGTAATTCCGATGAGATGACACCGTATGAACTATGGTTTAGAGAAACCTAAGCTGTCATTTCTTAAAAGTTTGGGGCTGCGACGCTTATGTGAAAAAGTTTCAGGCTGATAAGCTCGAACCCAAAGCGGATAAATGCATCTTCATAGGACACCCAAAACAGTTGGGTATACCTCCTGTCTCAGATCCGAAAGCAATAAGGGATTGTTTCTAGAATCGGGTCCTTTCTCGAGGAAAAGTTTCTCTCGAAAGAATTGAGTGGGAGGATGGTGGAGACTTGATGAGGTTATTGAACCGTCTCTTCAACTAGTGTGTGGCAGGGCACAGGAGTTGTTCCTGTGGCACCTACACCAATTGAAGTGGAAGCTTATGATAGTGATCATGAAACTTCAGATCAAGTCACTACCAAACCTCGTGGGATGACAAGGATGCGTACTACTTCAGAGTGGTACGTAATCCTGTCTTGGAAGTCATGTTGCTAGACAACAATGAACCTACGAGCTATGGAGAAGCGATGGTGGGCCCGGATTCCATAAATGGCTCGAGGCCATAAAATCCGAGAGAGGATCCATGTATGAAAACAAAGTGTAGACTTTGGCAGAACGGCTCGATGGTCGTAAGGCTATTGAGTACAGATGGATTTTAAAAGGAAGACGGACAATGATGGTAAGTATCACCATTAAGAAAGCTCGACTTGTCGTTAAGATGTTTTCCGACAAGTTCAAGGAGTTGACTACGATGAGACTTTCTCACTCGTAGCGATGCTAAGAGTCTGTTGGAATTATATTAGCGATTACTATTTATGAAATCTTGCAGATAGGATGTCAAAACATTGTTTCCTCGACGATTTTCTTGAGGAAAGGTTGTATGTGATACAACCGGAAGGTTTTGTCAATCCTGAAAGATGCTAATAAGTATGCAAAGCTCCAGCAATCCTTCTAGGGACTGGAGTAAGCATCTCGGAGTTGGAATGTACGCTTTGATGAGATGATCAAAGATTTTGGGTTTATACAAAGTTTATGAGAAACTTGTATTTCCAAAGAAGTGAGTGGGAGCACTATAGAATTTCTGATGAATATATGTTGTTGACATATTGTTGATCAGAAATGACGTAGAATTTCTGGAAAGCATATAGGGTTATTTGGAAAGTATTTTTCAATGGAAAGCCTGGATTAAGCTACTTGAACATTGAGCGTCAAGATCTATAAGGATAGATCAAAACGCTTAATGGTACTTTCAAATGAGCACATACCTTGACATGATCTTGAAGGTGTTCAAGATGGATCAGTCAAAGAAGGAGTTCTTGCCTGAGTTGTAAGGTATGAAGTTAAGACTTAAAGATCGACCACGGCAGAATAGAGAGAAAGGACGAAGGTCGTCCCCTATGCTTAAGACGTAGGCTCTACAGTATGCTATGCTATGTACCGCACCTAATGTGTGCCTTGCCACATATCTGGCAAGAGGGTACAAAGGTAATCTAGGAGTAGATCACCAAATAGCGGTCTAAATTATCCTTAGAGGAATAAGGATATGTTTCTCGGTTATGGAGGTGATAAAGAGTTCGACGTAAAGAGTTACGTCGATGCAAGCTTAACACCTATCCGGATAGCTCTGAGTAGAGATACCGGATACGTATAATGGAGCAACAATTTAGAATAGCTCCAAGTAGAACAGTTATTTGAAATGGCTCCAAATATAGCGTAGTAGCTGCATCTACAAGATGACATAGAGATTTGCGAAGTACATACGGATCTGAAAGATTCAGACCCGTTGACTAAAACCTCTCTCACAAGCAAAACATGATCAAAACTAGAACTCATTGAGTCTTAATCACATGATGATGTGAACTAGTTTAGTGACACTAGTAAACTCTTTGGATGTTGGTCACATGGCGATGTGACCTGTGAGTGTTAATCACATGACGATGTGAACTAGATTATTGACTCTAGTGCAAGTTGGAGACTGTTGGAAATATGCCCTAGAGGCAATAATAAATTAGTTATTATTATATTTCCTTGTTCATGATAATCGTTTATTATCCATGCTAGAATTGTATTGATAGGAAACTCAGATACATGTGTGGATACATAGACAACACCATGTCCCTAGTAAGCCTCTAGTTGACTAGCTCGTTGATCAATAGATGGTTACGGTTTCCTGACCATGGACATTGGATGTCATTGATAACGGGATCACATCATTAGGAGAATGATGTGATGGACAAAGACCCAATCCTAAGCCTAGCACAAGATCATGTAGTTCGTATGCTAAAGCTTTTCTAATGTCAAGTATCATTTCCTTAGACCATGAGATTGTGCAACTCCCGGATACCGTAGGAGTGCTTTGGGTGTGCCAAACGTCACAACGTAACTGGGTGGCTATAAAGGTACACTACAGGTATCTCCGAAAGTGTCTGTTGGGTTGGCACGAATCGAGACTGGGATTTGTCACTCCGTGTGACGGAGAGGTATCTCTGGGCCCACTCGGTAGGACATCATCATAATGTGCACAATGTGATCAAGGAGTTGATCACGGGATGATGTGTTACGAAACGAGTAAAGAGACTTGCCGGTAACGAGATTGAACAAGGTATCGGGATACCGACGATCGAATCTCGGGCAAGTATCGTACCGCTAGATAAAGGGAATTGTATACGGGATTGATTAAGTCCTTGACATCGTGGTTCATCCGATGAGATCATCATGGAACATGTGGGAGCCAACATGGGTATCCAGATCCTGCTGTTGGTTATTGATTGGAGAGTCATCTCGGTTATGTCTGCATGTCTCCCAAACCTGTAGGGTCTACACACTTAAGGTTCGGTGACGCTAGGGTTGTAGGGATATGTATATGCAGTAACCCGAATGTTGTTCGGTGTCCCGGATGAGATCCCGGACGTCACGAGGAGTTCTGGAATGGTCCAGAGGTAAAGAATTATATATAGGAAGTGCTATTTCAGCCATCGGGACAAGTTTCGGGGTCACCGGTATTGTACCGGGACCACCGGAAGGGTCCCGAGGGTCCACCGGGTGGGGCCACCTATCCCGAAGGGCCCCATGGGCTGAAGTGGGAAGGGATCCAGCCCAAAGTGGGCTGGGGCGCCACTTCCCTCTAGGGCCCATGCGCCTAGGGTGGAAAAACCCTAGGGGAAGAGTCCCAAAGGGGGAAGGCACCCCCTAGGTGCCTTGGGGAGGAGGGACTCCTCCCTTGGCCGCCGCCCCCCTAGGAGATTGCATCTCCTAGGGCCGGCGCCCCCTCCCTAGGCTCCCTATATATAGTAGGGGAAGGAGGGACTCTCATACCTACGCCTTGGTGCCTCCCTCTCCCTCTCCAACACCTCCTCCTCCTCCATAGAGCTTAGCGAAGCCCTGCCGGAGTACTGCAGTTCCATCACCACCACGCCGTCGTGCTGCTGCTGGAGCCATCTTCCTCAACCTCTCCTCCCCCTTGCTAGATCAAGAAGGAGGAGACGTCGCTGCTCCGTACGTGTGTTGAACGCGGAGGTGCCGTCCGTTCGGCACTAGGATCATCGGTGATTTGGATCACGACGAGTACGACTCCATCAACCCCGTTCTCTTGAACGCTTCCGCGCGCGATCTACAAGGGTATGTAGATCCACTCCTCCCTCGTTGCTAGATGACTCCATATATAGATCTTGGTGACGCGTAGGAAAATTTTGAATTTATGCTACGTTCCCCAACAGTTTGAGAAACGGATGACCGAGACACAGTCTTTCAGAAGCATTAACTCTTTACTCTGGGTAGATAGTTACACCTACTTCCCCTGCATCTGCTAGCCTACCACTGAAAGAGGTCACGCAACATACTCAACTATTCTAGAGCCCATAATAGCTTGTGGCTGCACACGGAAGTTTCTAGCATGAATAATCTTATGATCCCTTTGAGCCTGGGTGGCGAACCAAAAAGGACAGCACTGGTATATCCCCAGGTGCCTGCAACCAATCCACCCATATGTGTGTTTAAGTAGCCACCTTACATTAACCATTAATTAAATAACCTCACATCTGTCATGGATAC
Organism: Triticum aestivum; assembly: GCF_018294505.1. Lineage (NCBI taxonomy): Eukaryota > Viridiplantae > Streptophyta > Magnoliopsida > Poales > Poaceae > Triticum > Triticum aestivum. The sequence goes on along the minus strand of NC_057794.1, from coordinate 237,491,483 downwards.
ACTCAAACCCAATCCACACCTACGAGTATAGCATGGCAATATAAGCATCACGTAGAAGTAACTCCCAAGGGTTTGATAATAAAAGGGCAATAGGTTCTACCTCATCATCTACTTCCCCAAACCCACATGTTAAAAGATCCTACTCATGCAATGTTTGAGGATTGTAGCTAATGCATAAAAACTGGGTAATAAAGGGGTATGATCAATGTGTTACTTGCCTTGCTGATGATCCGCAGAACCTAGAGACTCGTAGTAGCACGCTGCGCACTCCGGGAATTCTATCGCAAACAAACAATAGCATACATAAGCACTCAAGCATAGATGCAAGGGTAAAACTTCAAATAAGAAGATCCAATCTGAAAGTTCAACTGAAAAGGTCCAATTTGCAAAAAGAATCGATCCAAACGGAGCTACGGAACTGAAACTACGATCAAAAGAACTTCATAAACAAATCTTCTTGAAACCAAATTTTAAATCGTCAAAACCATGTTCAAGTTGATTAAACAGAAAGAGGGGCTCGAGACGAAGATTTTGGCGTTGGTTTCACTGGATTTGGACGAACGATTGAAAAGTTGCGAGGGTTTGAAGGTCAGGGGCTAATCTGCGATAAAAATAATCATGGATAGGTCCCTAGCAGAAAAAGAGAATAAAAAGAAAAGACTAACGAACGAATGTTCGCTATCTGAACCTAACCGGCAAACAACGTTCGTTAAAAAACGAACGAACGAACGTCCGCTAAATAAAATAAACCGACGAAAACCGATCTATGAAAATAAACCAGAAAACTAAAAAAACCGGGGTTTAACTGAGAAAAACCGACCGGTCAAACGGGGTCAACGGCGAAGGCTCCGGCGAGATCCGCGACGGTGGTCGACGGCGTCGGGCGGCTGAGGTGCGGCGGCGTCGCGGCTCGGTGGCGGGGTGCAGGCGGCGGCAGCGGTGTGGATTGTGTGTGTGTGTGGGGGGGGGGTGGCGGCTTTAAAGGCTGGGGGGCGGCGTTGACTTGGGCGAGTGGCCTTGAGAGGCGTGTCCTCCTCGGACACGGCCGGCGGTGGCGGGCGGATCTCGCTCGGGGAGGCGGTGGCGGCGGTTGGCCTGGCTCGGCTAGGCCGTTGGCCCAATCGGGCGACGCGATTTTTTAAAAAAATAAAATTCCGCCAAGAATAAAAATAAATTCTAATAAAATATAAAAAAAATCTAAAAATGCCAAAACAATTTTCATCGTCTAAACAAAATATTTAGAACAAAGTGAACATTTTCTTGGCCTGAAAATACAATTTTAGAAAATGCATATTTTTCTAATTTAAATAAAATAGCGATAAAATCCAAATAAAATTATTTATTTGATCTTAACATTTTCCCTACAATATTCCTTTTATTTTGGAGAAGTCATATTATCTCCTCTCATATATTTTAATATTGGAAATATTATTTGGAGAGAAAAATAATTAAAACCAAAGTGATCCACTTTTCAATATTTGAGAAAATTCAAATATGAAAATAATAAAATCCCCTACTCTCTCCATGGGTACTTGAGTTGCTTAGGATTTTTAGGATCACAAAACCAAAATGCAAATAAAATATGATATGCATATGATGTCCTATGTATAACATTCCAAATTGAAAATTTGGGATGTTACACTTGCGCGGTTGTAGGCGAACTCAACGATAGGTAGACACTCCTCCCACTCCTTGATGTTCTTCTTGATTAGCACGCGAAGTAGAGCGGAGAGTGTGCGGTTGGTCACCTCCGTTTGGCCGTCGGTTTGAGGGTGGTAAGCCGGGGAGAAGAGTAGCTTGATTCCGAGCTTGGCGCATAGGGTCTTCCAAAAGTAACTCAAGAACTTGACGTCGCGGTCCGAGACAATCGTCTTTGGCACTCCATGTAGACGCAATATTTCCCTACAAAAGAGATTGGCAACATGTGAAGCATCGTCTATCTTGTTGCATGGTATGAAATGTGCCATCTTAGAGAGTCGGTCCACAACAACAAATACTGAATCCTTTCCATTTCTAGTTCTAGGCAATCCAAATACAAAATCCATACTAATATCTTCCCATGATTGATATGGAATTGGGAGAGGCATGTAAAGGCCATGGGATTGAGCTTTGGACTTAGCTTTGCGAGATGTAGAGCATCGGTTGGTGAAGCGGTTGACGTCGCGAAACATCTTGGGCCAATAATAGTTCTTGGAGAGCGTAGCAAAAGTCTTGTCACGTCCAAAATGTCCCATTAGTCCTCCTCCATGAGATTCCTGCAAAAGCAACAAACGAAGAGAAGACTCGGGGATGCAAAGTTTGTTAGCTCTCATAAGATATCCATCTTTGATGTAATAGTGTTCCCAAGATTTATTCGTCAAACATTTGGCATGAGTGTCGGCGTTCTGGGAATGGGGGTCCCCAGACTTGCCTGCCTGCGGCCTGCGGCGTGGCTCAGGTGGGGGCCCAGCGCGGCCCATCTTCATCAGACCAAGCTCAAGACCCTCGCGAGGGGCCGAGCCTTGCGGGGCGGACAACAGGAAGCTTCCTCAAGAGCGGCCTCATCAAGCAGGCTCGCGAGGAGGCGGAGAGATCAATGCAAGGGTGCCTCGCGAGGATCCCATGACGCAAGCCATGACGATCAAGGCCAGGCGGGCGCTATCCTGCGCAGGGTCCTTGTTTCCCCTTTGGTGCAAAGGGAGCAAGCACAGGCCAAGGTATCAGGCAAAGGTTACCATTCCGGTGCAACAAGACCAAGACCAGCCGGACGACCGGACGGAGGTCACCGTGGAGCCCAAGACGGCGTCATCACCAGTGCTTTTGGCAGCCGAAGACCACCTTTGGTCAGGATAATTTGTACTAGATGTTCCCCTTCAAAATGGCAAATTGTTGGCGCCCTTCCCGCTCAAATATTCGGGGAGAGGCCCAGGGCCTCTATAAATAGAGCTAGCCACCACAGAGTAGAGAGACGGCTAGAGATCTGGTAGAACCCTAGCAGAGAGAGAGGAAACCCAGTAGAGACTAAGTAGAACACACCGCATGAGCTCAAGAACACCCCTCGCGAGGCTGTTCTTCCCTTGTACTGTCCATCATCAGCCCAGAGGCAATCCACCACACCACACACTGGAGTAGGGTATTACACCACAACGGTGGCCCGAACCAGTATAAACCTCGTGTCTCTTGTGTTGTTCATCATTTTCATCTTAGTTCGCACGAGAGGATTGGACGTAGATCGGTAGGGGAGAGATCTCCGCGCGCACCCCAGTGTTCGAACCTCAAGGGTCTGCCGGAACCCGAAATCCGACATTTGGCGCGCCAGGTAGGGGTGCGCCGGAATCTTTCTTTCGCTGTTCGCATGTGATCTTCCGTCGTGCCCATGGCCGACGCTAGTCGGGCTCGCGCCGAGCGCCGGGCTGTTCGCGCCACTCGCGTCGCCCAGACGGCGCCCATCAGCGGCCCCCCTCGTCGTTCCCTGCCGCCCGCCGCCAACGCCATCACCGGCCCGGCGGGGAACGAGCAGCAGGCCTCGTCCCAGCATCCTTCGGTGCGGCGGGATGGCCGCACTGCCACCCCGTCGCTGACTCCAGCTGGCTCGTTGTCCCACGCCCGTCGGGCACCCATGGATGCGCACGCCTCACTGCTCTTGGCGCGGGAGCTCCTGCACTATCGCCCCGTCGACGACCTCTACAAGGACTGGCTCGCCCGCATCACCGAGCTCGTTAGTGCCGCAAGGGGCTCCCCCTTGCGGTCCCTCTCGCTGCCTCGCCCTCCGTCCCGTGTAGGGGGCGAGAATTAGGAAGCGCCTCCACCGCCTCCTCCCCAAGAAGGTGCCTTGGCTCCAAGGCGCGCAACCCCAGGGCGGGACCCTCCACGTCCGGCGCGTGCGTAGCAAGAAGGGAGCTGCCAAGAGATCCCACGTCCTCGGGAAAGTGCCCGCGCGCTCCCAGCGCCGGCGCGCCAAGATCGCGCCCCAGCGCCTCCACAACGAGACCCCGCGCTGCTCCCAGTGGCGGCGCATGGTGACCCGCAAGAACAAGTCCATCACCAGCAAAGGGCGCCGGTGGCCACGGCGGGCTGCCTCGCCTTCACCCCCGAGCTGCGCGACGTCACATGGCTAGGCAAGTTCAAGCCTGACCTCCCTCCCCGCTACGATGGCACAGCAGACCCCGCGGAGTTCCTGCAGCTCTACGAGCTGGGCATCGTAGCCGCCAACGAAGACGAAAAGGTCATGGCGAATTGGTTCCCCATGGCGCTCAAGGACGGCGCCCGCACCTGGCTCCTGAACCTGGCTCCCGGCACGATCTCCTCTTGGAGTGAGATGCGTACCCGCTTCATCGCCAACTTCCAGGGCACTCGCGACCGGCCCCCGGCCGTGAGCGACCTGCGCCGCATCAAGCAACAGCCAGGAGAAACCCTGCAGAAGTACATCCAGCGCTTCAACTACGCTCGTGTCAAGATCCCCAAGGTGACTGAAGAAGCTATCATCTCAGCCTTCTCCGACGGCGTGCGCGACGTCAAGATGAAGGAAGAGCTAGCAATCCATGAAGACCTGTGATGTGACGCCCTAAGACCGATGTGCCAGGTGTCCTCCAGTTTTTCGCTGTCATTGCCATGTCATTTGCTTGCGTGTTGCATCTTGTCATGTCATCATGTGCATTGCATCATCATGTTTTCAAAACTTGCATCCGTCCCGTTCTCCTCGTCCTCTCTGTTGTTTGTTCTGAGCCCAACCACACTTGCACGCGCCCGCGGCTTGTCCGAAATAGTGTTTTATAAGTGGCCGGGAAATGTTCTCGGAATGGTATGAAAGTTGGCGTGCGGTGTTGTTATGTTGCCAGTAGGCCGCCTGCCAAATTTCATCGCATTCGGAGTTTGTTTGATGCCCCAACGATTAACTATAGCGACAATATAGTCGGTCTAACGTGGGACGTTCTCGGTCTCCGGAAACAGTCGCCGGGCCTCCCTCTCTTCTCTTCTCTTAGCTCGAGACCGTCTACACAGCCCACTACCTACCGCCAGATCCAACCTAAGCTCTCGCATCAGCCCGCGGCCCTCCTCGCGTGCGCGTCCGACAGCTGTCCCGAACCCGACCCGGACTATCGCCACCGTCGTGTCCGGATCATCCCCAAACGTCTACAAAACGTCTCCGTTTTGTTAATTGGACTCCCTAGCCTATTTACCCTGACCATCCGATTTTAATCGGAGGGACGAGATAGCCCCTAATCTAACCCACTCAATATATAAACTAGACCAACCCTAGATCCTAGGCAGTTTGTCCCTTCCATCAAATCCTAGCCGCCGCCACCCCAGTCTCTTCTCTGTTTCCGTGCTCGACCAACCATCGCGGCTCGTTCCCACAGCCGCCTCTTTCCAGCTTCAACGCCTCGTCCCCGAGCTCTCGGACGCTGCCATTCCCGTCCATCACGGGCGACTAAAACCAGCAGGCCCCAGCGCTGTAGCACCTGATCCTCTTGGCCTCCACCCGCAGACGACGACACCCCCCCGTAACCCCGCGCCTTGTCCCGATTCAGGAGGAGAGGAGCTCCTCCTGAAGCCTTTTCTTCGCCATCACCGTTTGGCGCCGTCGGTGAGCCGTCCGCCAAGAACTGCCTCGCGCCCACGTCTCTCTCTGTCTCCTTCTCCTCCCTCTCTCGTTTTTCTTCTCTCTCATGTATCTCTCTCTCCCTGTACTGCAGTAGCAGGAGCTTCCGCCACCGTTTCGCGTCAGATCCGGCCGAGGACCGTCGGATCTCGCCACCTCCGCCATGGATCCCCCATCCCCAGACCTCCTGCCGCTCGCCGGAGTCCTCAGCGCCGCCGCTGCCCTTCTTCCTGTTGAAAAGAGGAGGACGAAGCCTCTGCCTCAAGTCGTTCGATGCGACCGCGTTGACTCCCTCCATTTTGACCGAGCTGGCCCACAATTTCTTTTCCAGCGAGGCCCAGCCTCCCATCCAGCGGCGCGCGAAGCCCAGCTCCCCAACCGGCCTGCTGCCTCCCCACCGAGCCGGGCCAAGGCCCGAAGTGAGCAGCCCCGCCCCTATTGCTGTTGGGCCAGTTCTTGTTTTGGCCCGTTTCACGTTTTTTTCCATAGGACGAATTTCCTATTTATTCCAGAGTTGGCAGTTTTACAGAAAAACCCTCAGCATTCATGCATTTAATAACTAATTAACCGTGCATCGGATCTAAATAAATTATATATGGAAGTTGCTTAGTTTTTCATCTAGTTTCATAATATGTCACTTTCATCCATGTTTAAAATGTTTAAAATGATGTTTGCATTATTTTGCTCCTATGCCATGCTAAAATGATTCAATTCATAACTATTTAACCGTAACTCGGTTTGTAACAAACTTTATATGTGAATGGGGTAGAATTTTGCCTAGTTTAACATGGTGGCATCATCTTGCATGTTAAACAACCCTAAAGTTGTGTTTAGGGCAGATCAGTACCAAACCTTAAAATATGCACATGAGGAGTTTCCAGACTTGTTGTTTGTTGTTCCGGCCTCATTTAAACTTGCCTAGATAGGTAGTTTTCATTTGCTTCACCCTCTTTCCATGTTTAACAACATTTAATATTTTTGGGTACATAAACGAGATCGAACTAAATAACTTGTTGTGGTGTTTCGTCAATATGCAACTCGTTGCATATTGATCTCCACTTAATTTGTAGAATTGCTTGTGCACTTTGCCATGCCATGCTTCGTTAAACCGGACATGCATCATACTTGTTTGCGCATCGTGCCATGCTTATGTGGTGGTTGTTTACTATGTTGCTTGCTTTCTTTCCGGTGTTGCTTCTTCGGGTTGGTTCCGATAACGTCGCGTTTGTGAGGATTCGTTCGTCTACGCCCGTTTGTCTTCCTCATGGACTCGTTCTTCTTTCTTGCGGGATTTCAGGCAAGATGACCATACCCTTGAAATCACTTCTATCTTTGCTTGCTAGTTGCTCGCTCTTTTGCTATGCCTTTGCTGCGATACCTACCACTTGCTTATCATGCCTCCCATATTGTTGAGCCAAGCCTGTAACCCACCTTGTCCTAGCAAACCGTTGTTTGGCTATGTTACCGCTTTGCTCAGCCCCTCTTATAGCGTTGTTAGTTGCAGGTGAAGATTGAAGCTTGTTCCATGTTGGAACGTGGATATTTTGGTGGGATATCACAATATCTCTTATTTAATTAATGCATCTATATACTTGGTAAAGGGTGGAAGGCTTAGCCTTATGCCTGGTGTTTTGTTCCACTCTTGCCGCCCTAGTTTCCGTCATATCGGTGTTATGTTCCCGGATTTTGCGTTCCTTACGCGGTTGGGTTATAATGGGAACCCCTTGACAGTTCGCCTTGAATAAAACTCCTCCAGCAAGGCCCAACATTGGTTTTACCATTTGCCACCTAGCCTTTTCTTTCCCTTGAGTCGGCCGGCTCAAGGGTCATCTTTATTTAACCCCCCGGGCCAGTGCTCCTCTGAGTGTTGGTCCAACCTGTCAGCTGCCGGTGGCCACCCGGGGCAACTCTGGGCTGGCCTATCGGAACCTTGGACAATCTGGTGTGCCCTGAGAAAGAGATATGTGCAGCTCCTATCGGGATTTGTCGGCACATTCGGGTGGCTTTGCTGGTCTTATTTTACCATTGTCCAAATGTCTTGTAACCGGGATTCCGAGTCTGATCGGGTCTTCCCGCTAGAAGGAATATCCTTCGTTGACCGTGAGAGCTTGTGATGGGCTAAGTTGGGACACCCCTGCGGGGATTTGAACTTTCGAAAGCCGTGCCCGCGGTTATGGGCAGATGGGAATTTGTTAATGTTTGGTTGTAGAAAACCTGAAGTTGACTTTAATTAAAACACATCAACCACGTGTGTTACCGTGATGGTCTCTTCTCGGCGGTGTCCGAGAAGTGAACATGGTGTTGAAGTTATGCTTGAGTAGGTTGTTTAGGATCACTTCTTGATCATACTTACTCGAACGTGCTTTGCCTTCTCTTCTCGCTCTCATTTGCATATGTTAGCCACCATATATGCTAGTCGCTTGCTGCAGCTCCACCTCATACCTTTGCCTTACCTATAAGCTTAAATAGTCTTGATCGCGAGGGTGTGAGATTGCTGAGTCCCCGTGACTCACAGGTACTTCCAAAACCAGTTTGCAGGTGCCGATGTTACCGAGTAGGTGACGCAACCAAGCTCAAGGAGGAGCTTGATGAAGATCTTGTCCTTTATGTTGTTCCGTTTCCAGTTGATCAGTAGTGGTGCCCAGTCGGGACGATCGGGGATCTGTGTAGCTTTTGGGGGAGTATTCTTTTGTTTTGGTAATGTAGTCGTACCTTGAGTGTATTTGGATGATGTAATGCTTTATTCATGTATTGTGTGAAGTGGCGATTGTAAGCCAACTATGTATCTCTTTCCCTTATGTATTACATGGGTTGTGTGAAGATTACCTCACTTGCGACATTGCTTTCAATGCGGTTATGCCTCTAAGTCGTGCTTCGACACGTGGGAGATATAGCCGCATCGAGGGCGTTACAGGTGCACATCCCTAGAGCTATTCAACTTGGCGACCAAGTGCGCCAGGGCTGAGGAAGGGCGTCTCTCCCTCCTCGAGCTCCCGGCAGCCGACCCAGAAGAAAAGAAGCTCAAGGCCAAAGATGTGAAGCGCAAGGGGCTGCCGTGCTAGCAGCGGAACCGGACACCAAGCGAGGCAGGGATCAGCCTGAGTCATCCAAGGGCGGATGGTACTGCGTGTACCACGACCTCCACACCCACAACACCAACGAATGTCAAGAACTCAGAGCCGTGCGAGATGGGCGAATCGGCCGACACCCAGAGCGCAACGACAGGGGCTATGGCCGAGGAGGAGGAAGAGGTGGCAGACGATGGGAAGACCATGGCCTTCACCAGGGATGGCATGACCACCCTCGCGAGGACCGCTGGCAGGACCAGCCTCGCGAGGGAGGCTGGAGGGACCAGCCTCGTGAGGGCCACCCGCACGGTAACGCAGGCCTCCCTCCTCTGCCGCCTCCACCAAGAAGGAACAAAGACCAACACCAAGATGATGGGGCTGGGGGCTTCCAAGAGCCACGTGCAATTGCTTGCATCTTGGGTGGCGCCCAGGCCCCAGCCTCACAGTGCATCTTCAAGCAGTTTGCTCGTGAGGTGAATGCAGTCCTTCCCAAGCCTGAGGCCGCGCGCCTTCTCAGGTGGTCTACGTGCGTGATCACATTCAGTTCCGCAGACCAGCTCAAGTGTGCGGCAACGGCCGGAATCCTCCAGATGCTTTGCTTCCCAGTCATCAGCAACGTGCAGGTCACCAGGACCCTCATTGATGGCGGGGCGGGACTCAACATCCTGTCCGTCGAGACGTTCGACAATCTCCAAGTGCCGTACGACCAGCTTCAGCCGACCAAGCCTTTCTCAGGAGTCACCGATGGTTCCACTGTTCCAATTGGGCAGGTTCGCCTTCCGGTCACCTTCGGGCAACGCAACAGCTACTGCACTGAGCTCATCGACTTCGACGTCGCTCACATCCGCCTGCCGTACAACGCCATCCTCGGGTACCCAGCCCTAGCCAAGTTTATGGCGGTGACTCACCATGGTTACAATGTCCTCAAGATGCCAGGAAGCGATGGAGTCATCACCGTACCCTGTGAAGAAAGGGACGCAGTGTGCTCGCTTGAGCATGCGTTCCAAGCCGCAGCAATCAAAGATCCAGATCACAGGAGCGGGAGGCCTCCCGAGGCGACCCTCAAGAAGAAGAAGACCTCACCTGGCCCGAGCCACAAGGAGGCAGGCACCTCCGGAGGCATTGCGTCAGGATTCGCGCCCGATCAGGGAGCGCCACCCTCTCACGCATAGGAAGGCGCGCTCGGCGCCCTCCTCAGGCAGGGCTCGGGGGCTCTCTCTTGGAGAGCCGCCGACCTTGCCAAGGTCGCGGGGGAGGCGCTCGGGCACCACTTGGAGGGGTGCTTTCAAGCACGCTTCCCTTAGGAAGGTACAAGTCAAAGGAGACCAAACCCTCAGGAGTTCATCGCAAGGAACACCCATGAGCTACAAGAGTCCGGAGTCATGCGCGGCAGCCGCCGCTTACCTGCCGTGGCCCCACATCCAGGCGAGGATGGAGGACCGCGCGTCTGCGTCCACGTACCAGGGCTCAACCGAGCTGCGTCCCAGGAGCGCCTATGGCCTTCGGCCATAGGGCGCTACGAGGGACCACCTCACAACTACGTTCGCATGCCCTTCGGCCTGCCGAGCGCGGTTGCCGCACATCAGCGCCTGTTGAGGAGCATTCTGGAGGCTCTGGAGGTCAGGCATCGCGCGGTCCTGGCGGAGGTGGCGATGGTCCCCGAAGACCTGCACGTGCTACCGGAGCCTCCCGAGGCCCCTGGGCCTGGGGGCTCGTGAGGGCTGACGTCTTCATCGCGCATCGCTCACTTCCTTAGCATCACTTCATCTTCAACAGCACCAGGTGACATCTTTTAGAGTTCTACTTTCAGCTGGGAGCACCCACAGGGCTGCACCATTCCCAGGCCGCGTGGGTCCGTCCCCGCGGCATGTATCCATTTTGGTTATGCTCTTTATTTACCTTGTTGGGGGCGCCCCTCGGGCTGCATCATCCCCACGCCGCTCGGGCCTGACCCGGCGGCGGTTGCTTTTACCTGCGCTTGCTTGAAATTGGATTTCCTCCTATGTGCTTAACATACCTGACCTAATCACCTGCTCGATCGACGCCTATTTGAAGAGCCGCTCGCTCTGGCACGACGCGTGCGCACGGGTCCATCCCTGCAACATTGATAAACCTGAGTGGTCGAGCTCTGGCCGCGACAGCCCCGCACGACGCCACCTCACCAGGCCCTCAGTGCCCTGACCGCTCCCTTGGAGTGACCATAGGTTGGCCGGCGACCGTAACAACAGGTCTTGTTTCTCTTCATGATTGGTGTACAGGACCTACTCCAGGAGCAACGCTGGGGACATCGCGAGCTGCCTCTCCCTCTCTCTGGCACGGACCGCTTGCACATTAAAAGGGGGGGTACCTAAGCATCGCGACTCATGGGCTCCTACTGGCTCTCCAGCCCTCACCCCCTGGCCTTGACCCACGGCATCGCGACCTGTCATACCAGCGGCGGCTGAGCTCGCTCGAGGGCCAGGACCTAAGGACGTAGAGCGTTATGGAAAGTGCGGGCCAGTGGGAAGAAGCTCGCGAAGGCCTAACCCAGCAGTACCTCGGCCACCGCCTCTCGGGCCAGGCGCCTCTCTGAGGAACTACGTCAGACGCACAAGATAAATCACGCCCTCACAAGAGCTAGACCAACGCAGCGCTAAATCCTCGCCCAGTGCAACTCTATCGCAGCGACGCTACCTTCCTTTCTCGCCTAGCAAGGATTGCTTGAGCGCTAAAGGGGACCTCCCGAGCATCGCAACTCGGGGTCTCTTACCGGACCTCGGGCCGCTCACCTCCTGGCCTTGACCACGGCATCACGACCTGGCATACCAGCGACGGCTGAAACTTGCCTAGGGACTGGGACCTGTCAGCGTAGAGTGCCAAGTCCTCGTGAGGATAGAAAGGGGGAGCTTAGCCGGAACAGAACGGACACCTCACGCCAATTCATATTAAGGATATAGTATTTAAAAAAGGCACGACAGACGCCTTACATACCCCCGCGGGGTGTTGCTTTAATTCCTCGCAGGGAACAAAAGGTGCTAACCCTAAGGGACGCTACTTGCGAGCACCTCCCCAAGTGACGCCATCATCAACAGTGGGCTGCCCAGTGACGGCGCCAATCCCATCCAGATCAGTGGCGTCGGCGGCCCGATGCAGCTGCCCCACTCCGAGCGCGGCGCGAGCTCGGAGGCTCGTAGCTGTCGTCGCTCATCTCCGGGGTTGCGAGGAGTTCGGGGGAGCCGCTGGAGCCCTCAGTCCCTCCGCTGCTGCCTGAGGAGCTGCAGGAGGACCAATGGGCGGGGCTGGTCCTCGCCAGTTTGTCATCCCTGCCGCTTCCCTTAGGGAAGCATTCCAGCCGGCGTCCTTCTGCATCAAAGACCTTGAAGAACATCAAGGAGGCGCCGTCATATTCAAGATGGATCACCAAGGCGCCGTCCGCGCGACAGACCCGGGCAATCTCACCCCAGCCCCGGGTCATGAAGACCTTGCCCGAAGCAACGACCGCGACCTCCGCTCCGGTTGCAGGGGTGCCACAGTCAGCGTGCTGCAGCCAGAGCTCCAGGGCCCCGCTTGGCGGCATCTCAAAGGCGAAGGAGGGAGGAAGGCGGATCCACGAAATTGGAGGCATGGCGGCGTGGAGCACAAGCTCGCGAGAGGAGCGCTCCGCGTGGACTCCAGGGGGACGACGCGCACCACTGTGACTCGCCGGCATCGGCGGCGACGTTGTCGGCGTTGCTCGGCGCCCTCCCCCCTGGGGCCTACAACGCGGGCGTACAAGGGCAGCGGAAACCCAGGCGGCGGCCACTCGTACCACGGCCTCGACACCTCCTGCCAGGCGCCTTCGTCCCGGTGACAGAGGATTGGCCGCTTCTTCGGCGGGAGGGGGTCAGGACCCTCTCTGGGGGCCTTTCCCTTCTCCTCAGCTGAAAGCCGGCGGATCGGTGCCATTGGTGCAAGAGGAAGCAAGGATGAGGAAGAAGAAGAGGAGGAGTAACAGAAAGGGGTGAACTGGCGGAGCTCACACAGCCCCGTACTTAGAGCCGGGGAAGGCCAACCGCCGGGCACTATGACCTCAGGTAATTATGACCCGTATCTCTACATGCGGCGACTTGTCAGGTTGTGCGGTTACCGAGGCGTCGTGGGAAGTGCAGACGCCCACGTCCAATCAATCACCACGCGGCGCCCAAGGCCGCGGGCTGTTAGGGCCCGCGGCGCTTCGCGCTTGCCCCTTCACTTTCCTGCTAGGCCAAGCCCGGGCGTGCCTTGGGCCCGGGGGCTACTGTCGGTGTTCTAGGAACGGGGGTCCCCAGACTTGCCTGCCTGTGGCCTACGGCGTGGCTCAGGTGGGGGCCCAGCGCGGCCCATCTTCATCAGCCCAAGCTCAAGACCCTCGCGGGGCGGATGACAGGAAGCTTCCTCAAGAGCGGCCTCATCAGGCAGGCTCACGAGGAGGCAGAGAGATCAATGCAAGGGTACCTCGCGAGGATCCCATGACGCAAGCCATGACGATCAAGGCCAGGCGGGCGCCAGCCTGCGCAGGGTCCTTGTTTCCCCTTAGGTGCAAAGGGGGCAAGCACAGGCCAAGGTATCAGGCAAAGGCTACCATACCGGTGCAACAAGACCAATACCAGCCAGACGACCGGACGGAGGTCACCGTGGAGCCCAAGACGACGTCATCACCAGTGCTTTTGGCAGCCGAAGACCACCTTTGGTCAGGATAACTTGTACTAGATGTTCCCCTTTAAAATGGCCAATTGTTGGCGCCCTTCCCGCTCAAATATTCGGGGAGAGGCCCAGGGCCTCTATAAATAGATCTAGCCACCACAGAGTAGAGAGACGACTAGAGATCTGGTAGAACCCTCACAGAGAGAGAGGAAACCCAGTAGAGACTAAGTAGAACACACCGCATCATCTCAAGAACACCCCTCGCGAGGCTGTTCTTCCCTTGTACTGTCCATCATCAGCCCAGAGGCAATCCACCACACCACACACTGGAGTAGGGTATTACACCACAACGGTGGCCCGAACCAGTATAAACCTCGTGTCTCTTGTGTTGTTCATCATTTTCAGCTTAGTTCGCACGAGAGGATCGGACGTAGATTGGTAGGGGAGAGATCTCCGTGCGCACCCCAGTGTTCCAGCCTCAAGGGTCTGCCGGAACCCGAAATCCGACAATGAGGAGTAGCAAAAGTGGGATCATGCGCATACAAGTCTTTTATGTGCTCAAAGCCAATGACATCCAATTCAAGTTGAGTAACAAGCATGCATATGCTGTAAAGAGCATCCGCCACAACATTTTCCTTACCTTTGATGTACTTGATGACATAAGGAAAAGACTCAATGAATTCACTCCATTTAGCATGACGCTCGTTCAACTTGGTTTGACCCTTAAGGTATTTAAGCGTTTCATGATCGGTATGAATGATAAATTCATGAGGGCGAAGATAATGTTCCCATTCATGCAAAACTCGCACTAGATCATATAACTCTTTGTCATAGATGGGGTAATTGAGTTGCGCTCCAGAAAGTTTCTCACTAAAGTATGCTATGGGGCGCTTCTCTTGCGTTAAGACACCTCCTATGCCATTACCACTAGCATCACAATGAATCTCAAAGGGTTTGTCAAAGTTGGGTAATGCAAGCACGAGAGCATGAGCAAGCAAATTCTTAAGCTCATCGAATGTGGTATCTTGGGATGGTCCCCAAACAAAAGGCGCATTTTTCTTGCTCAAAGCATGCAAAGGTGAAGCAATGGTGCTAAAGTCCTTCACAAATCTACAGTAGAAACCGGCTAAACCAAGGAAGCTATGCACTTGATGCAAGTTGGTTGGTTGTGGCCAAGTTTTAGTAGCATTGATCTTAGAGTCATCAACATGAACACCCTTAGAGGAAACAACCAAACCCAAGAAAACGAGCTTATCAACGCCAAAAGGCACTTTTCCATGTTAGCATAGAGACACTCTTTTCGAAGAGTTTGCTATAAACAAGGATATCATCAAAGTAGACCACAACAAACTCACCAATGTAAGGGCGAAACACATAATTCATAAGACGCATAAAAGTACCCGGTGCTTCCGATAAACCCATAGGCATGACTAACCACTCATACAAACCAAACTTTGTTTTGAAAGTGGTCTTCCATTCATCACCATTGATGCGGAGCATCCCACGAACATCACCATGTCAAGAGTCCATTTGGCAAGTGACACGTTCGACATTCACTCCACATACACAAAGGTGAATCATCTCCTTTACGCGTGTTCACTTGACCCCTTCGAGGATGGTATACTACTTGACACTTCTCCCGTGTGCATGCATAGGTATTGTCGGAACACTACGGACGACATGGAGGATTGCAAGTGCCAAGGAACACCTACACCATCCGCGAGGGAAGCGTGGAAGCAAAGACGGAGCTACTACAAGCTATAGCCACCGGACGTCCGGACGCCACCGGACATCCGGTACGCGGTGCAGCCTAGACGGCCAGAAGTACTACATGCGACGAGTGCTACAGCGGCCGGACGTCCGACGAGTCCCAGCGCCCGGACGACCGGCGTTGACCGGATGACTGGTGCCACTACACCCGAGAAGAATCAACGAACATCCGGCGCGTGCCAGACGTCCGAACCGTCCTGAGCCACCAGACGTCCGACCCCCACCGGTCGTCTGGTACCTGCCTGTGTGCAGCCGCGGGCCTTTGGCCTTGTACCCCTTTCCCACTTACCCCTTCGTGGCTAAGACTATAAATAGACCACCTCCACCTCCTTTCTAAGGTTAGCAAAGTAGTAGCTCTTTTAGGGATAGAGTTTTGCTCATCCATTACGGATCTACTCCACGAGAGAGACCGCGGACCCTCTTCGGAGAAGATCCACCTTGCATTGAAGACCCCTTCATGGGAAGATCCCCTCGTGGATTCAAGACCTCCTCACGGAGATGAACTTTACCTTGTATCTTTCCCTTTGTTGTTCATGTACCTTGTGGATCTTGTGTGTTTGATTGTCTAGTGGATGTGTGATTGGAATTTTTCTTGAGTGTTTCCCCTTGTGTTTTCTCTTCGTTCTTCCCCGTGTTCTTCGTGTTCTTCGAGGGATCCTGCTCCTTTCATGAAAGATCGGTTGTATAGGGTTCCACCCTACATCATCTTGGTATCTAGAGCCACGTTGATCACGATTTCGGAGCCTCCCCGTTGTGTTTTCTAGCCTAATTTTGTTGTGTTCTTCCCTAAATTCGAAAATCCCCACCAAAATTAGCCCCATTTTTTGTGATTTGTTGGTTTGACGAAGTTTTGTTGGATTTGATCCATGGATTTGCTTGGTTTCAAGTGGGAGGGCTTCCATCTTTCATACACCAAAA
Organism: Triticum aestivum; assembly: GCF_018294505.1. NCBI lineage: Eukaryota > Viridiplantae > Streptophyta > Magnoliopsida > Poales > Poaceae > Triticum > Triticum aestivum. The sequence continues at coordinate 237,475,505 of NC_057794.1, read as the reverse complement.
ATCCCCACCAAAAATCTCCCCAAGTTTCCCCATCTTTCACCCACAAAATCTCCTTAATTTTGACCTCAAAATCCCCAAATTCCACCCAAAATCGTGCCCCGGATCTCAAATCCCGCGTTGACCCCGACCCACCGGACGACTGACCTTTTACGGACGTCCGGAGCCCCAGGAAACATCGGACGTTCAAACTTTTACGGACATCCGAAACCCCTAACCCGAGCCAAATTTACGGATTTCCGAGCCCGCCCAGACGTCCGGCCCCCGGACATCCATCCTTTTACGGACGTCCGTAACCTGTAGTTTCAGACTTCGGCTGATTTTTGTTTCAGCCATAACTAATTCATCCGAACTCCGATTTTGACGTTCTTTAGCTCGTTGAGAAGATCTTGACATCCCCCTTCCCACAAAAATACCAGCAGCATCATTTGACTCCATCAAATTTTGTGAATTTTGACATCTTTGCCTAGGGCTTCCATCGCATCATCCGCTACACCACCACCGACTTTCGCAACCTAACCAATTTTGTTCCCCATAGCATTAGCGGTTGTTTGAGTTGTGACTTGAGTCTCCTTAGGTTTCTAGGCTACTTAGGGACGATTGCTTCTTCATCAATCACCACCACCACTATCGCATAGGCTTACCAACCATACACCTCTTCCACACCGACTTAACCCAATTTTGTTTGTGTTGTGAGTTGTGTCTCCTAAGGTGTTTCAGCTACTTATGGACCGTGCTTCCAACTCCGACACCGTCTATAGTCCACCACACTACCCTCCATTTACACAATCCCATTGAGCTTCGGCAACACCACCACCGCATTCTGCTACCACCATTTTGACGTTTGAGATTTGAGTTCGCGGTTTTTCCGTTTCCTAAGGTGTTTTGGCTACTTAGGGACGAGTCTCCATGATCTTGGTATCTCCATCAAGATCACCGCTACTCATCATCACCGCGGACGGTAACCTCCATATCATCTTGGTATCGTGGTATCCCTTCATTGTATATTCCCTTGCGATTGCATTGATAACCCCTAGCCCATTTTGCATCACTTGCCTATCGAGACTAGCCATTTGAGTATTGCCGGCAACGTTACTTGTGCACATTAGTGATCTACACCATACTTTGCATACATACCATAACATATTGGTATCATATCATCCCTTGTGTCACAAGTTTGTTCTCGCATATACACAATTGCTATCTTGATTTGTGCATTGTGCAAAAGTGGCCATACACATACAAAAAAAGAATAAGCTTTTAAGCAAAGAAAAATAGTGAACAAAGAGCTTGTAAGCAAGTGCCATAGCATCATACCACATTGCATAAGCTTGTCATATCCGATCATCTTGGATCATACCACCAGAAATCATACACATGGCATACTTGGGATAGAAAGTTTATCTATTTTGCATCTTATAGGTTGTGCACAAGTGTCGTATCCGCCTATTGAGCAATCGTGCTAGCGTCTCTCTTGAGTTGTGCAACACGAGAGTTTTCCGTGGATTCCACATTTTGTGCTCATCCTTGGTTGCACGACCCCATTTATCTATCCATGTGTGCATTTCCGTGTGCCATCCATCGCTATTGGTCTACTTATTTCACTTGCGAATTTGTGAATCTCTTTCAACATTATTGACTCTTGCTAACATTTTGCATTAAATTTTTGTGCCACTATCCTCACCGAGCTACTCCATAAGCTTTAGTTTGTAGGTGTGAGTGAACAAGTCCGGTACCAATTCCACTATTCTTTCATCTCACATTGAGTGAAACGGGATACATCCTCAACTTTGGGGAAAGGTAACTCGGTATTGTTTATCTCATTTCCTACTCACCTCTACTCGAGTCTTGTGATGGATAGGAAAGGCATTTAACCTTTGGTCTACAACAACAACGACAAGTTCGATGCCATGAATAAATCTACCGACGCCAAGATGCAAGCTCAAATGGAGGTGGTCAAAGCCCTCATCAAGTACTACAAGCGATCTTCCTCATCTTCGAGAAGACGCTCAAGAGCACATGTCTCCGAGCTACCATCTCCGGCAAAATCACATCGGCATCAACACCATAACCAACAAGGATGTGAAGGTCAAGAGCTCAACACCAACAACCGCTCAACGACTTCACCATCTCCCTTGGCATCTTTGCCAAGCGACTTCAAGGCATCTTCGCCTATGGACATACGGCATCTTCGCCCACAAGCACTTCAAGAGAAGCTCCCCAAGTTCAAGTCCGCAACTTCCACGAGCTACTACGACCTCGACATCGACCACGCGATTCCTTTCTATGAGACTCAAGAACCCGAGGAGTATCTCGAGTGGGAGCATTTGATGGACGACTACCTGAAGCTACATCAAGTTCCTCCCGAAGATTAAGTGAAGTGCGCCACAAGGAACTTCCATGACTATGCGTCCACATGGTGGCTTCACGCACCTTTGGAGACCTATGACATGAGTTGTCCCAAGACAAAGAGAGCTTTGCAGCGAGAGTTCGTGCCTCCAACCTACACGGAACAACTTCTATGCCAATTGGAGAACACCACCCAAGGATCCAATTCCATCGATGAGTACTTAAAGGAGATGAAGAAAGCCTTGCGACGAGCCAGTGTGGACGACCCCATTCCGATGAAGTTCCACTTCATGATGGGATTGCACAATGACATCTCCAAGACTCTCTTCCTCGAGAACTACAAGTCCCTCGACGACTACTACATTGGTGTTCTCAAGGCAGAGCAAGAACTCATGAAGGCCAAGGCTTCTCCACCCCAAGCACACTTCTCGAATGCCAAGCTCCAAGAAGGCGAGCATGAGGATAGTACCACCAAGATGTCCAAGCTCGACGAGCTCCAAGACGATGCTCCCAAGTTCGACTTCACCACCATCCCTCTTGGTGGAATTGATGATGCCGAGTATACTTTGACTCTTTTTCAAGATGGTGCGGCGACGACTACAACTACGGAGACCATCAAGGACGAAGCTTTGGAGGCGAGCGACATGGTGACAAGAAAGGATGATGCTTCCATCTTAGGAGGCGAGAGTGATGATGCGCCATCTTCGGCCTTCATCCACGGCGATGACAACAAGATGGTTGAGCATGGGATTTTCCCTTCAACCATGGCGACATATGATGACTTGACTGACTTTAGCCACCATATTGAGAGTGATAGTGACTTCACCACTAGCCCCATATGTGATGTGTTGTCCCAATTCCCATGTGAGGAGAGCCACAACGCCCACCTCTTAAGTGAGTGAACCACCACATGGAGAGAGTGAGATAGTTGATAGGTCATGTGAGGCCACTTTCAACACTAACGGCTTGACCTCTACCTCTATTGTGTCTTCTCATTTGGTGCTAGGTCCCATCTATGATGACGCGCTAATTCGCGATGACTTCGTCCTCCCGTTGGACAAGATGATGGCCATGGTGGAATATGATGCACCCCCACATGGTTCCATCAAGATGAATATGACCACCATTTGGTCTTTACCACCTCACCTACACCACATGAGCGGAATGACAAAGGTAACATAGGTGAAGGTGATGCTCTAGTCCCACTAGTGGACATTCTTGACATTGATTGCTTGCATGATGTTGACCAACCTATTACCATGCTTCGTGCTAGTGCGACTTCCCCATGCGATGATTTACCCATTTATGATGAGTATGATGATTGCCATGTGGAGTCTATTAGTTGTGATGCCATGTTACATAGGATTTATTGTGCTAATTCTCTCGGTCACATTATTTTTGCCAATCCGCTTGACTTGTCATATGCTATGCATGAGATCAATCATATGTCATATTTGCAATCTCTTCATAGTGACTATGCATATGCTATTAAAATAAACCCAATTTGCACATATGGCATAGATGACAAGCCTATGGTTATTGGCATTTGTTTCTCTTGTGATGATATTGACATGCTACCTTTGCATCATTTATCTCATATGCCTTGCCATAACCACCTAGATTCGGATATGCATTGTTTTGGATGTTGTCCATTTTCTCCATATGATGTTTCCGATATTTCTCATGAGGAGACCCCCATAGTTTCCTCATACATTTTAGGAGATTTTGATCACTCCCATCCATTGCATGATCCAAATACTTGTATGCTCAATTTGGATCCCCATCGTGTTATACACAATAACTATTCTTTCATGATGGACGACATGTTCTTATACCATGCATCAAATTTCTTTGAGCGATGCTTATCTTGTGCTAACTTTCACGTACACATACACATCATGATGGATGATGTGTACATTTACCACACACACACACAATTTCTTTCGTTTGTGTCTCTTTTGTGTAGGTACCCATGAATTCTTGTCAACCTTGCAATCCCATGAGTTGACAAAACGATCTCTAGAGAGCAATGGTGACTTGGGATCCCATGGATTGTCTTTCCCACCGCTCTCTTCGCGCAAAGAGTTCGCGCATTTCTTCTACATGGCCCTCACTTGGCTATGGGTTGTTGTCCATTATATATCCTTTGCCCATCTTGCCATGTTCACTTTGCATGATATGCTAATTCCTATGCTTTTGCCATGCATTTGTGACCCATGCTTTGCATTACACATGATGATTCATTCTCATACTTGTATGTGTATTTGCAAGCTTGGTGGAGATATTGCTTGTTATTGCCATGTTTGCTTTGTGCCCCATGCCTATGATGATAATTTCATCTTGCTTTGTGTTCATGCTTGCGATATGTCATGTGCATTGTCTATGCCTATTATTTGCTCTCATGACATGATTGCCATGATTTACTCTAGTATGTTGCATCTTCGCACTACTAGCTTGCACGACTTCATTACTATGATTGCTTGCCTTGTTGCATCACCAATGATTCATACTTGCTCATTTCATGCGGTTGACGTCAACCATCTACATGCTTTGCACATGATTGTTGTTGCTTCTTGTCATATATCCCATGTGTTACATCTCTCATGCTAGATGATTTGACATGTATTGAGTGCAACAATGCCCCTAGTCTTGATAATGAGTTTGCCCCCATAGCATTCTCACATATGATTGGAGATTTTGACATTTTTCTTGTGAAGCATGCTTGTCTTGCCTCTTTGCACCATATACCTAGTGCCATGAGTATAGCCATTGTTGCATCATATTATTCATGCACTTGTGCTTCTAATGGTTATGTGCAAGAGAAGAGAACCATCATGATGGATGATGTGTTTATCTACCATGCGCATACGTTCTTTGATTTGTTGTGTGCATGTGTAGGATACTTGGACTTCGTCTCAACTTCCACTTCACGTGAGTTGACCGTTCGAGCTCTTGAGAGCGAACTACCTTCTACCACGACGATTCTACATCGCACTTGCTTGTACTTCGGCATTGTGAAGGACACACAAGGACATCCTTTCAAGGTGATATCCTTCTCTTTTGAGAACTCCCAAACCATGAGCATGGATATTATGGATCATACTACTTGTGTTGCTTTCCCCATGAGACTTATTATTCATCTTGGACCACTTGATTGCACACTTATTAGAGATCTTGCTTCAACTTGTCATTTTCACCATTCCATGCATCATGATATATATGCCTTGTGTGTTGCGTCCAATTCTTGGATTATTTGCTCCTATAATATGTTTGGTTGCAACAATATCATTTCTTCACATATGCCATGTCCCATTGCTTGTCGCATGATTGACTTGATTGCCTCTCACATGATGAACAATTGCTCTTTACATTGTGTTGAGTGCCACACGATATTCACTACACCCTATGCACATTATGCTTGGATTGTCTTGCACTTGTCCCATGTGTTTATACACTTCATTTTACTTTGTGTTGTGAATGATTCCTATGCCTACCATCGACCATTTGTCGAGCGCTTTATGCATGATTGCTATGACCTTGAGGTTGATGCTTCTTCTCTTGTCACACATACTTGCATCACTACCTCACACCATATGCTTTGCATGATGACGACACTTGTTTGATGAATCACCTCTTGAATGCTTGGTTTTGCAATAACGCTAACCACATTTATTTTTCCAATTGTTTTTTGTCCTTGCTCATTTTGTAGGAACCACTAGACGGTGCGACATTGGAGAGTGCCCACTTCAAGCTTGAAGATGATGCCTACTTGGTGAACGTCCACTTCTACACAGCGAAGCCATCTCTTTCCCATGGTGATTTGGTTTTCGATCCGAGGTCGGATCTTTCCCAAGGGAGGGGAGATGATGCGGAGCATCCCACGGATATCACCATGTCAAGAGTCCGTTTGGAAAGTGACACGTTCGACATTCACTCCACATACACAAAGGTGAATCATCTCTTTTACACGTGTTCACTTGACCCCTTCGAGGATGGTATACTACTTGACACTTCTCCCGTCTTCATGCATAGGTATTGTCGGAACGCTACGGACAACATGGATGAGTGCAAGCGCCAAGGAACACCTACACCATCCGCGAGGGGAGCGTGGAAGCAAAGACGGAAGAAGATAAAGCTGCTACAAGCTACAACCACCGGACGTCCGGACGCCACCGGACATCCGGTACCTGGTGCAGCCCAGACGACCAGAAGTACTACAGGCGACAAGTGCTACAGCAGCCGAATGTCTGCTACCTCTAGAGCACTGCGTTGGTTTTCCCTTAAAGAGGAAAGGGTGATGCAGCAAAGTAGCATAAGTATTTCCCTCAGTTTTTGAGAACCAAGGTATCAATCCAGTAGGAGGCCACGCACGAGTACCTCGCACCTACACAAACAAATAAAATCCTCGCAACCAACGCAATGAAGGGGTTGTAAATCCCTTCACGGTCACTTATGAAAGTGAGATCTGATAGATATGATAAGATAATATTTTTGGTATTTTTATGATAAAGATGCAAAGTAAAGAAAGCAAAATAGACGGAAAAGTAAATAGCTTGTTGATGGAAGATTAATATGATGGAAAATAGACCCGGGGGCCATAGGTTCCACTAGTGGCTTCTCTTGAGAACATAAGTATCACGGTGGGTAAACAAATTACTATTGAGCAATTGACAGAATTGAGCATAGTTATGAGAATATCTAGGTATGATCATGTATATAGGCATCACGTCCGAGACAAGTAGACCGACTCCTGCCTGCATCTACTACTATTACTCCACACATCGACCGCTATCCAGCATGCATCTAGAGTATTAAGTTCAAAAGAACAGAGTAACACTTTAAGCAAGATGACATGATGTAGAGGGATAAACTCATGCAATATGATATAAACCCCATCTTGTTATCCTCGATGGCAACAATACAATACGTGCCTTGCTGCCCCTACTGTCACTAGGAAAGGACACCACAAGATTGAACCCAAAGCTAAGCACTTCTCCCATTGCAAGAAAGATTAATCTAGTAGGCCAAACAAAACTGATAATTCAAAGAGACTTGCAAAGATAACCAATCATACATAAAAGAATTCAGAGAAGATTCAAATATTGTTCATAGATAAACTTGTCATAAACCCACAATTCATCGGTCTCAACAAACACACCACAAAAGAAGATTACATCGAATAGATCTCCACAAGAGAGGGGGAGAACTTTGTATTGAGATCCAAAAAGAGAGAAGAAGCCATCTAGCTAATAACTATGGACCCGAAGGTCTGAAGTAAACTACTCACACTTCATCGGAGAGGCTATGGTGTTGATGTAGAAGCCCTCCGTGATAGATGCCCCCTCCGGCGGAGCTCCGCAAAAGGCCCCAAGATGGGATCTCACGGATACAGAAAGTTACAGTGGTGGAATTAGGGTTTTGGCTCCGTATCTAGTAGTTTGGGGGTATGTAGGTATATATAGGAGGAAGGAGTATGTCGGTGGAGCAACGTGGGCCCCACGAGGGTGGAGGGCATGCTTGGGGGGGGGGGGGGGCTAGGCGCGCCCCCTACTTCGTGCCTTCCTGGTAGCTTTCTTGACGTAGGGTCCAAGTCCTCTGGATCACGTTCGTTCCAAAAATCACGTTCCTGAAGGTTTCATTCCGTTTGGACTCTGTTTGATATTCTTTTTCTGCGGAACTCTGAAATAGGCAAAAAACAACAATTCTGGGCTGGGCCTCCGGTTAATAGGTTAGTGTCACATCCCTAGCTTCTGGCATTGCACTAGGGTAAATTCATATGTGCATCATGTTTAAACTTTGAAAGAAACTTGAAATGGGGATTGCCTAAACCCTAGCATTAAAGGAATTCACTAGGTTCAACCAAAATATTTCCAGTAAATCCAAATGGCTTTAAAAAATGTTCATCATTCTTGGAAAAAACTGGAAACAGTAACCAGAGGTGATGCACATTTTTGCATGACATATTTGGGCTCTGGATTAAATCATATGTTATTTGAATTTGGGCATTTAAATGCTAGTAAATATTTTAAATGCCCAAGTAATCCTAAATTGAAATGTTCCATGTTGGGTATATTCTATACAGTGGGCATGTTCAGTTTGGTGATTTTTGAAAGGGTCTAGGTATTTTTAGAAAAGCCACAAAGATTACAGAAAAATAGAAAAGAAAAATAGAGAGAGAGAGAAACCCACCTGGGCCTCACCTGTGCTGGCCCAGCCCACCTGGCTTGTGCCAGTCGTCACCCACCTCTGCCAGTAGGCAGAGGCGTGTCGCCGGCGTGCGCACCCGCGGCTACCTCCTGCTTTCACCTCCTGCTGCCTCCCTGCCGTCTCCCCATCGCCCTGGCGTTGCCACGCACCCCCCGAGACCCCTCTCTCCCCCCCTCACTCGCTGCTCTCTCTCCCCTCCCCTGTCTTGCTCTCTTCCCCACCATCGAGCGTGCCCGTCGCCGCCGCTCGCTGCCACGGCATCCACCGGCCACCCCTCGACCCCTCTCCGTCTCCGGGAGCTCCGCCATCGTCTACTACATCTCCTGGACGACGGAAGCAAGCCCGGATGCCCGGAAGCGTCGCCATCAAGCTCGTCCCCGCCGCCTCTGCCCGGAGATCGCCGCCGCCATTCCGTCGTCACCAAGCCGTCCTTGAGCCCACTTAGCGTCTCATCCGACTCCTCGTGAGCTCCTCTTCCTCTCCCCTCACTCCGTGCACTCGATTTCGTCCCCTAGCTAGCTGCCCCGCCAGACCCGAGAGCTCATCGCCGCCGTAGTTCGTCACCGCCGTGGCCAGGGCCACCCCAGCTTGCGCCCGAGCGCGTCACCGTGTTCGCTGCACTCCCAGGAGCCCGCAACACCCTTCGGTTTCCCCTCTAGTGCACCGTAGCGACGAATCCATCATCACCCGAGCTCCGGCCGCCGCCGCGAGCTCTGTTCCGGCGAGCTCCGGCGCCCCCACGGCCACCCACCTACCTCCCTGGATGCGGGCGAGCCCGGGCTACGCCCCGATGCCCTTAGCCACCGCCCCTGTCGCCTTTAGTGCAAGTCCGGCGCGTTGCCGCCGCGGGTTTGGTCGCCGCTGGCCAACTCCGGCGACAGCCGACGTGGCGGGGTCATTAGTGCTAATCCCCGCCAGCTGGACCGCACCTAGTCACTAACAGCGGGCCCCGCAGTGGGTCAAAGCCCAGTTAGCGCCGGGTTTGACCCGGGGTTGACCTCTGTTTGACCCTTGAGTCACTGACATGCGGGCCTCGCCCGGCTAACCAGTTAGTTAGAGCTAAACTTAATTAAGTTAGTTTAGTTAGTCACTGACCAGTGGGCCCAGTGTTGTTTAGTTAGGTTAGTTAACCCAAATAGTTAACTATGAGACTGACTAGTGGGGCCCAACCGTCAGGTTTGACCTGGCCAGCCACAGTTGACCTGATGACGTCACCCTTACGTCATGCTAATGCAGTAAAACCTTTTCTGGATTTTAAATAAATCTAAATGATTTATTTATTTCAGAAAATGCCTAAAACTTCTAAAAATCATAGAAAATAATCTATAACTCAGAATGAAATAAATTATATATGAAAAATTATCAGAAAAATTCAAGGAATCCATCTGTACCATTTTCATGCATGTTTGAGAAAGTTAACTTCACTGTTTAGGATGAAACATGATTAGGGCAAATTTCATAATAGGTTTGGAGTTGGAATTTGATATAGTTTTGAATTCCACTTCAATTTAAATGACTTTCTGTTGCATTAGCCCAAATCACAACATATTGCCATGTCATGATCATGCATCATATTGTTGCATTGCATTGATTGTATTCTTCCTTGTTTGCCGGTAATTGCCCCCTCTCAGTAGACGTTGTTTCCGACGACGTGATCGATGACACCGATGAAGAGCTATTCTATCTTCAGAAGTGCCAGGCAAGCAAAACCCCCTTGTTCATTCCGATACAATCCCACTCTCTCGCTCCTGCTCTCTTTTACTGCATTAGGACAACAACGATTCAACTGTTACATGTTGCGGTAGTTGAACCCCTTTCCTCTGCATGACCTGTCATTGCCACAGTAAATAGATGAAACCCACTAGCATGAGTAGGAGTTGTTTGAGCCCTGATGTGCCTACTCATTCATGCTTGTTTGTCATGCCTGCTACTGCTTAGAGTTGAGTCAGGTCTGATTCATCGGGGATGAATCGGAGGTGTGTAAACATGTCCTACTGTGTGTGAGCTAAGTGTGTGAACACGATTTGGTAAAGGTAGCGGTGAGAGGCCATGTAGGAGTACATGGTGGGTTGTCTCATTGAAACCGTCCTCAGGAACTGAGTTCTGTGTTTGTGATCCATGAAACAGCTACTACCACACATTGGGCCCTGAAATATGACCCCGCTCGACTTATTGACCCCTCTCGTCCTCTGTCCAGGAGTTGCAACTAGTTTCTGGTGTTTGTAGGTTATGTGTTGGCGGCCGTGCGTAGCGCTGACCCTAGGGGTGGGCTATGATGCGGTAGATACACTGTGGCCGGGTATGTCGGGCGCCCGTTTGGCGTCTCGGGACCCTGTACACATCGTTTGGGGCCGTTGAGGACACCTCGGCCGGATTTCCTTGCGGATGGAACCCGAATAGGCGATAAACCTGGACTAGAGACTTGTGTGGTTAGTCAGGTCGTGGTCTACACCCACGTCGGCTTTTCGCTTGAAGTCTGCCGAGCACATGTCGTGTGCATACGCTAAGTGGTGGAAACATGTGTGAGGAAGTACACCCCTACAGGGTTATAAATGATCTATTCGAATAGCCCTGTCCGCGGTAAAGGACTTCTGGGTTACCTATAATAGTTCATAGACAAGTGAAAGTGGATACTCTAAAATGCGCAAGATAAGTGTGAGTGCTATGGATGGCGTTCTCGTAGGGAGACGGGAGCGGATCCATAGTGGTGTATTGATATGGTGAATATGTGGACTCGTGTGCACCACCTCAAAAGAGTTACTTGCAGTCGTAGTTTAAGATAGCCACCGAGTCAAAGCTGGCTTGCTGTAGTTAAAATCCACCACCCCCCTTTGTTGATACCGATGCATATGTAGCTAGTTCTGATGTAAGTCTTGCTGAGTACTTTTGTACTCACGTTTGCTTAATTTATGTTTTGCAGAGAGACTCCAGTCTCGCTAGTAGTTTCGCGTGGACTTCAACGTTAGCTTGATACCTCAGCTACGATCTTGTGCCCTCGGTAGGATCTGGTAGATAGTCAGGCCTTTTCCATTTGTAGATGTCTGTACTCAGACATGTTAAGCTTCCGCATGTGTTTGACTTGTATGCTCTGAATGTTGGGTCATGAGACCCATGTTTGTATTATCTCGCTCCTCGGAGCCTAATGAATAAATACTCTGAGTCGTAGAGTCTTGTTGTGATGCCATGTTGTATTGCACATATTGAGCATATTGTGTGTATGATTGAAATGCTTGGTATGTGTGGGATCCGACAATCTAGTTGTTTATCCTTGGCAGCCTCTCTTATGGGGAAATGTAGTCTAGTGCTTCCATGAGCCATAGTAGTCCGCTACAGCCCGGTTCACCGGAGTCCTGCTAGTCCAGCACTACTGCTCAGGACACTTGACTGGCCGACATGTGCTTCACTTAGTTCCTGTGTCTGTCCCTTCGGGGAAATGTCATGCGGTGACATCTGGAGTCCTGCCTAGCCTGCTACAGCTCGGGTTCCCGGAGTCCTGTTAGCCCAGTGCTACAGCCCAGATTCACATGTTGCTGACCGACATTCTCGATGTGATTCATGTATGCCTGTCCCCATAGGTTAGTGCTGCTTTGGGTTCACGACTAGCCATGTCGGCCCGGGTTCTCTGTCATATGGATGCTAGTGACACTATCATATACGTGAGCCAAAAGGCGCAAACGGTCCCGGGCCATGGTAAGGCGACACCGTGGGAATACCGTGCGTGAGGCCGCAAACTGATATGAGGTGGTACCGGCTAGATCGATGTGACTTGGAATCGGGGTCCTGACAGCTTTGGTATCAGAGCCTGACTGCCTGTAGGATTACCAAGCCAAGCTGGTCGAAGTCGTGTCTAGAAATGCTTTAGTTATGTAAGGGAATTGATTGTGGGAGGGAACGTAAGGCTCTTTTTACTCCTTATACCTCATGCCCTCTGATCTGAGTCAACCTCTTCCTTTCTACGGGGATTAAGAACTAGGCCTTCTCATCTATCTATCAGGATGACGCGTTACTAAACCGTAGTTGCCTAGGATTGTTGAGTTCAAGCCTCAGTTCAGTTCCTACTACTTCCATATGTTCATAATTGGTACCAGAACCTTGATATGATGTTGTTGAGTGACTATGCAAATCCTTGTGAATGTCTCAAATATTTTTCTGAGCAGTTACAGCCGTTATGCTGTCCGAGTCATCCTAGGTTTCTAATTAGTCTGATGCATTTGTAAATCCTTCTTCCTATCCCGATGTCCTTTGGGCCAGATTAAGCACACTAATCGATGAGTTGAGGTACTCTATTGCCTCGACATATATGTTGGAGCTATTATTATGACCCTAGGTGTTTTAGGGAGTCACCTAGTAATCTAGCAATGCTTTGCATCCCCAGTGTGATGATTCTGGCCATTACTCTCGAAAGCATCCCGTGATGCTACTTAGTAGTAGGTATTCCATTCCTGGGTTCTTGAACCCGAGATTCACCCTACTTACTTCATGCTGATAGTGTTTGTTAGTTTCTTTAGAATATTAGTAACCTTTGCGATAGTCCTCGAGGTCCGTGGTATTTCCTTCTTCCAAATACCATGAACTGCTTATGGCAGAAGTTCTTTTGAACCAAAAGATCACAACCAAAGTGCTCTTGAGGAGTTCTCCATTCTAAATTGTGACTCTGCCAGTTCTACCTTTCTGCATGGGTTATCCGGAAGAAATATGTTGAACTCGTTCGACATACTAATCTATGCATTCACAACTCAGAAAGTTATATGTTCCTTTGAGTTGTCCCCCTTCAGTTATATTCCGACCTTCATCTATCAGTTGATAGTCAAGAGTATGTGAGCATTCGTTCATCGGTGCTTGTCGTTCTTGTGGTCCGTCAAGCCATTCTATTTCAGAATGACTAGGAGAAACAAACTCCAGTACCTCATCCATATCCAGGATTGGGTCAAAGTAGTTGTGTTCTGCAGATCAAATGCCATCCAGCTTTTGCTCTGTTCTACCCTGGAGTATTACCCCTTTTATGTCAGGACTGTCATGAGAATTGCACCACCTCTTATGAATTCTTGACGCAGTAATACTTCTTGCCATCATTGTTCATTCCTCAGTTCCGTGTTATTATAACCAGAATGCCGACAAGTGAACCGTGATGTGTGAAAGCAATATTCCTAGCAACTCCGTTGCTTGGTAGTTAATGGACAATACTCTCATTCTTAGCGTGCTGGTAATTAAATCACCATCCTAAGATTGATCGTGCTACCTAGTCCATATTTCCGGGTGCACTCATCGACCAATGAGTTAGGACTGTGATAATCCCTCGCTCTTTGATCATATCATCTTGCTCTGAAAAGCGAGATTGTTCTCGAGCTTAGTAACATATCGGTGGTTCGTGATTCTCCGAAGATCTTCTCGGAAGTATTACCAGGTTGTCACCTGACCGCTATGTTGAGTTCGTGATCAAGTTGGTTTCTTGTAGCCACCCTCTTCTCCAGGAATCTGTGTTGGATACCCTGAGCTAGTTGGTTAAGCTGAACAACAACTTGGAGAGTTGGAAAATGAAAGCTTGTCCGGCTCAGTTCATTCCAAGGGATATCCTTGTGTGTGTGTGTGTGTGTGTGTGTGTTGAAGAAAGATGATATTTTCATTGATTGTTCCTCGGGATCGGTTGTTAAATCTATCGTCTTGTCCAAACCTTGATTTGAGTGTGGGCTATCGTCAAGTCAAATGAGAACCAACGATGTTCATAATGTTGTCTTACTCGTGGGTTTCCTCGAGCATACACCGTTATATCTTTTCGGGTCTGACCAATGCTATCACCTTGTTCACATAATTATGGAATTCCATCTTCACAGAAATTTGGATGACCTGTTATTGAGCCCATTGACAATATTTTCATCTTATCCATGATTCATGTTGAACATTAAGCTAGTGTTGGAAACTTTGAAAGCATTTCTTCATGCTAGCTCATGAAGCATATGTTTGGTATAAGAAGTGACTTCCTCTAGTTCACGTGCATTTGAAGCAAGTTGCCGCCATGAATTTGGGGAAGTTTGTTTCGCTTTCTCTGGAGTCATCCCAAGTCAGTCATGCATACGTGCGAAGTATTCTGTGGTCTGGAGACTTGCAACCTTCATTCTATATGAATCCCTAGCACACCAAGCCACTGATTGATTTGTTCAAGGAGAAGAAGTTTCTTCTTAAGAGCTAGACTTACGCAAGGACTTCGATATCCTCGATGATGGTTCCCCATCTGGACTCGGTAGTGTTTTATTATAAGACTACTATGTGGTCATGCTTGTCTGGGACAGCGTGTTCACAGGTTTGTAGCAAAACCGGCTCATGTTTTGGAGCTTACTATCGTAGTTCATTTTCTGAGAATCTCGCAACGTCATCTCGTCGGTTTGCGTTGCAAAATTTATTTTCCAGACATGCTGTCTGAAATATCCTATTACCAACCAGATCTGAATCTCAGGCAGATATGATGGTTGGAACTTTTCCAGGATCTATGATGTAGGTCCCGACAGGGTTGATGTTCTGGCCGACACACCTAGCCGGAAGATCTGTCATTATAGTATCTTGCCCATTTTTCCATGAGGATTTCGTGCGACTTATTATAGAAGTTGTTCCTTAGGAATCCTTGTGCTCTCAGTTTCTTCGATGATTCTATAACCATTGAAACATTGGAAACACTCTCGACTGTTGAGTTTTGCCCCAGTTACCAGAATCATTCCTAGAATTTGCATTTTGTTCCCAGCTTGCACCTCAGTAGTAGTTGTCCAGGATCATCTTCAAAAGTGGACTTACCATGGGTCCCATCCGTCTCCGATGATAAGCAAATCATCCATTGTGTTGTCTCCAACAAGGTAGTCCACATCATTCATCCTAGTCCGAGTATGCCATTTCTTCGAGCTCTTTCAAATGATCAATTGAAAATTGCTTTAAGTTGGTATGAAGAGTTTCAATGATCTATGGATCAAAAGTAATTCTTTTTGCCACTTAAGGGAACAATCCAACAAGTCACTTTTCCCAAGGTGCCCCATTACGGGACCATGGCAATTATCTCCTCGCCACCTTGACACCATCCACCATATTTCTAAGTGTGGAATTGCTGCCCACAAATCAAACCCCGTCATTTGTTCTTCCATCCCTCTCGATGTGTTCTGTGTCTCAACTCAAGATGTTTCAACATCTCATTCCGCGAGTGGATCTTGTATAGCTCGATCTTCGAGAAGATCAATCTTAGTATAGTTTCTTTCTGTCATCATCGCGTGGATGAAGATCTCAAAAGCGAGGATGTCAAGATCAACGTATGCAATGAATCAACAACCTTTTGAGGTGCAACCTGGATCGTGAAGATCGTGTTGGTCTTGTGCCCCCCCTTCCTTCTTACCTCACGTCTTGAATCTCGGGCCGAGATTCTTGTTTAGTGGGGGTGAGTTGTCACATCCCTAGCTTCTGGCATTGCACTAGGGTAACTTCATGTGTGCATCATGTTTAAACTTTGAAAGAAACTTGAAATGGGGATTGCCTAAACCCTAGCATTAAATGAATTCACTAGGTTCAACCAAAATATTTCTAGTAAATCCAAATGGCTTTAAAAAATGTTCATCATTCTTGGAAAAAACTGGAAACAGTAACCAGAGGTGATGCACATTTTTGCATGACATATTTGGGCTCTGGATTAAATCATATGTTATTTGAATTTGGGCATTTAAATGCTAGTAAATATTTTAAATGCCCAAGTAATCCTAAATTGAAATGTTCCATGTTGGGTATATTCTATACAGTGGGCATGTTCAGTTTGGTGATTTTTGAAAGGGTCTAGGTATTTTTAGAAAAGCCACAAAGATTACAGAAAAATAGAAAAGAAAAATAGAGAGAGAGAGAGAAACCCACCTGGGCCTCACCTGTGCTGGCCCAGCCCACCTGGCTTGTGCCAGTCGTCACCCACCTCTGCCAGTAGGCAGAGGCGTGTCGCCGGCGCGCGCACCCGCGGCCACCTCCTGCTTCCACCTCCTGCTGCCTCCCTGCCGTCTCCCCATCGCCCTGGCGTTGCCACGCACCCCCCCGAGACCCCTCTCTCCTCCCCCTCACTCGCTGCTCTCTCTCCCCTCCCCTGTCTTGCTCTCTTCCCCACCACCGAGCGTGCCCGTCGCCGCCGCTCGCTGCCACGGCGTCCACCGGCCACCCCTCGACCCCTCTCCGTCTCCGGGAGCTCCGCCATCGTCTACTACATCTCCTCGACGACGGAAGCAAGCCCGGATGCCCGGAAGCGTCGCCATCAAGCTCGTCCCCGCCGCCTCTGCCCGGAGATCGCCGCCGCCGTTCCGTCATCACCAAGCCGTCCCCGAGCCCACTTAGCGTCTCATCCGACTCCTCGTGAGCTCCTCTTCCTCTCCCCTCACTCCGTGCACTCGATTTCATCCCCAAGCTAGCTGCCCCGCCGGACCCGAGAGCTCATCGCCGCCGTAGTTCATCACCGCCGTGGCCAGGGCCACCCCAGCTTGCGCCCGAGCGCATCACCGTGTTCGTTGCACCCCCAGGAGCCCGCAGCACCCTTCGGTTTCCCCTCTAGTGCATCGTAGCGACGAATCCATCATCACCCGAGCTCCGGCCGCCGCCGCGAGCTCCGTTCCGGCGAGCTCCGGCGCCCCCACGGCCACCCACCTACCTCCCTGGATGCGGGCGAGCCCGGGCTACGCCCCGATGCCCTTAGCCACCGCCCATGTCGCCTTTAGCGCAAGTCTGGTGCGTTGCCGCCGCATGTTTGGTCGCCGCCGGCCAACTCTGGCGACAGCCGACGTGGCGAGGTCATTAGTGCTAATCCCCGCCAGCTGGACCGCACCTAGTCACTGACAGCGGGCCCCGCAGTGGGTCAAAGCCCAGTTAGCGCCGGGTTTGACCCGGGGTTGACCTCTGTTTGACCCTTGAGTCACTGACATGCGGGCCTCGCCCGGCTAACCAGTTAGTTAGAGCTAAACTGAATTAAGTTAGTTTAGTTAGTCACTGACCAGTGGGCCTAGTGTTGTTTAGTTAGTTTAGTTAACCCAAATAGTTAACTGTGAGACTGACTAGTGGGGCCCAGCCGTCAGGTTTGACCTGGCCAGCCACAGTTGACCTGATGACGTCACCCTTACGTCATGCTGACGCAGTAAAACCTTTTCTGGATTTTAAATAAATCTAAATGATTTATTTATTTTAGAAAATACCTAAAACTTCTAAAAATCATAGAAAATAATCTATAACTCAGAATGAAATAAATTATGTATGAAAAATTATCAGAAAAATTCAAGGAATCCATCTGTACCATTTTCATGCATGTTTGGGAAAGTTAACTTCACTGTTTAGGATGAAACATGATTAGGGCAAATTTCATAATAGGTTTGGAGTTGGAATTTGATATAGTTTTGAATTCCACTTCAATTTAAATGACTTTCTATTGCATTAGCCCAAATCACAACATATTGCCATGTCATGATCATGCATCATATTGTTGCATTGCATTGATTGTATTCTTCCTTGTTTGCCGGTAATTGCCCCCTCTCAGTAGACGTTGTTTCCGACGACGTGATCGATGACACCGATGAAGAGCTATTCTATCTTCAGAAGTGCCAGGCAAGCAAAACCCCCTTGTTCATTCTGATACAATCCCACTCTCTCGCTCCTGCTCTCTTTTACTGCATTAGGACAACAACGATTCAACTGTTACATGTTGTGGTAGTTGAACCCCTTTCCTCTGCATGACCTGTCATTGCCACAGTTAATAGATGAAACCCACTAGCATGAGTAGGAGTTGTTTGAGCCCTGATGTGCCTACTCATTCATGCTTGTTTGTCATGCCTGCTTTTGCATAGAGTTGTGTCAGGTCTGGTTCATCGGGGATGAATCGGAGGTGTGTAAACATGTCCTACGGTGTGTGAGCTAAGTGTGTGAACACAATTTGGTAAAGGTAGTGGTGAGAGGCCATGTAGGAGTACATGGTGGGTTGTCTCACTGAAACTGTCCTCAGGAACTGAGTTCTGTGTTTGTGATCCATGAAACAGCTACTACCACACATTGGGCCCTGAAATATGACCCCGCTCGACTTATTGACCCCTCTCGTCCTCTGTCCAGGAGTTGCAACTAGTTTCTGGTGTTTGTAGGTTATGTGTTGGCGGCCGTGCGTAGCGCTGACCCTAGGGGTGGGCTATGATGCGGTAGATACACTGTGGCCGGGTATGCCGGGCGCTCGTTTGGCGTCTCGGGACCCTATACACATCGTTTGGGGCCGTTGAGGACACCCCGGCCGGATTTCCTTGCGGATGGAACCCGAATAGGCGATAAACCTGGACTAGAGACTTGTGTGGTTAGTCAGGTCGTGGTCTACACCCACGTCGGCTTTCGCTTGAAGTCTGCCGAGCACATGTCGTGTGCAGACGCTAAGTGGTGGAAACATGTGTGACGAAGTACACCCCTGCAGGGTTATAAATGATCTATTCGAATAGCCGCGTCCGCGGTAAAGGACTTCTGGGTTACCTATAACAGTTCATAGACAAGTGAAAGTGGATACTCTAAAATGCGCAAGATAAGCGTGAGTGCTATGGATGGCGTTCTCGTAGGGAGACGGGAGCGGATCCATAGTGGTGTATTGATATGGTGAATATGTGGACTCGTGTGCGCCACCTCAAAAGAGTTACTTGCAGTCGTAGTTTAAGATAGCCACCGAGTCAAAGCTGGCTTGCTGCAGTTAAACTCCACCACCCCCTTTGTTGATACCGATGCATATGTAGCTAGTTCTGATGTAAGTCTTGCTGAGTACTTTTGTACTCACGTTTGCTTAATTTATGTTTTGCAGAGAGACTCCAGTCTCGCTAGTAGTTTCGCGTGGACTTCGACGTTAGCTTGATACCTCAGCTACGATCTTGTGCCCTCGGCAGGATCTGGTAGATAGTCAGGCTTCTTAGCCTTTTCCATTTGTAGATGTCTGTACTCAGACATGTTAAGCTTCCGCATGTGTTTGACTTGTATGCTCTGAATGTTGGGTCATGAGACCCATGTTTGTATTATCTCGCTCCTCGGAGCCTAATGAATAAATACTCTGAGTCGTAGAGTCTTGTTGTGATGCCATGTTGTATTGCACATATTGAGCATATTGTGTGTATGATTGAAATGCTTGGTATGTGTGGGATCCGACAATCTAGTTGTTTATCCTTGGCAGCCTCTCTTATGGGGAAATGTAGTCTAGTGCTTCCATGAGCCATAGTAGTCCGCTACAGCCCGGTTCACCGGAGTCCTGCTAGTCCAGCACTACTGCTCAGGACACTTGACTGGCCGGCATGTGCTTCACTTCGTTCCTGTGTCCGTCCCTTCGGGGAAATGTCACGCGGTGACATCGGAGTCCTGCCTAGCCTGCTACAGCTCGGGTTCCCGGAGTCCTGTTAGCCCAGTGCTACAGCCTGGATTCACACGTTGCTGACCGACATGCTCGATGTGATTCATGTATGCCTGTCCCCATAGGTTAGTGCTGCTTTGGGTTCACGACTAGCCATGTCGGCCCGGGTTCTCTGTCATATGGATGCTAGTGACACTATCATATACGTGAGCCAAAAGGCGCAAACGGTCCCGGGCCATGGTAAGGCGACACCGTGGGAATACCGTGTGTGAGGCGGCAAACTGATATGAGGTGGTACCGGCTAGATCGATGTGACTTGGAATCGGGGTCCTGACAGCTAGTCCCAAAAGTAATATAAAAGTGTATAATAAAGCCCAATAATGTCTAAAATAGGGTCTACTATAGCATGGAACAATCAAAAATTATAGATACATTGGAGACGTATCAAGCATCCCCAAGCTTAATTCCTGCTCGTCCTCGAGTAGGTAAATGATAAAAAAAATTTTTGATGTGGAATGCTACTTGTCATAGTTTCAATGTAATTTTCTTAATTGTGGTATGAATATTCAGATCCGAAAGATTCAAGACAAAAGTTCAATATTGACATAGAAATAATAATACTTCAAGCATACTAACCAAGCAATTATGTCTCTTCAAAATAACATGGCCAAAGAAATTTATCCCTACAAAATCATATAGTCTGGCTATGCTCCATCTTCACCACACAAAGTGTTTAAATCATGCACAACCCCGATGACAAGCCAATCAATTGTTTCATACTTTTGGTGTTCTCAAACTTTTTCAATCTTCACGCAATACATGAGCGTGAGCCGTAGACATAGCACTATATGTGGAATAGAATGGTGGTTGTGGAGAAGACAAATCTCACATCAACTAGGCATATCAACGGGCTATGGAGATGCCCATTAATAGATATCAATGTGAGTGAGTAGGGACTGCCATGCAACGGATGCACTAGAGCTATAAGTATATGAAAGCTCAAAAAGAACTAAGTGGGTGTGCATCCAACTCGCTTGCTCACGAAGACCTAGGGCATTTTGAGGAAGCCCATCATTGGAACATACAAGCCAAGTTCTATAATGAAAAATTCCCACTAGTATATGAAAGTGATATCATAGGAGACTATCTATCCTGAAGATCATGGTGCTACTTTGAAGAACAAGTGTGGTAAAAGGATAGTAGCATTGTCCCTTCTCTCTTTTTCTCTCATCATTTTTGGGGGCCTTTTCTCCCTTTTTTATGGCCTCCCTTTTTTTTATTTAGTCCGGAGTCTCATCCCAACTTGTGGGGGAATCATAGTCTCCATCATCCTTTCCTCACTTGGGACAATACTCTAAAAATGATGATCATCACACTTTTATTTACTTACAACTCGACTATTACAACAAAATATGACTTTATGTGAATGCCTCCGGTGGTGTACCAGGATATGCAATGATTCAAGAGTGACATGTATGAAAGAATTATGAACGGTGGCTTTGCCACAAATACAATGTCAACTACATGATCATGCAAGCAATATGACAATGATGAAGCGTGTCATAGTAAACAGAACGGTGGAAAGTTGCATGGCAATATATCTCAGAATGATTATGGAAATGCCATGATGGGTAGGTATGGTGGCTGTTTCGAGGAAGGTATATGGTGGGTGTATGATACCGACGAAAAGTGCGCGGTATTAGAGAGGCTAGCAATGGTGGAAGGGTGAGAGTGCGTATAATCCATGGACTCAACATTAGTCATAAATAACTCACATACTTATTGCAAAAAACTATTAGTTATCGAAACAAAGTATTACGCGCATGCTCCTAGGGGGATAGATTGGTAGGAAAAGACCATCGCTCTTCCCCGACCGCCACTCATAAGGAAGACAATCAATAAATAAATCATGCTCCGACATCTTCACATAACGATTCACCATACGTGCATGCTACGGGAATCACAAACTTCAACACAAGTATTTCTCAAATTCACAACTACTCAACTAGCATGACTCTAATATCACCATCTCCATATCTCAAAACAATTATCAAGTATCAAACTTCCCATAGTATTCAACACACTCATAAGATTTTTTTATTAATATTGAATGCCTAACATAATTAAAGAAAATTACCATGCTGTTTTGTAGGACTCTCGAAATAATCTAAGTGAAGCATGATAGAACAATAGTTTCTATAAAAAAATCCACCACCGTGCTCTAAAAGATATAAGTGAAGCACTAGAGCAAAAACTATATAACTCAAAAGATATAAGTGAAGCACATAGAGTATTCTAACAATTTACGAATCATGTGTGTCTCTCTCAAAAGGTGTGTACAGCAAGGATGATTGTGGAAAACTAACAAATAAAGACTTAAATAATACAAGACGCTCCAAGAAAAACACATATCATGTGGTAAATAAAAATATAGCTCCAAGTAAAGTTACCGATGGAAGTAGACGAAAGAGGGGATGCCTTCCGGGGCATCCCCAAGCTTGGGCTTTTAGGTGTCCTTAGATTATCTTGGGGTACCATGGGCATACCCAAGCTTAGGCTCTTGCCACTCCTTGTTCCATAATCCATCAAATCTTTCACCCAAAACTTGAAAACTTCACAACACAAAACTTAAAGTAGAAAATCTCGTGAGCTCCGTTAGCGAAAGAAAACAAAAAACCACTTCAAGGTACTGTAATTAAGTCATTCTTTATTTATATTGGTGTTAAACCTACTTTATTCCAACTTCTCTATGGTTTATAAACTATTTTACTATCCATAGATTCATCAAAATAAGCAAACAACACACGAAAAACAGAATCTGTCAAAAACAGAACAGTCTGTAGTAATCTGTAGCTAACGCAATTTCTGGAACCCCAAAAATTCTAAAATAAATTGCTGGACGTGAGGAATTTATCTATTAATAATTGGAAAAAATAATTAACTAAATATCACTTTCCAAATAAAAATGGCAGCAATTATTGTGAGCGCTAAAGTTTCTGTTTTTTTAAAGCAGGATTAAAAAGACTTTCCCCAAGTCTTCCCAACGGTTCTACTTAGCACAAACACTAATTGAACACAAAAAACACAACCAAAACAGAGGCTAGATAAATTATTTATTACTAAACAGGAGCAAAAAGCAAGGAATAAAAATAAATTTGGGTTGCCTCCCAACAAGCGCTATCGTTTAACGCCCCTAGCTAGGCATAAAAGCAAGGATAGATCTAGGTATTGCCATCTTTGGTAGGCAATCCATAAGTAGCTCTCATAACAGATTCATATGGTAATTTAATTTTCTTTCTAGGGAAGTGTTCCATGCCTTTCCTTAACGGAAATTGGAATCTAATATTCCGTCCTTCATATCAATAATTGCACCAATCATTCTAAGGAAAGGTCTACCAAGAATAATAGGACATGAAGGATTGCAATCTATGTCAATAACAATAAAATCTATGGGCACATAATTCCTAGTTGCAACAATAAGAACATCATTAATTCTTCCCATAAGTTTCTTAATAGTTGAATCCGCAAGGTGCAAGTTTAAAGAGCAATCATCAAAATCACGGAAACCTAGCAAATCACACAAAGTCTTTGGAATCGTGGAAACACTAGCACCCAAATCACACAAAGCATAGCATTCATGATCTTTAATTTTAATTTTAATAGTAGGTTCCCACTCATCATAAATTTTTCTAGGGATAGAAACTTCCAACTCAAGTTTTTCTTCATAAGATTGCATCAAAGCATCAACGATATGTTTGGTAAAGGCTTTATTTTGACTATAGTCATGAGGAGAATTTAGCACGGATTGCAACTAGGAAATACAATCTATCAAAGAGCAATTATCATAATTAAATTCCTTGAGATCCAAAATAGTGGGTTCATTGATATTTAAAGTTTTGACTTCTTCAATCCCACTTTTAACAATTTTAGCATCAAGATCTAAAGACTCTGAATTTTTGGAACGCCTTCTAGGTAAAGGTGGATCATATTCAGTCCCATCATTATCAATATTCATATTGAAAAACAAAGATTTAATAGGGGACACATCAATAACTTTTAGATCTTCATCTTTATTTTCATGAAAACTAGAAGAACACGCTTCCACAAAACAATCTTTTCTTAGCACGCATCCTAGCGGTTCTTTCTTTGCACTCATCAATGGAAATTCTCATGGATCTGAGAGACTCATTGATATCATGCTTAGGTGTAATAGATCTAAGTTTCAAAGAATCAACATCAAGAGAAATTTTATCAACGTTCCTAGCCAATTCATCAATCTTAAGCAATTTTTCTTCAATCAAAGCATTGGAATTATTTTGCGAAGTAATAAATTCTTTAATATTAGATTCAAAATCAGAGGGTATCTTATTAAAATTTCCATAAGAATTGTTGTAGTAATTACCATAATTTTTAGAGGAATCACTAGGGTATGGCCTAGGATTAAAGTTTCCTCTATACGCGTTGTTACCAAAATTATTCCTACCAACAAAATTCACATCCATAGATTCATTATTATTCTCAATTAATTTCTTCTATCGCATGCACTTTCTTGTTAGTAGATCTTTCAGTGTGCCATTGAGAATAATTAACCATAATATTATCTAGGAGTTTAGTAGCTTCTCCTAAAGTGATTTCCATAAAAGTGCCTCCCGCAGCCGAATCTAAAAGATTTCTAGAAGCAAAATTCAATCCGGCATAATTTTTTTGTATAAACATCCATAAATTCAAACCATGTGTAGGGCAATTACGTATCATTAATTTCATCCTCTCCCAAGCTTGTGCAACATGTTCATGATCAAGTTGCTTAAAATTCATGATATCGTTTCTAAGAGAGATGATCTTAGCGGGAGGAAAATACTTAGAGATAAAAGCATCATTGCACTTATTCCATGAATCAATACTATTTTTAGGCAAAGACGAAAACCAAGCTTTAGCACGATCTCTAAGCGAAAAAGGAAATAACTTCAATATAACAATATCATTGTCCACATCTTTCTTCTTTTGCATATCACATAAATAAACAAAGTTGTTTAGATGGGTAGTGACATCTTCACTAGGAAGGCCAGAAAACGGATCTTTCATGACGAGATTCAACAAAGCAACATTAATTTCACAAGATTCAGCATCGGTAAGAGGAGCAATTGGAGTGCTAATAAAATCATTGTTGTTAGTATTAGTAAAGTCACACAATTTGGTATTATCTTGAGCCATCATGACAAGCAAGCAATCCAACACACAAGCAAACAAGAGACGGGCAAAAAGAGGCAAATAGAGAAAGAGAAGGAGGACGGAGAGAGAGAGGGCGAATAAAACGGCGAGGGTGAAGTGGGGGAGAAGAGGCAAATGGCAAATAATGTAATGCGGGAGATAAGGGTTTGTGATGGGTACTTGGTATGTTGACTTTTGCGTAGACTCCCCGGCAACGGCGCCAGAAATCCTTCTTGCTACCTCTTGAGCACTGCGTTGGTTTTCCCTTCAAGAGGAAAGGGTGATGCGTCAAAGTAGCATAAGTATTTCCCTCAGTTTTTGAGAACCAAGGTATCAATCCAGTAGGAGGCCACGCATGAGTCCCTCGCACCTACACAAACAAATAAAATCCTCGCAACCAACGCAATAAAGGGGCTATCAATCCCTTCATGGTCACTTACGAAAGTGAGATCTGATAGATATGATAAGATAATATTTTTGGTATTTTTATGATAAAGATGCAAAGTAAAGAAAGCAAAATAAACAGAAAAGGAAATAGGTTGTTGACGGAAGATTAATATGATGTAAAATAGACCCGGGGGCCATAGGTTTCACTACTGGCTTCTCTCGAGAACATAAGTATTGTGGTGGGTAAACAAATTACTATTGAGCAATTGACAGAATTGAGCATAGTTATGAGAATATCTAGGTATGATCATGTATATAGGCATCACGTCCGAGACAAGTAGACCAACTCCTGCATGCATCTACTACTATTACTCCACACATCGACCGCTATCCAGCATGCATCTAGAGTATTAAGGTCAAAAGAACAGAGTAACGCTTTAAGCAAGATGACATGATGTAGAGGGATAAACTCATGCAATATGATATAAACCCCATCTTGTTATCCTTGATGGCAACAATACAATACGTGCCTTGCTGCCCCTACTGTCACTAGGAAAGGACACCGCAAGATTGAACCCAAAGCTAAGCACTTCCCCCATTGCAAGAAAGATCAATCTAGTAGGCCAAACCAAACTGATAATTCGAAGAGACTTGCAAAGATAACCAATCATACATAAAAGAATTCAGAGAAGATTCAAATATTGTTCATAGATAAACTTGATCATAAACCCACAATTCATCAGTCTCAACAAACACACCGCAAAAGAAGATTACATCGAATAGATCTCCACAAGAGAGGGGGAGAACTTTGTATTGAGATCCAAAAATAGAGAAGAAGCCATCTAGCTAATAACTATGGACCCGAAGGTCTGAAGTAAACTACTCACACTTCATCGGAGAGGCTATGGTGTTGATGTAGAAGCCCTCTGTGATAGATGCCCCCTTCGGCGGAGCTTCGGAAAAGGCCCCAAGATGGGATCTCATGGATACAGAAAGTTACGGCGGTGGAATTAGGGTTTTGGCTCCATATCTGGTAGTTTGGGGGTACGCAGGTATGTATAGGAGTAAGGAGTACGTTGGTGGAGCAACATGGGCCCCATGAGGGTGGAGGGCGCGCCTGGGGGGGGGGGGTATGCGCGCCCCCTACCTCGTGCCTTCCTGGTAGCGTTCTTGACATAGGGTCCAAGTCCTCTGGATCACGTTCGTTCCAAAAATCACATTCCCGAAGGTTTCATTCTGTTTGGACTCCGTTTGATATTCTTTTTCTGCGAAACTCTGAAATAGGCAAAAAGCAACAATTCTGGGCTGGGCCTCCGGTTAATAGGTTAGTCCCAAAAATAATACAAAAGTGTATAATAAAGCCCAATAATGTCTAAAACAGGATATAATATAGCATGGAACAATAAAAAATTATAGATATGTTGGAGATGTATCAACGTCCGACGAATACCGGATGTCCGAAGAGTCCCAGCACGCAGATATGACCGGCACCGACCGGATGACCGGTGCCACTACACCCAAGAAGAATCAATGGACATCCGACGCACGCCGGACGTCCGGACCATCCTGAGCCACCGGACGTCCAACCCCCACCGGTCGTACGGTACCTGCCTGTGCGCAGCCGCGGGCCTTTGGCCTTGTACCCCTCTCCCACTTACCCCTTTGTGGCTAAGACTATAAATAGACCACCTCCACCTCCTTTCTAAAGTTAGAAAAGTAGTAGCTCATTTAGAGATAGAGCTTTGCTCATCCATTACGGATCTACTCCACGAGAGAGACCATGACCCCTCTTCGGAAAAGATCCACCTTGGATTCAAGACCCCTTCATGGGAAGATCCCCTCGTGGATTCAAGACCTCCTCATGGAGATGAACTTTACCTTGTATCTTTCCCTTTGTTGTTCATGTACCTTGTGGATCTTGTGTGTTTGATTGTCTAGTGGATGTGTGATTGGACTTGTTCTTGAGTGTTTCCCCTTGTGTTTTCTCTCCGTTCTTCCCCGTGTTCTTCATGTTCTTCGAGGGATCCCGCTCCTTTCGTGTAAGATCGGCCGTATAGGGTTCCACCCTACATCAACCCTCTTGTATGCAGATTTGATAGTAACCACTTTTAAGATCAATTTTGGAAAAGATAGTGGCACCACTAAGTTCATCAAGCATATCATCAAGGGGTGGAATGGGGTACCTATAGCGAATGGTCATAGCACTGATAGGTCTACAATCGGAACACATGCAAAAGCTACCGTCTCTTTTTGGCACAAGAATGACCGGAACGGCACAAGGACTCAAACTTTCATGCACATGTGCATGGTCTATGAGATGTTTTACTTGCCTTTGTATTTCTTTGGTTTCTTCGGGGTTGACACAGTAGGGCACTTTGTTCGGAAGTGGTGCTCCGGGGATGAGGTCAATGCGATGCTCGATGCCTCGTAGTGGAGGTAGTCCCGGAGGTAGCTCGTCGGGGAAATCATCTTGGAATTCCTGTAAAAGGGAAGACAACACTAAAGGTAGAGTGTGAGAGTGTTAGCTTTTGGTGCACCATCCTTGCACAAAAGGACATAGTGTAGGACACTAGATGGGTTCTCACACACTCCTCTTATCTCACTTTTGGTGGCAAATAGAACTAAGTTCTTCTTGTCGCTCATCGTGGAGGCACTCAATTTGGGCTTGTGGCGCTCACTCTCTTTTTGGTGGTTCGCTCTCTCACTATTCTCTCCATGATGGGTGGCTTGCTTGTCGGTGATCACTTGGCTTGGAGACATAGGGCGAAGTACGTACTCCTTTCTTTTCATCTTGAAGATGTAGTGGTTCGTTCGGCCGTTGTGGATGACACCTCTATCAAATTGCCATGGTCGTTTGAGAAGAAGGTGGCAAACAGTCATTGGAACGATATCACACTCCAAAGTGTCTTCGTAAGCTCTGATTTTGAAGGAGACTTGCACTCTATGCTCGACTTGAATAGTGCCGGAGTCGCTTAGCCATTTAAATTTTTAGGGATGTGGGTGCTTAGTCTTGGGCAATTGGAGCTTGGAGCAAAGTTCTTCACTTGCTAGGTTATGACAACTCCCTCCATTGATGATGACCTTGACGGACCTTCCATTGATGCCGGCCTTGGTAAGGAATATGTGGCATCTTTGGTATTCTTCTAGGTGATGTTGAAGGGTCAGGACCTTGGAGACAACAAGAGCGGGACTTGAATCTTCATCCCAAAAGACTTGTTCCTCTTCATCGTTCACTTGCCGGTGCATGGCGACTTGCTCAAGTGCTTCCATTTCTCCTTCACTCATGGAGTCGTATGTACCATCGTCATTGAGGATCATGGTCCGCTTGTTTGTACACTCAAAGGACTTGTGGCCTCGGCCTCCGCATGTGAAGCATTTGAAGGAACTTGTCTTGACAGTCTCATTGGTTGGGGTAGATGATGATGAAGCTCTCGGCTGGAAGTTGCTCGTTGTAGGAGGATGACTTGGAGTTGTCGAAGTTTTCTTGTAACTCGACTTGTCGTTGTTGCTTGTAGAAGGCTTAGTTGATGTAGAAGGTGTTGGAGTCATTGAAGCTTGGGTGTTGGAGAAACCATAGGACTTGGATGAGAACTTGGCATACTTGAAGTCTTCTTGCACTTGACGTTCCGCTTTGGTAGCTTGATGCACTACCTCGATGAGGTTCGAGTATGGTTGGAAGTCGACGATCTTCTTGATGGGATGATTGAGTCCTTTCAAGAAACGTGCCATAGTTTGTTCATCATCTTCCGTGACATTGGCTCGTATCATTGCAATCTCCATTTCCTTGTAGTACTCTTCAATGCTCTTGGTTCCTTGCTTGAGTAGTTGGAGTTTCTTGAAGAGGTCGCAGTTGTAGTAGGTAGGCACGAAGCATGCTCTCATGACATCCTTCATTTGCACCCAAGTAGTGATGGGTGGTTCACCTTTGGCCTCTCGGCGCTCGATGAGTTGTTCCCACCAAATGAGGACATAGTCTTGGAACTCAAGGGATGCCATCGCGATCTTCTTCTCTTCTTCATAGTTGTGCAAGCGGAAGATTTTGTCGACCTTCAATGCCCATGAAAGGTACTCTTCGGGATCATTGCTTCCATTGAACTTGGGCATGGTGAACTTTAGCTTGCCGTAGCGTTGCTCTTCATTGTATTTGGGTCGGGGATGATGACGTCCTTGACGAGGACGATCGTCTCTCGCAACTTGCTCTTGCCATGGAGGATTTCCATTGTCTTATTGCTCTTGTTGAACTTGATGTTCTTGGCGAGCTTGTGGAGGAACTTGTCGAACTTGACGATGCACGCGATCTTGATATATTCGTTCTTGAACTTCTTCGCGAAGTGCTTCTTGGTGTTCATGCGCTTGTCGGCCTCGGTTGGCTACGACTCGACTTGATTCTCGGAGGGCTTGTTGCACCTCAAGTGCTTGAGCTTCTCGTGTGAGTTGCTCTTGACGTTGTGCCTTGACATCTTGTGCTTCTTGGTGTAGACTGTAACACCCCAAGTGTCATGCTACAGTGACCTCACACTGATGTTGCCATTTCATCAAATTTGACTAGGCCAAATTGCCACTTGAGTAAAATCAAAGTCAAATTCAATTTTAAAATACAAGTCAAATTATTAGTTCTTCAAACTGTAAGTCAAAAATGTTCGTTGGGTACCAAATATTCATGAACTAATTATCATGAATGAACCAACATTATTTGGATACTGAAAATGCCCACAACCTAAATTAAAGAAATCCAGCAACATTAATTTGAGCAATTTCAAATTTAAACAAATAATTATATTGTTCAAAATAAATCGAGACTCTGTGTGCTAGATCAAAGCATTGCCTACTAAGTTATGTGACCTATTTCATCTGCAACAAATTTTTGTTGCTATTAAAAGAAAATACAAAACAACAAGAAATAAAAGAAAACAGAAAATCGGTAAAAGGGAAAGAAAAAGATACAATACTACACATTGCACTGCCGGTCCAGCCCACCAGGAGATCTCCTTCCTCCTCCTGTTCACCGAAGCGCCATGGACGCAGAGTGCCCGTCCATGGCAACGATCGCCACGCGCCACCCATCCGATGAGCCGTGGATCGGATAAGGCCGGGCCTAGCCTCCTCTCCGTCGTGGTTAAACCCTAGCACCACTTTCCCCTCGCTCGCCTTTCTCCCTCTCTTGTTCGTCCGCACCCGAGAGCAACCACCACCGCACCCTTGTTGATTCTGCGGCCACCAGCCACTCCAAGACACGAGAGGGCGGCCAGGAGCTCCAGTATGGTCGCCCTCATCGACCTCGGGCATCGCTTTGAGCCAAAGCGCCGCGAAGCCGATGCCATTGCCGTCTCCTCCGCCTCGGTCGCCACTGCTGCCTTCGATTCGGTCAGCTCCCGCTCCGGCAAGTCGTCCCCAAGCCCGCTGCCATTCCCTACGGCTACCCTGTGAGCCCCCCCCGCCTCTGTTCCCCTTCTCCCTTTCTTCTAGATACCGTAGGCCGCCGCACATCGTCTTGCCCGAGGATGCGTTCGCCGTGCTTCCGGCCACGTCCCGCACATGCCCGCGGCCCCTTTGTCTCGCGCAACTGTGCCCCAGCACGCGCGTGTCCAGCCGCCGAGCTCCGCTCTCATGCTGCTGCTGCTTGCATCCTTGCACGCTGTCGCCGCTCCTCTGCGTCCATCGCCCGTCGTTGCCTAGCTCGCCGGCGCCCTGCTCCTTTGCTCCCGCGCTCGCGCCTCGCCCTGCGCCTCCCCACCGCTCCTCGGTCTCCCGCCGGCTAAGCCGTGACTACCGCCTTTGCCCGCCGCTGCACTGCTGCCTACCACCGTCCGCAAGCGTGCCGCACTCGATGGCGGCCGCCCATGCCCACACGCCTCATCCGCCCATGCTCGTCTCCCCCGCTGCTCACCCGCCGCCCGCTGCATGCCGCTACCACCCGCGCGCCCCGCGCCCCGCCCCACTGCTCTGCGCCGCCCTGGCTGCGCCCCCTCCAGCCCCAACCGGCACCCCGACGGCCTCTGCGCCGGCCTGCGCTTGTCTCGCATTGCCGTGCCCGCAGCCACCGGCCGGGTTCGCCCGCCCCGCGCGCCCCTTTCGGGCTGGGCGTTAGCGCCCGCTAACCACGCCCGTTAAGGCCCCCCAGGGGCCTATGACAAAGGGGCGCCTCCCATTGAACGTTTAAAAAAAGAATTAAGTAAACAAATAAATAAGTAATAATTAAATTAAATTAATTAATTAATTAAGTTAACTAATCATAATTAGATTAATCTAACCACTAATTAACCTAATTAACTGTTAGTTAATTAATCAATCAATGACAGTGGGACCCACATGTTAGTTTGACTTAGTCAACTGGTTGTTTGACTGCTAACGTCATGCTGACGTCAGTAAGCACTATTCTGGATAATGTTGAATTAAAATAATTTAATAAATGCTAAAAATGATTTAAATCTTTTAAAATCAATATAAAATAAACCGTAGCTCAGATGGAAAAACTTTGTACATGAAAGTTGCTCAAAACGACGAGACAAATCTGAATACGCAGCCCGTTCATCCGCCACACATCCATAGCATAGCAAAAACGCAACTTCCCCCCTCCGATTCATCTGTTCGAAAACGCGAAACACCGGGGATATTTCCGCGGATGTTTCCCCCCTTCACCGGTATCACCTCATACTACGTTAGGGCACACCTAGCACCATTACTTGGCATGTCATGCATCGATATGCATCTGTTTGCATTGTATTCATTGTTTCTTCCCCCTCTTCTCTCAGGTAGACTACGAGACTAACGCCGCTGCTGGTGCCCCGGTCGACTACGTTGTTGACGACCCCTACTTGCCAGACAGGCAAGCCCCCCTTGATCACCAGATATCGCCTATTCTTCTCTTTACTGCTTGTATTAGAGTAGTGTAGCATGTTACTACTTTCCGTTAATCATATCCTGATGCATAGCCTGTCATGGTTGCTACAGTTATTGATACCTTACCTGCAATCCTAATTGCTTAGTATAGGATGCTAGTTTATCATCAGTGGCCCTACATTCTTGTCTGTCTGCCATGCTATACTATCAGGCCGTGATCACTCGGGAGGTGATCACGGGTATATACTTAAACATAATATATGATACTTGTGGTGACTAAAGACGGGTCGGCTCGAAGAGTACCCATGAGTGATTCACGGATTGGGTCCGAAAGGACGTTTGTCCCGACGACCCTCTGAGTGGATCTTTGTGGCGGAGCGACAGGATAGGTTGAGACCACCTAGGAGAGAGGTGGGCCTGGCCCTGGTCGGCGTCCGCGGTTATTTCAAAATAACACGCTTAACGATATCTTGGTATTTGATCTGAGTCTGGCCACTGGCCTATACGCACTAACCAACTACGCGGGAACAGTTATGGGCACTCGACGTCATGCTATCAACCGAAGCCTTCGTGATGTCAGCGACTGAGCGGCGCGTGCCGGATTGGATCGTAAGCCTGCTCTTGTATTAGGGGGGTAGGTCTGCTTCCGGCCGCCCATGCAACGTGCAGGTGTGCAATGGGCGATGGGCCCAGACCCCTGCGCCATAGGATTTAGACCGGCGTGCTGACCTCTCTGTTGTGCCTAGGTAGGGCTGCGATGTGTTGATCTTCCGAGGCCGGGCATGACCCAGGAAAGTGTGTCCGGCCAAAGGGGATCGAGCGTGTTGGGAAATGTGGTACACCCCTGCAGGGAAGTTTATCTCTTCGAATAGCCGTGTCCCTTGGTAAAAGGACGACCCGGAGTTGTACCTTGACCTTATGACAACTATAACCGGATACTTAATAAAATACACCCTTTCAAGTGCCAGATACAACCCGGTGATCGCTCTCTCACAAGGCGACGAGGGGAGGATCGCCGGCTAGGATTATGCTATGCGATGATACTTGGTGAACTTACCATCTACTCTCTTCTTCTGCTACAAGATGGAGGTTGCCAGAAGCGTAGTCTTTGATAGGCCTAGCTATCCCCCTCTTATTCTGGCCTTCTGCAGTTCAGTCCACATATATTACCCCTTTCATTTGATACATTGCATATGTAGTGTAGCTCCTTGCTTGCGAGTACTTTGAATGAGTACTCACGGTTGCTTTGCTCCCCCTTTTCCCCTTTTCTACACCCGATTGTTGCGACCAAATGATGGAGTCCAGGAGCCAGATGCCACCGTCGATGACGACTCCTACTACACTGGAGGTGCCTACTACTACGTGCAGGCCGCTGACGACGACCAGGAGTAGTTTAGGAGGATCCCAGACAGGAGGCCTGCGCCTCTTTCGATCTGTATCCCAGTTTGTGCTAGCCATCTTATGGCAACTTGTTTAACTTATGTCTGTACTCAGATATTGTTGCTCCCGCTGACTCGTCTATGATCGAGCTCTTGTACTCGAGCCCTTGAGTCCCCTGGCTTGTAATATGATGCTTGCATGACTTTTTTATTTGTAGAGTTGTGTTGTGATATCTTTCCGTGAGTCCCTGATCTTGATCGTACACATTTGCGTGTATGATTAGTGTACGGTCAAATCGGGGGCGTCACAAGTTGGTATCAGGAGCCGACTGCCTGTAGGAATCCCCCTTCCACACTCCTTGTCCGAAGTCGAGTCTAAACATTACCAAGTTTTTACTAACATGGCTGTGTGGCTTACGTGCCCTCGTCGCCATTGGGTGGTATTAGGATCTTTTATTCCTCGTCTTTACTCTAGGATTCTGATCTCTCTTTTATTCAGGTTAAATTATTTTACTAAATCTGACTCTAGGTTCTCGTAACTACTTCTCCCGGAGAGCCCCTTATCACAGATGATCGCCTACTGCACCAGAAGATTTTAAAGATACTCTCCGGTGATCCATCGGGACTTTGTGACCACCGCTTTTGCTATTCTCGACCACCGATAAATCCTTAAGGATAACTACTTACACTTGTCGCTTATACCTTCATACCTAGTTGCCCTTGTTATTACTTGATACCCAGAAAAATTCTCCGATATTTCGAGAATGCTTTGTGCCTACTGCTTGCAGCTCTTTTCTGCATTAATACCCCTACGGATAATTCCTTGCACTTACTGAGTGTCCACTCATTCCCAGTTGTTCTTGTCTTCCACAAAAGTCTTCGAAATCCCATTCGATCTTCCGAAAATCCTACGCAGCCTATTGCTCTTAAAATTCTTGCTGGCTCGCACTATGGTTAAACCCATAAGTCTCGTAATTTTATTGTCATCCCTTGTGATTATCATTTTGAGTCTGTTGATTCAATATGTTGCGAATGCTCACAATCCTCACTAAAAAAGCACGACTTAGAGGCATAACCGCATTGTAGGCATGTCACAAGAGGGGTAATCTTTACACACCCCATGTACTGAATAAGAAAGAGGTACAGAGTTGGCTTACAATCGCCACTTCACACAATACATAAATATAGCATTACATCATCCAGATACAATCAAGGTCCGACTATGGAACCAAAATAAAGACAACCCCAAATGCATAAGATCCCCGATCGCCCCAACTGGGCTCCACTACTGATCGTTTGGAAAAGAAACATAGTATCGTGCTGAGTCCTCATCAAACTCCCACTTGAGTTCAGTCGCATCCCCTGGAACGGTATCATCGGCACCTGCAACTGGTTTTGGAAGTAATCTGTGAGTCACGGGGACTCAGCAGTCTCACATCCTCGCGATCAAGACTATTTAAGCTTATGGGTAGGTAAAAGGTATGAGGTGGAGCTGCAGCAAGCACTAGCATATATGGTGGCTACCTTACGCAAGAGAGAGCGGGAAGAGAAGGCAACGCACATTTGAGAATCTATGATCAAGAAGTGATCCTAGGCTACTTACGTTCAAGCATAACACGAGACCGTGTTCTCTTCCCGGACTCCGCCGAAAAGAGACCATCACGGCTACACACGCTGTTGATCCATTTTAATTAAGTTAAGTTTCAAGTTCTTTACAACCGGACATTAACAAATTCCCATCTGCCCATAACCGTGGGCACGACTTTCAAAAGTTCAAATCCCTGTAGGGGTGTCCCAACTTAGCCTATCACAAGCTCTCACGGTCAATGAAGGATATTCCTTCTCCCAGGACGATCCAATCAGACTCGGAATCCCGGTTACAAGACATCTCGACAATGGTAAAACAAGACCAGCAAAGCCGTCCGAATGTGCCGACAAATCCCGATAGGAGCTGCACATATCTCATTCTCAGGGCACACCGGATGAGCCAGACATCGGGTTGGCATAGACCCTGGTTTCCCAGGGTGCGTCGGACATCACTCAGGTTGGACCAACACTTGGTCCGAGGGGGGGGGGGGTTAAAAATAAAGATGACCCTTGAGTCCGCGAAACCCAAGGGAAAAAGGCTAGGTGGCAAATGGTAAAACCAAGGTTGGGCCTTGCCGGAGGAGTTTTATTCAAGGCGAACTGTCAAGGGGTTCCCATTATAACCCAACCGCGTAAGGAACGCAAAATCTAGGAACATAACACTGGTATGACAGAAACTAGGGCGGCAAGAGTGGAACAAAACACCAGGCATAAGGCCGAGCCTTCCACACTTTACCAAGTATATATGTGCATTAAAGTAAACAAGATATAATAATGATATCCCAACAATAAACATGTTCCAAAAAGGAACAAACTCCAATCTTCACCTGCAACTAGCAACGCTATAAGAAGGGCTGAGCAAAGCGGTAACATAGCCAAACAACGGTTTGCTAGGACAAGGTGGGTTAGAGGTTTGACATGGAAATATGGGAGTCATGATAAAGCATGTGGTAGGTATCACGGCATAGGCATAGCAATAGAGCTAGCATCTAGCAAGCAAAGATAGAAGTGATTTTGAGGGTATGGTCATCTTGCCTGCAAACTTCTCCGAGTTGACATAAGCTTGATCCTCGTAAGCGTACTCAATGGGTTCCTCGATCACGTACTCGTCTCCCGGCTCTACCCAAAGCAAGAACACAAGCAAAAGGAACCACGATCAACCACGGTGCAATGCGCAAGCAACATGATGCAAAACATGGCATGATATGCGGGATGTGATATGCAATGCATAGGCATGCTCCGGAAGGAAAATATTGAACCAGGCCTCAACTTGTAAAACCAAGAGTTTCGCTGGAAAGATGAGTTGATTTCGGTTGAAATCGATATAAAGATCACCGGAATCGGATGCACGGTTTGCAA
The DNA here is from genome assembly GCF_018294505.1 of Triticum aestivum. Taxonomy (NCBI): domain Eukaryota; kingdom Viridiplantae; phylum Streptophyta; class Magnoliopsida; order Poales; family Poaceae; genus Triticum; species Triticum aestivum. The sequence continues at coordinate 237,438,842 of NC_057794.1, read as the reverse complement.
ATGGCAAGCGAAACAATAAAGGCACTATTCTGTGATTAACAACACGATGCCATCTAGAATGCAACAAGAAAAATAAGCTACTGCACTCTAACATAGCAACTCAGCACATGGAAGTGATCCACTCAAGATGCTTTACAAAAGATGAACACTGAGCTATGGCTAAATCACACAATAGCAGGTTCAAACAAGCATGGCAAAAGTGCAAAGATATCAGGTTCACAGACTTAGTGAAAATAACATGTCAGGATTTAACATCAGGAAGCAATGTTTATAGCAAGATAACAACATGCTACAGGAACATATTATGGCAAATCAAGGCATGGCATGAAACTACTCAAAGCATATAACAAAAGTCCCTTACTGACCATAAGCCAAAAAGGATCAGAAGATACAATTGCAACCATGTAAACATAGCAAGTTTCGTTAACAGATTCAGACTTAGCAGAAAACTGGACATGGCAGAAACAGAGTTACGTAGGCATGTTTGCGAGCTCGAAGCACTCACCACAAGGCATTGCATGACAAACTAAGCATACACCCAGCAAGAGGACATGATCAAGTAGCTAACCATGGCAAGAACAACCTCATAGCATGCATGGATAAACTACAACAACCTCGGCAAAATTGATTAACACGTAAACAATCTGTCAGGAACATTTTATAGCAAAAGTAGAGCAAGATTGAGTCATGCTAGGGTACTCCATAATTGCAAACAAATACATGGATGGATAGAACATAACAATATCTCAAAATCATCCTTAATGAACATGCTCAAAAGAGGCATGGATCACTCTGTAGCAACAAGAATACATGGCATAAAAATAACATCAGGGAAAAGACTTAGAAGAATTCTAAGTCCCTGAAATCAGCAACATCACGAGAGCTACTTTGCATGCTGGTGCTAGTCACCACATTGATCACAAAAATACATGGCATACACCCCTGTAAATATGGCATGGCATAGCCCAAAACACATGTAGGGCTCAAGTTCATAGGGGGCACACATTAATCATGGCAAAAATGACAAATGTCCATAATCTGTTAAGAAACAGAAACTAACATTACATAGCACTCTTGCAACAACATTTATGGCATCAAGGTGAACTCAAACAAGCATGGTGCAATGGAATGAATTGAAAATCACATCCAGACGAACAATTTGATATATTACACGCAAAAAACGGAGCTATGGATGCAAAGATACTACGTGATGAAAATGCCTAAAAATATTGAAAACTGGGGACTTGGAGAAAAACGAAAGTCAACCCTAGGCCTCTCAGATCCAGATCTGGCATGCAGTTCGAGGATCACCAGGGCTTCGCCGGAGAAGACGGGGCGGTGGCCGGAGCTTCGCCGGATTTGCTCGCCGGCAACGAGGAGTAGGTAGGCAGCGAGGAGGCAGCATCGGTGGAGGCGGCAACCAGTGGCGGCGAGGTCGGCGGTGGCCGGTCGGACGCGGTGGCGGTGGCGCGTCGGCGGCGGGGTCGCGGCGGCGGAGCTCGGGTTGCACGGAGGAAGCTCGCGGAGGAGAGCGGGCGGCGGACGCCGCACGGGCTGGGTGGGCCCCGCCTGGGCCCCGACGGGCCGGCGCGCGGGCAGGCGCGGCGATGTGGGGCGCGGCTCGCCACATGGCAGCGCGCGGTTGGACGAGGGGAGCTGGGCGGACATGTCCGTCGGTGGAGATTTCGTCCGGCGGCGGCGAGGGGAAAAATGTTAGGGTTTCATCCGGGATTTTCGGAGGGGAGCACCTATCTATAGATTCTGGGAGTTAGGAGAGTCCAAATGAGGTGCGGTTTTCAGCCACACGATTGTGATCGAACGACCGAGATGATGGAGTGGGTTTAGCTGGGTTTTGGGCCACTTTGGAGGGGTGTTGGGCTGCAACACACACGAGGCCTTTATGGTTCCTCAGTTAACTGTTGGAGTATCAAACGAAGTTCAAATGGCACGAAACATGACAGGCGGTCTACCGGTGGTAACCCAAGGCCATTTGGCAAGTCTCGGTCCAATCCGAGAACGTTTAACAGCCGCACACGAAAAGAGGCAAAAGGGGGACGCCGGAGGACATAGGAGTGCCGGAATGCAAAACGGACAACAGGGAAAATGCTTGGATGCATGAGATGAACACGTATGCAAATGCGATGCACATGATGACATGATATGAGATGCATGACATGGACAAAAGCAACACGAAGACAAAACCCAACCACAAGGGAATATCATAACTTAGTGCCGAAAATGGCGAGAGTTGGAATACAAATATGGCAAGTTACATACGGGGCGTTACAACACTCCACCACTACGAAAGGATATCGTCCCAAGATCTAGGACTGGAAAAACTCCAGATATCCGGAACGGAGGTGGTCCCCGCGTTCCCAGGTGGCTTCACGGTCGGAATGATGTGACCACTTCACTTTCAGGAATTTGATAGACTTGTTGTGAGTCTTGCGCTCAGTCTCTTCAAGAATAGCAACGGGATGCTCATGATAAGACATGTCTTCTTGGAGATTAATCTCTTAAAAGTTGATGGTGCGGTCAGGAGTCTTGAAACACTTGCGAAGCTGAGACACATGAAACACGTCATGCACATTTGCAAAGTTGGATGGAAGCTCAAGTTGATAGGCGAGATCGCCTCTTTTGCCAATGATCTTGAAAGGACCCACGTATCTAGGGGCAAGCTTCCCTTTGATACCGAAGCAATGAGTACCTTTCATTGGAGAGACGCGGAGGTAGACATGGTCTCCGATCTCGAAAGCCAAGTCATGATGCTTGCTATCATAGTAACTCTTCTGGCGCGATTGCGCGGCTTTGAGATTTTCACGAATGACTTTGCAAATTTCTTCAGCCTCTGTGATCAAGTCATTGCCAAGAAGTTGGCGTTCACCAGTCTCTGACCAATTAAGAGGAGTACGACACTTTCTGCCATAGAGAATCTCGAATGGGGCCTTGCCCGAACTCGCTTGGAAGCTGTTGTTGTAGGAGAACTCGGCATATGGAAGACAATCTTCCCACTTCATACCGAAAGAAATGACACATGCCCTGAGCATATCTTCAAGAATTTGATTGACTCGCTTGACTTGTCCACTAGTTTGAGGAAGAAAAGCTGTGCTGAAGCGAATGTTGGTGCCCATGGCCTTCTGGAAGGAATCCAAAACTTAGAAGTGAAGATGCTTCCATGATCTGAAGATATCAACTGCGGAATGTTGTGCAAAGAGACAATCCTGGAGGTATATAGCTCTGCCAACTGAGCTGCTGTGACAGATTCTTTAATAGGAAGAAAATGAGCCACTTTAGTGAGCTTGTCGATGACAACGAAGATAGCATCATTGCCACGCTTGGACTTGGGAAATCCAGTCACGAAGTCCATCTCAATATGGTCCAACTTCCATTCTGGAATGGCAAGAGGTTGGAGGAGACCAGCTGGCCGTTGGTGTTCTGCTTTCACTCTTCTGCAGACATCACATTCATTCATGAACTGAGCAATCTCGCGCTTCATTCGAGTCCACCAATACGACTGCTTGAGGTCATGGTACATCTTTGTACTCCCAGGATGAATAGAAAGGAGTGAATTGTGAGCCTCGTTCATGATGACTTTACGAAGGTCACCCTTAGGAACAATAATGCGATCCTCGAAGAATAGAGTATCCTTGTCATCAAGGCGATAACACTTGTACTTGGGTTGGCTCTTGGAAATCCCAATCTTCACCTTCTTCAACATAGCATCAAGAAGTTGAGCCTCACGAATCTGATCTTCCAAATTAGGAGAGACTTGGAGGTTGGCAAGGAATCCTTGAGGAACAACTTGGAGATTAAGTTTGCGGAAAGCTTCACAAAGATCCGGTTGGAAGGGCTTGAGAATCAAACTGTTGCAGTAAGCCTTCCTGCTAAATGCGTCAGCAATGACATTGGCCTTGCCTGGAGTATATTCAATACTCGGATTATACTCTTGAATCATTTCGACCCAACGAGTCTGCCTGAGGTTGAGGTTGGGCTGAGTGAAGATGTACTTGAGACTCTTATGATCAGTGAAGATGTCCACTTTTATTCCCAACAAGAGATGTCTCCATGTTAAAAGAGCATGGACAACTTCCGCTAACTCGAGGTCATGAGTGGGGTAGTTCTTTTCGTTGGGCTTCAACTGGTGAGATGTATAGGCCACAACTTTCTTCTCTTGCATTAACACAGCACCGAGACCTTGCAGGGAAGCATCACAGAAAACCTCGAATGGTTTGGATTCATCAGGAGGAGTTAGAACTGGAGCGGTGACTAACTTCTCTTTGAGGGTGTTGAAAGCTACGTTACATTCAGGCGTCCAGACATACTTCACATGCTTTTGGAGGAGGTTGGAAAGAGGCTTCACAATCTTTGAGAAATTCTCAATGAACCTTTGACAATAGCTTGTGACCCCAAGGAAGCTGCGGAGTTGCTTCACATTCTGAGGCGGTTCCCAATTCACAATTGCAGACACCTTCTCAGGATTAACAGCTATGCCCTTGGCGGAGATGATATGCCCAAGGTAGAGAACGTCATCGAGCCAAAACTCGCACTTTGAAAACTTCACATAGAATGATGTTCTCTGAGTTTGTCCAGCACCAATCTCAAGTGCTTGGCATGATCCTCCTTGTTCTTGGAAAAGACCAAAATGTCATCGAGATAGACCAAGACGAAGTCATTTGTGTAGGGGTTGAAGATGAAGTTCATCATGCGAGAGAATGTTGTTGAGCGTTGACAAGGCTGACAGACATGACAGTGTATTCATATGAACCATAGCTTTTCCTGAATGATGTCTTGGGAATATCTTGTTCACAAATGCGAATCGGATGATATCCCATACGGAGGTCAAGCTTGGAGAATACTTGAGCACCTTTGAGTTGTTCGAAAAGCTCATTGATGTTGGGAAGTGGGTACTTGTTCTTTATGGTCTTCTTGTTCAATGGACGGTAGTCGACGCAGAGTCGGTCCGTTCCATCCTTCTTCTTGACAAAAAGGACACCACAACCCCATGGAGAAGAACTCGGTCGGATCAGACCCATACGCTCTTGTATATCGAGTTGTTTCTTCAGCTCCTTCAACTCTTCTGGTCCAAGCTTGTAAGGACGTTTGCAAACAGGTTCCGTGCCAGGCTCGAGATCAATGATGAATTCAACTGGCCGGTGAGGAGGCATTCCTGGAAGCTCTTCTAGAAAGACGTCTTGATATTCACAAACGACTGGAATCTGAGAGATGGCATCCAGCTCGCCCTTCTCGTTGAGAGAAAACAGTCGAATGGTATCGTCACGAGCGACAAAGACAATCACATCCTCAGACGAGTGTGTCAATTATATCTGCCTGGCAGCACAATCAAGCTGAGCCTTGTGCTTAGAAAGCCAGTCCATGCTGAGAATTAGATCAATATCCGAGTTACCAAGAACAATTGGAGAGGACATAAACTTATAATCGCCCAACGTGATAGAAACATTCGGAACCATAGAGCTTGCGTTCATGAATTTACCCGGAGAGACAACTGATAACTGCCTAGGCAAATCTTGGAAAGGCAACTCATGCTTAGATGCAAATGGTCTTGAAATGAAACAATGTGATGCACCAGTATCAAAAAGGACTTTTGCAGGAATATCGTTAACAGGAAGGTTACCCATGATCACTTCTGATGAGTCCTCTGCCTGAGCTGCGTTCATAAAGTTTACCTTTGCAGACTTGGGATTATGCTTGACCACTGCATTGCTAGCAGATCTCACAGGAGGAGGAGGAAGACGCCTCTGGTTGAAGCATTTGTTTGCATAGTGACCCTTCTGCTCACACTTGTTGCACGTGAGCTCTGAGAGCGGACGGTGATACGGAGCACTTGATCTTGGAGCATGAGACGAAGCCTTGTTCTGAAAGCCTGGGTTGGGTGGGTGGGAAGATCCGTTGCCACCTTTGTTCTTCTACTGATAAGGCTGACGGAATGGAGGAGGAGGAGGCAACCAATACTTTTGTTGCTTAAGCATAGCAAAGTCATAGCAACATCAATCTCAGAACATAATGGATACTAGGAATCAAACCCTAACAAAACTAACTCAATTACATGATAAATCTCATCCAACCCATCACCGTCCAGCAAGCCTACGATGGAATTACTCACGCACGACGGTGAGCATCATGAAATTGGTGATGGAGGATGGTTAATGATGATGACGGCGACGAATCCCCCTCTCCGGAGCCCTGAACGGACTCTAGATCAGCCCTCCCGAGAGGTTTTAGGGCTTGGCAGCGGCTCCGTATCGTAAAACGCAATGATTTCTTCTCTCTGATTTTTTTCTCATCGAAACTCAATATATGGAGGTGGAGTTGGAGCTGGAGACGCAACAGGGGGCCCACGAGGTAGGGGGTGCGCCCTAGGGGGGGCGCCCCCACCCTCATGAGAAGGGTGTGGGCTCCCTGGTCTTCATCTTTGGCGAGGATTTTTTATTGTTTTTTCTAAGATGTTCCGTCGAGTTTCAGGTCATTCCGAGAATATTTGTTTTCTGCACATAAAATAACACCATGGTAATTCTGCTGAAAACAGCGTCAGTCCGGGTTAGTTCCATTCAAATCATACAAGTTAGAGTCCAAAACAAGGGCAAAAGTGTTTGGAAAAGTAGATACGATGGAGACGTATCAACTCCCCCAAGCTTAAACCCTTGCTTGTCCTCAAGCAATTCAGTTGACAAACTGAAAGAAAGAAAGAAAAACTTTTACAAACTCTGTTTGCTCTTGTTGTTGTAACTATGTCAAGCCAGCATTCAAGTTTTCATCATAGATCATAACTAACCACATTTACAATAATTCTCAGGTCTCACAATTACTCATGTCAATAGCATAATCAACTAGCAAGTCATAATAATAAATCTCGGATGACAACACTTTCTCAAAACAACCACAATATGATATAACAAGATGGTATCTTGCTAGCCCTTTCCGAGACCGCAAAACATAAATACAGAGCACCTTTAAAGATCAAGGACTAACTAGACATTGTAATTCATGGTAAAAGAGATCCAATCATAGTCATACCCAATATAAATTAATAGTGATGAATGCAAATGACGGCTGTGCTCTCCAGCTAGTGCTTTTTAATAAGAGGGTGATGACTCAACATAAAAGTAAATGGATAGGCCCTTCGCAGAGGGAAGCAGGGATTTGTAGAGGTGTCAAAGCTCGGTTTTGAAATAGACATAAATTGTATTTTGAGCGATATACTTTCATTGTCAACGTAACAACTAAGAGATGGCGATATCTTCCATGCTGAACACATTATAGGCGGTTCCCAAACAGAATGGTAAAGTTTATACTCCCCCTGCACCAACAAGCATCAATCCATGGCTTGCTCGAAACAACGAGTGCCTCCAACATACATCAGGTCCCAGGGGGAGTTTTGTTTGCAATTAATTTTGATTTAGTTTGCATAAAGCATGGGACTGGGCATCCCGGTGACCAGCCATTTTCTCGCGAGTGAGGAGCGGAGTCCACTCCTCTTGAGAATAACCCGCCTAACACGGAAGATAAGGACATCCTTGGTTGATACATGAGCTATTCGAGCATACAAAACAGAATGTTTATTTGAAGGTCTAGAGTTTGGCACATACAAATTTACTTGGAACGGCAGGTAGATACCGCATATAGGTAGGTATGGTGGACGCATCTGGAATAACTTTGGGGTTTAAGGGATTGGATGCACAAGCAGTATTCCTGCTTAGTACAGGTGAAGGCTAGCAAAAGACTGGGAAGCACCCAACTAGAGAGAGACAACAACCATGTACATGCATTAAAATTAATAAATATTGGATGCAGGCATGAGTAGGATATAATCCACCATGAACATAAATATCGTGAAGGCTATGTTGATTTTGTTTCAACTACATGCGTGAACATGTGCCAAGTCAAGTCACTTAAATCATTCAAAGGAGGATACCACCCCAGCATACCACATCATAATCATCTCAATAACATGTTGGCACACAAGGTAAACCATTATAACTCATAGCTAATCAAGCATGGCACAAGCAACTATGATCTCTAATTGTCATTGCAAACATGTTTATTCATAATAAGCTGAATCAAGAACGAGGGACTCATCATATTTAAAAAAACAAAAGAGGCCGAGTTCATACCAGCTTTTCTCATCTCAGTCAGTCCATCATATATCATCATAATTGCCTTTCACTTGCACGACCAAACGGTGTGAATAATAATAAGAGTGTACATGCATTGGACTAAGCTGGAATCTGCGAGCATTCAATAAACAGGAGAAGACAAGGCAATCTGGGCTCTTGGTTAAATCAACAATAATGCATATAAGAGCCACTTCAACAATTTAATTATGGTCTTCTCCTATTGGCCCCCAAAGAAAAGAAAAGAAATAAAACTATTTACACGGGAAAGCTCCCAACAAGCAAAAGAAGAACGGGAAATATTTTTGGGTTTTCTTTTTAATTATTACTACTACAGTAGAAAATAAACTACTACTATTTTTTTGGTTTTTCTTAAGGTTTAACAAACACACAAGAAGAAAGCAGGAAAAAGAAAATAAACTAGCATGGATATTACAGTGAAAAAGTATGAGCACCGACATTTAGCAATGAGTGTGTGTGAGCATAAATGTAATGTCGATGAGAAATACGTACTCCCCCAAGCTTAGGCTTTTGGCCTAAGTTGGTCTATGGCCACGGCTGGCCTGGGGGATATCCATAATAATAGTTGTTGGGGTCGTACTGTGATGAGGAGGAATAGTTGGGATCATACTGATGTGCAGCGGTTATCACCTGCTGAGCTGCAGCGTGCAGGCGAGCTGCCTCCGCTCTCCTCTCGTACTCTTCTGCCTCCTCTCTGGTAATAACATATCTTCCTTTTGCCTGTGAATCAAAGAAGGCAGGAGCAGGGAGAGTAATACGGAAAACACGTCATTTATCAAAAATTAAACGATATAAGAGAGGTGATTCAGGCCTCTCGACAAACTGGTGCGAAGCCATAGAGTCATAATCTAAATATGCAGGAGGCAACTCCATATCACCCTCACGAATGTCTATCTCAAGAAAATGAGCTAAGCGGGTTGCATAAATTCCTCCAAAGAAATCTCCATTATGTCTATTATGATGCAACCTACAAGCTACAATGGCGCCCATATGATAAGATTGGTCTCCTAACACAGCACTCCTAAGAATGCTAAGATCAGGGACGCACATGTGACATGCTTCATCCTTAGCATTTATGCATCTACCGATGAAGAGAGCAAAATAATGTATAGCAGGAAAGTGAATGCTCCCTATGGTAGCCTGCGTTATATCTCTAGATTCCCCCACAGTTATACTAGCAAGAAAGTTTCTAAATTCAGATTTAGGGGGATCCCTAACACTACCCCATGATGGAAGTTCACAAGCAGAAGTGAAATCCTCTAGGTCCATGGTATAAGATTTGCCATAAAGATCAAACATGACTGAAGGAGAATTCCGCGAAGATGAATACTCAAACCTCCTCACAAATGAACTTGTGAGATCATGGTACTGGGGGCATTTGTTAGCCTCAAAATCCTCAAGACCGGCATTGCGCAAATATGCTTTGAATTCTTCTTTAATTCCCGCACGGTCCATAAAATTTTCCGATGGCCATTCGCAAGGCCGTACTGGAGCATCTCTTGGTGGATCCTCGTCAGCATCGCGCATAGCAATCCTGGGTCCTTGCTTCTTAGAGGAACCACCTCGGAACATCTTCCTAAACATATTGTTTTTCTCTGTAAAATTCTGAAATTTTTAGTAACTTCAAAATAAAAGTAAACCAACTTCATTAAAACTGATAGCAACTAGTCCTACAAGTGCCTAGAGCCTATATCAAGCATTAGAACTACTTGGAACCATATAAATTTGACATGCAAGCTCAAGAACATGGTCACCTAAGCAGCACAAATTTGCAAAGAATAAAACACTAGAACAAAAACTAATTGGACCAATGGAGGATTCACCTACCAAGGAACAATCTCCCCAAGCAGTTTTGCGAGAGGTGCTTTGAGCAAGGAGATCAAAAATCACAGCAAAAGTGGCTGGAACTCGTGCTTGAGTTGGTTTTTTGGGTTTGTGTGAGATAGAGGAAGAAGATGGGTGCTGGGATAACTGGAGGAGGGCCACCGTGGGCCCACGAGGTAGGGGGCGCGCCCTAGGGGGGGCGCCCACCACCCTCGTGGCCAGGTGGCAGCTCCTCCTGCGGTAATTTTTGCACAGTAAATCCTCAAATATTCCCGAAAAAATCATATTAAATTGGCATGTCATTCCGAGGACTTTTATTTTTAGGATATTTTTATATTGCACGGATAAGTCAGGAAACAGACAGAAAAATACTATTTTTACTTTATTTCTACTAATTAACATAAAATATAGAGAGGGTACAGAAGGTTGTGCTTCTAGTTTCATCCATCTCATGCTCATCAAAAAGAATCCACTAACAAGGTTGATCAAGTCTTGTTAACAAACTCATTCCGATAATCATGAAACCGGAGAAATTTCGAATAACACTAAGTTACCTCAACGGGGATATGCACATCCCCAATAATAAGAATATCATATCTCTTCTTGACAGTAGGAAGAGGAAATTCAAAACCTCCAAATATAGTCGATGGAATTTTTCCAATAGAGTTGATACTATGAACTTGAGGTTGTTTCCTCAGAAAGTGTACCGTATGCTCATTACCATTAACATGAAAAGTGACATTGCCTTTGTTGCAGTCAATAACAGCCCCTGCAGTATTAAGAAAAGGTCTTCCAAGAATAATAGACATACTATCATCCTCGGGAATATCAAGTATAACAAAGTCCGTTAAAATAGTAACGTTTGCGACCACAACAGGCACATCCTCGCAAATACCGACAGGTATAGCAGTTGATTTATCAGCCATTTGCAAAGATATTTCGATAGGTGTCAGCTTATTCAAGTCAAGTCTACGATATAAAGAGAGGGGCATAACACTAACACCGGCTCCAAGATCACATAAAGCAGTTTTAATATAATTTCTTTTAATGGAGCAAGGTATAGTAGGTACTCCGGGGTCTCCAAGTTTCTTTGGTATTCCATCCTTAAAAGTATAATTAGCAAGCATGGTGGAAATTTCAGCTTCCGGTATCTTTCTTTTATTAGTAATGATATCCTTCATATATTTAGCATAAGGATTTGTTTTAAGCACATCAGTTAATCGCATACGCAAAAAGATAGGCCTAATCATTTCAGCAAATCTCTCAAAATCCTCATCATCCTTTTTCTTATATGGTTTCGAAGGAAAGGGCATGGGTTTCTGAACCCAAGGTTCCCTTTCTTTACCATGTTCCCTAGCAACAAAGTCTCTTTTATCATAACATTGATTCTTTGATTGTGGGTTATCAAGATCAACAACAGGTTCAATTTCTACATTATCATTACTGGGTTGAGCATCATCATGAACATCATCATTAATATTTTTACTTGGTTCATGTTCATTACCAGATTGTGTTTCAACATCAGACATAGAAATATCATTTGGATTATCAGGTGGTTCAGCAATAGGTTCACTAGAAGTTTGCACAGTTCTATCATTTTTCTTTTTCTTCTTTTTAGAAGAACTAGGAACATCAATATTATTTCTTTGAGAATCTTGCTCGATTCTCTTAGGGTGGCCTTTAGGATACAAAGGTTCCTGAGTCATTCTACCAGTTCTAGCAGCCACTCTAACAGCATAATCACTTTTCTTACTATTCATTTCATCAAGCACTTCTTTTTGAGCCTTAAGTACTTGTTCTACTTGAGTGGTAACCATAGAAGCATGTTTGCTAACAAGTTTAAGTTCACCTTAAATATCAGCCATATAATCACCCAAGTATTTAAGCATATCAGAATCATATTTCAATTGTCTACCAAAATAAGCATTGAAATTTTCTTGTTTGACAATAAAATTATCAAACTCATCAAAGCATTGCCTAGCAGGCTTAGAGTGAGGGATATCACCTTCATCAAATCTATAGAGAGAATTTACCTTTACTACCTGTGTCGGGATATCGGGATCAGGAGGTTCTTCAGTAAATAAATAATTAAGATCATATGTTTCTTCAACAGGCGGTATATTAAGACCATGTATTTCTTCAATAGGAGGTAAATTCTTAACATCTTCAGCTTTAATACCTTTTTCTTTCATAGATTTCATTGCCTCTTGCATATCTTCGGGGCTGAGAAATAGAACACCTCTCTTCTTCGGAGTTGGTTTAAGAATAGGCTCAGTAATTGGAGCAGGAGTTGGCTCAGGAGTTGGCTCAGGAGGTGCCCAATTATTTTCATTTGTCAACATATTATTCAATAGAATTTCAGCATCATCCGGTGTTCTTTCCGTAAAAAGAGAACCAGCACAACTATCCAGGTAATCTCTGGAAGTATCGGTTAGTCCATTATAAAAGATATCAAGTATTTCAGGTTTCTTAAGAGGATGATCAGGCAAAGCATTAAGTAACTTGAGAAGCCTCCCCCAAGCTAGTGGGAGACTCTCTTCTTTAATTTGAACGAAGTTGTATATTTCCCTCAAAGCAACTTGTTTCTTATGAGCAGGGAAATATTTAGCAGAGAAGTAATAAATCATATCCTCGGGACTACGCACACAACCAGGATCAAGAGAATTAAACCATATCTTAGCATCACCCTTTAATGAGAACGGAAATATTTTGAGTATATAAAAGTAATGCGATCTCTCATCATTAGTGAACAGGGCAGCTATATCATTTAACTTAGTAAGATGTGCCACAATAGTTTCAGATTCATAGCCATAAAACAGATCAGATTCAACCAAAGTAATTATATCAGGATCAACAAAGAATTCATAATCCTTATCAGGAACACAAATAGGTGAAGTAGCAAAAGTGGGGTCGGGTCTCATTTTATCTCTAAGTGATTCTTTGTTCCATTTAATTAATAACCTCTTAAGCTCATATCTATCTTTGCAAACTAAAATAGCGGCAGAAGATTCCATATCAAAAATATAACCCTCAGGAATAACATGCATATTTTCATCATCACTATCATCATCGTATTCAGATTCAATAATTTCTTTTTCTCTAGCCCTAGCAATTTGTTCATCAAGAAATTCACTAAGGGACACAGTAATATCAGGCATAGAAGTAGTTTCATCATAAGTATCATGCATAGCAGAAGTGGCATCATCAATAACATGCGACACATCAGAACGAATAGCAGAAGCAGGTGTAGGTGTCGCTAACTTACTCATAACAGAAGGTGAATCAAGTGCAGAGCTAGATGGCAGTTCCTTACCTCCCCTCGTAGTTGAGGGATAGATCTTGGTTTTTGGATCTCTCAAGTTCTTCATAGTGTCCAGCAGATATAAATCCCAAGTGACTCAAAGAATAGAGCTATGCTCCCCGGCAACGGCGCCAGAAATTAGTCTTGATAACCCACGAGTATAGGGGATCGCAACAGCTTTCGAGGGTAGAGTATTCAACCCAAATTTATTGATTCAACACAAGGGGATCCAAAGAATATTCTCAAGTATTAGTAGCTGAGTTGTCAATTCAACCACACCTGGAAACTTAGTATCTGCAGCAAAGTGTCTAGTAGCAAAGTAATATGATAGTGGTGGTAGCGGCAACAAAAGTAAAGACAACAAAAGTAATGTTTTTGGTATTTTGTAGTGATTGTAACAGTAGCAGCGGGAAAGTAAATAAGCGAGAACCAGTATATGGAAAACTCGTAGGCACCGGATCAGTGATGGATAATTATGCCGGATGCGGTTCATCATGTAACAGTCATAACATAGGGTGACACAGAACTAGCTCCAATTCATAAATGTAATGTAGGCATGTATTCTGTATATAGTCATATGTGCTTATGGAAAAGAACTTGCATGACATCTTTTGTCCTACCCTCCCGTGGCAGCGGGGTCCTATTGGAAACTAAGGGATATTAAGGCCTCCTTTTAATAGAGAACCAGAACAAAGCATTAGCACATAGTGAATACATGAACTCCTCAAACTATGGTCATCACCGGGAGTGGTCCCGATTATTGTCACTTCGGGGTTGCCGGATCATAACACATAGTAGGTGACTATAGACTTGCAAGATAGGATCAAGAACTCACATTTATTCATGAAAACATAATAGGTTCGGATCTGAAATCATGGCACTCGGGCCCTAGTGACAAGCATTAAGCATAGCAAAGTCATAGCAACATCAATCTCAGAACACAATGGATACTAGGGATCAAACCCTAACAAAACTAACTTTATTACATGATAAATCTCATCCAACCCATCACCGTCCAGCAAGCATATGATGGAATTACTCACGCACAGCGGTGATCATCATGAAATTGGTGATGGAGGATGGTTGATGATGACGACGACGACGAATCCCCCTCTCCGGAGCCCCGAACGGACTCTAGATCAGCCCTCCCGAGAGGTTTTAGGGCTTGGCGGCAGCTCCGTATCGTAAAACGCGATGATTTCCTCTCTCTGATTTTTTCTCATTGAAACTCAATATATGGAGGTGGAGTTGGAGTCGGAGACGCAACAGGGGGCCCACGAGGTAGGGGGGCGCGCCCTAGGGGGGCGCACCCCCCACCCTTGTGAGAAGGGTGTGGGCCCCCTGGTCTTCATCTTTGGCGAGGATTTTTTATTGTTTTTTCTAAGATGTTCCGTGGAGTTTCAGGTCATTCCGAGAATATTTGTTTTCTGCACATAAAACAACACCATGGTAATTCTGCTGAAAACAGCGTCAGTCCGGGTTAGTTCCATTCAAATCATACAAGTTAGAGTCCAAAACAAGGGCAAAAGTTTTTGGAAAAGTAGATACGATGGATACGTATCATTGGACCAACACTTAGAGAAGCACTGGCCCGGGGGGGTTAAAAATAAAGATGACCCTTGAGTCCGCGAAACCCAAGGGAAAAAGGCTAGGTGGCAAATGGGAAAACCAAGGTTGGGCCTTGCTGGAGGAGTTTTATTCAAGGCGAACTGTCAAGGGGTTCCCATTATAACCCAACCGCGTAAGGAACGCAAAATCAAGGAACATAACACCGGTATGACGGAAACTAGGGCGGCAAGAGTGGAACAAAACACCAGGCATAAGGCCAAGCCTTCCACACTTTACCAAGTATATAGGTGCATTGAAGTAAACAAGATATAATAATGATATCCCAACAATAAACATGTTCAAAAAAGGAACAAACTCCAATCTTCATCTGCAATTAGCAACACTATAAGAAGGGCTGAGCAAAGCGGTAACATAGCCAAACAATGGTTTGCTAGGACAAGGTGGGTTAGAGGTTTGACATGGCAATATGGGAGGGATGATAAAGCATGTGGTAGGTATCGCGGCATAGGCATAGCAATAGAGCGAGCATCTAGCAAGCAAAGATAGAAGTGATTTCGAGGGTATGGTCATCTTGCCTGCAAAGTTCTCTGAGTTGACGTAAGCTTGATCCTCGTAAGCGTACTCAATAGGTTCCTCGATCACGTACTCGTCTCCCGGCTCTACCCAAAGCAAGAACACAAGCAAAAGGAACCACGATCAACCACGGTGCAATGCGCAAGCAACATGATGCAAAAAACATGGCATGATATGCGGGATGTGATATGCAATGCATAGGCATGCTCCGGAAGGAAAAGATTGAACCAGGCCTCAACTTGGAAAACCAAGAGTACCGCTGGAAAGATGAGTTGATTTCGGTCGAAATCGATATAAAGATCACCAGAATCGGATGCACGGTTTGCAAATGGCAAGCGAAGCAATAAAGGCACTATTCTGCGATTAACAGCACGATGCCATCTAGAATGCAACAAGAAAAATAAGCTACTGTACTCTAACATAGAAACAAAGCACATGGCAGTGGTCCACTCAAGATGCTTTACAAAAGATGAACACTGATCTACGACTAAATCACACAATAGCAGGTTCAAACAAGCATGGCAAAAGTGCAAAAGATATCAGGTTCACAGACTTAGTGAAAATAACATGTCAGGATTTAACATCAGGAAGCAATGCTTAGAGCTAGATAACAACATGCTACAGGAACATATCATGGCAAATCAAGGCATGGCATGAAACTACTCAAAGCATATAACAAAAGTCCCTTACTGACCATAAGCCAAAAAGGATCAGAGGATACAATGGCAACCATGTAAACATAGCAAGTTTCGTTAACATATTCAGACTTAGCAGAAAACTGGACATGGCAGAAACAGAGTTACATAGGCATGTTTGCGAGCTCGAAGCACTCACCACAAGGCATTGCATGACAAACTAAGCATACACCCAGCAAGAGGACATGATCAAGTAGCTAACCATGGCAAGAACAACCTCATAGCATGCATGGATAAACTACAACAACCTCGGCAAAATTGATTAACACGTAAACAATCTGCCAGGAACATTTTATAGCAAAAGTAGAGCAAGATTGAGTCATGCTAGGGTACTCCACAATTGCAAACAAAGACATGGATGGATAGAACATAACAATATCTCAAAATCATCCTTAATGAACATGCTCAAAAGAGGCATGGATCACTCTGTAGCAACAAGAATACATGGCATACAAATAACATCAGGGAAAAGACTTAGAAGAATTCCAAGTCCCTGAAATCAGCAACATCACGAGAGCTACTTTGCATGCTTGTGCTAGTCACCACATTGATCACAAAAATACATGGCATACACCCCTGTAAAGATGGCATGGCATAGCCCAAAACACATGTAGGGCTCAAGTTCATAGGAGGCACACATTAATCATGGCAAAAATGACAAATGTCCATAATCTGTTAAGAAACAGAAACTAACATTACATAGCACTCTTGCAACAGCATTTAGGGCATCAATATGAACTCAAACAAGCATGGTGCAATGGAATGAAATGAAGATCACATCTAGACGAACAATTTGATATATTACACGCCCAAAACGGAGCTATGGATGCAAAGATACGACATGATGAAGATGCCTAAAAATATTGAAAACTGGGGACTTAGAGAAAAACAAAGTCAACCCTAGGCCTCTCAGATCTAGATTTGGCACGCAGTTCGAGGATTGCCGGGGCCGGAGCTTCGTCGGATTCGCTCGCCGGCGACTAGGAGCAGGGAGGCGGCGAGGAGGCGGCATCGGTGGAGGCGGCGACCGGTGGCGGTGAGGTCGGCGGTGTCGGTGGAGGCGGCGACCGGTGGCGGCAAGGTCGGTGGTGGCCGGTCGGACGCGGTGGCGGTGGCGCGCCGGCGGCGGGGT
Organism: Triticum aestivum; assembly: GCF_018294505.1. Taxonomy (NCBI): domain Eukaryota; kingdom Viridiplantae; phylum Streptophyta; class Magnoliopsida; order Poales; family Poaceae; genus Triticum; species Triticum aestivum. Next base: position 237,421,598 of record NC_057794.1, on the reverse strand, counting down.
CGCGGCGGCGGCGCTCGGTTGGCGCGGAGGAAGCTCGCGGAGGAGAGCGGGCGGCGGGCGGCGGACGCCGGGCCGGGAGGGCCCCGCCTGGGCCCCGGCGGGCCGGCGCAGCGATGTGGGGCGCGGCTCGCCATGTGACAGCACGCGGTTGGTCGGGGGGAGCGGGGCGGACGTGTCCGTCGGTGGATATTTCGTCCGGCGGCGGCGAGGGGAAAAATGTTAGGGTTTCATCCGGGATTTTCGGAGGGGAGCACCTATTTATAGATTCTGGGAGTTAGGAGAGTCCAAATGAGGTGCGGTTTTCGGCCACGCGATCGTGATCGAACAACCGAGATGATGGAGGGGGTTTAGCTGGGTTTTGGTCCACTTTGGAGGGGTTTTGGGCTGCAACACACACAAGGCCTTTACGGTTCCTCGGTTAACCGTTGGAGTATCAAACGAAGTCCAAATGGCACGAAACTTGACAAGCGGTCTACCGGTGGTAACCCGAGGCCGCTTGGCAAGTATCGGTCCAATCCGAGAATGTTTAACACGCTCACACAAAAAGAGGCAAAAGGGGGACGCAGGAGGACATAGGAGTGCCGGAATGCAAAACGGACAACGGGGAAAATGCTCGGATGCATGAGACGAACACGTATGCAAATGCGATGCACATGATGACATGATATGAGATGCATGACATGGACAAAAGAAAAATGAAGACAAAACCCAACCATGAGGGAATATCATAACTTAGTGCCGAAAATGGCAAGAGTTGGAATACAAATATGGCAAGTTACATACGGGGCCTTACAGCATTGCTTCTGATCTCTTGTCTTGGAATTCATAATTCCTTTACATTTGAGCTTTGAGTTAGTCAGTTGTTTCTATAATCCGATGCACTTGCATTCCTTCTTCCTTTGATAGAGTACCGATACTACATCAACTCCGTTGTAGACCACCAGACCTCTTGTTGGATTATTATCCGACAATGTCCTCCATATTCAAATAACTTTGTGAGCCTTTCCACGGATATATAAAGCCTTTGGTAAATTGTATCCTCTGCTTTCTCAACCATGCTCTATTTTCGAGCTGGTGGTATTTACTATTGAAGCTTGTGGTATATGTTTCCATGATACCCTGACGGGTTGAACCTATGCCTTCCTTAATATGTGTGAACTCGAAAGTTTTCGCGAGTCCTACTCTTCTGGTATTTTGCTAGATAAAATTTCAACACTACAACTTCTTCGAAAGTGAGAGGTGAATGGAAGGTTATACATTAAAGAAGTGGGAGTCGACCTTGAACTTTGTGTTCATGCCCATGAAAATGATGTAGACCATCTCAGAAGCTTCTTGCAAAATGATTATCCAGCTGTATGATTCTTTCGGTATTCTTGAAATTGATTCCTTACAGTTATGGTTTCGACCATGCTGTCCTGATCTAATATATCTGATGGGAATTCATTCTAGTGCCTCGTCTATTTTTGGCAAGGTTGAAGTATCTACTGTCATAGGACAATAACCCGGTTCTACTTCTATCATGTTCTACCTTCGAGTATTACCCCCTGGTATCTCGAAGATGTCCTGCCATTGCACCACATCTTACTAACTTTGTTGAAGTAATGTCTTTCCTTGTCGTAATCACTCTACGAGTACTGGGTTGTTGTCAACCGAGGACCCCGACTAGTGAAATTATCCCGCACTACAAATCAAATACCCCTAGTATTTTTACTAGGAAATTCTGAACTCAATCTGGTCATTCCTAGACTATCGGTTGCATCTTGGTCTTGATACCTTTCACTGTGCTACCTCGTCCTTCTCTGGTGCACGAATTCTTCAGTGTGTGAGCACGACTTACGTCGAGCTTTCAACATCATGTTGCTTGTCTTGAAAGGCAACTTTGGTTCCGAGCTTGCATCTTATATATTGGTCCTATAACTTGCCACTTCGTCATTCCCTTGCTTGTTGCTGTTGTTGTTTGATTGCATCCTCTTGAAACCTCCCGGCAAATGTGTCGGATCACCTTCAAAACTTTGACTTCTTCCGAGATGCCAACTGTGTTCATGATGAGAAATACCCTCCTTGCCCTCGATGATTTTTATTATCATCGACAACATCCTGGACTTCCTTTCATCACGAACTTGTCCACATTATGAATACAACTTTCTCTCCAGCTAGTGTTGTGTTCTACCTTGAAGTATTACTGTCTTTTCTCTCAAGAATGTTGTGGGGATTGCTCCACCTCTTAGAAATTCTCGGTATGGTGATACTCACCATCACCATTCTTCCTTGGTCCCCTTGTTGTTTTTAACCAGGTTATCAATATGCTAATGATGCTGCTTGAGTTCTGGACTTCTAGCAACCCTATTGCTTTGAAGTTAACGTTCGATAGTTCGTTCTTAGACTATTGGTTATTAAATCATCATTCTAACATTGATCTTGCTGCCTAAGGTCATATTTCAGGCACACCTTTCAACTAATGATTTGATGGTGTATGTTTTCCTCGAGCATACAACATTATATCATTTGAATTGACAAGTGTCATCTTCTTGTTCACATTATTGTGGAAATCCATCTGTTTGGAATTCTCGATTAATTGTCACTGAGCCCATCAGCCACCTCCTCATCCCCTCCTTAGTTTAATGATGAACTATTGTTTCAGGAACCCGCTCCCATAGTTCATTTCCTGAGAATCTTGCAATATCATTTCGCCGATTTGTGTTGCACCTTTTCTTCTCGGACATCCCGAGTCTGAGGTATTCTGACAGCAATTAGATCTGAATCTCGGTCGTATATGATGGTTGGAACATATTTTCAAGAGTTATAACATTGGTCCTTATATGACCCGGTAAGGTGATGTCATGCCTAGCACACCTGGCCGGAGGACCTATTGTTATAGTTTCCTTTTTAGCAAGGTTAACCATTCTTCCATGAGGAAATTGTAAGACTTATTCTATAAGTTGTTCCTGATGGATCCTTTGTGTATCCAAAGTCTGATCTCTACCCAGTGACCATGTCAATGCTATCTCGAAGCATGTTAGCAGTACTCCATTTTTTAATAAAAACATTGGAAGCACAATGCTAAAATTTCCTTATTAATTATCCAAACACCATTGTATGGGTAATGTCATGAAATTTCTCTCCACTCACCTAAAGGGTTTTCTACTTTATATCCTATCATGGTTATCATGCTCTGCTTGTCCTTGGGAAGGATATACCCCTGAAATATGTGTTTAAACACATTTTCCTTTCCATTGTTCTATTTAATCTGATGATACATTTTCCTTTCCATTGTTTGGTTTAAACTTTCTTGTGATCTATATGATCTAAGCAGTAATATTCTACTGCTTTTGTAAACACCTCAGTGTACAATTCTGTCAGAAAGACCCTATTACTTTTGTTGATGACATTCCAGTAACCATCGATGGACGAGAAACTTGCCTACTGGTCAGCCTCGTTCAACGAGCAGGAAAATGGTTCTCTTCGTCCCTCGCCCTTCGTACCGATGTTGTTGCCGACATAACCAACAGACTATCTTCTGGCATGCCTTGCTTACATGATCGTGCAAGATGTCACCGCCCTTCCTACTTTTAACCCACATGGTGGGCCCATAACCCACAGTTCCACAGGATCGAAACCTGACTCTCCTGTACACCTTGTTGACAAAGTTATCCCTTGCTCTTGGTTTCGTAGGTAATTCGCGAGCCACCTTCCTAACGATCTATTCTGGTATCATATGCAATACCTATTCTCGTTGCTCTAAACCCCTTTTCACACTCTGTTTCAGGCAACGAGCGATTGCATGCCCGCTCGGGACTTCTCATGCGACCTTCATACTTTGCTCTCGATATATTATTAAGTTTCAGTTTGAGAGTTACTTTCCGCCACCTCCCCCGATGTTATCTACCAGATACACAACCTTGCAGAGATCCTTTCTCCCGGAATACCCCCCTTATTATTTCGTAAGTACGATGGAGATCCTGAAGAAAGGATGCTGACTTCATCATGATGACCTGAAGCAGAAAAATGAAGACATCAATGTAATGGATCGACCACTTCGAGAAGAGCAACTAAGACCGAGAACACTCGTTAGAATTTCGTAACTAGAACTTTCCCCTTACTCCCCCTCTTAAATCTCGGCACGAGTTTTCTTGTAGTGGAGGAGATTTGTAACACCCCAAGTGTCATGCTACAGTGACCTCACACTAATGTTTCCATTTCATCAAATTTGACTAGGCCAAATTGCCACTTGAGTAAAATCAAAGTCAAATTCAATTTTAAAATACAAGTCAAATTATTAGTTCTTCAAACTGTAAGTCAAAATTTTTCGTTGGGTACCAGATATTCATGAACTAATTATCATGAATGAACCAACATTATTTGGATACTGAAAATGCCCACAATCTAAATTAAACAAATCCAGCAACATTAATTTGAGCAATTTCAAATTTAAACAAATAATTATATTATTCAAAATAAAATGAAACTCTCTGTGCTAGATCAAAGCATTGCCTACTAAGTTGTGTGACCTATTTCATCTGCAACAATTTTTTGTTGCTATTAAAAGAAAATACAAAACAACACAAAATAAAAGAAAACAGTAAATAGGTAAAATGGAAAGAAAAGAGACTAGACTACACATTGCACTGTCGGCCCAGCCCACCAGGAGATCTCCTTCCTCCTCCTATTCACCCAAGCGTCATGGACGCAGAGTGCCCGTCCATGGCAAGGATCGCCACGCGCCGCCCATCTGGTGAGCCGTGGAGGGGATAAGGCCGCGCCTAGCCTCCTCTCCATCGCGGTCAAACCCTAGCACCACTTTCCCTCGGTCGCCTTTCTCCCTCTCTCGTTCGTCCGCACCCGAGAGCAGCCACCGCCGTGCCCTTGTCGATTCCGCGGACACCGGCCACTCCAAGACACGAGAGGGCGGCCAGGAGCTCCAACGTGGTCGCCCTCATCGACCCCGGGCATCGCTTCGAGCCGGAGCGCCGCGAAGCCGACACCATCATCGTCTCCTCCGCCTCGGTCGCCACTGCCGCCTTCGATTCGGTCAGCTCCCGCTGTCGGTGTCAAAACCGGCGGATCTCGGGTAGGGGGTCCCGAACTGTGCGTCTTGGATCGATGGTAACAGGAGACGGGGGACACGATGTTTACCTAGGTTCGGGCCCTCTCTATGGAGGTAATACCCTACGTCCTGCTTGATTGATCTTGATGAATATGAGTGTTACAAGAGTTGATCTACCACGAGATCGTAATGGCTAAACCCTAGAAGCCTAGCCTGTATGACTATGGTAATGAATATATCCTTTCCGGACTAACCCCTCTGATTTATATAGACACCGGGGGGATCTAGGGTTTACATAGAGTCGGTTACATAAGAAGGAATCTTCATAATCGGTTGCCGAGCTTGCCTTCCACGCCAAGGAGAGTCCAATCCGGACACAGGTACAGTCTTCGGCCTTCATGTCTTCACAGCCCATCAGTCCGGCCCATGGATAATAGGCCGGACGCCCGAGGACCCCTTAGTCCAGGACTCCCTTAGTAGCCCCTGAACCTAGCTTCAATGACGAGGAGTCCGGCACGCAGATTGTCTTCGGCATTGCAAGGCGGGTTCCCTTCTATCCGAACTTCAAGATAGTCTTCGGATACGATGATAGTATCCGAACCTGTCACACACACCATACATAACCGCAGAGAGAATATATATTTTCACACGAGTCTAATCTGCTGATGACCTCACGTCTGTCCGCTCATAATTTTGAACCTTTTTCGTCTGGCACTCCATGTTTCGAGATGCGGTTGCCATGGGCACATCTTGTCGAAGCAGAGATCGTGTCCCCTTATTGTGGGATTCTCATCAATACGGGCGTGGGCGACCCAACTGTGCCATTTGCACGACCCTTGGGACTAGGCGAGTGTAAGACGAGTGGGAAGACGTTTGATATTCCTGGCCTTTATAAGGGGATAAGGATTCCCTTTCTTTACCCACACCCCTGCTCCTCCTTAGTCCTTCCATCCCTGAGCTCCAACGCCCAAGCTTTTAGCTTTTCCCTCGTCCGAGAAAGCACTCCAAAGATGTCCGTATCCGGAGCTGGGGGCAAGTGGATGACCTCCTCCGTCAAGAAGAGGGATATCAAGGTGCTCCGGGAGGCCGGATATCTGGCCAAGGAGATCGCTCACCGACTCCCAGCCAAGGGACAGATCGTCCCTACTCTAGAGCCCCACGAGAGGGTTGTGTTCCTCACACATTTCGTCCGCGGGCTGGGCTTCCCTCTTCACCCCTTCGTCCGTGGACTGATGTTTTACTATGGGCTGGACTTCCATGACCTAGCCCCCAACTTCATCCTCAACATCACGACATTCATTGTCGTTCGCGAGGCCTTTCTCCGCATCCCGCCTCATTTCGGCCTATGGCTGAAGACCTTCAATGTGAAGCCGAAGGTGGTGAGCGGATAACAAGAAGAGTGCGGAGGCGCCATGTTAGGAAAGATGCCCAACGTTACCTGGCCCGAAGGCTCATTTACAGAGACGGTGAAAGGGTGGCAATCGGGGTGGTTCTATATCACCGAGCCGCATGACGCCAACTGGGTAGCGGCCCCCGAATTCCGATCCGGAATCCCGATGTGGATCACCTCCTGGCAAGAGAGGGGCCTAACCTGGGGTCCCTCGAACGAGCTGACTGGGCTCCAGACGTGCGCCAAGAGCATGATAGATAGGAAGATCAAGCTTGTCAACGTGGTCCAGGTCATGCTCATTCGTCGGGTCCTTCTGTGCCAACGCCGGACTTGCTGTATGTGGGAGTACTTTCCGTCCAAGCACCAGACGCTACTAGAGCTCTTTGGCACGACGCACGAAGAAATCTGGAAAGTGCTCTTCAAGGCCGGCGAGATGCCACTGCCCATGACCGAAGATCGCGGGCTTAGCTTAAAACGCCAGGCTAACCCGGTAAGCTCTTTTAATGTTTTCAAGGCATACCCTTTACTAGCATATTTTGAGAAAAAGCCTCAGCTTTCCTACCTGTGTTTTCAGGCCTGGATCAAGATAGCAGAGGGGATTAACTGTTCGGCTCCGCTGCCCGAAGACCAAGAATTCCCATTATTGACGAAAATGCTTTTTCCAGCACCTTATGAGGTGCCGGAGAAGACAATCAAGAAAGCGGCCAAAGGGGCCAAGAAGGGCCCTCGCCAAAAAGGCGCTCCAGACGTGATGTCCAAAGACGAGACTTCCTCTTCGTCGTCATCGTCCGCTGACGATGACGACGAAGAGGAAGAGGAAAGTGATTCCCCACCTGAAGTGGGGAGGAAGAAGAGAGCGGCGCCCGCAGATCCAGAGGCGAAAGCGCCTAAGAGGGTTAGAGGCTCCCTCGCAGATAACTCCGTGTGGAATGTTGATAGCAGTCCGGAGCGACCTCACCGGACAAAGCCTCGTGCCGCCTCGTAAGTACCAGAATCTGAAAACGTCTGGCCTTCCCAGTTCGTAATATTAATATACCTTAAACCTTGTTATTGCAGTCCACCACACGATGGCTCCCCGCGATCCTCGACAGAGGGGTCACTAGACTCAAAGGAGATGGCTAGCATGTCTCCGCCACCTGCTCATTCCGTCTCTCCCAAGGGTGATGACGAGGTGGTGTCGCAAAAGACCTTCCCCGACCGGGGGGGGGGGCTTCTGGAGATCGTCAGGGCGGCGCCCAAGGACGATTCCTCAGTCGCCGGACACATGGGGGAAAAATCCCCTATGGGGACTGGTGACGGGGGCCGAGTTTGTTGGGGAACGTAGTAATTTCAAAAAATTTCCTACGCACACGCAAGATCATGGTGATGCATAGCAATGAGAGGGGAGAGTGTAGTCTACGTACCCTTGTAGACCGACAGCGGAAGCATTATGACAATGCGGTTGGTGTAGTCGTACGTCTTCACGGCCCGACCGATCAAGCACCGAAACTACGGCACCTCCGAGTTCTAGCACACGTTCAGCTCGATGACGATCCACGGACTCTGATCCAGCAAAGTGTCGGGGAAGAGTTCCGTCAGCATGATGGCGTGGTGACGATCTTGATGTTCTATTGTCGCAGGGCTTCGCCTAAGCACCACTACAATATTATCGAGGACTATGGTGGAGGGGAGCACCGCACACGGCTAAGAGAACGATCTTGAAGATCAACTTGTGTGTATAGAGGTGCCCCCTGCCCCCGTATATAAAGGAGCAAGGGGGGAGGCCGGCCGGCCCTTGGGGGCGCGCCAAGGAGGAGGAGTCCTCCTCCTAGTAGGAGTAGGACTCCCCTCTTTCCTACTCCTACTAGGAGGAGGAAAGGAAGGGGTAGAGGGAGAAGGAAAGGGGGGCGCCGCCCCCCCTCTCCTAGTCCAATTAGGACCAGAGGGGGAGGGGGCGCGCGGCCCACCCTGGCCGCCCCTCTCTCTCCACTAGGGCCCATAAAGCCCATTACTTCTCCCGGGGGGGGGGGTTCCGGTAACCCTCCGGCACTCCGGTTTTCTCCGAAATCACCCGGAACACTTTCGGTGTCCGAATATAGCCGTCCAATATATCAATCTTTATGTCTTGACCATTTCAAGACTCCTCGTCATGTCCGTGATCACATCCGGGACTCCGAACAAACTTCGGTACATCAAAATATATAAACTCATAATGAAACTGTCATCGTAATGTTAAGCATGCGGACCCTACGGGTTTGAGAACAATGTAGACATGACCGAGACATGTCTCCGATCAATAACCAATAGCGGAACCTGGATGCTCATATTGGCTCCCACATATTCTACGAAGATCTTTTATCGGTCAGACCGCATAACAACATACTTTGTTCCCTTTGTCATCGGTATGTTACTTGCCCGAGATTCGATCGTCGGTATCTCAATACCTAGTTCAATATCGTTACCGGCAAGTCTCTTTACTCGTTTTGTAATACATCATCTCACAACTAACTCATTAGTTGCAATGCTTGCAAGGCTTATATGATGTGCATTACTAAGAGGGCCCAGATATACCTCTCCGACAATTGGAGTGACAAATCCTAATCTCGAAATACGCCAACCCAACATGTACCTTTGGAGACACCTGTAGAGCTCCTTTATAATCACCCAGTTACGTTGTGACGTTTGGTAGCACACAAAGTGTTCCTCCGGCAAACGGGAGTTGCATAATCTCATAGTCATAGGAACATGTATAAGTCATGAAGAAAGCAATAGCAACATACTAAACGATCGGGTGCTAAGCTAATGGAATGGGTCATGTCAATCACATCATTCTCCTAATGATGTGATCCCGTTAATCAAATGACAACACATGTCTATGGTTAGGAAACATAACCATCTTTGATTAACGAGCTAGTCAAGTAGAGGCATACTAGTGACACTTTGTTTGTCTATGTATTCACACATGTATTATGTTTCCGGTTAATACAATTCTAGCATGAATAATAAACATTTATCATGAAATAAGGAAATAAATAATAACTTTATTATTGCCTCTAGGGCATATTTCCTTCAGTCTCCCACTTGCACTAGAGTTAATAATCTAGATCACATCGCCATGTATTTAACATCAATAGTTCACATCACCATGTGATTAACACCCATAGTTCACATCGTCATGTGACCAACACTCAAAGGGTTTACTAGAGTCAGTAATCTAGTTCACATCTATATGTGATTAACACCCAAAGAGTACTAAGGTGTGATCATGTTTTGCTTGTGAGAGAATCTTAGTCAACGAGTTTGCCAAAATTTAGATCCATATGTATTTTGCAAATTTCTATGTCTACAATGCTCTGCATGGTGCTACTTTAGCTAATTGCTCCCACTTTCAATATGCATCCAGATGAAGACTTAGAGTCATCCGGATCAGTGCCAAAAACTTGTATCGATGTAATCCTTTTACGACGAACCTTTTGTCACCTCCATAATCGAGAAACATATCCTTATTCCACTAAGGATAATTTTGACCGATGTCCAGTGATCTACTCCTAGATCACTATTGTACTCCCTTGCCAAAATCAGTGTAGGGTATACAATAGATCTGGTACATAGCATGGCATACTTTATAGAACCTATGGCTGAGGCATAGGGAATGACTTTCATTCTCTTTCTATCTTGTGCTGTGGTCGGGCTTTGAGTCTTACTCAATTTCACACCTTGTAACACAGGCAAGAACTCTTTCTTTGACTGTTCCATTTTGAACTACTTCAAAATCTTGTCAAGGTATGTACTCATTGAAAAAACTTATCAAGCGTCTTGATCTATCTCTATAGATCTTGATGCTCAATATGTAAGCAGCTTCACCGAGGTCTTTCTTTGAAAAACTCCTTTCAAACACTTCTTTATGCTTTACAGAATAATTCTACATTATTTCCGGTCAACAATATGTCACTTGCATATACTTATCAGAAATGCTATAGTGCTCCCACTCACTTTCTTGTAAATACAGGCTTCACCGCAAGTTTGTATAAAACTATATGCTTTGATCAACTCATCAAAGCGTATATTCCAACTCCGAGATGCTTGTACTAGTCCATAGATGGATCGCTGGAGCTTGCACATTTTGTTAACACCTTTAGGATTGACAAAACCTTCTGGTTGCATCATATACAACTCTTCTTTAAGAAACCCATTAAGGATTGCAGTTTTGTTATCCATTTGCCAGATTTCATAAAATGAGGCAATTGCTAACATGATTCGGACAGACTTAAGCATCGCTACGGGTGAGAAGGTCTCATCATAGTCAATCCCTTGAACTTGTCGAAAACCTTTTGCGACAAGTCGAGCTTTGTAGACAGTAACATTACCGTCAACGTCAGTCTTCTTCTTGAAGATCCATTTATTCTCAATTGCTTGCCGATCTTTGGGCAAGTCAACCAAAGTCCATACTTTGTTCTCATACATGGATCCCATCTCAGATTTCATGGCTTCAAGCCATTTTGCGGAATCAGGGCTCACCATCGCTTCTTCATAGTTCGTAGGTTCATCATGATCTAGTAGCATGACTTCCAGAACAGGATTACCGTACCACTCTGGTGCGGATCTTACTCTGGTTTATCTACGTGGTTCAGTAGTAACTTGTTCTGAAGTTTCATGATCATCATCATTAGCTTCCTCACTAATTGGTGTAGGTGTCACAGAAACCGGTTTCTGTGATGTACTACTTTCCAATAAGGGAGCAGGTACAGTTACCTCATCAAGTTCTACTTTCCTCCCACTCACTTCTTTCGAGAGAAACTCCTTCTCTAGAAAGTTTCCGAATTTAGCAACAAAAGTCTTGCCTTCGGATCTGTGATAGAAGGTGTATCCAATAGTTTCCTTTGGACATCCTATGAAGACACATTTCTCCGATTTGGGTTTGAGCTTATCAGGATGAAACTTTTTCATATAAGCATCACAACCCCAAACTTTAAGAAACGACAACTTTGGTTTCTTGCCAAACCACAGTTCATACGGTGTCGTCTCAACGGATTTAGATGGTGCCCTTTTTTTACGTGAATGCAGCTGTCTCTAATGCATAACCCCAAAAATATAGTGGTAAATCGGTAAGAAACATCATAGATTGCACTATATCCAATAAAGTACGGTTACGATGTTCGGACACACCGTTACATTGTGGTGTTCCAGGTGGCGTGAGTAGTGAAACTATTTCACATTGTTTTAACTGAAGGCCAAACTCGTAACTCAAATATTCGTCTCCGCGATCAAATCACAGAAACTTCATTTTCTTTTCATGATGATTTTCCACTTCACTCTGAAATTCTTTGAACTTTTCAAATGTTTCAAACTTATGTTTCATCAAGTAGATACACCCATATCTGCTTAAGTCATCTGTGAAGGTGAGAAAATAATGATATCCGCCATGAGCCTCAACATTCATCGGACCACATACATCTGTATGTATGATTTCCAACAAATCTGTTGCTCTCTCCATAGTACTGGAGAATGGTGTTTTGGTCATCTTGCCCATAAGGCACGGTTCGCAAGTACCAAGTGATTCATAATCAAGTAGTTCCAAAAGTCCATCAATATGGAGTTTCTTCATGCGCTTTACATTGATATGATCTAAACGGTAGTGCCACAAATAAGTTGCACTATCATTATTAACTTTGCATCTTTTGGTTTCAATTTTATGATTATGTGTATCACTACGATCGAGATCCAACGAACTATTTTCATTGGGTGTGTAACCATATAAGGTTTTATTCATGTAAACAGAACAACAATTTATTCTCTTACTTAAATGAATAACAGTATTACAATAAACATGATCAAATCATATTCATGCTCAACGCAAACACCCGGGCCGTCCATCAACGCATCGTTTGACCAAGTCCTGAGCGTCCACCCGGGCCATCGGCCAATAAAAGCATGTACGAAAAGCCTTGCTTACAAGGGACCGGGCTGCGGCGTGATGACCACCGAGTCCGGCATGAATTTCAGCCAGCAGGTTCTGCCCTTCCTCTTCGGAGATGCACCTTTGAAGGACTCCGGTAGTGCTTTTCTTATAAAGTTCTCCCTCATGGACTTTATAGGCTTTAGATCGCCGCACTATACAACGTGCCTTGTTTTGGTCCTCTGGGAGTTCCTGCCTAGTAAGGTAGGTTAGGAATGGTTCTGTCCATGGGGCGATAACGACCATTAGTACGTGGGCTGAGGTTGTGATTTCATTGGCAGAGCCTCCGATTATGTCAGATTGTTCGGCGTCGGACAGTGCGGTTGGGTCCGGGCTAATATTGTCATGTTCCCCTTCCCATACTACGGATGGCTTGAACACCCTTTCCAGGAAGATGTTGGGGGGGGACCGCATCACGTTTTGCGCCGATGCGTGCCAGGACGTCTGCCGCCTGGTTGTTTTCTCGGGCTATATGGTGAAATTCGAGCCCCTCAAACCGAGCTGACATTTTGAGGACGGCGTTGCGGTAAGCTGCCATTTTTGGATCCTTGGCATCGTAGTCTCCATTTATTTGGCATATCACGAGGTTCGAATCCCCGCGCACCTATAGGCGTTGAATGCCCATGGATACTGCCATCCGGAGACCATGTAAAAGGGCCTCATATTTGGCTACATTGTTGGAGTCCGTGTACATAATCTAGAGTACATATTGAACTGTATCTCCTATGGGGGACGTCAAAACGACGCCGACCCCTAGTCCGGCCAACATTTTGGAACCGTCGAAGTGCATGATCTAGTTTGAATATGTGCCGTACTCTTTAGGGAGTTCGGCCCCCGTCCATTCTGCGACGAAGTCGGCCAAAACTTGCAACTTGATAGCTCGCCGTGGCCTATAAGTTATGTCGAACGGGAGGAGCTCGATGGCCCATTTTGCAATCCGGCCCGTTGCGTCACGGTTGTTTATAATATCGTTGAGTGGTACTTCCGATGCTACTGTGATTGAACACTCTTGAAAGTAGTGTCGTAGCTTTCGGGATGCCATGAATACCGCATATGCAATCTTTTGATAATGTGGGTACCGTGATTTGCATGGGGTGAGGACAGTGGACACATAGTAAACCAGCTTTTGAAGGGGGGATTTGTGTCCGTCCGTTTCCCGCTCGACGACGAGTACTGCGCTGACAACTTGATGGGTTGCTGCAATGTACAATAGCATTGGTTCGCTGATGTTTGGCGCGGCTAGGACAGGGTTTGTTGCCAATATGGCTTTTATTTCCTCGAGTCCGGCCGTGGCGGCATCCGTCCACTCGCAGTGTTTGACGCGCCGAAGGAGGCGGTAGAGGGGTAGCGCCTTTTCTCCCAAACGGGAGATAAAGCGGCTTAGAGCCGCCACGCATCCGGTTAATTTTTGTATTTGTTTGAGGTCCTTTGGGATATCCAATTGTGACAAAGCTCGGATCTTGGCTGGATTTGCTTCGATTCCTCTACCGGATACAATGAAGCCCAAGAGCTTTCCGGCTGGAACGCTAAAAACGCATTTTTCCGGATTTAGCTTGATGTCATATGCTCGGAGGTTGTCAAATGTAAGCCTCAAGTCGTCTACTAGAGATTCGACATGTCTTGTTTTTATGACCACATCATCCACGTATGCCTCTACTGTTTTGCCGATCTAGTTAGCTAGACATGTCTGAATCATGCACTGATATGTTGCGCCGGCGTTTTTGAGCCCGAAAGGCATTGTGTTGAAGCAGAATGGGCCGTATGGGGTGATGAATGCCGTTGCGGCTTGGTCTGACTCGGCCATCTTGATTTGATGGTAACTGGAGTATGCGTTGAGGAAGCACAACGAATCGTGTCCTGCAGTGGCGTCGATAATTTGATCGATGTGGGGGAGGGGGAAGGGATCCTTTGGGAAAGCCTTGTTAAGGTCTTTGAAGTCAATGCACAGGCGCCAGGATTTGTCCTTCTTTGGTACCATCACCAAGTTTGCTAGCCAGTCCGGATGTTTTATGTCTCTGATGAATCCGGCCTCCAATAGTTTGGCTAGCTCCTCTCCCATTGCCTGTCTCTTGGGCTCAGAGAAACACCGAAGGGCTTGTTTGACAGGTTTGAATCCTTTTAGGATATTTAAGCTGTGTTCGGCCAGCCTGCGTGGGATTCTGGCATGTCTGAAGGGTGCCAGGCAAAAATGTCCCAGTTCTCCCGTAGGAATTCTCGCAGTGCGGCGTCTACATCGGGGTTTAATCGTGCCCCGATGGAAGCTGTTTTATTGGGGTCCGTTGGATGGACCTGGAATTTGACTATTTCATCCGCTGGTTTAAACGAGGTGGTCTTGGATCTTTTCTCGAGTATCACATCGTCCTTGTTTACCGTGGAGTGCAGTGTAGTCAGTTCCTCAGCCGCTAGGGCTTCGGACAGTGCCTCAAGGACCAATGCGGCTGTCTTGTTTTCGGCGCGGAGTGTTATGTCCGGATCACTAGCGAGAGTGATGATTCCGTTCGGCCCGGGCATCTTGAGCTTCATGTACCCGTAATGAGGTATTGCTTGGAAGATTGTAAACGCTTCCCGCCCCAGCAGAGCATGGTGTCCGCTACTGAACGGGGCCACTTGGAATGTGACCTCTTCGAACCTATAATTATCTGGTGTGCCGAACACCACATCTAGTGTGATTTTTCCTGTACAGCGCGCTTCCCGACTAGGGATTATTCCTCTAAAGGTTGTGCTGCTTCGCTCAATGCGGTTCCAGTCTATTTCCATTTTTTGAAGGGTTTCCTCATAAATGAGGTTCAATCCGCTGCCTCCGTCCATGAGTACCTTGGTGAGGCGAAAGCCGTCCACTATAGGACTGAGTACCAATGCGGCTGGTGCTCGAGCTGTTTGGAATTTAGGTTCATCACTGGCATTAAAAGTAATAGCCGTGTCACTCCATGGGTTTATTGTTGCTACTTGATAGACTTCGGTGAGGCTACAGAGTGTTCTTTTTCGCATATTATTTGATGCGAAAGTCTCGAAGACTGTTAAGACTGTACTGGAGTCCCTGAGGTGGCTTTCTGCGGCCTCCGGAATTAGGAGATCTTCGCCCCTTTTGGCCACTTGCCAGAGTATCCAACATGCTCTAAGGCTATGAGTTGGTGTGGCGTCCTCTGTACTATGAATTTTACAGGGTCCATTAAGCCATCCCTCCAATACGGTTCCATGCCCTGTAGAGGGTTTTGGTTTTTTGGTTTTTAACCCGGGTGTCTGATGATGATGCACCCTTTTATTTTGGACGAGGTTTCTATTCAGGGCCGGATTGTCCCAAAATTTAGTTTCAGTTTTCCGGGTGCTTTCCATCGCACAGTACTTTTGTACTATGGTCACCAAGTCAGCGAAGCGTGTAAGATCACGACGACCTATGGCATTGAGGATTCCCTTGTCCGTGCAATTATTGCAGAAGATTGAGATTGCGTCTTCCTCACGGCAGTCCTTTATCCTATTCATAACCAGGAGGAACCTTGCCCAGTGATGATGTACTGTTTCTTCGGGCTTTTGCCTGATTTGGGATAGATCGCTTATGTTCGGGTGGGTGGGTGGAATTAAATCCGGAACTTCACCCAATCTAAGACTCAGAGGCCAAGGAGTTTCCGAACTCTGAAGTTTGGATTCTTGGATGTTGTCCAGTGAATCTAGCCCGTTGCCTGATTCTAAGTTCAGGTCTTGAGTTACATCCTCCCCTCCGTGGGTATCCGGCTTGGAGGGATCGGGAATCTAGACGTAGCTAGTCCTTAAGATAGATGAAGAGTCGCCGCATTGTGCCTCTACCACGACAACGTGATGGGTGACTTGGGGAGAATTAATTTCTCTTAGATCGGGTTTAAGCCCAACCTGGTCATAATCCATAGTGACCCCCAAGGCGGTGATGCGATCCAAGAGCTCGTTTACGGAAGAGAGCTCCATTGGATCTAACTCCTCGACGAGTTCCGAGCTGACGTGAAGATTGCTTTTGATGACCCGAGAGGTCACCGTCGGCGCAATGGGCGAACAGGCGGTCATGAGAAAACCGCCTAGCCGGAGAGTTTGGCCGACAACCAAGGCTCCCTTAGTAACGACGCCGTCTTTAAAGACGGGAAGAGGCATCCTTCTTGATTGCGACGGCACAGAGGAACTCTCAATGAAAGCACCAATGTCGGTGTCAAAACCGACGGATCTCAGGTAGGGGGTCCCGAACTGTGCGTCCAGGCCGGATGGTAACAGGAGGCAGGGAACACGATGTTTTACCCAGGTTCGGGCCCTCTTGATGGAGGTAAAACCCTACGTCCTGCTTGATTAATATTGATGATATGGGTAGTACAAGAGTAGATCTACCACGAGATCAAGGAGGCTAAACCCTAGAAGCTAGCCTATGGTATGATTGTTGTATGATGAAGTTGTTCTACGGAGTAAAACCCTCCGGTTTATATAGACACCGGAGAGGGTTAGGGTCACACAAAGTTGGTTACAATGGTAGGAGATCTTGAATATCCGCATCGCCAAGCTTGCCTTCTACGCCAAGGAAAGTCCCATCCGGACACGGGACGATGTCTTCAATCTTGTATCTTCATAGTCCTGGAGTCTGGCTGAAGGTATAGTCCGGCTACCCGGACACCCCCTAATCCAGGACTCCCTCAGTGTGCGAATCCCAGGGTTGGTCAAGCCGCACTATGGATCGTGAGCGAGTTATGCCTCCGTCAGTACCCATGGGGTTTTGAGTGCGTAGTTATGTACGTGCGGTACAGATGCCATTTCCTCATTGGGGCTGGGACGGAGGCCGAATTTACTAATTCAGCTCTTGACGAACCGAGCTGCCCTGTTGTAGTGTAGTCCGGACCTTCTTATCGATGTCCAGGGGCTCGGCGGCCGGATTATGGTGCCGCTTGAGAAGGCCGCTCTTTACTTCTGCTGCTAGGGCTGTGGTATGCTCCTCTTTGCAGATGGAACATTCTGTGTTTCCACTTACTATGATGACGCCGCGTGGACCGGGCATCTTGAGCTTGAGATAAGCATAATGTGGCACCGCGTTGAATCTAGCAAACGTGGTTCATCCGAGCAGTGCGTGGTAGCCACTGCAGAAGGGGACGATATCGAAGATTAGCTCTTCGCTTCGGAAGTTATCCGGGGAACCGAAGACCACCTCCAGCGTGATCGAGCCCGTACAACGGGCCTCTGCGCCTGGTATAACTCCTTTAAAGGTAGTTGTCGTGGGATTGATTCGTGAGGGATTAATGCCCATTTTGCGTAATGTATCCCGATAGAGAAGGTTGAGGCTGCTACCACCGTCCATTAGGACTCGTGTCATGTGAAATCCATCGATGATTGGGTCGAGTACCAATGCGGCCAAACCGCCGTGACACATGCTAGTTGGATGATCACGACGATCAAAGGTGATCGGGAATGACGACCATGGGTTCAATTTTGGGGCGACTGGCTCTACCGCGTAAACATCCCTGAGTGCGCGCTTGCGCTCCCTTTTGGGGATGTGTGTAGCATATATCATGTTCACCATTTTGACTTGAGGCGGGAATTTCTTCTGCCCCCCAGTGTTCGGATATCGGGGTTCCTCGTGATCGTCCTTGCTCTGCGATTCCCCTTCCTTGTTTACCTTGCTGGCTTGCTTAAAGACCCGGCAATCTCTGTTAGTATGGTTGGCCGGTTTGTCTGGGGTGCAATGTATCTGGCACGGACGATCGAGTATGCGGTCCAAGCTGGATGGTCCTCTGCCGTTCCTTTTATAGGGCTTCTTTTGCTGGCCGGATTTGGAGCCGCTGAATCGGCATGAACTGTGGTGTCATCCGTGTTATCGCCATTGCTTCGGCGTTTGTGTCTGTTGTGCCGGAGCTTGCTGGTGCTATTTTTGGCCTCGGAGGGGCCTGCTTCGTTGGCTGTGTTTGTACTGTGAGCCAGCCAACTATCCTCTCCCGCGCAAAAGCGGGTCATAAGTGCCGTGAGGGCTGCCATGGACCTCGGGTTTTCTTGGCCGAGGTGGCTGTCGGTGTCAAAACCAGCGGATCTCGGGTAGGGGGTCCCGAACTGTGCATTTAAGGCGGATGGTAATAGGAGGCAGGGGACATGATGTTTTACCCAGGTTCGGGTCCTCTTGATAGAGGTAAAACCCTACGTCCTACTTGATTGTTCTTGATGATACGAGTATTATAAGAGTAGATCTACCACGAGATCAGAGAGGCTAAACCCTAGAAGCTAGCCTATGGTATGATTGTATGTTGTCCTACGGACTAAAACCCTCCGGTTTATATTGACATCGGAGGAGGCTAGGGTTACACATGGTCGGTTACAAAGGAGGAGATATACATATCCGTATTACCTAGCTTGCCTTCCACGCCAAGTAGAGTCCCATCTGGACACGGGACGAAGTCTTCAATCTCGTATCTTCATAGTCCAACAGTCTGGCCATAGGATATAGTCCGGCTGTCCGGAGGCCCCCTAATGCAGGACTCCCTCAGTAGCCCCTGAACCAGGCTTCAATGACGATGAGTCCGACGCGCAGTGTTGTCTTCGACATTGCAAGGCGGGTTCCTCCTCTGAATACACCATGGAAGAGTTTGAATGCAAGGACAATGTCCGACCTTGTAAAATAGGTTCCACATACCAGTGTAGAGAGAATAATACTTCCATAAATCCAATATGCTGACATGTTTCGATAGCATGACATCATGCCACGGCCTGGTCATTATTTGAACTGTTTTCTTTAACCAGCCCCGCACATAACGCGAGGCGGTTCTTGACACGTCTTGTCAAAGCAGAGATCGTGTTCCCCTTATCACAGGATTCTCATCAATACAAACATGGGTAACCCAACCATTCCTGTGGGTATGACTCCTAGATCTTAGGTAAGTCTCAAACGGCCATGAGGGGGACGCCTGATATTCACCCTCTTTATAAAGGGACAGGGCTTTTTCTTTTTCCCCTCCCGCGCTCAATCGAATCCTTCCCCCGCCTCGAGTTCTAACACCCAATGCTCAGGTCAGGCGCTTCGGACCTTCAATCATATACGGATCCAGCCTTCAAGGCTGGTGGATGCCTTCCTCCGTCACAGAGGAGGACATCAAGAAGTTGAGGGAGGCCAGATATCTGATCGCCGAAATTTCGCATAGGCTGCCCACCCGAGGGCAGGTGGTCCCTACTCCCGAACCCAACGAGAGCGTCGTGTTCGTCTCCCACTTCCTCTGAGGACTAGGCCTCGCTCTGGATCCCTTTGTTAGGGGTCTTATGTTCTATTACGGGATGGATTTTCATGATCTAGCCCCGGATTCCCTTCTTCACATCTCGTCATTTATCGTTCTATGTGAGGCCTTCCTCCACATTACCCCTCACTTCGGCCTGTGTCTCAAGACCTTAGATGTAAAGCCGAAGATGGTCGAGGGGCAGTACGCAGCGTGCGGAGGTGCTTTAATAAGCAAAATTGCCGATGCTCCATGGCCAAAGGGTTCCTTTCCAGAGGTGTCTGGATTGTGGCAGCGGGAGTGATTTTACATCACAACTCCCCAAAGTGCCAAATGGGTAACTGCCCCCGCCTTTCGCTCGGCCCCCCCACCACAACTGATGTCATGGATTAGCAGGGGGCTGAGCTGGGGTCCAGCCAAGGACGTGCCAATACTGCAGAGCCGTATCCGAGATCTCTTCGAGGGAGATTTCAGTCTGGTTATGGTAATGCAAGTTATGCTGGTTTATCGAGTCCAGCCTTGCAAACTCCGACCCCTCCGTATGTGGGAATTCAACCCGGAAGGACCGCGCGCTATTCAGCATTTCCTCGGCATGACGCACGAGGAGATGTACAAATCATTCTTCGGACCCCAAATAGAGTGTCCGGACACCACCGAGGACGTGGGCCTAAGCAGCAACCGCCCCGCTGCCCAAGTAAGTAATCCCATGGCCGAACACACCGTCCTTTTATTTATCACGACATCATTCTGAAGAATCGCTCTTTGACTAGGACTGGATAACCAAGGCGAAGCTGGTCCGGTGTTCGGATCCCCTTCCTGAGGGGTTGGACAATCCGGTGCTGGAAAAGATGCTCGAACTGGCACCTTGTCTAGTTCCCTCAAAGGAAGATGAAGGGGGTAATAAGGAGGGCGAAAGCGGGCCTCCATCGCTATCTATTCCAATCGAGGGAATGAGCGCCTCCGCGAGGGAGGATAACCAAGGGGAAGAATCTAACATTCTCTCTCCCTGGGGAAGGAAGAGGACTACCTCTGAAGATCCGGAAGCTAAGGTTTCCAAACGGGAGAAGAAGTCTCCGCCAGAGGGTCCTGCCTCGGAGGGTATTCTGGCCGCACAATGTCCGCGCGGGGATCAGCCCTCTACGGAGCTGTAAGTAATCAAAAAGTACTTAATAGTGAAGATATCCTATCTTACTTCCGAAGACAATAATCAATGCTTATAAATTGTAGTCCGGATCGCAACCCTTCTCGACAGAGTTCATCTTCGGGGGATCTTCTTCCGGAGATGATGGAGAGCGAAACGCCTCCCTCGGACTCCCCAACTCAATAAGCAGGCGACCTTGAAGTGTCGTCGCAAAGGGTATCTCCAGATCCACTAGGGCCAGAGAATAACCCTTTGGCTGCCCGGCATCCCCAGTATCCGGTTCCTGAGGGGAGCGACAGGAAGGGTCTGTATAGTGTGCGGTCGGACGCGTTGAAGGATCTTCTGGGGCAAGCTGTCGTCTCGGAAGTGCATCGTACGCTAATGGGTTCGGTGATTGAAAGGATTTCATCCGCTGAAAGTGGTTTGCACGAAGCTTTTATGAGTCTACTGAAAGGCTTCGAGGTACGTGAAACAATGTATGCCTTTAACAGTACCGCATACGTTAGGTATGCCCATGCAGATAGTATCCCCTAAGACTCTGGTTGTCGTCGGGAACGGCGGCAAACAGAGGATCATAGTCCCAGGTGATAACCAGATCGCCTTTATGTGCAGGTGGTTGAAGCTCCAGTGGTTAGCCGGACTGATGGTTTTGCTAAACTAAAGCGGCAACTGGATGCGGCAGATGCCAAAATCGTGCTTGTCAACAAGCGGCTTGATGAGGCACATGGTGAGTGATTTTCTGGTGATCATCACGTAATAAGAGCAGCATGATGCCAGTATCATTAATATGTTGTGACTGCAGATGGAGCTGCCACCGTGGAGACCCTTCGGGCGGAGCTTGCCCGAGCCAAGGAGCAAGCAAGGAGTAGCAATGCGGCCGCTTTAAAGGCGGCCGAAGAGTTAAGGGCCGAACAGGCCGCGCATTGCGAGAGCAAGGAAAAAATAGCCAAGATGGTTTTAGAGTTAAAAGACGCTACTGACCGTTACCGACTTCTTGAAGAAGAAGACCGGGCGAAGGCGACGGACCTGGAGAAGGCCCGGGTGGCCGCCAGGGAAGCCCGCTCCAAAATTAGAGCGATGAAGGAGGAGCTGAATTAGGCTGCAGATATCATGTCTAGGAAGCCCTTCTTGTTGCGGACTAAGTTCGGAGATCCGAAATATGCTCCTCTGGACCGGCTATGGAGTTCTGCGGACGCGTACATGGATTTGGCTGCAAGTGCTGCTGACGCAGCCAAGTACTTCAAGGATCAGAAAGGTCCCAAAGTGGAAAAGTTGTTCTGGTCACAGTTTCACGCTCCAGTCCGTCCACTGCTGCTGAATGAGCGATTGACCGGTTGGACCGAGGTCCATAGGTTGTCCGGCCTTGCCATGAGGTCCGTTGTGGATCACCTGTGGCCGGGAGGGCCAAGGCCGGGTAGCTACTTTAGCTTAGCGCAACAATTCCTCGAAGCTGTGCCATGCATCGATGCTGTAAAGAGATCAGCGTGCATAGAAGGTGCACGGATGGCCCTTGCCCGTGTCAAAACATACTGGGCGGAGATGGAGGCCACCACTGTTGCGGCACCGGGTTCGTCCATAGGCCGAGTTGCTGCCGAGCACTACTTTGAAGAAGTCCTTGAAGGCGCTCGTTCGATAGAGGCTCAGTGCTTGAAGAATATTATTTTCCAGTGACATGTAGTCCCATTGTACAAACAATGTTTTTCTGAATTAATCAAGGCTGTATTTATACTTTTTCCCGGAAGTACTATGATGCCTCCTGTGCGGCCGTTTATGTATATATGTATATAACCTGAAAGTTTGCAGTCGTCGGCTTCCGCCCCCACGCATATAATGCAGGGGTGTTCGCAAAAGATGCATATCCACACTTGATCCAACGTCTTGGTCCGTTAAGGAGGTGATAGCGTAGCGAACGAGGCAATCGGACTATATTGCTTTAACACTTTCACTTAGCCATAGGAGTTTGACAGTGGGGCTACTATATAGCCCCTGGTACTTCTGCGCTCGTCCGAATACGGTGCGCGTACGTACATGACCGGGAAATGGCCCTTCGTTAATGCAGAGGAATCCCGAAGATTCCGATTAGTCATCGAGTGGTTGACCAGTCTCTCGCTATATCATGACAGTCAGTTTTCGGCTTTCTCTACTGAGGTGCTCATCCGGATGAACCAGGGCACAATCGCAGTAGTTCTCCCAGTGCTACCTTAGCCGATATAACGGAACGTAAGGTACCAAAACGTGAGAGCCGGGCAAACCCAACATTTGACCAAAGACATGATTCGGAGCTGATGCATATAGGGCCAAACTCGTGACGCCGAACACTCCCTAAGGTGTTTGGTCTTTATAACATATACCGGGCTAAACAATGCCCTTTATAAGAAACCCCATGTGTCCGGGTACGTGCAAAATCCTGGCGTGGCCACATGCCAATAACGCCGGCATCCTTCTCGGTTGTGTGGAGTATCCGGAGGATGTGAGCAACAAGAGACAGTAAAAAAGGTTTACGCAGGGCCTTAATCTAAAAAGAAACCTTTGGGCGGGTCCCTGCTGCACGTCTGCGCCTGTGTCTCCGTTGTGCCGTGTCCTGGACGGGTGTAGCACGATTGTAACCTGCAAAAAGAAAGAACTTAGGTGAAAGTTGCTGTGCCGAAAAGGAGAATGAGTTATCAAAATTCCAGAGAAGCCTAGTTGAGCTGGGCTGGCCCTGATTACACGTGGGAAGCCCCTGGTATCGTGTTATGAGGGTTTGAAAACCAATCTCATGCATGTATGATGGAACGCCGGACTCGTCTAACCGTCTCCTTGGTCTTGACGACCTGCCATTTTTTTCTGGTTTGGTGAGGCCGTCTAGTGTGCGGCTGTTAAAGCCGCCGCGTCCTCTTTCGTACGTGAAGAACGGTTGGTATTTCCGCTGACTGTAATGACGCCTCATGGATTGGGAATCTTGAGCTTTAGAAAAGCATAACGCGGTATTGCGTTAAAACGAGCGAAAGCCGCCCTTCCGAGTAGTGCTTGAAAATCACTTTGGAATGGAGCAATGTGAAAAGTTAACGTTTCACTTCGGAAGTTATCGGGAGAACCGAATACCACCTCTAGTAGTAGGGAGCCCGTGCAGTGGGCCTCTTGGCCTGGTATTACTCCCTTGAAGGTAGTATTACTGCGGCTTATTTGTGTCTGGTCTATCCCCATTTTGCGGACTGTATGCTGATATATCAGATTTAGATCACTGCCGCCGTCCATTAGGACCCTTGTGAAATGGTACCCGTTTATTATTTGGTCTAACACCAAGGTCGTCAATCCTTCACGCCGGATATTTTTACTGTGATCCCTACGATCAAAAGTGATCGGGCAGGCCAACCAGGGGTTGAGCCTAGGGGTGACGGGCTTTATGGCGCGTGTGCGTCGGGGTGCGTGATTGCTTCTCCCCTTTGTCACCTGGATCATGTTTACTGTTTTAACCTCTGATGGGAACTTTTTCTGTCCTCCGGCACTTTGCTGGCGAGGTTCATCCTCATCTTCGCTTGGTGTTTCTTCCCCTTTGTGTTTGGCGTTTAGCTTACCGGCCTTCTTGAAGACCCAACATTCTCTGTGGGTATGATTTGCAGGTTTGTCTAGGGTGCCGTGAATCTGACAGAGTTTGTCAAGAATTTTGTTTAGGCCAGACTGTCCTTCTCTGCTGCCTTTGAAAGGCTTTTTCCGCTGACCTGGTCGAGAGCCCCTGAATCCGGCGTTTACCGCCGTGTTATCTGGGCTACCTTCTTTATTTCTATGCTTGTTTTTGTTGCGTCGTGGTTTACCATTGCCATCCCTGACTTCGGATGTGCTTGGGTCGCTGGTGCTGCTACGGGCCAACCAGCTGTCCTCACCCACACAAAAGCGGGTCATGAGGCTTGTTAAGGCTGCCATTGTTCTCGGTTTTTCTTGACCGAGGTGTCTGGCGAGCCATTCATCTCGGACGCTGTGTTTGAAAGCTGCTAAGGCTTCAGAGTCCGGACAGTTGACAATTTGGTTCTTCTTAGTGAGGAACCTGTTCCAAAGCTTTCGGGCGGACTCTCCGGACTGTTGGATTATATAACTTAAATCGTCTGCATCCGGAGGTCGGACATAAGTCCCTTGAAAATTGGCCCGGAAAGCGTCCTTGAGCTCCTCCCAACTTCCAATTGAGTTTCCGGGGAGGCTTTTCAGCCAGTGCCTAGCTGGCCCTTTAAGCTTGAGGGGCAAGTATTTAATGGCATGGAGATCGTCTCCACGAGCCATATGGATGTGGAGGATGAAGTCCTCTATCCAGACTCCAGGGTCTGTGGTTTCGTCGTACACCTGTATGTTCACCAGCTTGAATGCCTCTGGGAATTCATGCTACAACACCTCATCAGTGAAACATAAGGGGTGTGCGGCACCCCTCTATTGGGATGCGCCACGGTGTTCGGATGATTGTAGTATTCGGTGTTCATTGTGTACCGTAGCGCGCTTCCTAGATCCGTAGATAGATCTGGTCGCGCCGGATTTTTGACGCAAGTTCTCACGTACATCGTGTGTTGACTCATGCGTGACTTTGTTAGCCGCTCTATCGCGTTCACAGGGTGGTGGATCCGGCCGGTTAGCCGTATCGCTTTTCGGCTGTATGGGCTCTAAGGCCTCATCGTCGAATTCCGGTAATAGCTTGCGCTTTGGGTAGCTTTTTGGATGGTAACTTCCAGCATACTTTGTTACTTTGTTCCACTTGCTATTGAGCGTATCTTGTGCTACCTTGAGCCTTTGCTTCTGTTTCTTCAGGCTTCTCACTGTGGCAGTAAGCCTTCTGCGGAGGTTTTCTTGCTCCAAGATTGTTTCCGGGATGATGGGTGCATCTTCGTCCGGACTGCTTTCTTCCCTAGATGGGGACTGATGAGGCTTATCTTTGGCGTCATCGTGTTCGGATGTCGGATCTGCACTATGTGTGCATTTTGCATCTTGATCGTTTTCTGCTACCGGGGTGGTGCAGTTGTCGTCTCTTCCAGAGTCGCGTGGACTATTATTATCGCTGTTCTTGCTATGGCGGGGCTTAGAGCGGCGCCGCTGACGTCGGCTCTTGGGTTGCTTCTTGGAGGGGTCATCCTCCGTCTTCTCATCGCCATTGGCTTCTTTGGGGGTGTCCACCATGTATACGTCATGTGATGAAGTAGCGGTTCAGCGCCCTGTGGGCGGTGGTTCTGGTTCGTCTCCTACATCGTCGTCCATACCGTCTATGTCTTCGGACTCGAAGTCGAGCATGTCGGTTAAGTCGTCGACAGTGGCTACTAAGTGGGTGGTGGGTGGGCAGCGAATTTCTTCATCGTCCGCATCCCATTCTAGCCGGACATAGTTCGGCCAAGGTTCTCCCGACAGGGAGAGAGACCTTAATGAATTTAGCACATCCCCGAAGGATGAGTGCTCAAAGATGTCCGCGGAGGTGAACTCCATGATCGGTGCCTAGTCGGACTCCATGGACACGGATATGAGCGGCTCGGAGTTCGTGGCCATAGATGAATCCAGTGGTTTGGCGGCATGGCTCTCGTAAGGGGT
The DNA here is from genome assembly GCF_018294505.1 of Triticum aestivum. NCBI lineage: Eukaryota > Viridiplantae > Streptophyta > Magnoliopsida > Poales > Poaceae > Triticum > Triticum aestivum. The sequence goes on along the minus strand of NC_057794.1, from coordinate 237,395,354 downwards.
GAAGTCAGTATCCGGCTCTATCGCAACTGAGAGTGCGGCCTCCATGGCGGGGTCCATCCCTCTGCTCTTGGATGGCGCGACTTTCTCCGGATTGATGGACGGAGTAGATGCGGATGCGATCTCCCGAGTATTTTCCGACGGCAGAGTTATGTCATGCTCATCAAGACTGTATGGCGCGTCCAACATGGGCTCGAATCCATCGAAGATCGAGTCTCCGTGGATGTCGGCTGTGTAGTTCAAGTTTCCAAATCTGACCTAATGGCCAGGGGCGTAGCTCTCATTCTGCTCCAGATGGACAAGCGAATTGGCCCGCAGTGCAAAGCCGCCGAATATGAAGATCTGTCCGGGGAGGAAAGCCTCACCCTGGACCGCATTGCTAGCGATGATCGAAGGAGCCATCGAGCCTTATGGTGACGACATAGTGGAACTCTCAATGAAAGCACCAATGTCAGTGTCAAAACCGGCGGATCTCGGGTAGGGGGTCCCGAACTGTGCGTCTAAGGCGGATGGTAACAGGAGGCAGGGGACACGATGTTTTACCTAGGTTCGGGCCCTCTTGATAGAGGTAAAGCCCTACGTCCTGCTTGATTGTTCTTGATGATACGAGTATTACAAGAGTAGATCTACCATGAGATCAGAGAGGCTAAACCCTAGAAGCTAGCCTATGGTATGATTGTATGTTGTCCTACGGACTAAAACCCTCCGGTTTATATAGACACCGGAGGAGGCTAGGGTTACACAAGGTCGGTTACAAAGGAGGAGATATACATATCCGTATTGCCTAGCTTGCCTTCCACACCAAGTAGAGTCCCATCCGGACACGGGACGAAGTCTTCAATCTCGTATCTTCATAGTCCAACAGTCCGGCCAAAGGATATAGTCCGGCTGTCCGGAGGCACCCTAATCCAGGACTCCCTCAGTGGCGATCTAGCCATTCATCACAGATGCCGTGTTTACAGGCCGCTAGGGCTTCGGCATCCGGACAGTCAACGATCTAGTTCTTTTTGGTTAGGAACCTAGTCCAGAATTTTCTGGCTGATTCTCCAGGTTGTTGAACTATGTGGCTTAGGTCATCGGCATCGGGTGGCCGTACATATGTACCTTGGAAGTTGTCAAGGAAGGCTTCTTCCAAGTCCTCCCAGCTACTGATGGAATTTTCAGGCAGGCTTTCAACCAATGTCTAGCTAGTCCTTTGAACTTTAATGGGAGGTATTTGATAGCATGGAGGTCATCTCCTTGGGCCATGTGGATGTGGAGAATAAAATCTTCGATCCACACTATGGGATCGGTTGTTCCGTCATATGATTCCATATTGACGGGCTTGAACCCCTCGGGGAATTCGTGATCTAGCACCTCATTTGTGAAATAGAGAGGGTGTGCGGCACCTCTATAGCGGGCTGCGTGACGGCGCACCTCCGATGAAGTCCATCTGCGGTTATCGACCCGGGTGTAATTAAGTTTGTCACATCCGAGTAGGTGTCTGTCCTCCCGAGTGGGGAAGTGTCCTCGCAATCCATAAATTGATCTGGTGTGTCCTGCCCTACTGTCCCTGTTTTTGCGAGGCGGTGGTGCCGCTTGTTGTTCGACCTGAGTTGCCGTTTTATCCCGACCACGGGGTGGTCGATCTGCCGCACTATCCTGACCGCATGGTGGTCGTTCCGCATTACGCGGGGGAAGTATGGGATTTGGTGCCTCCTCATCAAACTGAGGTAGGAGTCTGCGCTTTGGTTAACTCTTGGCTGGGCGCTTGAGGCCGTTTTCTTCGACTGCCAGGACATCGGTCCATTTGTCAATGAGTAGGTCTTGATCGACTTGGAGCTGCTGATGCTTTTTCTTTAGGCTTCTTGCAGTAGCTATTAGCTGGCGCTTGATGTGCTCCTGCTCTAGGGGTGCCTCAGGCACGATGAAATCCTCGCTTCCGAGGCTCTCCTCATCCTCGGAGGGTGGACGATAACTATCGTTATCTGGGTCACTCGGCATGTCCTGTTTATCACGGTTAGCTTGCTCATTGTCCTGTTCCTCGTGTTCGGATGCTGCTCCAACAGGTTCTTCATTGTTTTCGGCGTCGTCCGGAGTGCTATTTTCTCCGGTGTAGGTGTTGCCATCTTTTGAGCGGCGTGGCTTAGAGCGGCATTTAGGGCACCGGCGCTTGGACTGTGTCTCAGAAGGTTCATTCACATCTAGGTCTTCTTTGTCATCACCGCAAGATTCTTTAGGTGTATCAACCATGTATACATCGTATGAAGAGGTGGCCGTCCAACGTCCAGTAAACGGCGGGTCTTGGCCTTGCTCCATGTTGGCATCGTCGTGCATACCATCGATGTCTTCGGAGCCGTAATCAAGCATGTTGGTTAAGTTATCCACAATGGCTATGAAGTGGGGGGCGGGTGGGAAGCGAAATTTCCCATCATAAGCCTCTGGCTCGAACCGAATATAGTTCAGCTGTGAGTCCTTCTCCAAGGACAAGTTCTTTAAAGAGTTTAGCACATCACCCAAAGTTGAGTGCTGAAAGATGTCTGCGGTGCTAAATTCGAGAATCGATAATTGATCCAGCTCGGTTTCCGCAGGCATACCCGGTCCGGGACTTATAGACGGAGACGAATCCGGAGTTCCATTGACGCAAATATTGCAAGGTGCCGGGTCCATGTGTGGCTCCAACGCCGCAGACTCTATGGCCTCGGATGGCACGATCTGCTCCGGTTCTAAGGCCGTTGCAGCAACAGGGACCATCTCCTGGATGTGATCCGTTGACAGATTTAAGTCATGTTCATCGGGGTGAGGGGGAGCGATCGCTGCGGTCTCAAATCCATTGAAGATCAAGTCTCCACGGATATCCGCGATGTAGTTCAAGCTTCCAAATCTGACCTGGTGGCCAGGGGCGTAGCTATCGATCTGCTCCAGATGGCCAAGCAAGTTCCCTGCAGTACGAAGCCGCCGAACACAAAAATCTATTCGGGGAGGAAGGTTTCTCCTTGGACAGCGTCACTATAGACGATTGAAAAGGACATCGAACCTTTCGTTGACGGCACAGTGGAACTCTCAATGAAAGCACCAATGTCGGTCTCAAAACCGGTGGATCTCAGGTAGGGGGTCCCGAACTGTGCGTCTAGGATCGATGGTAACAGGAGACGGGGGACACGATGTTTACCCAGGTTCGGGCCCTCTCTATTGAGGTAATACCCTATGTCCAGCTTGATTGATCTTGATGAATGAGTGTTACAAGAGTTGATCTACCACGAGATCGTAATGGCTAAACCCTAGAAGCCTAGCCTGTATGACTATGGTAATGAATATATCCTTTCCGGACTAACCCCTCCGATTTATATAGACACCGGGGGGATCTAGGGTTTACATAGAGTCGGTTACATAAGAAGGAATCTTCATAATCGGTTGCCAAGCTTGCCTTCCACGCCAAGGAGAGTCCAATCTGGACACATGTACAATTTTCAGCCTTCATGTCTTCACAGCCCATCAGTCCGGCCCATGGATAACAGGCCGGACGCTCGAGGACCCCTTAGTCCAGGACTCCCTCACCCGCTCCGGCAAGTCGTCCCCAAGCCCGCTGCCATTCCCTACGGATACCCTGTGAGGCCCCCTCCTCTGTTCCCCTTCTCCATTTCTTCTAGACACCGTAGGCCGCCGCACATCGTCTTGCCCGGGGATGCATTCGCCGTGCTTCCGGCCACGTCCCGCACATGCCCGTGACCCCTTTATCTCGCGCAACTGTGCCCCAGCACGCGCCCGTCCAGCCGCCGTGCTCTGCTCTCGTGCTACTGCTGCTGCTTGCATCCCTACAGGCTATCGCAATTCCCCTGCGTCCACCACCCGTCGCTGCCTAGCTCGCCGGCGACCTGCTCCTTTGCTCCCGCGCTCGCGCCTCGCCCTGCGCCTCCCCACCGCTCCTCGGTCTCCCGTCGGCTGAGCCGTGACTACCGCCTCCGCCCGCCGCTGCATTGCTGCCTGCCGCCGTCCGCAAGCGCGCCGCACTCAACGGCGGCCGCCCGTGCCCACACGCCTCCTCCGCCCATGCTCACCTCCCTCGCCACTCGCCCGCTGCCCGCTGCGTGCCGCTGCCACCCGCGCGCCCCGCGCCCCGCCCCACTGCTCTGCGCCGCCCTGGCCGCGCCCCCTCCGGCCCCAGCCGGCGCCCCAACGGCCTCCGCGCCGGCCCACGCTCGTCTCGCGTCGCCGTGCCCGCAGCCACCTGCTGGGTTCGCCCACCCTGCGCGCCCCTTTTGGGCTGGGCGTTAGCGCCCGCTAACCGCGCCTGTTAAGGCCCCCTAGGGGCCTATGACAAAGGAGCCCTGCCCATTGAATGTTTTTAAAAAAAGAATTAAATAAACAAATAAATAAGTATTAATTAAATTAATTAAAGAATTAATTAAGTTAATTAATCATAATTAGATTAATCTAATCACTAATTAACCTAATTAACTGTTAGTTAATTAATCAATCAATGACAGTGGGACCCACATGTCAGTTTGACTTAGTCAACTGGCTGTTTGACTGCTGACGTCATGATGACGTTAGCAAGCACTATTCTGGATAATGTTGAATTAAAATAATTAAATAAATGCTAAAAATGATTTAAATCTTTTAAAATCAATATAAAATAAACCGTAGCTGGGATGGGAAAACTTTGTACATGAAAGTTGCTTAAAACGATGAGACGAATCCGAATACGCAACCCGTTCATCCGTGAGATATCCCTAGCATAGCGAACACACAACTTTCCCCCTCCGATTCATCTATCCGAAAACGCGAAACACCGGGGATATTTTCCCGGATGTTCCCCCCTTCACCGGTATCACCTCATACTGCGTTAGGGCACACCTAACACCATTACTTGGCATGTCATGCATCGATATGCATATGTTTGCATTGTATTCATTGTTTCTTCCCCCTCTTCTCGCCGGTAGACTACGAGACTGACGCCGCTGCTGGTGCCTCGGTCGACTACATTGTTAACGACCCCTACTTGCCAGAGCAACCAGGCAAGCCCCCCCTTGATCACCAGAGATCTCCTATTCTTCTCTCTACTGCTTGCATTAGAGTAGTGTAGCATGTTACTGCTTTCCGTTAATCCTATCCTGATGCATAGCCTGTCATTGTTGCTACAGTTATTGATACCTTACCTGCAATCCTATTTGCTTAGTATAGGATGCTAGTTTATCATCAGTGGCCCTACATTCTTGTCTGTCTACCATGCTATACTATTAGGTCGTGATCACTTGGGAGGTGATCACGGGTATATACTTATACATAATATATGATACTTGTGGTGACTAAAGATGGGTCGGCTCGAAGAGTACCCGCGAGTGATTCATGAATTGGGTACGAAAGGACGTTTGTCCCGATGGCCCTCTGAGTGGATATTTTTGGCGGAGCGATAGGGTAGGTTGAGACCACCTAGGAGAGAGGTGGGCCTGGCCCTGGTCGGCACCCGCGGTTATTTCAAAATAACACGCTTAACGAGTCTTGGTATTTGATCTAAGTCTGGCCACTGGCCTATACGCACTAACCAGCTACGCGGGAACATTTATGGGCACTCAACGTCGTGGTATCAGCCGAAGCCTTCATGACGTCAGCGACTGAGCGGCGCGCGTCGGATTGGACCGTAAGCCTGCTCTTGTATTAAGGGGGCTAGGTCTGCGCCATAGGATTTAGACCGGCGTGCTGACCTCTCTGTTGTGCCTAGGTAGGGCTGCTACGTGTTGATCTTCCGAGGCCGGGCATGACCCAGGAAAGTGTGTCCGACCAAAGGGGATCGAGCGTGTTAGGAAATATGGTGCACCCCTACAGGGAAGTTTATCTATTCTAATAGCCGTGTCCATCGGTGAAAGGATGACCTGGAGTTGTACCTTGACCTTATGACAACTATAACCGGATACTTAATAAAATACACCCTTTGAAGTGCCAGATACAAACCGGTGATCACTCATCGCCGGGTAGGATTATGCTATGCAATGATACTTGGTGAACTTACCATCTACTCTCTTCTTCTGCTGCAAGATGGAGGTTGCCAGAAGCGTAGTCTTCGATAGGCCTAGATACCCCTCTCTTACTCTGGCCTTCTGCAGTTCAGTCCACATATATTACCCCTTTCATTTGATACATTGCATATGTAGTGTAGCTCCTTGCTTGCGAGTACTTTGAATGAGTACTCACGGTTGCTTTGCTCCCCCTTTTCCCTTTTTCTATACCCGATTGTTTCGACCAGACGATGGAGTCCAGGAGCCAGATGCCACCATCGACGACGACTCCTACTACACTGGAGGTGCCTACTACTACGTGCAGGCCGCCGCCGACGACCAGGAGTAGTTTAGGAGGATCCCAGGCAGGAGGCCTGCGCCTCTTTGGATCTGTATCTCAGTTTGTGCTAGCCATCTTATGGCAACTTGTTTAACTTATGTTTGTACTCAGATATTGTTGCTCCCGCTAACTCGTCTATGATCGAGCTCTTGTATTCGAGCCCTTGAGGCCCCTGGCTTGTAATATGATGCTTGTATGACTTATTTTATTTGTTGAGTTGTGTTGTGATATCTTCCTGTGAGTCCCCGATCTTGATCGTACACGTTTGCGTGTATGATTAGTGTACGGTCAAATCAGGGGCGTCAGATAGACGCGCACACTCTTCCTCTTCGTGTTGGCGTTGTCGTTGCCATTCTCATGCTTGCGCAAAGGTATCTTGGTTTTGACGATGTCGTTGTTCTTGCAAGTTGTTGTTGTGTAGAGGGTTGCGGTTGGCTTGACGATCTTGGCACGCGGCATGACAAAGAGTATTTGATGTCGGTGTACTTGAGCCGGAGATGGTGTAGTCGGAGTGTCGACTTTAGCGGCTCCATCTTGATGAGGACGAAGTGGAAGAAGAGCGGTTGAGCAACAAAGCACGAATCTCGTCCATTCTTGCATCCTTCTCTTGCTTGTGGTTGTCGAGGTTGTGGTCGAAGTAATCCCTTGTCCGTTTCTTAGAGAGTCGCAAGTCGGTGGCGAGGTTGTCGATGCGTTCACTCACTGCTTGTTGCTATTGATGCAAAGCACGTTGTGCACCAAAGAGGTGTCTCTTTGTGACGTAGGAGTTCATGTTGTCGTCTTGCTCGATGAAGAGTGGGTTGGTGTAAGTACTTGGCCTGTCCATCATTCCAAACAAATATGTGAGTGGGAGAAAGAGAAGAATGTATACCAAATGTACCTTGACCGATGTTGAAGGTGGATGAAAGATCACTCCAATGTGGAACAAGGAAATAGCACAATTGCTACCAATTCTTATCGGTTTCTCACACCTACACAAGTAAAAGCTTATGGTGGAGCTTGGTTAGGATGGTGGCACAAAATTTGATGCAATTGTTAGTGAGCTTCAATAATGTTGGAAAAGATTCGCAAATTTGCAATGCAACAAGTAGACCAAACAAAATATGGTACACGGAAACACACATGCAAAGAGATGAAATGGGGTCGTGCAACCAAGGATGAGCCAAAATGTGGAATCCATGAAAATGCTCTTGTTGCACAACACTAGAGAGGCGCTAGCACGATTGCACAATAGGCGGATACGAAGACTTGTGCACAACCTACTAAGCAAAAATGCAATGACTTCTATCCCAAGTATGCTCTATGTATGGTGTTTTGATGATATGATCCAAGATGATCTAGTATGACAATCTTAATGTTGTATGATGCTATGGTTCTTGTTTAAAAGCTCTTTGCTTATCTTTACCTTTTGCTTAAAAGCTTGTTTGGCTCTTTTTGTTTGAGCTCTTTTCTCATGCAATGCTTCACGAACCAAGATAGCAATTGTGTATGAGATGACAACCTTGTGACACAAGAGATGATACCAAGATATGCACCAATGATATATGTATGCTATGGGAAGTATGATCACTAATGTGCACAAGTCACGTTGCCAACAATACTCAAAGGCTAGTCTCGATGGGTAAGATACACAAAATTGGGCTATGATGTCTATCAATGTAATGGCAAGAATGATGTATCACTATACCAAGATGAGTTTACCGTTCTTTGGTTCCTCGTCCGTAAGCAAGAACGGATGACGGTGACCAAATGGAGAAGTGGTTGTTGTTGATGACGCGTCCGTGGCGAAGATGAGCGGCGGCGATGTTGATGTCGAACCGTACCTAAATATCCAAAACACAATAGGACACGGAACCGCAACTCAAATTCTCAAAACAAAACATGACAAAATTGTCGGAGTTGGTAGTGGTAAGCGATGGTGGTGTATGTGGTATATGGTGGTGCTATGTGGAAGTGGTGGTGGTATGTGGAAGTGTATGTGGGCACTGGGACAAAATTTGGTGAAATTTGGACAGAAAACGGGGCGGTGGAATGGAAGTGATGCTGCCAGGGGCCGGATGTACGGGCTTGATGGCCGGATGGCCGGGCTGTCGGGTCGATGTCCGGGCTCTGGATCCGTGGACGAACTCGATGAACTTCGCATGGAGAGGTCAAATCTGGGGCAAAATTCAGGGGATTTTGTGGATGGAAATTGGGGAAAAGATGATGGAAAGCTAGATCTACCTGCGACACATGAAATCCGCGGATCAAATCCAACAAAACTTCACCACACCAACAAATCACAAAAAAATTGGGGGGCTATTTTTTGGAGAATTTTCGAATTAGGGACAAAATCAACAAAACAAGGCTAGAAAACACAACGGGGAGGCTCCGAAATCGTGATCAACGTGGCTCTAGATACCAAGATGATGTAGGGTGGAATCCTAGATGGCCGATCTTGCACGAAAGGAGCGGATCCCGCGAAGAACACGAAGAACACGAGGGGAAACACGAGAGAATCACTCAAACTAACAAGAACGATCACACATATGCTAGATCCATGAACACAAAGGAAGATACACGATCCATGATCAATAAGGGATGATACAAAGGGTAACCAGTTCTTCTCTGTGACGAGGTCTTGATGGGGCCACCCAAAAGGGGGTCTTGAACACAAGGTGGATCTTCTCCATAGAGGGGTCGCGGTCTCTCTCAAGCAGTAGAACCGATATGGATGAGCGAGGCTCTATCTCTCAAATGAGCTATCACAACGCTAACCCTAAAACATAGGTAGGAGAAGAGTATATATAGTCTAGGTGGGCGAAGGGGTACATGGGCCTCGGGCCCTTACACTGTGCGTAGACAGGGGAGGCCGGACGTCCGAGCGTCGGGCCAGATGTCCGGGCTGGAGCGGCTGGATGTCCGGGCTGGAGAGGCTAGCCTTGTTGCTCTCGGTTTCGGTGGTGTACGGATATCCGGGCTGGAGGCCGGATTTCCGGGAGCTCGGGAAGGGCCGGATGTTCGGGCTGGCAGGGCCGGATGTCTGGGGCCTGCAGATGTTTGGCGGCTATGCAGCTGTGGTGGACGATGCTCCAGGGGCCGGATGTCCGGGGTCATGGCCGGATGTCCGAGGCCTGGGAGGTGTTCTTGACTCCTTCCGTTGGTTCTATTCATACGTGAACTTGGGGACTTGTACATCTTCACGTGCATCTTCGGGAGGGTCCTCTTGATACCTAATCATGCACAATATCTCGGACTTAGGTAGTAGCCATGTCTCGAGTGGATCATATGTGATATCACTAAGGAAAGAAGTCACCTCGTTCTCGAGAGCTCTAGCTCGTGCTCATGTCATGGGTCCTCTTGGCACTTGATGAGACGATGGTAGGTCCATGGTGATGACCATAGGATGCTCCGCATCACTGGTCCCCCCGTCACGGGCCACTGGTTGGCCACACCCACCTACAACATTTACATGGTGGACACCCTAAAGGATGGCAACGAACTCCTGAGCAGGACCGGGGCAAGCCCATAGATGAGCCTCCCAAACTCCAAAAATAGTGCCATCGATCAAAACCACTTTGAAGCCACGCAAGCAACGCAGACTTGGCGGAGAACAACACCGTAAATAATACAGATGACCTCGTCGGGGACGCGGCCAACAAGCATCATCAGGATGACCCCGTAGGGCAAGAGGACCTGCTCAATCCGGAAAGCCACGAAGACTCCGAGGACAGAAACTACCTCCCACTATCTAAAGAGGAGGCCGGCCTTGGGGAAGACGAATTCATCGTTCCCAAAGACCCTCTAGAGCAGGAATGGTTCAAACGGAGGCTTTTAGCCACCGCCCACAGCCTAAAGAAACAAAAAGCAAAATCGAGGCTGAACAGGACACCCTCAACGACCGTTGGAGAAAAGTCCTAGCTGCCGAAGAGGACTACGGCCACGATCAACCAACTAGGAGCTATCCTAAACGAAGGCTATTGCCCCAGTTCGATGACGAGGTTATAGAGCCAACATGCCCGACGTATACAAACACCGAACAGCTAGACCGACCCCCTAGAGTGCGAGACAGGGAAGTTTACGAGGCTAAACACCCAGCTGCCCCACCTCGCCATCACGACAAGGATCAAGTGCGGCCCGCCTATGAGTACGACCTCCGCCATGACCTAGATGCTCGTGGAGGCTGTACCAGGTCCATCTATGGACCTAGAGAGGACCTGCCCGCATATCGGGAAGGATACTATGACCGTGGTAAACCAAAACGATATAATCCGGGAGCAACATCATATTCGGAGGGCTGAAGACCTCCGACGCGACATAGCCCGAGTTCGAGGCACCACACACCCCTTGTGCTTCACCGAGAGGGTAATTGAAGGAAATATGCCCTAGAGGCAATAATAAAGTTGCTATTTATATTTCCTTATATCATGATAAATGTTTATTATTCATGCTAGAATTGTATTAACCGCAAACTTAGTACATGTGTGAATACATAGACAAACAGAGTGTCACTAGTATGCCTTTACCTGACTAGCTCGTTGATCAAAGATGGTTAAGTTACCTATCCATGGATAAAAAGTTGTCATTTGATGAACGGGATCACATCATTAGAGAATGCTATGATTGACTTGACCTATCCGTTAGCTTAGCACTTTGATCATTTAGTTTACTTCTATTCCTTTCTCCATAACTTATACATGTTCCTATGACTATGAGATTATGCAACTCCCAAATACTGGAGGAACACTTAGTGTGCTATCAAACGCCACATCATAACTGGGTGACAATAAAGATGCTCTATAGGTGTCTCCGATGGTGTTTGTTGAGTTGGCATAGATCGAGATTAGGATTTGTCACTCTGTGTATCGAAGAGGTATCTCTGGGCCCTCTCGATAATGCACATCACTATAAGCCTTGCAAGCAATGTGACTAATGAGTTAGGTATGGGATGTTGCATTACGGAACGAGTAAAGAGACTTGCCAGTAATGAGATTGAACTAGTTATTGAGATACCGACGATCAAATCTCGGGCAAGTAACATACCGATGACAAAGGGAACAACGTATGTTGTTATGCGGTTTGGCCGATATAGATCTTCGTAGAATATGTAGGAACCAATATGAGCATCCAGGTTCCGCTATTGGTTATTGACCAGAGATGAGTCTCGGTCATGTATACATAGTTCTCAAACCCATAAGGTCTGCACGCTTAACGTTCGGTGACGATCGGTATTATGAGTTTATGTGTGCTACCTCTTGAGCACTGCGTTGGTTTTCCCCGAAGAGGAAGGGATGATGCAGCAAAGTAGCATAAGTATTTCCCTCAGTTTTTGAGAACCAAGGTATCAATCGAGTAGGAGGCTACGCGCGAGTCCCTTACACCTGCACAAAACAAATAAATCCTCGCAACCAATGCAAATAGGGGTTGTCAATCCATATAAGGCCACTTACGAGAGTGAGATCTGATAGATATGATAAGATAATATTTTTGGTATTTTTATGATAAAGATGCAAAGTAAAATAAAGGCAAAGTAAATAGCAAAGGAAATAACTAAGTAGTAGGAGATCAATATGATAAAGATAGACCCGTCGGCCATAGGTTTCACTAGTGGCTTCTCTCGAGAGCATAAGTATTCTACGGTTGGTGAACAAATTACTGTTGAGCAATTGGCAGAATTGAGCATAGTTATGAGAATATCTAGGTATGATCATGTATATAGGCATCACGTCCGAGACAACTAGACCGACTCCTGCCTGCATCTACTACTATTACTCCACTCATCGACCGCTATCCAGCATGCATCTGGAGTATTAAGTTAAAAACAGAGTAACGCCTTAAGCATGATGACATGATGTAGAGGGATAGACTCATGCAATATGAAGAAAACCCCATCTTGTTATCCTCGATGGCAACAATACAATATGGGCCTTGCTGCCCCTACTATCACTGGGAAAGGACACCGCAAGATTGAACCCAAAGCTAAGCACTTCTCCCATTGCAAGAAAAATCAAAAGTGGGTGTGCATCCAACTTGCTTGCTCATGAAGACCTAGGGCATTTTGAGGAAGCCCATCATTGGAATATACAAGCCAAGTTCTATAATGAAAAATTCCCACTAGTATATGAAAGTGATAACATGAGAGACTCTCTACTCTGAAGATCATGGTGCTACTTTGAAGCACAAGTGTGGTAAAAGGATAGTAACATTGTCCCTTCTCTCTTTCTCTCTTATTTTTTTCTTTTCTTCTTTTTTTATTTGGGCCTTTTCTCTTTTTTATGGCCTCTTTTTCTTTCTCTTTTTTTTTTCGTCCGGAGTCTCATCCGGACTTGTGGGGGAATCATAGTCTCCATCATCTTTTCTTCACGGGGACAATGCTCTAATAATGATGATCATCACACTTTTATTTTTCTTACAACTCAACAATTACAACTCGATACTTAGAATAAAATATGACTCTATATGAATGCCTCCGGCGGTGTACCGAGATATGCAATGACTCATGAGTGACATGTATGAAAGAATTATGAATGGTGGCTTTGCCACATATACGATGTCAGCTACATGATCATGCTAAGCAATATGACAATGATGGAGTGTGTCATAATAAACAGAACGGTGGAAAGTTGCATGGCAATATATCTCGGAATGGCTATGGAAATGCCATAATAGGTAGGTATGGTGGCTGTTTTTAGGAAGGTGTATGGTGGGTGTATGATACCGACGAAAGGTGCGCGGTATTAGAGAGGCTAGCAAAGGTGGAAGGGTGAGAAAAGTGCGTATAATCCATGGACTCAACATTAGTCATAAAGAATTCATATACTTATTGCAAAAATCTACAAGTTATCAAAGCAAAGTATTACGCGCATGCTCCTAGGGGGATAGATTGGTAGGAAAAGACCATCGCTCGTCCCCGACCGCCACTCATAAGGAAGACAATCAAAAAATAAATCATGCTCCGACTTCATCACATAACGGTTCACCATACGTGCATGCTACGGGAATCACAAACTTTAACACAAGTATTTCTCAAATTCACAAATACTCAACTAGCACAACTTTAATATCACCATCTTTATATCTCAAAATAATTATCAAGCATCAAACTTCTCATAGTATTCAACACACTCATAAGAGAATTTTTATTCTTGAATACCTAGCATATTAGGATTTAAAGCAAATTACCATGCTATTAAGACTCTCAAAATAATCTAAGTGAAGCATGAGAGATCAATAGTTTCTATAAAACAAATACACCACCATGCTCTAAAATATATAAGTGAAGTACTAGAGCAAAATTATATAACTCGAAAGATATAAGCGAAGCACGTAGAGTATTCTAACAAATTCTAAATTATGTATGGCTCTCTCTAAAGGTGTGTACTGCAAGGATGATTGTGGTAAACTAACAAGCAAAGACTCAAATAACACAAGACGCTCCAAGCAAAACACATATCATGTGGCGAATAAAAATATAGCTCCAAGTAAAGTTACCGATAGAAGTAGACGAAAGAGGGGATGCCTTCCGGGGCATCCCCAAGCTTTGGATTTTAGGTGTCCTTAGATTATCTTGGGGGTGCCATGGGAATCCCCAAGCTTAGTCTCTTGCCACTCCTTGTTCCGTAATCCATCAAATCTTTACCCAAAACTTTAAAACTTCACAACACAAAACTTAAAGTAGAAAATCTCATGAGCTCCGTTAGCGAAAGAAAATAAAAGACCACTTCAAGGTACTGTAATTAACTCATTCTTTATTTATATTGGTGTTATACCTACTGTATTCCAACTTCTCTATGGTTTATAAACTATTTTACTAGCCATAGATTCATCAAAATAAGCAAACAACACACGAAAAACAGAATCTGTCAAAAACAGAACAGTATGTAGTAATCTGTAGCTAGTGCAAGATCTGGAACCCCAAAAATTATAAAACAAATTTCTGGACGTGAGGAATTTATATATTAATCATATTCAAAAAGAATTAACTAAATAGCACTTTCCAAATAAAAATAGCAGTAGTTCTCGTGAGCGCTAAAGTTTCTGTTTTTTTTACAGCAAGTTCAACAAGACTTTCTCCAAGTCTTCCCAACGGTTCTACTTGGCACAAACACTAATTAAGCACAAAAAACACAACCAAAACAGAGGATAGATAAATTATTTATTACTAAACAGGAGCAAAAAGCAAGGAATAAAAATAAAATTGGGTTTCCTCCCAACAAGCGCTATCGTTTAACGCCCCTAGCTAGGCATAATAAGCAAGAATAGATCTAGGTATTGCCATCTTTGGTAGGCAATCCATAAGTGGCTCTCATAATAGATTCATAAGGTAATTTAATTTTCTTTCTAGGAAAGTGTTTCATGCCTTTCCTTCATGGAAATTGGAATCTAATATTTCCTTCCTTCATATCAATAATTGCGCCAATCGTTCTAAGGAAAGGTCTACCAAGAATAATGGGACATGAAGGATTGCAATCTATGTCAAGAACAATAAAATCTACGGGCACATAATTCCTATTTGCAATAATAATAACATCATTAATTCTTCCCATAGGTTTCTTAATAGTGGAATCCGCAAGGTGCAACTTTAGAGAGCAATCATCAAAATAACGGAAACCTAACAAATCACACAAAGTCTTTGGAATCGTGGAAACACTAGCACCCAAATCACATAAAGCATAGCATTCATGATCTTTAATTTTAATTTTAATAGTTGGTTCCCACTCATCATAAAATTTTCTAGGGATAGAAACTTCCAATTCAAGTTTTTCTTCATAAGATTGCATCAAGGCATCAACGATATGTTTAGTAAACGCTTTATTTTGACTATAAGCATGAGGAGAATTTAGCACGGATTGCAACAAGGAAATACAATCAATCGAGCAATTTTCATAGTTAAATTCCTTGAAATCCATAATAGTGGGTTTAGCAACATCTAGGGTTTTAATTTCTTCAATCCCACTTTTATCAAATTTAGCATCAAGATCAACAAATTCCGAATTCTTGGAACGCCTTCTAGGTAAAGGTGGATCATATTCAATCCCATCATTACCAAGATTCATATTGCAAAACAAA
The DNA here is from genome assembly GCF_018294505.1 of Triticum aestivum. Taxonomy (NCBI): domain Eukaryota; kingdom Viridiplantae; phylum Streptophyta; class Magnoliopsida; order Poales; family Poaceae; genus Triticum; species Triticum aestivum. Next base: position 237,379,994 of record NC_057794.1, on the reverse strand, counting down.
GATTTAATAGGGGACACATCAATAACTTTTAGATCTTCATCTTTATTTTCATAGCAATTCGGTTTAGCGGCCATCTTATTAACTAAGGTAGCTTGCTTATCCGAAATTTCAGCAGTTAATTTCTCAAGATGAGAAATTTGGGATCTTAAACCATCGAATTCTTTAGACATATCATCAAGCTCTTTATTCATAAAACTCATAAAACTTTTCCGTTCTTTAAGCTCGTTTATGAAGAAACTATTATGTTCAAATTGCAAGACCATGAAACTCCTGACATTGCTTTCGATATCTTCTAATATTTTAAGGTGAAGGTCACCAAATTTAGGAAGAGCCATGGTGACAAGCAAGCAAACTAACACACAAGCAAACAAAAGGCAAGTAGGCAAAAAGAGGCAAATAGAGAGGGAGGATAGAGATAGAGGGCGAATAAAACGACAAGGGTGAAGTAGGGGGAGAGGAAAACGAGAGGCAAATGGCAAATAATGTAATGCGGGAGATAAGGGTATGTGATGGGTACTTGGTATGTTGACTTTCGCGTAGACCTCCCTGGCAACGGCGCTAGTAATCCTTCTTGCTACCTCTTGAGCACTGTGTTGGTTTTCCCCGAAGAGGAAGGGATGATGCAGCAAAGTAGCGTAAGTATTTCCTTCAGTTTTTGAGAACCAAGGTATCAATCCAGTAGGAGGCTACGCGTGAGTCCCTCGCACCTGCACAAAACAAATAAATCCTCACAACCAATGCAAATAGGGGTTGTCAATCCCTATAAGGCCACTTACGAGAGTGAGATCTGATAGATATGATAAGATAATATTTTTGGTATTTTTATGATAAAGATGCAAAGTAAAATAAAGGCAAAGGAAATAGCAAAGGAAATAACTAAGTAGTAGGTGATTAATATGATAAATATAGACCTGGGGGCCATAGGTTTCACTAGTGGCTTCTCTCGAGAGCATTAGTATTCTACGGTGGGTGAACAAATTACTGTTAAGCAATTGACAGAATTGAGCATAGTTATGAGAATATCTAGGTATGATCATGTATATAGGCATCACGTCCGAGACAAGTAGACCGACTCCTGCCTGCATCTACTACTATTACTTCACTCATCGACCGCTATCCAGCATGCATCTAGAGTATTAAGTTAAAAACAGAGTAACGCCTTAAGCAAGATGACATGATGTAGAGGGATAGACTCATGCAATATGAAGAAAAACCCATCTTGTTATCCTCGATGGCAACAATACAATACGTGCCTTGCTGCCCCTACTGTCACTTGGAAAGGACACCATAAGATTGAACCCAAAGCTAAGCACTTCTCCCATTGCAAGAAAGATCAATCTAGTAGGCCAAACCAAACTGATAATTCAAAGAGACTTGCAAAGATAACCAATCATACATGAAAGAATTCAGAGAAGATTCAAATATTATTCATAGATAGACTTGATCATAAACCCACAATTCACCGGTCTCAACAAACACACCGCAAAAAGAAGATTACATCGAATAGTTCTCCACAAGATAGGGGGAGAACATTGTATTGAGATCCAAAAAGAGAGGAGAAGCCATCAAGCTACTAACTATGGACCCGTAGGTCTGAGGTAAACTACTCACACTTCATTGGAGAGGCTATGGTGTTGATGTAGAAGCCCTCCGTGATCGATGCCCCCTTCGGCGGAGCTCCGAAACAGGCCCCAAGATGGGATCTCGTGGATACATAAAGTTACAGCGGTGGAATTAGGGTTTTGGCTCCGTATCTGATCGTTTGGGGGTACGTGGATATATACAGGAGGAAGGAGTACGTCGGTGGAGCAACAGGGGGCCCACGAGGGTGGAGGGCGCGCCTAGGGTAGGCAGGCGCGCCCCCTACCTCGTGGCCTCCTATTTCCTTTCTTGACGTAGGGTCCAAGTCTCCCGGGTCTTGTTTGTTGAGAAAATCACGTTCCCGAAGGTTTCATTCCGTTTGGACTCCGTTCGATATTGCTTTTCTTCGAAACCCTAAAACAGGCAAAAAACAACAATTCTGGGCTGGGCCTCTGGTTAATAGGTTAGTCCCAAAAAATAATATAAAATTGGATAATAAATCCCAATAATGTCCAAAACAGTAGATAATATAGCATGGAGCAATCAAAAATTATAGATATGTTGGAGACGTATCAATGTGTTTTGATGTACCGAAGTTAGTCCGGAGTCCCGGATATGATCACAGACATGACGAGGAGTCTCGGAATGGTCGAGACATAAAGACCGATATATTGGATGCCTATGTTTGGACATCAGAATGGTTTCGGGTGAGTTCGGGCATTTACCGGAGTACCGGGGGGTTACCGGAACCCCCCGGGGAGTATATGGGCCTTATTGGGCCTTAGTGGAATAGAGGAGAGGAAGGCCAACGCGCCCCCTAGCCCAATCCGAATTGGGTGGGGGCCCGCCCCCCCTTCCTTCCTTCTCTCGCCCCCTTCCTTCTCTCCTACTCCTACTAGGGAAGGGGGGGAATCCTACTCCCGGTGAGAGTAGGACCCCCCCTGGGGCGTGCCATAGAAAGGGCCGGCCCTCCCCTCCTCCACTCCTTTATATACGGGGGAGGGGGGCACCCCATAGGCACACAAGTTGATCTCTTATCCGTGTGCGGTGCTCCCTCCACAGATTTCCACCTCGGTCATATCGTTGTAGTGCTTAGGAGAAGCCCTGTGTCGGTAACTTCATCATCACCGTCATCATGCCTTCGTGCTGACGAAGCTCTCCCCCGACACTCAGCTGGATCTAGAGTTCATGGGACGTCATCGAGCTGAACGTGTGCAGATCGCGGAGGTGCCGTACCTTCGGCGCTAGGATCAGTCGGATCGTGAAGACGTACGACTACATCAACCGCGTTGTCATAATTCTTCCGCTTACGGTCTACGAGGGTACGTAGACGACACTCTCCCCTCTCGTTGCTATGCATCACCTAGATGGATCTTGCATGTGCGTAGGAATTTTTTTGAAATTACTGCGTTCCCCAACAGTGGCATCCGAGCCAGGTCTATGCGTAGATGTTATATGTACGAGTAGAACACAAAGGAGTTGTGGGCGTGGGTATATACATATTGCTTGCCGTCACTAGTGGATTCTTGATTCAGCGGTATTGTTGGATGAAGCGGCTCAGACTGACATTATGCATACGCTTACGCGAGACTGGTTCTACCGATGTGCTTCGCACACAGGTGGTAGTGGGTGTCAGTTTCTCCAACTTTAGTTGAATCGGATTCAATGAACAGGGTTCTTTCTGAAGATCAAAAAGCAATCACTATACCGCGTTGTGGTTTTTGATGCGTAGGTAAGAATGGTTCTTGCTCAGCCCTTAGCAGCCACGTAAAACTTGCAACAACAAAGTAGAGGACGTCTAACTTGTTTTTGCAGGGCATGTTGTGATGTGATATGGTCAAGACATGATGCTAAATTTTATTGTATGAGATGATCATGTTTTGTAACAGAGTTATCGGCAACTGGCAGGAGCCATATGGTTGTCGCTTTATTGTATGAAATGCAATCGCCATGTAATTGCTTTACTTTATCACTAAGCGGTAGCGATAGTCGTAGAAGCAATAGTTGGCGAGATGACAATGATGCTTCAATGGAGATCAAGGTGTCAAGCCAATGCCGATGGTGATCATGACGGTGCTTTGGAGATGGAGATCAAAGGCACAAGATGATGATGGCCATATCATATCACTTATATTGATTGCATGTGATGTTTATCCTTTATGCATCTTATTTTGCTTAGTCGATGGTAGCATTATAAGATGATCTCTCACTAAATTTCATGGTATAAGTGTTCTCCCTGAGTATGCACCGTTGCTACAGTTCGTCATGCCGAGACACCACATGATGATCGGGTGTGATAAGCTCTATGTTCACATACAACGGGTGCAAGCCAGTTTTGTACATGTGGAATACTCGGGTTAAACTTGACGAGCCTAGCATATGCAGATATGGCCTCGGAACACTGAGACCGAAAGGTCGAGTGTGAATCATATAGTTGATATGATCAACATAGTGATGTTCACCATTGAAAACTACTCCATCTCACGTGATGATCAGACATGGTTTAGTTGATAAGGATCACGTGATCACTTAGATGATTAGAGGTATGTCTATCTAAGTGGGAGTTCTTTAGTAATTTGATTAATTGAGCTTTAATTTATCATGAACTTAGTACCTGATAGTGTTTTGCATGCCTATGTTGTTGTAGATATATGGCCTGTGCTATTGTTCCATTGAATTTTAATGTATTCCTAGAGAAAGCTAAGTTGAAAGATGATGGTAGCAATTACACGGACTGGGTCCGTAACTTGAGGATTATCCTCATTGCTGCACAGAAGAATTACGTCCTGGAAGCATCGATAGGTGACAAACCTACTGCAGGAGCAACACCAGACGTTATGAACGTCTGGCAGAGCAAAGCTGATGACTACTCGATAGTTCGTGCCATGCTTTACGGCTTAGAACCGAGACTTCAACGATGTTTTGAACGTCATGGAGCATATGAGATGTTCTAGGAGTTGAAGTTAATATTTCAAGCAAATGCCAGGATTGAGAGATATGAAGTCTCCAATAAGTTCTACAACTACAAAATGGAGGAGAATAGTTCTGTCAGTGAGCATATACTTAGAATGTCTGGGTACCACAACCACTTGACTCAGCTGGGAGTTAATCTTCCTGATGATAGTGTCATTGAAAAAGTTCTTGAATCACTGCTACGAAGCTACAAGAGCTTCATGATGAACTATAATATGCAAGGGATGGATAAGACAATTCCCGAGCTCTTCGCAATGCTAACGGCTGCAGAGGTAGAAATCAAGGAGCATCAAGTGTTGATGGTCAACAAGACCACCAGTTTCAAGAAAAAGGGGAAAGGGAAGAAGGGGAACTTCAAGAAGAACGGCAAGCAAGTTGTTGCTCAAGTGAAGAAGCCCAAGTCTGGACCTAAGCCTCAGACTGAGTGCTTCTACTTCAAAGGGACTGGTCACTGGAAGCGGAACTGCCCCAAGTATTTGGCGGAGAAGAAGGATCGCAAAGTGAAAGGTATATTTGATATACATGTTATTGATGTGTACCATACTAATGCTCGTAGTAGCGCCTGGGTATTTGATACTGGTTCTGTTGCTAATATTTGCAACTCAAAACAGGGGCTATGGATTAGGCGAAGATTGGCTAAGGATGAGGTGACGATGGCGTGGGAAATGGTTCCAAAGTCGATGTGATCGCCGTCCGCACACTATCTCTACATCTACCTTCGGGATTAGTTTTAGACCTAAATAATTGTTATTTGGTGTCAGTGTTGAGCATGAAAATTATATCTGGATCTTGTTTGATGCGAGATGGTTATTCATTTAAATCAGAGAATAATGGTTGTTCTATTTATATGAGTAATATCTTTTATGGTCATGCACCCTTGATGAGTGGTCTATTTTTACTAAATCTTGATAGTAGTGATACACATGTTCATAGTATTGAAGCCAAAAGATATAAGTTTAATAATGATAGTGCAATTTATTTGTGGCACTGCCATTTATGTCATATTGGTGTAAAGCACATGAAGAAACTCCATGTTGATGGACTTTTGGAATCACTTGATTATGAATCACTTGATGCTTGTGAACCATGCCTCATGGGCAAGATGACTAAGACTCCGTTCTCCGGAACAATGGAGTGAGCAACAAACTTGTTGGAAATAATACATACTGATGTATGCGGTCCGATGAGTGTTCATGCTCACGGCGGGCATCGTTATTTTCTTACCTTCACAGATGATTTGAGCAGATATGGGTATATCTACTTGATGAAACATAAGTCTGAAACATTTGGAAAGTTCAAAGAATTTCAGAGTGAAGTGGAAAATCATCATAACAAGAAAATTAAGTTTCTACGATCTGATCGTGGAGGAGAATATTTGAGTTACGAGTTTGGTCTTCATTTGAAACAATGCAGAATAGTTTCGCAACTCACGCCACCTGGAACACCACGGCGTAATGGTGTGTTTGAACGTCGTAACCGCACTTTATTAGATATGGTGCGATCTATGATGTCTCTCACTGATTTACCGCTATCATTTTGGGGTTATGCTTTAGAGACGGATGCATTCACATTAAATAGGGCACCATCAAAATCTGTTGAGACGGCACCTTATGAACCATGGTTTCGCAAGAAACCCAAGTTGTCGTTTCTTAAAGTTTGGGGCTGCGATGCTTATGTGAAAAAGCTTGAACCTGATAAGCTCGAACCCAAATCGGAGAAATGTGTCTTCATAAGATACCCAAAGGAGACTGTTGGGTATACCTTCTATCACAGATCTGAAGGCAAGATATTTGTTGCTAAGAATGGATCCTTTCTAGAGAAGGAGTTTCTCTCGAAAGAAGTGAGTGGGAGGAAAGTAGAACTTGATGAGGTAATTGTACCTACTCCCTTATTGGAAAGTAGTTCATCATAGAAATCAGTTCCAGTGATTCCTACACCAGTAAGTGAGGAAGCTAATGATGATGATCATGAAACTTCTGATGAAGTTACTAGCGAACCTCGTAGGTCAACTAGAGTAAGATCCGCACCAGAGTGGTACGGTAATCCTGTTCTGGAGGTCATGTTATTTGACCATGATGAACCTACGGACTATGAGGAAGCGATGATGAGCCCAGGTTCCGCAAAATGGCTTGACGCCATGAAATCTGAGACGGGATCCATGTATGAGAATAAAGTGTGGACTTTGGTTTACTTGCCCAATGATCGGCAGTCCATAGAGAATAAATGGATATCCAAGAAGAAGACTGACACTGACGGTAATGTTACTGTCTACAAAGCTTGACTTGTTGCAAAAGGTTTTTGACAAGTTCAAGGAGTTGACTATGATGAGACCTTCTCACTCATAGCGATGCTTAAGTCCATCCAAATCATGTTAGCAATTGCTGCATTTTATGATTATGAAATTTGGCAAATGGATGTCAAAACTGCATTCCTTAATGGATATCTTAAATAAGAGTTGTATATGATGCAACCAGAAGGTTTTGTTGATGCAAAAGGTGGTAACAAAGTGTGCAAGCTCCAGCGATCCATTTATGGACTGGTGCAAGCCTCTCGGAGTTGGAATATACATTTTGGAGAAGCCTGTATTTACAAGAAAGTGAGTGGGAGCTCTGTAGCATTTCTGATATTATATGTGGATGACATATTGCTGATCGGAAATGATACTGAATTTCTGAATAGCATAAAAGGATACTTGAATAAGAATTTTTCAATGAAAGACCTCGGTGAAGCTGCTTATATATTGTGCATCAAGATCTATAGAGATATATCAAGACGCTTAATTGGACTTTGACAAAGCACATACCTTGATAAAGTTTTGAAGAAGTTCAAAATGCATCAAGCAAAGAAAGGGTTCTTGCCTATGTTACAAGGTATGAAACTGAGTGAGACTCAATGCCCGACCACTGCAGAAGATAGAGAGAAAATGTGTAACACCCCGGATGTGACTTGCCATATTTGTAATTCCGACTCTTGCCTTTTTTGACTTTAAGTTATGAGATTCCCATTGTGGTTGGGTTTTTGTCTATCGTTTTGCTCTTTGTTCATGTCATGCATTTCATATCATGTCATCATGTGCATCACATTTGCATTCGTGTTCGTCTCATGCATCCGAGCATTTTCCCCGTTGTCTGTTTCGCAATCCGACACTCCCACATGCACCCAGCGCACCCCTCTTGTCTCTTTTCGTGAGCGGGAGTTAAACATTCTCGAAATGGGCCGAGATTTGTCAAGTGGCCTTGGTACACCACCGGTAGACCGCCTATCAAATTTCGTTCCATTTGGAGGCCGTTTGATGCCCCAACGGTTAACCGGGTAACCGCAAAAGCCTCTTTGGGTTGCAGCCCAACACCCCTCCAAAATATCCCAATAACCCATCTAAACCACCTCCATGTCCTCCATCGTCTGATCACGATCCTGTGGGTGAAAACCGCACCTCATTTGGACACTCATATCTTCTTCTACCTATAAATATGCGCCCCTCCCCAAAAATTTGCGGATGAAACCCTAACCCTGCTCCCCTCGCACCGCCGGACCAAAAAATGTCATTGACAGACGTGTCCGCCAGCCCCCTTCGTCTCCATGTGTCAGCCCACCAGTGGCCGAGCCGCCCCTGCGCCCACTTCGCCGCGCCGGCCCGCCGGGGCCCAGGCGGGGCCCCCGAAGCCCGTTCCTCCATCGCCCGCGCACCGCCCTGCCGTCCTTCACTGCGCGCCACCCCACTGCCTCCTCGCCGCCGGTTGCTGCCTGCCTGCCGCTCCTCCACGTCGCCGCCGCCTCGCGCGCTCGTGCCGCCACCCGCCGGCTCCGCGCTCCGCCACCGACGTCTTCGGCCAAATCGGGTCGAGGAGCAACCGGATCCGGCGACCACAAGCTCCGGCCGCCTCCTCTACGCTTCTCCGGCGAAGATCCAGCCACCTAGATTCACGTGTCACCAAACCCTAGATCCGTTTTGCGAGGGGTATATTTCACTAAGTCCTTGGATCTTAATATTTTTATGCCATGTTCATCGCATCATATCTCTGTGCTCGGTGCTCCAAATCGTGCATATGATATGTCTAAACGTTCGTCTCGTTGAGCTCTTCGTGTTAGAAGCATTTACATGCATGTTACTATCCATTATGATGCCTTTTCCATTGATGCAAGAGTGCTATAAAATGTTAGCAGCTGGTACTTATCAAATCATGGTGATTTGTCATTTTTTTGCATTTGATGTGTGCATCACATGAGCATGAGGTCTACATGTGTTTTGAACTAAATCATGTCATCTTTACAGAGGTGCAAGTATTGTATTTTTGTGATCTATGTGGTGACTAGCACAAACATGCAAACTAGGCTCCGTGACGTTGCTGTTTTCAGGGACTTGGGATTTTGCCAAGTCCTTTTCCTGTTGTTATTTTGATGCCATGTAAACTTGATGCTACCATTGAGATCCATGCTTATTTTGAGATACTTCAGTAAGGATGTTTTGAACATGTGGTCATGCTCTATCCATTAGTGCCCCTGGTTTAAATTATGGAGTGCTATAGTATGTCATTTGCTTGCTCTACTTTTGCTATAAAATGTTCCTGGCAGATTGTTAACATGTTAATCAACATTTCCATGGTTGTTTCTAGTGATCAATGCATCGTATTAACTTTCTATTGCCATGGTTAGCTTCATCAACATGTCATCTTGCTGTTGGTATGCTTATGTTGTCATTTAATTCATTGTGGTGAGTGGTATGAGCTTGCAAAGTTGCTATCATGAATCTGTTTATACCATGCTCTGTTTTTCTTCTAAGTCTGAAACTGTTAATAAAACTTGGTATGTTTACATGGGTGCCATCATATCTTATGTGCCTTTTTGGCTAATCTTCTGTAAGGGACTTTTGTTCTATGCATTTAGTAGAATCATGTCATGCCTTTGTTTGCTATGATATGTTCCTGTAGCATGTTGTTTGCTTGCTCTAAACATTGCTTCTTGATGTTGTTTTTGACATGTTAGTATTTTCACTCTGTGAAGCTGATATCTTTTGCACTTTTGCCATGCTTGTTTGAACCTGCTCTAGTGTGATTTGGCCGTAGCTCAGTGTTCATGTTTTGTGAAGCAACTCTTGTACATCACCGCCATATGCTTTGTTACTATGTTGGAGTGTAATAGCTTAGTTTCTTGTTGCATTCTAGGTTGCATCATGCTGTTAATCGCAGAATTGCGTCATTCTTGTTTTTCTTGCCATTTGCAACCATGCATCCATTTCCGGTGATCTTTATATCATTTTCAACCGAAATCATCTCATCTTTCCAGCAGCATACTTGGTTTGCCAAGTTGATGCCTTGATCATTCTTTCCCTTCTGGAGCACGCATATGCATTGCATATCATATCTTGCATATCATGCCATGTATTGCATCATGTTGCTTGTGCATTGCATCGTGATTGATTGTTGTTCCATTGCTTGTGTTCTTGCTTTGGGTAGAGCCGGGAGATGAGTACGTGAACGAGGAACTTGTTGAGTATGCTAACTAGGATTAAGCTTTCGACAACTCTGGGAACATTGTAGGCAAGATGACCATACCCTTGAAATCACTTCTATCTTTGCTTGCTAGTTGTTCGCTCTATCATTATGTCGCGCTACCTACCACTTGTTATATCATGCCTCCCATATTGCCATGTCAAGCCTCTAACCCACCTTCTAGCAAACCGTTGTTTGGCTAAGTTACCGCTTTTGCTCAGCCCCTCTTATAGCATTGCTAGTTGCAGGTGAAGTTGAAGTTTGTTCCATGTTGGAACTTGGATATGTTGGGATATCACAATATATCTTATTTTAATTAATCCATCTATATACTTGCTAAAGAGTGGAAGGCTCGACCTTTTTCCTGGTGTTTTGTTCCACTCTTGCCGCCCTAGTTTCTGTCATACCAGTGTTATGTTCCTTGTTTTTGTGTTCCTTACGCGGTTGGGTGTTATGGGAACCCCTTGATAGTTCGCTTTGAATAAAGCTCCTCCAGCAAGGCCCAACCTTGGTTTTAACATTTTCCACCTAAGCCTTTTTCCCTTGGGTTCCGTGGACTCAAGGGTTATCTTTATTTTAAACCCCGGGCCAGTGCTCCTCTGAGTGTTGGTCCAACCTGTCAACCGCCGGTGGCCACCAGGGGCAACTCTGGGCTGGCCTACCAGAAGTTTGGACAATCCTCTGTGCCCTGAGAATGAGATATGTGCAGCTCCTATCGGGATTTGTCGGCACAGTCGGGCGGCTTTGCTGGTCTTGTTTTACCATTGTCGAAATGTCTTGTAACCAGGATTCCGAGACTGACCAGGTCTTTCCGGGAGAAGGAATATCCTTCGTTGACCATGAGAGCTTGTGATGGCTAAGTTGGGACACCCCTGTAGGGTATAAACTTTCGAGAGACGTGGCCGCGGTTTTGTGGCAGATGGGAATTTGTTAATATCCGATTGTAGAGAACTTGACACTTGACTTAATTAAAATGAATCAACCGCGTGTGTAGCCGTGATGGTCTCTTTTCAGCAGAGTCCAGGAAGTGAACACGGTCTTGTGTTATGCTTGAATGTAAGTTGTTTCAGGATTACTTTTTGGTCACTTCTAGCTTCTCGACCATTACATTGCTTCTCTTCTCGCTCTTATTTGCGGATGTTAGCCACCATATATGCTTAGTGCTTGCTGCCGCTCCAGCTCACTACCTTCTCCTACCCATAACCTAAAATAGTCTTGATCTCACGGGTGTGAGATTGTTGATTCCTCGTGACTCACGGATACTTCCAAACAGTTGCAGGTGCCGAGGATACCAGTGCAGGTGATGCTACCGAGCTCAAGTGGGAGTTCGACGAGGATCTGGGTCGTTACTACATTTCGTTTCCTGATGATCATTAGTGGAGCCCAGTTGGGACAATCATGGATCTAGCATTTGGGGTTTATCTTCCTTTTATCCATATTTTATAGTAGTCGGTCTATGAGTGTATTCGGATGATGTATGAATTATTTATGTATTGTGTGAAGTGGTGATTGTAATCCAACTCTTTATCCCTTTCTTATTTAGTACATGGGATTGTTTGAAGATCACCCCTCTTGCGAAAAACCTACCATGTGGCTATGCCTCTAAGTCGTGCCCCGACACATGGGAGATATAGCCGCATTGTGGGTGTTACAAAATGAAAGTCATTCCCTATGCTTAAGCCATAGGTTCTATCATGTATGCAATGCTGTGTACCAGACCTGATGTGTGCCTTGCTATTAGTTTAGCGGGGAGGTACCAAAGTAATCCAGGAGTGGATCACTGGACAACGGTCAAGAACATCCTAAAATACCTAAAAATGACTAAGGATATGTTTCTCATTTATGGAGGTGACAGAGAGCTCGTCGTAAATGGTTACGCCGATGCAAGCTTTGACACTGATCCGGATGACACTAAGTCACAAACCGGATACGTATTTTTATTGAATGGTAGAGCTGTCAGTTGGTGCAGTTCCAAACAGAGCATCGTGGCGGGATCTACATGTGAAGTGGAGTACATAGCTGCTTCGGAAGCAACAAATGAGGGAGTCTGGATGAAGGAGTTCATATCTGATCTAGGTGTCATACCTAGTGCATTGGGTCCAATGAAAATCTTTTGTCACAATACTAGTGCAATTGCCTTGGAAAAGGAATCCAGATTTCACAAGAGAACCAAGCACATCAAGAGATGCTTCAATTCCATTCGCGATCAAGTCAAGGAGGGAGACATAGAGATTTGCAAGATACATATGGATCTGAATGTTGCAGACCCATTGACTAAGCCTCTCTCACGAGCAAAACATGATCAGCACCAAGACTCCATGGGTGTTAGAATCATTACAATGTAATCTAGATCATTGACTCTAGTGCAAGTGGGAGACTGAAGGAAATATGCCCTAGAGGCAATAATAAAGTTGTTATTTATATTTCCTTATATCATGATAAATGCTTATTATTCATGCTAGAATTGTATTAACCGAAAACTTAGTACATGTGTGAATACATAGACAAACAGAGTGTCACTATTATGCCTCTACCTGACTAGCTCATTGATCAAAGATGGTCAAGTTTCCTAGCAATGGATAAAAAGTTGTCATTTGATGAACGGGATCACATCATTAGAGAATGATGTGATTGACTTGACCCATCCGTTAGCTTAGCACTTTGATCGTTTAGTTTACTGCTATTGCTTTCTCGAAACTTATACATATTCCTATGACTATGAGATTATGCAACTCCCGAATACTGAAGGAACACTTAATGTGCTATTAAACATCACAATGTAACTGGGTGACTATAAAGATGCTCTACAGGTGTCTCCGATGGTGTTTGTTGAGTTGGCATAGATTGAGATTAGGATTTGTCACTCCGTGTATCGGAGAGGTATCTCTAGGCCCTCTCGGTAATGCACATCACTATAAGCCTTGCAAGCAATGTGACTAATGAGTTAGTTACGGGATGTTGCATTACGAAATGAGTAAAGAGACTTGCCGGTAATGAGATTGAACTAGGTATTGAGATACCGACGATCGAATCTCGGGCAAGTAACATACCGATGACAAAGGGAACAACGTATGTTGTTATGCGGTTTGACCAATAAAGATCTTCGTAGAATATGTAGGAACCAATATGAGCATCCAGGTTCCACTATTGGTTATTTACCGGAGATGAGTCTCGGTCATGTCTACATAGTTCTCAAACCCATAGGGTCCGCACGCTTAACGTTTGACGATCGGTATTATGAGTTTATGTGTTTTGATGTACCGAAGGTAGTTCGGAGTCCCGGATGTGATCACAAACATGACGAGGAGTATCGGAATGGTCGAGACATAAATATCGATATATTGGAATCCTATGTTTGGACATCGGAATGGTTCCGGGTGAGTTCGGGCATTTACCGGAGTACCGGGGGGTTACCAGAACCCCTCGGGGAGTATATGGGCCTTATTGGGCCTTAGTGGAATAGAGGAGAGGAAGGCTAAGGTGGAGGGCGCGCCCCCTAGCCCAATCCATATTGGGTGGGGGCCCCCCTTCCTTCCGTCTCCCCTCCCTTCTCTCCTACTCCTACTAGGGGAAGGGGGGAATCCTACTCTCGATGGGAGTAGGACTCCCCCTAGGGGGCGCCATAGAGAGGGCCGGCCCTTCCCTCCTCCATTCCTTTATATACGGGGGAGGGGCACCCAATAGACACACAAGTTGATCTCTTAGCCATGTGCGGTGCCCCCCTCCACAGATTTCCACCTCGGTCATATCGTTGTAGTGCTTAGGCGAAGCCCTGCGCCGGTAAATTCATCATCACCGTCATCACACCACCGTGCTGACGAAGCTCTCGCCTGACACTCAGCTAGATCTAGAGTTCGTGGGACTTCATCGAGCTGAACGTGTGCAGATCGTGGAGGTGCCGTACCTTCGGTCCTAGGATCGGTCGGATCGTGAAGACGTATTACTACATCAACCGCGTTGTCATAACGCTTCCGCTTATGGTCTACGAGGGTACATAGACAACACTCTCCCCTCTCGTTGCTATGCATCACCTAGATGGATCTTGTGTGTGCGTTGGATTTTTTTTTGAAATTACTGCGTTCCCCAACAGTAATGCAACATCAATTCCAGGAAGACTTCAAGCCTGTGAATGTTGAATCATATGATGGAACCACATATCCAGCCGTATGGATAGAGGATTTCCTCCTCCACATTCACATGGCACGAGGAGATGACCTCCATGCCATTAAATATTTGCCACTGAAGCTCAAAGGCCCAGCTCAGCACTGGTTGAACAGCCTCCCCGCAGACTTTATAGGTTTGGGAAGAGCTAGAGGACGCTTTTCGAGCAAAGTTTTAGGGCACCTATGTCTGGCCTCCGGACGCTGACGACCTAAATCGTATTACGCAACAACTCAGAGAATCTGCCCGACAGTTCTGGAACTGATTCCTCACCAAGAAAAACTAGACTGTCGACTGTCCGGACACCGAAGCCTTTGCCGCCTTTAAGCATAGTGTCAGGGAAGAATGGCTCATAAGGCAGCTCGGCCGGGACAAACCACGAACTATGGCATCCCTTACTTCTCTCATGACCCGCTTTTGTGCAGGCGAGGACAGTTGGCTTGCTCGTAAAACCACCAATCCCGATACCCCTGGTACTTCTAAAGTCCGGGACGGAAAGCTGTGATGCAACAAGAACAAACGTTGCCACAATGATGGCGAAGGCGAGGATACAACAGTAAACGCCTTATTTCAAAACCCGAAGTCCGGGCAGCGCAAAAAGGCCCCTAAAGGCAACAGCGACGACCCGTCCAGGCTAGACAAAATTTTGGACAGGCCCTGCTAGATCCATGGCATGTCCGAAAAGCCTGCCAACCACTCCAACCGTAATTGTTGGGTGATGAAGCAGGCCGACAAGCTCATCGCCGAAGACTCGGGCAAAAGCCCACGCAGCGAGGACGATGATGAGCCCCGCAGGTCGAATAGTGGAGGCTAGAAACCCTTCCCCTCCAAAGTCAATACGGTAAACATGATCTAAGCAACCCATATACTAAAGAAAGAGAGGAAGTGAGCGCTACGGGATGTATACTCCTTCAAACCAGTAGCACCGAAGTTCAATCCATGGTCATCTTGCCCGATCACGTTCAATCGCAGGGATCACCCCACGAGCATACGCCATGGAGGGTCCGCAGCCCTAGTGCTAGACCCCATTGTCGATGGATTCCACATCACTAGAGTCCTAATGGACGTAGGAAGCAACCTCAATCTGATATACGAGGATACAATGAAGAAAATGAGGATCGACCCATCAAGGATTAAACCTAGTAATACTATCATGCCCAATATACGATTCTATCCGAGAGGAACTCGAAGGTCCCACCAAGGATAGAGCCGCATATTGAAGACGCTTTGCAAGGTGGATATCATTACATCGTGCCATTACATAATAGTTGGGGATACATGGAAAGGCATACCAATGCCACATAAATACAACAAACATCATACAGAAGAGAGGCATCCGACTACGGATGAAACACAAATGAGAAATTCAAACGACATCCACCCTGCTAGCCCAGGTTGCTGACCAGGAATCTATCCCCTGATCGAACAAGAAGCAGAAGAAGAACTCCAAAACAAGTAAGCATCGCTCTTACATCAAGATCATCGCATTACCTGTACCTGCAACTTTTGTTGTAGTAATTTGTGAGCCATGAGGACTAAACAATCCCATTACCATGGGTATCAAGACTAGCAATGCTTAAAGGGGATGGAATGGATAAGTGGTGAGGTTGCAGCAGCACTAAGCATTGTATGGTGGCTAACTTACAAGTACAAGAATAAGATGAGAAACTACGCAAGCGGTCACAAACTAGTAATGATCAAGAAGTGATCTTGAACTACTTACGAGTCAAACATAGCCCCACCGTGTTCTCTTCTCGACTCACCCGAAAAGAGATAGTCACGGTTACACACGCGGTTGGTGTATTTTAATTCGGATCTGGTGTCAAGTTCTCTACAACCGGATATTAAAAATTCCCATCTGCCACATAACCGCGGGCACGGCTTTCAAAAAGATTAAACCCTGCAGGGGTGTCCCAAATTAGTCCATCACAAACGCTCACGATCAACGGAGGAAAATCCTCCTCGCGGAACAACCCGATCAAGCTTGGAATCCCAGTTCACAAGACATTTGGACAATGGTAAAACAAGTCCAGCAAGACCTCCCGACGTGCCGACACCCTGATAGGAGCCGCGCGTATGTCATCTTAGGCCACGATCAGATGAGCACAACATACATCAACTAAGACCCGAGTTTCCCCGGGGGAAGCCGCACACGACTCTAGTTTGGACAAGCGCCAACAGCACTGCCCCCTGTATTATGTTGAATAACGGACCTCAGGTAGTGAAAGTGCTAGTTATCGACTAGCGGGGAGTGAACATGATTTTTTTACGAAAGTCTTCAAAACACGAGGTCTTTGAAGACAAACAGTAGAAATGAACCTATTGATATGCAGCGGAAGGTAGACTACACTAGACATGCCATAGTCAATTAAGTAATGAAGTGAAAGCACGAAGACTATCAGCAGCTAGGTAGAATGGATCAGGATGGAAGATAGTATGAAGCCAAACAGTTAATAGTCTTCACTTAGTGAAGTCAATCAAATCAGACAGGCAGGCAATGACTTCACGAAGAAAAACTGTAAAGTAAAGGGAAGTGAAGGATAGAACCAGTTGCTTGTTGAAGACAAGGATTTGGTAGACCGGTTCCAGTTGTTGTGAAAACTGTATGTATGGTTAGGGAGGCTGAGATTTAACTCAGAAGACTGGGTCTTCACCTTATTCCCCTTGAGCTAAGGACACCCAGTCCTCGCCCAATCACTCTGGTAAGTCTTCAAGGTAGACTTCCAAACCTTCACAGACTTGATTCACTGGCAATCCACAATGGCTCTTGGATGCTCAAAACGCGATGCCTAACTGGCTGGAGGATTCACAGTCCTCAAGTGTAACAAGTCTTCAGGTCACACAGACAAAAAGACTTTAGTGATGCCTAACACTCTTTAGCTGTGGGTGTTTTGGGCTTTGTCCTCGCAAGGATCTCTCTCTCAAATGCTTTGGAGGTGGGTTGCTCTCAAATGACAAAAGCCATGCACTAACTCTGAGCAGCCACCAATTTATGGTGTAGGGGGTGGGCTATTTATAGCCTGGAGGCAACCCGACCTGATTTGTTCGAAATGACCCTGGGTCACTAAGGAACCGACACGTATCCAATGGTCGGATTTCAAACACATGCGGCAGCTTGACTTGGGCTACAAGTAAAGCTGACTCATCCGACTCTGGATAAGATTTGCTCTCATTGTCTTCGCTCGAAGACATAGGATTTTGTTGAGGATCACTTCAGTCACTCCGACTTTGTTCACTTGGACCTCACTTAACAGTACGGTGGTTCCTATGATCAACAAAAAGAAAAGGAAACTACGAAACAACTGTGTCTTCGCACCCCATAGTCTTCATATGAATGTCTTCTCATGTCGTAATCTTCATCGTGAATGTCTTCACGTACCACCATTGTCTTCCACTTTTGGGTGAAGTGGATGGATTTAACAGATCAAAAAGACTGTAGAAAGTGAGATTTATTTACCCCAAACGAAGTGCTAGATGAGGCGGAAGGGAGGCCGAGCAGTTCTAATCTCCCGCACCCTAACTCGGCGGCGGTGGAGAAGACGAGGTCACGGCCGGTGTGAGGACAGTGTCAGAGAGGTCGTGGCAGCTAAGCACATCGTCTCCGGCATCGACACGAGCTAGCAATGGCGCTAGGGTTTGAGTGAGGTGGCGAGGTGGAAGAAGAGATAATGACCACGCGGGATGGGTATTTATAAGGTAGAGGGCGGCACAACACAATTACGCAGGAGCCCCTAGCAGTTCATATCTGATGGGCACGTGGCATGCATGCAACTCATTGAAAGTTGTTCCATGTTCCCACGCACGCCTGGTTTGTCAGGTGGTTGTTCCGGCTTCTCCGACATTCAGGCAAAGGAGATATAGCATTGAAAGCGGTTTTAAATGCGTGCCTCTGTATCTTCAGCTGACAAGGACCCAGTGAAGACATTCGACATGTTTCAATAGAATGCATATGACTAGACAGATAGAGTTTGAGGAGGAAGCGCAGAAGGGGTTAGGGTCTGATCACATTCACTTAGTTCAGAAAATGGCAAGTTCGAAGACATAGCTATAAGTGAATGTTGTACAGATGTATATATATATATATATATATATATATATATATATATATATATATATATACACACACACATACACACACATACATACATATGGGCTATTCTATTACGCGTAACAGAATATTATTCTGTTACCCTTCTTGAACTGATGAATTCAAGCGGTTGAACTGATGAAATTCGAGCGGTTGAACTGATGCTTTCTGTTGCTGTTAAAAATCGTCTTCTTTAGTTCAATTTTTTTTGCATTTTTTATCGAAATGGGGTGTGTAATATGTAGTTGGAAAGCTCTTGACATCCACATTACAATCTTATAATTTGTTTTTGCAAAAAATATATTATTTAAGAGCAGTTTTGGAAAAACCATTTTTTTCAAAACCGAAAACGTGAATCGTATTTTGGACTTAATTTTCATACGATTTGTCGGAATTGAGCAAATGATATGGCGTTGGAAAGCTTGTGAAAATCCGCATCTTCCATATATATACTATTTTTCCAAATTCTATATGATCTAAAAGTAATTTGAAAAACGGTGAAATTCTGGGCGAAACGTTTTTTCACTGTTTTTTACAAACCGTTTCTCGGATTGACGCAAATGATACGGTGTTGGAAAGCTATGAAAAATGCGCAACTTTTGCATATAGAAAGTTTTTTCTAATTTTTTACGGTTTAAATACGAATTTAAATACGGTTAAAATTGGTTCGAACATGTTTTTTTTAAAGTTTTGTCGAAATGGGGCAAATAATATACCGTTGGATAGCTATAAAAAATGTGAAACTTAGTCATGTTGGACATTTTCTCTACTTCGAAACCGTTTAAGAGTAATTTTGAATACGACATGACGGATCCTGCTGTTTTCTCGTCTGAAAAACAGAGTGGTCGTACTGATATATGTGTATGTTTGTACTGAGCTATTTTTTGTAGTAATTTTAAATGGTTTCGACAAAAGGTACTTGCACTGATGCTTGCATGGGTTTGTACTAAGCGTGTTTTCACATAACTAGACTTTGCTCTGTTTTTGGTAATATTTTTCTCGTAATTTTTCAATGGTTTACTGTATCCTAGCCCTGAACTTGCATGGTTTATATTGTTGAACTGAATGTTATTATATCGTTGGCCCTGTACTTGCATGGTTTATATCATTGAACTGAATGATATTTTTTTAAAAGAAAATGTTTTTTATTCTTTTTTTTGAACTAAACATTTTTTACAACGATGTTCTGGACTTCTTTCATTTTTTGACTTGTACTTTTACCATTTGAATTGCATGGGGTTTCCTTTTGCTTGAACTTTTACAATTTGAATTTCCGTCATTTCTTTTATTCCGAACGGACCATTGTTTTTAACTTGTACTGATCAATATTTTACAATGGTGCGTGTACTTCACCATTAAAAATGTTTGTACTACACATGTCCATAATAATTAACACAAGCACCATGTGGGCTAGGAAGAACAGAGCACTCAAATCAGAATTGACGCTGAAGAAACTCGCTGCAAATCATTACTTATTTAGGTGATATACCCAAACTTACGAAATTTTGAAACTTGAACTAACGACATTTCTGTACATGCACCAACTATTCTGTGTCTTTGCATGGACTGACAACAAAATATACACCTAACTAATATTAAGTTTAATTTAAACATTCGCTATTCATGAACTGGCATGTTTTCTTTTTGTGGACTGAAGAAAAGAGAACAAAAATACACAAATAACTCATGATAGAATACACACTGAAGAAAAAATAATTTCTTCTCTATGAAGTGATGATAGAATACACAAATATTTAGTATTCTGTCATCAGGTTTTTCATGGCAGGCAGTACAAGAATGACCAGGAAAAAAACAATCTTTCACACGCGAGTACAACAGCAGTACAAGTTCAGTATCATCTCTCGCACACACACCTCCTAACCTGCTTCATGTCTGCTTCTCCCTTATTGCTGCGTGCACCTGCTGCATAGCCCCTTCGCGGGCTGCACCCAGCTGCGACAACATTTGCACGAACATCAACTGAGCACATATCATAGATTAAGAAAAATCTCAGTTGGCTTGCATACAAGAGTTGGAGTTCTGAGAAAAGTTGTGTAGCCTGACAGAGGTTGTGCAAGCAATAAATTGAAATGGAACGAACATTACATTAGCAAATAGATGTTGGATTGATAAGTTGAGTCTACTTGACCTTTTTTTATAGCCGATAGTGCACTGATGCACGTGTATGCACAACCATCCTTACTCCAGGCAATGACTGGACAATAGGGACAAAAGGTATGCTCACCAAGGAGCCACAACCCACTGTCGACCGAAGGAACTGATAACAGAGGAGCTCATGGACGTTCTCAGCCACGGACGTTGAACGGCTTTCCAACTGATGGGTTTTTGAGGCTTTCCTATTGACAGATTTTTGAGGAACAGAGGAAGGGGGTCTGGGCGTGGAGGCGCCGGGGGCAGGGACGTCGGGCTGGAGGCGGCAACCGGCAGGAGGGAGGTGCACGGCAACCGAGGATGGGGCAAGCATCTGCTAGGAGGAGATGGGGTGTTTTTTTGTTTGGCCGTGGTTGAGCTCGATGAGTGAGCAACTTCCACCGTTAAGTTAAGATGGTGGCTGAAGTTCTGCTCCGACTCTGGTCAGAGCTCAACTTGGACGGCTACCAGCGATTGTGGTGGACGAGCTCGTGATCGAGGGCAGCCACAGGTAGGAGAACACCACGACTAGAGGCTGTCGAGGTGATTAGTGACCGGGGCCTGTCGGTGGAGAGCTGACCTAGATGAATGGCCGGTGACGGAAAGGAGGAGAGGAGCAGGACAAATAGTACTTGGGTTGGTCGCAGCGGCAGTAGATCCACACAGATCATGGTCGGGGCCATCGGTGCCAGGTTGTGCTCGGGGCTGGAGCCGAGGAAGAATGTGGGGGCGGCGATCGGAGCTGAGGGAGAAGGTGGGGGCGGGGCAGCGAGCTGGGGGAGAAGGAAGGGTGCGGCGGCGCGCTGGGGGAGAGGGGAGGGTGCAGCGGCGCACTAGGGGAGAGTGGGAGAGCATGGCGGCGCGTGGTGGAGAGGGGATGGCGCGGCGGCGCCCTGAGAGGGAGAGAGGAGGATGCCACGGCGTGCTGCGGGTGGGGAAGAAAGTGTCGGTCGGGATGAGTTTCTTTTCTCTTTTTCGGTGGGTAGTGATCTGGTTGGGCCTTGTTGAAAAAATAGACCGTGCCCTTATAGGGCCGAGGGGTAACAGAATATTATTCTGTTACTAGTAATAGAATAGTCCATCCATATATACATCAGAAAAATACCAAATCAACATTGCAAAGATAAACCTTGAAGTCAAATCAATGTTGAAGACAAACCAAATGCGAAGATAATGCAATCATGACGCCACAAGAAAATCTTCGAGAAAGTTTGGTGGTGGCATTACCCACCGTATAGGTATTAGACCCAGACACGGCGCACAATTATCGTGGCGCTCTGAAGTCAAATTCCATGTGAATGTATTCACACTTAGAGTGTATGTCTTCATTGATTGAAGATATACGTTACTTCGTGTGTTGCACATCTAAGTCGTCAACATGCATAAGCGTTAGGATGTGTGTCCAATTACAGGACATTCGAGGATTCTAAGATATTTAGCTCACACCGCAACTTGCAAAACCTTTTCTCATCCAAGGGCTTTGTGAAGATATCTGCCAATTTCTCTCCAGTGTTGACATGAATGATATCAATATCTTCCTTCATGACATGATCTCTAAGAAAGTGATGACGGATTTGAATTTTCTTTGTCTTCGAGTGCTGGACTAGGTTGTTGGCAATCTTGATGGCGCTTTCATTGTCGTAGTAGAGTGGCACATGCTTCAGGTGGACGCCATAGTCCTTGAGAGTTTGCTTCATCCATAGAAGCTGAGCGCAGCAAGATCCAGCAACAATATATTCAGATTCAGGAGTGGAGAGAGATACACAGTTCTGCTTCTTTGAAGACCAACAGACAAGAGATCGTCCAAGAAAATGACAAGTTCCTGATGTGGACTTGCGATCAACCTTGTTACCAGCATAATCAGCATATGAGAATCCAACTAGATCATACTCTGAGCCCTTTGGATACCATAATCCTAGTGTTGGGGTGTAAGCCAAATATTGAAGAATTCGCTTCACAGCTTAGTAATGCAATTCCTTTGGTGCCGCTTGGAATCAGGCACACATGCAAACGCTAAGAATTATATCAGGCCTAGATGCACATAAGTAGAGTAAAGAACCAATCATGGAGCGGTATACCTTTTGGTTGAACTCTTTACCATTGTCGTCGGGGCCCAAATGGCCTTTGGTTGGCATTGGCGTCGTGTACCATTTGCAGTCTCGCATTCCAAACTTCTTCAGGCAATCTTTGAGATATTTTTCTTGTGAAATGAAGATGCCATTGCTCTGCTGACGGATTTGAAGACAAGGAAGAATTTCAGCTCACCCATCATGGACATCTGATATTGCTCTTGCATCATATGCCAAACTCATCACTGTATCTCCTATCAGTGCAGCCGAAGATAATGTCATCCACATAGATTTTGCATACAAACAGTTCACCATCATATGTCTTCGTGAAGACAGTGGGATCTAGAGAACCAGGTTTGAAGCCTTTGCTCTTTAGGAAGTCTTTGAGTGTGTCATACCAAGCGCGAGGTGCTTGTTTGAGGCCATACAATGCCTTGTTGAGCTTGTATACCATGTTAGGATGCTTTGGGTCTTCAAAACCAGGTGGTTGTGCAACATACACTTCTTCTTCAATTTAGCCAGTGAGAAAGGCACTCTTTACATCCATTTGGTATAGAAGAATGTTGTTGTAGTTGGCATAGGCTAGCAGCATGCGAATGGCTTCAAGCCTAGCCACAGGGGAAAATGTTTCTTCGAAGTCAATCCCTTCAACTTGTGTGTAACCTTGAGCAACTAGACGAGCCTTGTTTCTAACAACTTGACCATGCTCATCTTGTTTGTTGCAATAGATCCATTTGGTACCGATGATATTGTTCTTGCGAGGATCTGGACGCTTTACCAGCTCCCACACATTGTTCAGCTTGAACTGTGGAAGCTCTTCTTGCATAGCTTGAATCCATTAAGGTTCCATGAAGGCTTTGTCAACTTTCTTGGGTTCTGATATTGAGACAAATGCAAAGTGCCCACAGAAATTTGCTAGCTGTGTTGCTCTTGAACGAGTGAGGGGACCAGGTGCATTGATGCTATCAATTATCTTCTCAATCTGTACTTCATTTGCAACACGAGGATGAATTGGACGAAGATTCTGCCCTTGCTGATCATTGTCTTCATCTTCAACATTGCCTTCAGGCTGAGCAGTGTCTTCAGGCTGATTAGGTGCAAAAATGATGATTTCCTCTTCAGCCTGTGCCTTTGAAGGTATGATTTCTCCAGTACCCATAAGCTTGATAGATTCACTTGGTGTAGCTTCATCTAGCACATTTGGCAGGTGCTCTCTTTGCGAGCCATTAGTCTCATCGAACCGCACATCCACAGTTTCAACCACTTTGTAGTGAAAGAGGTTGAAGACTCTGTAGGAGTGCGAATCCTTTCCGTAGCCAAGGATAAATCCTTCATGTGCTTTCGGTGCAAATTTTGAAGTGTGATGCGGGTCCTTGATCCAGCACCTAGCGCCAAATACTCTAAAATAGCTAACATTTGGCTTTTTACCAGTCAGGAGCTCATATGATGTCTTCTTTAGGAACTTGTGAAGATAAACACGATTGATGACGTGGCATGCAATATCAATAGCTTCAGGCCTGAACTTCCTTGGAGTCTTGTGCTCATCAAGCATCGTTCGTGCCATCTCAATGAGGGTTCTGTTCTTGCGCTCCACAATGCCATTCTCCTAAGGTGTGTATGGAGCCAAGAACTCATGTGTGATGCCCAATGTATCAAGATAAGTGTCGAGGCCGGTGTTCTTGAATTCTGTGCTGTTGTCACTTTGGATGTGCTTGATCTTGATGCCATAGTTGGCCATGGCATGATTGGCGAATCGTCTGAAGACATCCTGCACTTCGGTCTTGTAGAGAATTATGTGCACGCATGTATATCTCGAGTAATCATTAACAATGACGAAGCCATAGAGGCAAGCAGTGGTAGTGAGGGTAGAATAGTGAGTAGGGCAGAATAAGTCCATGTGAAGCAGCTCGAAGGGACGTGTCGTTGTCATGATTGTCTTCGAGGGATTCTTGGCCCAAGTCATCTTTCCAGCTTCGCAGGCACCGCATAGATGATCCTTCTTGAACTTGACGCCCTCGATGCCTATGACATGCTTCTTCTTTGCGAGAGTGTGTAAGTTCCTCATGCCCACATGCCCTAGCCTCCGATGCCAGAGCCATCACTCTGAAGCTTTTGCTAGAAGACATACGGCCAACTATGGTCCTGCTGATAAATCTACCATGTACAAATCATCCTTTCGATACCCTTCAAAGACTAGAGATTTTTCAGATTCCATAAGTACAAGGCAACAATATTTACCAAATATCACAATCATGTTCAGATGACAAAGCATTGAGACATGCATTAAGTTGAAACCTGAAGGAAATATTCCCTAGAGGCAACAATAAAGTTGTTATTTATATTTCCTTATATCATGATAAATGTTTATTATTCATGCTAGAATTATATTAACCTAAAACTTAGTACATGTGTGAATACATAGACAAAACAGAGTGTCCCTAGTATGCCTCTACTTGACTAGCTCGTTAATCAAAGATGGCTAAGTTTCCTAGCCATAGACATGTGTTGTCATTTGATTAATGGGATCACATCATTAGAGAATGATGTGATGGACAAGACCTATCCATTAGCTTAGCACTATGATCGTTTAGTTTATTGCTATTGCTTTCTACATAACTTATACATGTTCCTATGACTATGAGATTATGCAACTCCCGAATACCGGAGGAACACTTAGTGTGCTATCAAACATCACAACGTAACTGGGTGACTATAAAGATGCTCTACAGGTGTCTCCGATGGTGTTTGTTGAGTTGGCATAGACCGAGATTAGGATTTGTCACTCTATGTATCGGAGAGGTATCTCTGGGCCTTCTCGGTAATGCACATCACTATAAGCCTTACAAGCAATGTGACTAATGAGTTAGTTGCGGGATGATGCATTACGAAATGAGTAAAGAGACTTGCTGGTAACGACATTGAACTAGGTATGATGATACCGACGATCAAATCTCGGGCAAGTAACATACCGATAACAAAGGGAACAACGTATTTTTTATGCGGTTTGGCCGAAAAAGATCCTCGTAGAATATGTAGGAACCAATATGAGCATCTAGGCTCTACTATATGTTATTGGCCGGAAGCGAGTCTCGTTCATGTCTACATATTTCTCGAACCCATAGGGTCCGCACGCTTAACCTTCAATGACGATCAGTATTATGAGTTTATGTGTTTTGATGTGCCGAAGGTAGTTAGGAGTCCCGGATGTGATCATGGGCATGACGAGGAGTCTCGAAATGGTCGAGACATAAAGATCTATATATTGGAAGGCTATGTTTGGACATCGGAATGGTTCCGAATGAGTTCATGCATTTTCCAGAGTACCGGGAGGTTATCGGAACCCCCGAGGAGTCAATGGGCCTTATTGGGCCTTAGTGGGAGAGAGGAGGAGGCGGGTAAGGTGGGGGCGTGCCCCCAAGCCCAATCCGAATTGTGAAGGGGGCCGCCCCCTTTCCTTCTCTCCTTCTCCCTCTTCCTTCTTCTCCTATTCCAACTAGGGAAAGGGGGGAAACCTACTCCAACTAGGAGTAGGAATCCCCCTTGGGGCGCGCCATAGAGAGGGCCGGCCCACCCCTCCTCCACTCCTTTATATACTGGGGAGGGGGCACCCCATAGACACACAAATTGATTGTTTAGCGGTGTGTGGTGCCCCCCTCCATAGAATTCCACCTCGGTCATATCGTTGTAGTGTTTAGGCAAAGCCCTACGTCGGTAACTTTATCATCACTGTCATCACGCTGTCATGCTGAAGAAACTCTCCCTCGGCCTCAACTGGATCAAGAGTACGAGGGACGTTACCGAGCTGAACGTGTGCAGATCGCGGAGGTGCTGTGCGTTCGGTACTTGATCGTTTGGATCGAGAAGACGTTCGACTACATCTACCACGTTTCATAACGCTTCCGCTTTCGGTCTACGAGGGTACGTAGACATACTCTCCCCCTCTCGTTGCTATGCATCTCCTAGATAGATCTTGCGTGATCGTAGGATTTTTTTTGAAATACTGTGTTCCCTAACAGTGGCATCCGAGCTAGGTCTATGCGTAGATGTTATATGCACGAGTAGAACACAAAGGAATTGTGGGCGTGGGTATATACATATTGCTTGCCGTCACTAGTTGTTTCTTGATTCGGCGGTATTGTTGCATGAAGCGATCCGGACCGACATTACATGACCGTGTTCCTGAGACTGGTTCTACCGACGTGCTTTGCACACAGGTGGCTGGCGGGTGTGAGTTTCTCCAACTTTAGTTGAATCGGATTCAATGAACAGGGTTCTTTCTGAAGATCAAAAAGCAATCACTATACCACGTTGTGGTTTTTATGCCGTAGGTAAGAACGGTTCTTGCTAGAAGCCCGTACCAGCCACGTAAAACTTGCAACAACAAAGTAGATGACGTCTAACTTGTTTTTGCATGGCATGTTGTGACATAATATGGTCAAGACGTGATGAAATTGTTGTGTGAGATGATCATGTTTTGTTAAAGTTATCAGCAACTGGCAGGAGCCTTATGGTTGTCTCTTTATTGCATAAGATGCAAGCGCCATATAATTGCTTTACTTTATCGCTATGCGATAGCAATAGTTGCAAAAGCAATAGTTGGCGAGACGACCATGTGATGACACGTTGATAAAGATCAAGATGATGGAGATCATGGTGTCATGACGGTGACGATGGAGATCATGACGGTACTTTGGAGATGGAGATCAAAGGCACAAGATGATGATGGCCATATCATGTCACATGTTTTGATTGCATGTGATGTTTATCTTTTATGCATCTTATTTTGCTTAGTACGACGACAGCATTATGAGATGATCCCTTACTAACATTTCAAGGTATAAGTGTTCTCCCTGAGTATGCACCATTGCGACAGTTCGTCGTGCCGAGACACCACGTGATGATCGGGTGTGATAAGCTCTATGTTCACATACAATGGGTGCAAGAAAGTTTTGCACACGCGGAATTCTCGGGTTAAACTTGACGAGCCTAGCATATGCAGATATGGCCTCGGGACACTGAGACTAAAAGGTCGAGCGTGAATCATATAGAAGATATGATCAACATAGTGATGTTCACCATTGAAAACTACTCCATCTCACATGATGATCGGACATGGTTTAGTTGATATGGATCACGTGATCACTTAGATGATTAAAGGGATGTCTATCTAAGTGGGAGTTCTTAAGTAATATGATTAATTGAACTTTAATTTATCATGAACTTAGTCCTGGTAGTTTTTGCATATCTATGTTGTAGATCAATAGCTCGCGTATAGCTCCCCTATTTTATTTTTGATATGTTCCTAGAGAAAAGTAAGTTGAAAGATGATAGTAGCAATGATGCGGACTAGGTCCGTGATCTGAGGATTATCCTCATTGCAGCACAGAAGAATTATGTCCTTGATGCACCGCTAGGTGACAGAGCTATTGCAGGAGCAGATGCAGACGTTATGAACGTTTTGCAAGCTTGGTATGATGACTACTTGATAGTTTAGTGCGCCATGCTTTACGGCTTAGAACCGGGACTTCAAAAATCGTTTTGAATGCCATGGAGCATATAAGATGTTCTAAGAGCTGAAATTGGTATTTCAGATTCATGCCCGAGTCAAGAGGTACGAGACCTCTCACAAGTACTTTGCCTACAAGACGGAGGAGAATAGCTCAACCAGTGAGCATGTGCTCAGAATGTCTGAGTACTACAATCACTTGAATCAAGTGGGAGTTAATCTTCCAGATAAGATAGTGATTGACAGAGTTCTCTAGTCACTATCACCAAGTTATTGGAACTTCGTGATGAACTATAATATGCAAGGGATGACGAAAACTATTCCCAAGCTCTTTGTGATGCTAAAATCGATGAAGGTAGAATTCAAGAAAGAGCATCAAGTGTTGATGGTTAACAAGACCACTAGTTTCAAGAAAAAAGGACAAAGGAAAGGAAAAGGAACTTCAAAGAATGGCAAGCAAGTTTCCACTCCCGTGAAGAAACCCAGTGCTAGAACTAAGCCTGAAACTGAGTGCTTGTACTGCAAAGGGAATGGTCACTGGAAGCGGAACTACCCCAAATACTTAGCAGATAAGAAGGATGGCAAAGTGAACAAAGGTATATTTGATATACAGATTATTGATGTGTACTTTACTATTGTTCATAATAGCCCCTGGGTATATGATACTGGTTCAGTTGCTATGATTAGTAACTTGAAAACAGGAGTTACAAAATGAACAGAAACTAGTTGAGGGCAAGGTGACGATGTGTGTTGAAAGAGATTCCAAGGTTGATAAGATCACCATCACGCACTCCCTTTACCTTCGGGATTAGTGTTGAACCTAAAATAAATGTTATTTGGTGTTTGCGTTGAGCATAAATATGATTGAATCATGTTTATTGCAATAAGGTTATTCATTTAAGTCAAAGAATAATTGTTGTTCTATTTATATGAATAAACCATTCTATGGTCATACACTCAATATAAATGGTTTATTGAATCTCGATCATAGTAATACACATATTCATAATATTGAAGCCAAAATATGCAAAGTTAATAATGATATTGCAAATTATATGTGGCACTGCTGTTTAGGTCATATTGGTGTAAACCCATGAAGAAACTCCATGCTGATGGACTTTTGGAATCACTTGAATATGAATCACTTGATGCTTGCGAACCATGCCTCATGGGCAAGATGACTAAGACTCCGTTCTCCAGAACAATGGAGCGAGCAACAGTCTTATTAGAAATAATACATACTGATGTATGCGATCCAATGAGTATTGAGGCTCGCAGCGGGTATCATTATTTTTTGACCTTCACAGATGATTTGAGCAGATATGAGTATATCTACTTAATGAAACACAAGTTTGAAACGTTTGAAAAGTTCAAAGAATTTCAGAGTGAAGTGGATAATCATCGTAAGAAGAAAATAAAGTTTCTATGATCTGATCGCGGAGACGAAATATTTGAGTTACGAGTTTGGCCTTCAGTTGAAACAATGTCGAATAGTTTCGCAACTCACGCCACCTGGAACACCACAACGTAATGGTGTGTCCGAACATCGTAACCGTACTTTATTAGATATGGTGCGATCTATGATGTCTCTTACTGATTTATCACTATCGTTATGCGGTTATGCATTAGAGACAGCTGCATTCACGTTAAATAGGGCACCATCTAAATCCATTGCCACGACACCATATGAACTGTGGTTTAGCAAGAAACCTAAGCTGTCATTTCTTAAAGTTTGGGGCTATGATGCTTATGTGAAAAAGTTTCAACCTGATAAGCTCGAACCCAAATCGGAGAAATGCATCTTCATAGGATACCCAAAGGAAACTGTTGGGTACACCTTCTATCGTAGATCCGAAGGCAAGATATTCGTTTCTAAGAAAGGATCATTTCTAGAGAAGAAGTTTCTCTCAAAATAAGTGAGTGGGAGGAATGTAGAACTTGATGAGGTAATTGTACCTTCTCCCGAATTGGAAAGTAGTTCATCACAGAAATCAGTTCTAGTGATTCCTATGCCAGTTAGTGAGGAAGCTAATGATGATGATCATGAAACTTCAGATCAAGTTACTACCGAACCTCATAGGTCAACCAGAGTATGGTCCACACCAGAGTGGTACGATAATCCTTTTTGGAAGTCATGTTACTAGACCATGACGAACCTACGAACTATGAGGAAGCGATGATGAGCCCAGATTCCACAAAATGGCTTGAGGCCATGAAATCTAAGATGGGATCCATGTATGAGAACAAAGTGTGGACTTTGCTTGACTTGCCCAATGATCGGCAAGCCATTGAGAATAAATGGATCTTCAAGAGGAAGACATACACTGATAGTAGTATTACTATATACAAAGCTCGAATTGTCGCAAAAGGTTTTCAACAAGTTCAAGATGTTGACTACGATGAGATTTTCTCACTCGTAGCGATGCTTAAGTCTGTCCAAATCATGTTAGCAATTGCCACATTTTATGAAATCTGGCAAATGGATGTCAAAACTGCATTCCTTAATGGATTTCTTAAAGAAGAGTTGTATATGATGCAACAAGAAGGTTTTGTCGATCCTAAAGGTGCTAACAAAGTGTGCAAGCTCCAACGATCCATCTATGGGCTGGTGCAAGCATCTTGGAGTTGTAATAAATGCTTTGATAAAGTGATCAAAGCATATGGTTTTATACAGACTTGCGGTGAAGCCTGTATTTACAAGAAAGTGAGTGGGAGCACTACAACCTTTCTGATAAGTATATGTGAATGAATATTGTTGATTGGAAATGATGTAGAATTTTCTAGAAAGCATAAAGGAGTGTTTGAAAGGAGTTTTTCAAAGAAAGACCTCGGTGAAGCTACTTACATATTGAGCATCAAGATCTATAGAGATAAATCAAGATGCTTGATATATTTTTCAATGAGTACATACCTTGACAAGATTTTGAAGTAGTTCAAAATGGAACAGTTCTTGCCTGTGTTGCAAGGTGTGAAGTTGAGTAAAGACTCAAAACCCGACCACGGCAGAAAATAGAAAGAGAATGATAAGTCATTCCCTATGCCTCAGCCATAGGTTCTATAAAGTATGTTATGCTGTGTACCAGACCTATCGTGTACCTCACCAAGAGTTTGGCAAGAGGGTACAATAGTGATCCAGGAGTGGATCACTGGACATCGGTTAAAATTATCCTTAGTGGAATAAGGATATGTTTCTCGGTTATGGAGGTGACAAAAAGTTTGTCGTAAAGAGTTACGTCGATGCAAGTTTTGACACCGATCTGGATGACTCTGGGTCTCAATCTGGATACATATTGAAAGTCGGAGCAATTAGTTAGAGTAGCTCCGTGCAGAGCATTGTAGACATAGAAAAAATTGCAAAATACATACGGCTCTGAATGTGGCAGACCCGTTGACTAAATTTCTCTCACAAGAAAAACATGATCACTCTTTAGGTGTTAATCACATAGCGATGTGAACTAGATTATTGACTCTAGTAAACCTTTTTGGGTATTAGTCACATGGAGATGTGAACTAATCACATAAAGATGTGAACTATTGGTGTTAAATCACATGATGATGTGAACTAGATTATTGACTCTAGTGCAAGTGGGAGACTGAAGGAAATATGCCCTAGAGGCAATAATAAAGTTGTTATTTATATTTCCTTATATCATGATAAATGTTTATTATTCATGCTAGAATTGTATTAACCGGTAACTTGATACATGTGTGAATACATAGACAAACAGAGTGTCCCTAGTATGCCTCTACTTGACTAGCTCGTTAATCAAAGATGGTTAAGTTTCCTAGCCATAGACATGTGTTGTCATTTGATAAACATGATCACATCATTAGAGAATGATGTGATGGACAAGAGCCATCCATTAGCTTAGCACTATGATCGTTTAGTTTATTGCTATTGCTTTCTTCATAACTTATACATGTTCCTATGACTATGAGATTATGCAACTCCCGAATACTGGAGGAACACTTAGTGTGCTATCAAATGTCACAACATAACTGGGTGACTATAAAGATGCTCTATAGGTGTCTCTAATGGTGTTTGTTGAGTTGGCATAGATCGAGATTAGAATTTGTCACTCCATGTATCGGAGAGGTATCCCTGGGCCCTCTCGGTAATGCACAACACTATAAGCCTTGCAAGCAATGTGACTAATGAGTTAGTTGCAGGCTGATGCATTACGGAATGAGTAAAGAGACTTGCTGGTAACGAGATTGAACTAGGTACGATGATACCGACGATCGAATCTCGGGCAAGTAACATACCGATGAGAAAGGGAACAATGTATGTTGTTATGCGGTTTGACCGATAAAGATCTTTGTAGAATATGTAGGAACCAATATGAGCATCCATGTTCCGCTATTGGTTATTGACCAAAAGTGAGTCTCGGTCATGTCTACATAGTTCTCGAACCCGTAGGGTCCGCACACTTAACATTCGATGACGATCGGTATTATGAGTTTATGTGTTTTGATGTAC
Source organism: Triticum aestivum (assembly GCF_018294505.1). Classification (NCBI taxonomy): domain Eukaryota; kingdom Viridiplantae; phylum Streptophyta; class Magnoliopsida; order Poales; family Poaceae; genus Triticum; species Triticum aestivum. Next base: position 237,347,497 of record NC_057794.1, on the reverse strand, counting down.
CGAAGGTAGTTCAGAGTCCCGGATGTGATCACAGACATGACGAGGAGTCTCGAAATGGCCGAGAAATAAAGATCGATATATTTGAAGGCTATGTTTGGACACCGGAATGGTTTGGTATGAGTTCAAGCATTTTCTGGAGTACCAGGAGGTTACCGGAACCCCCCGGGGAGTCAATGGGCCTTATTAGGCCTTAGTGGGAGAGAGGAGGAGGCGGCTAAGGTGGGAGAGCCCCCCCAAGCCCAATCCGAATTGGGAAGGGGGCCGGCCCCCCTTTCGTTCTCCCCTTCTCCCTCTTCCTTCTTCTCCTACTCCAACTAGGGAAAGGGGGGAAACCTACTCCAACTAGGAGTAGGAATCCCCCTTGGGGCGCGCCATAGAGAGGGCCGGCCCTCCCCTCGTCCACTCCATTATATACGGGGGAGGGGGCACCCCATAGACACACAAGTTGATTGTTTAGCCATGTGCGGTGCCCCCTCCATAGAATTCCACCTCAGTCATATCGTTGTAGTGCTTAGGAGAAGCCCTGCGTCGGTAACTTCATCATCACCGTCATCACACCGTCATGCTGATGAAACTCTCCCTCGGCCTCAACTGGATCAAGAGTACGAGGGACGTCACCGAGCTAAACATGTGCAGATCGCGGAGGTTCCGTGCGTTCGGTACTTGATCGGTTGGATCGCGAAGACGTTCGACCACATCAACCGCATTTCATAACGATTCCGCTTTCGGTCTACGAGGGTACGTAGACATACTCTCCCCCTCTCATTGCTATGGATCTCCTAGAGAGATCTTGCGTGATCGTAGGATTTTTTTTGAAGTACTGCGTTCCCCAACAAAACCAAGGGATTCATCAAGCATCACTTTATCCATGTGCTGATCCTTTGAGATTGCAACTCTACCTAGGCCCAATACCTTGCTTTTACTAGTGTCAGCAAATGTGATGTGACTTTTGTCAGACGAACATAGGGTTGAATCCATAAGAAGATTTCGATCACCAGTTGTCGATGTCAAAACCGGCGGATCTCGGGTAGGGGGTCCCGAACTGTGCATCTAGGCCGGATGGTAACAGGAAGCAAGGGACACGAAGTTTTACCCAGGTTCGGGCCCTCTCGATGGAGGTAAAACCCTACGTCCTGCTTGATTATTATTGATGATATGGGTAGTACAAGAGTAGATCTACCATGAGATTAGAGAGGCTAAACCCTAGAAGCTAGCCTATGGTATGATTGTTGTTGTAGATGTCGTCCTACGGACTAAAACCCTCTGGTTTATATAGACACCGGAGAGGGTTAGGGTTACACAAAGTCGGTACAATGGTAGGAGATCTACATATCCGTATCACCAAGCTTGCCTTCCACGCCAAGGAAAGTCCCTTCCGGACACGGGAAGAAGTCTTCGATCTCGTATCTTCATAGTCCAGGAGTCCGGCTGAAGGTATAGTCCGGCTATCTGAACACCCCCTAATCCAGGACTCCCTCAGTAGCCCCTGAACCAGGCTTCAATGATGATGAGTCCGGCGCGCAAATTGTCTTCGGCATTGCAAGGCGGGTTCCTCCTCCAAGTACTTTATAGAAGATTTTGAACACAAAGATAGTGTCCGGCTCTGCAAAATAAGTTTCCACATATTGCCATAGAGAGAATAATATTTACACAAATCTAATCTGCTGACGTATTTCGTAGTGTGACACACCACGGCCAAGCCTTTATCCGAGTCATTTCATTATCCCACCTCAGCGCGTCATGCGAGGCGGTTTCCTTGGCACGTCTTGTTAAAGCAGAGATCGTGTCCCCTTATTCCGGGATTCTCATCAATACGGGCGTGGGTAACCCAACCGTGCCATTGATTACGGCGCTTGGAGATAAGCGAGTTTTACCAGGCTGGTGGGGACACGTAGTTGCGTCCACCCATATAAGGGGATAAGGATCCACCTTTTCACCTATGCCTTCTTCCTCCCTTGCTTATCCATTCTTCGTGCACTCGAGCTCTAGCGCCCAAGTCCGCACTCCCCACCTCAACCTTCTCCAGCCATGTCCGGAGCGGGAGGCAAGTGGATGGTCTCCTCCGTCACGGAGGGACACATCAAAAAACTGAGGAAGGCCGATACTTGTCTAACGACATCGCGTATTGGCTTCCCGAAAAGGGGCAGCTCATCCCCACCCCTAGGCCCCATGAGAGGGTGGTGTTCCTCCCCCATTTCCTCCACGGACTGGGCTTCCCTCTTCACCCATTTGTCCGGGGGCACATGTTCTACTACGGCCTGGATTTCCACGATCTGGCCCCGAACTTTGTCCTCAACATCTCGGCGTTTACCGTCGTGTGCGAGGCTTTCCTCCGCATCCGCCCCCATTTCGGCCTATGGCTCAAGACTTTCAACGTCAAGCCGAAGGTGGTGCGCGACAACCAGGCGGAGTGCGGAGGCGCCATGGTGGGCAAGATGCCCAACGTCTTATGGCTCGAGGGCTCCTTTGTGGAGACCCTGAAGGGGTGGCAATCGGGGTGGTTTTACATCACCGAGCCGCGCGACCCCGAATGGGTCGCAGCCCCCGAGTTTTGATCCGGACCCCCTACGCGGCTCACCTCCTGGAAGGAGACGGGCTTGTCATGGGGTAAAAAAGGAGAGCTGATCGGACTCCAAACATGCGTCCAAACCCTGGTGGACAAGAAGCTCAAACTTGTCAACGTAGTCCAGGTTATGCTCATCCGCCTGATCCTCCCGTGTCAACAACGGGCTTTCAACCTGTGTGAGTTCGACCCGGCGCAGCACCGAACTCTGAGTAGGCTCTTCGACACGACGTACGAATATGCCTGGAAGGTGCTTTTCAAGGGCGTCGAGGCCCCCGCATCCGCTACCGAGGATCGCGGATTCAGTACGCAGCGTCATGCTCATGCGGTAAGCTGTTTTTTTCCTTTTACAGGGTATCAGTTTTTCATAGTTTGACTCCATGCGGGATCTAAGCTCCCTTACCTTTGACAGGATTGGCAGGAGACTTCCGGACAGATCAACTGTCCGGCTCCTTTGCCCGAAGGCCCAGTGGACGCTCGCTTGGCGAAGCTGTTGGTTCCGGCACCCTATGTGGTGCCGGAGAAGAAGGCCACAAAAAAGGCCACGGGGACTCGAAAGAGTGCCCGGCGCCAGGAGGTGTCGGACTACTCCACCAACGCTGACGACAGCTGAGAGGAGTGGCCGCCCAGGGCCAAGCCCCTGGCTAAATCGTAAGTATCTGGATACCCGAGTAATTGCTAGTATTGCTTCATTGCACAACTTTCCCTTATGTTGAATATGTTTATGCAGCCCACCCAAAGACCGGCTCGACGCGTCGTCGAGCGGCTCGCTGGACTCGTCGGATGTGAACTCGCTTCCGACGGCTTCCTCCCCTGCCCTACGGACGACACCGAAGTGTTGTCCCAACTGGTTCCAAGCCGGGAGGAGGTGGTCCTGGAGGCGCCGCAAGGCGACCTCCCGGACTCCAGGAGTAAAGGGGATGAAACCCCCTAGGGCTCCAAGTCCGGCTCTAGGCCGGACACCACTCAAGAACCTTCAAAGGTTCTAGAGTCCAGCGGGGGACCTCCTTCCAAGAGGAGCAAGCCCACCGTGCCGGTGACCCCCGTCCAACCGGAGGCGCCGGACAATCTGTTGGAGGCGCTCGAAGGCGCCTCCATCGACGAGGCGCACCGCACCATTATGAGTGCGGTGGTCCAGAAGGTTCAGTCCGCCAACAGCGGACTGACTGAAGCTTGTACTAGCCTTTTAACAGGCTTTGAGGTAAGTAAATATTGTGTAAATAATATTACCGCATAGACAGTAGCCCCTAATGCTCTGTTTGGCGTTCGGGAAGAAAAGCCGAATAGAGGATCAAATAAAATTCGTAGGAGTCTAACAAAACAGAGTCAATATGCGTATGCAGGCTTCTCTGCTTGCGTCCGCCGCACTGACTGCGGAAGTGGACACACTAAAGCAGAGCCTCGAGCGGTCCGAGCAAGAGCTCGGGCGTGCCAAGAAGCAGCTCGAGGACAATGAAGGTAAGAAATACCTTGCTTAAATATATATATATATATATATATATATATATATATATATATATATATATAATGGTGCAATTGCAAAAAATGACAGGATCATCGTGGCTATTGTAGGGGCCACGTCTGAGGTGGCGACCCTTAAGCAAGCGCTGGTCGAGGCCGAGAAGAGGGCGGCCACGGAGCGCACCGAGCGGGAGAAGTATGAGGCCGAGGTTGGCAAGGTGTGGCAAGAGCTCCAGGCTCTCATGGAAAAACATGAGAGTTTGGAGCTTGACTCAAAGACGCGAGCGTCCGAGCTCACGGTGGCTATTGAAAATGCCAAGTCTGCCAAGGCCGAATCCCAGAAGACCCTCCAGGAGTTGGATGAGGTGAAGAAGATAGCGGTGGGTAAGGCATTCTTTATGCAAAGCAAACACATAAACGTGAGTTACTTGTTACTGACCCGAATCCGGAGCTCTCCAGGAGCGTTCGCAGATCTTCCCTGGAGTGTGTCCGATGCTGCCGCATTCTATCGAGCCGAGGAGGGCAGCTCGACAGAGAAGGTGTTCTGGTCTCAGTATGCTGAGGCCAGACACCCCGTGCCCCTGAGCGACCAGCTGAAGCAACTGGTCGAGCTCCACAAGGCGGCCGAACAGGCCATGAAGGGCCTCATAGTTCGGCTATGGCCTGGAGAGGCTCTGCCTGGGAGCTATTTCGGGCTGGTGCGGCGGCTGGTGGAGGCCTGTCCAAGGCTCGAAGTCATCAAGTGCTCCATCTGCATTGAAGGTGCCCGTATGTCCCTTGCCCGTGCTAAGGTGCACTGGGGCAAGCTAGATGCTGAGAAGCTTGTGAAGGACGGGCCACCGTCGGGGAAAGACCATCGCAAGCCCGAGAATTATTATAAGGATGTTCTGAAGGGTGCCTGCCTTGTGGCGGATGAATGTTCTAGGGATGTAATTTTTGAGTGAAACTTGCTCGTTTTGTCCTGTGCGCTGAAAACTTGTTCATATGCGCTTAGCAATGCTGTTGGAACTTAAAATATTACCTTCTGTGCGGCTGTTTATCAATTCTGAGAGATGGCAAGTCGTCGGCTTCTGCCCCCGTGCCGCTAGTGCTGGGGTGTTTGGGGATAAACCTGAGCGCTCTTTTTCCCATGTTTGGGTCCTTCGAGGGAGGCGCTCAGTCCAACGAACAAGGCAATCGGACTATAATGCGTGAACACTCTCACTTAGCCATAAATTCTATAATTTTAAATTTCGGCGAAGCCCCTGGTAGTCGGAAGACCGAGTTCGGGGCGCTATCCACGCCTTGGCCGGACAGAGCCGGCTCCTCGCTCTAAGCAGCATAAGTCTTTAGGGACTCGAAAAACCTCTCGAACAGCGACCAGCTCTCGCTTCATCATGACAGTCAGTTTTAGCTTCCTCCACTAAGGTGCTCGACCCAGCTGAACTGGGGCACAATCGCAGTGGTTCTCCTAGTGCTACCTTAGCCGATATAGCGGAACGTAAGGCACCAAAACATAGGAGCCGGGCAAACCCAACTATTGACCCAAGACATGATTCAGAGCCGATGCATATAATGCTATAAGTTTGGGGTGCCGCACTTGTTAAACTGTGCAGACTTCTCACACCATATTAAGGGGTACTAAAGCCCCTGGCGTATTTTGGCCGTACCAAAGTGTACGGGTGCAACATGTCGTTAAGGAACATATATATAAAAAAAGTAATGCAAAAATAGACAAAATCTATGCATTGTTTATTAAAAAGGGCTGCGATCCAAGCAGAACGATACAAATAATGCGATAAGCAAAAGGTTGGACTATTTAACATGTCCGTTCCAGGGGCAAGCTGCGGAATAGTATGCGAAACAGGTATACTGCTCGTGATAGAGACCACCTGGGAGTTCCGTAATGCGGCGTGGCTTGTCTGCTTCCCTGGTTCTTGCATTGTTTGTGCGGCAATTGAACTGCAGAACAGGCCATCCGAAGAATGGAGTCCTGAAAGTAAGAGAAAATTAAAAAATCGGCAGCCCCTGGTGCGGTTTAAGCCGTGCTTCGGGCGTGCCGTGATGGTGCCCCTCCCCCTGTACCCATGGTATTTATAGAGCGTACGAAGTACTGGTGTCGCATTTTTGCGAGGGCCGGGGTTGGGGCCGCATTGCTACGCCTGCTCGGATCATGCCAGGCGGTCTTGTTGTAGGTTACTCTGGGCGCGCTTGACGGTGTCCGGTCATTTAATGGCCGAACTGGAGAACTGCCTAGAGAGGCTGCTTTGTACTTCCGCTGCAAGGGCCGCCATGTGCTCCTCCATTCGGAGGGAGCATTCGGTGTTTCCATTGACCGTAATTACTCCTCGAGGGCCTGGCATCTTGAGCTTAAGGTATGCGTAGTGCGGTACCTCATTGAACTTGGCGAATGCGGTTCGCCCGAGCAGTGCGTGATAGCCACTGCGGAATGGGACTATGTCGAAGATTAACTCCTCGCTTCGGAAATTATCCGGAGATCCGAAGACCACTTCAAGTGTGACTGAGCCTGTAGAGTTGGCCTCTACACCTGGTATTACGCCTTTAAAGGTCGTTTTGGTGGGCTTAATCCTCGAGGGATCTATGCCCATTTTTCGCACTGTATCCTGGTAAAGCAGGTTCAGGCTACTGCCGCCGTCCATAAGGACTCTAGTGAGATGAAATCCGTCAATAATTGGGTCTAGAACCAATGCGGCGAATCCGCCATGACGGATGCTAGTGGGATGGTCCCTTCGATCAAAGGTGATCGGGCAGGAGGACCATGGGTTGAACTTTGGGGCGACTGGCTCTACTGCGTATACGTCCCTTAACACGCGCTTTCGCTCCCTTTTGGGGACGTGGGTTGCGTATATCATGTTCACCGTCCGCACTTGCGGGGGGAAACCCTTCTGTCTACTGTTGTTTGGCGGCCGGGGCTCCTCGTCGTCATCGCTATGCAGCCCCTTGTCTTCATTTTCGGCATTTAACTTGCCTGCCTGCTTGAACACCAAACAATCCTTGTTGGTGTGATTGGCCGGCTTTTTGGGGGTGCCATGTATCTGGCACAAGCGGTCGAGTATTCGGTCCAAACTGGACGGGCCCCTAGGATTCCTTTTGAATGGCTTTTTCCGCTAACCGGATTTAGAGCCTCTGAATCCGGCCTTAACTGCCGTATCCTCGGCATTGTCGCCGTTAATGCGGCGCATCTGCTTGTTGCGATGCGACCTGCCACTACTGTCCCTGGTATCCGAATTACCAGGGTTCTTGGTTATATTGTTGCTACGAGCAAGCCAGCTGTCTTCTCCCATGCAAAAGCGGGTCATGAGTGTCGTGAGTGCTGCCATAGAATTCGGCTTTTCCTGTCTAAGGTGCCGGGCAAGCCACTTGTCACGGATATTGTGCTTGAAGGCTGCTAGGGTCTCAGCGTCCGGACAGTTGACTATTTGATTTTTCTTTGTTACGAACCGTGTCCAGAATTGCCTGGCCGATTCCTCTGGCCGCTGAATTACGTGACTTAGGTCATCAGCGTCTGGGGGTCGCACATAAGTTCCCTGGAAATTGTCGAGGAATGCAGCTTCCAGGTCCTCCCAACAACTGATTGATCCTGTTGGCAAGCTGTTAAGCCAATGCCGAGCTAGTCCTTTAAGCTTGAGTGGGAGGTATTTGATGGCATGGATATCATCAACGCGGGCCATGTGGATATGAAGGAGATAATCCTTGATCCATACCGCAGGATCTGTTGTGCCATCATATGATTCGATGTTTACGGGTTTGAAACCCTCGGGGATTTGATGATCCATTATTTCGTCTGTGAAGCATAGTGGGTGTGCGGCGCCTCTGGGCTATATCACAACGTAGCTCCAATGAGCTTTGTCTACTGTGTTCGGCCCTCCCGAATTTGTGGCCGGCGTGACGATTACCGTCTCGAGTCGTGGGGCGCCCACGCGATCCGTAGATCGATCTTGTTTGCCTTGCCTTGTCCTCCAACATATCTCGCAAGTCCGGCGCATTTTCCCGTGCCTTGGTACAGGGTGCGGCTTGAGTGGAGGGCCGAGAGGCCTCTCTCTTGCGGCCACGAGGTGGCCGATCGGCCGTATCGAGTGCAGGTGATATAGGTTTAAGTGCTTGCTCCTCTAATCGGGGTAGCAACCTGCGCTTTGGGTAGCTCTTGGAGGGGCGTTCGAGTTTATGCTCTTCGGCCACAAGGACTTCAGCCCATCTGTCGACTAGCAAATCTTGATCAGCTCTAAGTTGTTGTTTTTTTTCTTGAGGCTTCTTGCCGTGGCCATAAGCCTACGTTGAAAACGCTCTTGCTCAACGGGATCCTCTGGCACGACGAATTCGTCGTCGTCGAGGCTTGCCTCGTCTTCGGAGGGAGGCATATAATTATCGTCCTTGACCTCTCTGTCTGCCGCTCTCTCAGGAGGGCTGGTTTCTCCATCCTCCTGTGCTAAATCTTGCTGGAGGGGGTTTTCTTCGGCACTTTCCGGAGTATTATTATCTCCCGTGCTGGAATCATCGTATTTGTTTTGACGGGATCTTGAGCAGCGCCGCTGACTCCGGTGCTTAGGCTGTTTCTTGGAGGGGTCATCCTCCGCTGTTCCATCGCCATCTCCTTCTTTTGGGGTGTCCACCATGTATATGTCATATGACGAGGTGGCTTTCCAGGGCCTAATAGGAGCTGGTTCTTCATCGTCTCCTTCATCGGCATCCATACCGTCGATGTCTTCGGAGTCGAAGTCGAGCATGTCGGTTAAATCGTCGATAGTGGCTACAAAGTGGGTGGTGGGTGGGCTTTGAATTTCTTCATCGTCTGTATCCCAACCTTGCTGACCGTAGTCCGGCCAGGGCTCTCCTGATAAAGAGAGAGACTTCAGTGTCTTCAGGATATCGCCGAAAGGCGAGTGCTAAAAGATGTTCGTGGCAGTAAACTCCATGATCGGCGCCCAATCAGATTCGATCGGCAGGGGCGCGGATGGTTTGAAGTCCGGAGAGGAGTCCGGCTCCTTGGAGTCACGAGTCTCGCAGAGTGTGGGGCTGGTGTTCGGCTCGATCGCCGTTGGGATCGCAGCCCCCGAGGCAGCGTCCAACCACCCATCCTCGATCGGCGCAGTTGGCTCCGAATTAAGGGTCGAAGCCGATCATGCTCGGTGGTAGAGCTAGATCATGCTCGTCGTGAAAGTGCGGCACGCTCGGTAGTGGCTCGAATCCATCGAAGATCAAGTCCCCGCGGATGTCAGCCGTGTAGTTTAAGCTTCCAAATCTGACCTGACGGCCAGGGGCATAGCTTTCGATCTGCTCTAGATGGCCAAGTGAATTGGCCCGCAGTGCGAAGCCGCCGAAGACGAAGATCTGTCCAGGGAGGAAGGTCTCACCCTGGACTGCATCGCTATTGATGATCGTAGGAGCCATCGAGCCTAACGACGATGACACAGAGGAACTCTCAATGAAAGCACCAATGTCGGTGTCAAAACCGGTGGATATCGGGTAGGGGGTCCCAAACTATGCGTCTAGGCCGGATGGTAACAGGAAGCAAGGGACACAAAGTTTTACCCAGGATCGGGCCCTCTCGATGGAGGTAAAACCCTACGTCCTGCTTGATTAATATTGATGATATGGGTAGTACAAGAGTAGATCTACCATGAGATCAGAGAGGCTAAATCGTAGAAGCTAGCCTATGGTATGATTGTTGTTGTAGATGTCGTCCTACGGACTAAAACCCTCCGGTTTATATAGACACCGGAGAGGGTTAGGGTTACACAAAGTCGGTTACAATGGTAGGAGATCTACATATCCGTATCGCCAAGCTTGCTTTCCACGCTAAGGAAAGTCCCTTCCGGACACGGGACGAAGTCTTCAATCTCGTATCTTCATAGTCCAGGAGTCCGGCTGAAGGTATAGTCCGGCTATCTGAACACCCCCTAATCTAGGACTCCCTCACCAGTCATGTGGTTAGTGCATCCGGTGTCCATAATCCTCTCAGAAGCCTTTGGTATCATACCCTACAGTGCAGTTTGGGGGATAGGCTTCACCAAGGGAAATGTGAAGCATAAACATTTGACGAACAAGCATATTATCAAAGTTCAGATCCTTGTTAGGGTAGATAGGATGTCTGTCTAGAAATCCTGGGACGAAATACATAGTAAGACCATTCTGGCATTTTATCTTGCGTCCCACAAGATGTTTTAGGTCCCCAGCATAAGCATATGAAGCCTTTGATTTCCGGCTGGAGACCTTTCCCTACAAAAGAGAGTTAATTTTTCTTAACCACCCACATCTTCTGGGGTGGCTTAGAAGTAATGAGTCTAAGTGCAGCATCTGAGAACTTTGGCTTTGGAGCCCTAGAAAATAGTCTTGCAGGAGGTGAATAATACTCATAAGAATAGGAAGAAAAGTTCTTGGTCTTATGAACATAGCGGTTTGATGAAACACACTCATATTAATAAGTATTAGTATGGTTTCCCTACAAAACATTGGCGTTAGGGTGATGCTGATGAGTCCTCTGTCTGTATGAAGCCATTGGACCATGTGAACCCTTAGGTCTTTTGTTTGTCTTCTTCCCATGTGGTGTCATGATGACATTCATAGGAAGCTTCTCAAGACAACTTTTGAGCACCCAGATTTTCTTCAAACGCGATCCATTCCTGCAGTTAGTACCGATATACCTGGCAAACACTTCACCATTCTGATTCTTAAACAGTTTATAGTTTGCATCAAAGGATTCATCAATGATAATCGGGTTAGAACAAGTGAAGCCAATTAAGGTAGATGGATCCATTGAAGGACCCTTTTCAGCAACCCATGTGGTTTTGGGGTACTGCTTCGGCTTCCAGTATGAACCATCAACGTTCATTTTCCTCTCGAACCCAACACCCTCTTTCCTAGGATTTCAGTTCAGAATCTGTTTCTTGAGGACATCACATCGAGTCTGATGCCCTTTGAGGCTTTTGTACATCCCTGTTTCGAGCAATGTCTTCAACCTAGCATTCTCATTAGCAATGGTAGTGGTATCCTCAGAAGAGGGGTTAGTTACCACATCAGCAGTTGAAGATATAGCAACAGTAGCAGCAGTAGAACACTCAGCAATAGAGACATCATTATCATGCTCAAGACACTTTAAACATGGTGGCTCAAAGTCTTCCTGAGCAGTACTGATCTGTTGAGCGTGAAGTGACTCGTTCTCCTTTTGAAGATCTTCATGAGATGCTCTCAGGTTCTCAAGTTTTTGCTTCCTTTGAAGATAATCATAGGAAAGCTTCTCATGAGTAGCTGAGAGAGTTTCACGACGACTTTCAAGTTCTTCGTACTTAACATGAAGATTTTTAATGTCTTCAATTAAGGATTGCGTTCAATTCATTTCCGCAACCAACAGGTCATAGCTTTTTTCTAGCAACTTCTGAATGTGTTCCATAGCATTTTGTTGTTCCGTTGCAATTTTAGCAAGTGTTTTGTAGCTAGGTTTAGATTCACATTCAGAGTCATCTTCACTGGATGTTTGTAAGTAAGCATCACGTGAGTTTACCTTGGCAACACGTGCCATGAAGCAGTAGGTAGGATCAGAGTCATCCTCATCATCAGCATCGGCATTGGCGAATATGTCATTGTCTTCGGTGTTGAAGATGGACTTGGCGACATAAGCAGAAGCTAGAGCCAGGCTTGCCATGCCTGAATCGGACTCCTCCTTCGGCTCCACCTCCGCCTCCTCAGAAGCAGACTCCTCTGAATCCATCTCCTTGCCAACAAACGCACGAGCCTTGCTTGATGAGCTCTTCTTGTATGATGAAGGCTTTGATGAAGACTTTGAAGAACACTTTGAGGATTTCTTCTTCTTCTTCTTGTCATCAGAATCATATTCCTTGCTCTTCTTCTTCTTCTTGGTCTCATTGTTCCATTAAGGACACTCAGAGATGTAGTGACCAGGTTTCTTGCATTTGTGGCATGTTCTCTTCTTGTGGTCATGAGAGGAAGCTTCATCATTTCTTGAGCTGGATCTTGAAGACTTTTTGAAACCTTTCTTCTTGGAGAACTTCTGGAACTTCTTCACGAGCATAACTAGCTCCTTTCCAATGTCTTCAGGATCCCCAGAACTGCAGTCAGATTCTTCTTCAGATGAGGACACAACCTTTGCATTCAAAGCTCGGGTTCGGCCATAGTTGGGGCCATAGATATCTATCTTCTCAGATAACTAGAACTCATGTGTGTTGAGACTCTCAAGTATGTTAGACGAATCGAGAGTCTTGAAGTCAGGACGTTCTTGAATCATCAGGGCCAGGGTGTCGAATGAGCTGTCAAGTGATCTCAGCAGCTTCTTGACGATTTCGTGCTTGGAGATCTCAGTGGCGCCAAGTGCGCGAAGCTCATTTGTGATATCAGTGAGGTGATCAAACGTGAGCTGGACATTCTCATTGTCATTTCTCTTGAAGTGGTTGAAGAGGTTGCAAAGAACATCAATCCTTGAATCTCTCTGATTTGAGATGCCTTCATTGATCTTGGAAAGCTAGTCCTAGACTAGCTTCGCAGTTTCCAGCACACTCACACGGCCGTACTGTCCTTTGGTCAGATGACCAGAGATGATGTTCTTGGCAGTCAAATCCAGTTGAATGAACCTCTTGACATCAGTAGCGGTGACACCTTCACTGACATTGGGAACACCATTCTTGATGACATACCAGAGGTCGACGTCAATGGCTTCGAGATGCATACACATCTTGTTCTTCCAATAGGGGTAATCAATGCCATCGAAGACTGGGCACACAGCGGAGACCTTGATTATCCCTGCAGTCTATATAGCTAAAACTCCAGGTTGTTAAACTGAATCACACAGAACAAGGGAGCACCTTGCTCTGATACCAATTGAAAATGCTAGTTATCGACTAGAGGGGAGGGGGTGAATAGGCGATTTTTATGAAAGTCTTCAAAACACAAGGTCTTTTGAAGACAAACAGTAGAAATGAACCTATTGATATGCAGTGGATCGTAGACTACACTAAACATGCCATAGTCAATTAAGCAATGAAGTGAAAGCAAGAAGACTATCAACAGCTAGGTAGAATGGATCAGGATGGAAGACAGTATGAAGGCAAACAATTAATAGTCTTTACTCAGCGAAGTCAATCAAATCAGACAGGCAGGCAATGACTTCACGAAGACAAACTATAAAGTAAAGGGAAGTGAAGGATAGAATCAGTTGCTTGTTGAAGACAAGGATTTGGTAGACCAGTTCCAGTTGCTATGACAACTGTACATCTGGTTAGGGAGGCTAAGATTTAACTCAGAAGACCGCGTCTTCACCTTATTCCCCTTGAGCTAAGGACAGCCAGTCCTCGCCCAATCACTCTGTTAAGTCTTCAAGGTAGACTTCCAAACCTTCACAGACTTCGTTCACTGGCAATCCACAATGGCTCTTGGATGCTCAGAACGTGATGCCTAACCGGCTGGAGGATTCACAGTCCTCAAGTGTAACAAGTCTTTAGGTCACGCAGATAGAAAGACTTCAGTGATGCCTAACACTCTTTGGCTCTGGGTGTTTTGGGCTTTGTCCTCGCAAGGATCTCTCTCTCAAATGCCATAAAGAACGATGTGTATCCGGTAGTGCGATTCGGCGTGGTCCGCAGCCCCCATAGTACGAAGTCGAGCTCCTCTACCCAGTGCGTGTTTGATTCCGTTAAGGACCGTACTAGTCTGGGTTTAATGCCGCTCATGATAAGACCATTTGCTCGCTCAACTTGAAGGTTAGTTTGTGGGTGATAGACAGAAGCATAGTCGAGCTTGATGCCCATATTGCCGCACCAGAGTTTCACCTCGTCGGTTGTAAAATTCGTGTCGTTGTCAGTGATGATACTATGGGGGACGCCATAACGGTGTACAACCCCAGATATGAAGTCTATCACCAGTCCGGATTCAACCGTTTTGACAGGTTTGGCTTCTATCCATTTGGTGAATTTATCCACCATGACTAGTAAGTATTTTCTCTTATGGGTTCCCCCTTTAAGGGGTTCGACCATGTCAAGCCCCCAGACCGTGAAGGGCCAAGTGATGGGGATTGTTTGGAGGGCGGTGGGAGGCATATGGCATTGTTTTGCAAAAAGCTAGCAACCGACACAATGTTGGACCAGATGCTGCGCATCTGCCCGGGCCGTCGGCCAATAAAAACCTGTACGGAAGGCCTTGCTTACAAGGGCCCGGGCTGCGGCGTGGTGGCCGCCGAGTCCGGCATGGATTTCTGCCAAAAGCTTCCACCCTTCCTCTTCGGAGATGCACCTTTGAAGGACTCCAGTAGTGCTTTTCTTATAAAGCTCTCCCTCGTGGACCTTGTAGGATTTAGATCGCCGCACTATGCAGCGTGCCTCATTTTGGTCTTCGGGTAGTTCCTGCCTGGTTAGGTAGGCCAGGAATGGCTCTGTCCATGGGGCGATGATGGCCATTATTACATGGGCTGAAGGTGTTATTTCAATGGCAGAGTCGCACTTAGTGCCGAGACGGGCGAGGATATCCGCGGCCTGATTATTTTCCCAGGCCACATGGTGGAATTCAAGCCCCTCAAACCGAGCTGACATTTTGAGAAGGACATTGCGATATGCCGCCATTTTCGGATCCCTGGCGTCGAAGTCTCCATTTATTTGGGATATTGCGAGGTTTGAATCCCCACGCACCTCCAGGCGTTGAATGCCCATGGAAACTGCCATCCAGAGACCGTGCAATAGGGCCTCGTATTCGGCTGCATTATTGGAGTCTGTGTATAGTATTTGGAGTACGTATTGATCTGTATCTCTAGTGGGGGAGGTCAGGACAACGCCAGCCCCCAGACCAGCTAGCATTTTAGAGCCATCGAAGTGCATGATCCAATTGGAGTACGTGCCATACTCTTTAGGGAGTTCGGCTTCTATCCATTCGGCGATGAAATCAGCCAGCACTTGCGACTTGATGGCTCGTCGTGGTTTGTATGTTATGTCGAACGGGAGGAGCTTGATGGCCCATTTGGCAATCCGGCCCGTGGCATCGTAGAAGTAGGTTAAAGCCTTATTAAGGTCTTTGAAGTCGACGCATAGGCGCCAGGATTTGTCCTTCTTTGGTACCATCACCAGGTTTGCTAGCCAGTCCGGATGTTTTATTTCTCTAATGAATCCGGCCTCTAGTAGCTTGGCTAGCTCCTCTCCCATGGCTTGTCGCTTAGGTTCAGAGAAACGCCGAAGAGTCTGCTTGACCGGCTTGAATCCTTTTAGAACATTAAGGCTATGCTCGGCCAATCTGCGTGGGATTCCTGGCATGTCTGAAGGATGCCAGGCGAATATGTCCCGATTCTCGCGCAGAAACTCCCGTAGTGCGTCGTCTACAGCGGGGGTTTAACTGTGCCTCGATGGATGCTGTTTTTGTGTGATCTGTTGGATGGACTTGGAATTTGACTATTACGTCTGCTGGTTTAAAAGAGGTGGACTTGGATCTTTTGTCTAGTATCACGTCGTCCCTGTCCACTGTGGAGCGCAGCGCGGTTAACTCCTCCGCCATAAGGGCTTCGGATAATGCCTCGAGGGGCCAGTGCGGTTGTTTTGTTCTCGGTGCGGAGTGCTATGTCCGGATCACTAGCTAGAAGGATGATTCCATTGGGTCCAGGCATTTTGAGCTTCATGTACCCATAATGGGGTATGGCTCGGAAAATCGTGAATGTGTCCCGCCCTAGAAGGGCGTGGTATCCGCTACTGAATAGGGTCACTTGGAATGTGATTTCTTCGGACCTATAATTCTCCGAAGTGCCGAATACCACATCTACTGTGATTTTCCCAGCGCAACGTGCCTCCCGACTAGGGATAATTCCTCGGAAGGTCGTGCTGCTTTGCTCTATACGGTTGCTGTCTATTCCCATTTTTTGAAGGGTCTCCTCGTAAATGAGGTTTAATCCGCTGCCGCTGTTCATGAGCACTTTAGTGAACCGAAAGCCGTCCACAATTGGACTGAGGACCAAAGCAGTTGGTGCTCGGGTTGTTCGGAATTGAGGCTCGTCACTGGCATTGAAGGTTATAGCTGTGTCGCTCCATGGATTTGTTGCTGCTATGTGGCAGACTTCGGCAAGGCTGCGGAGTACTTGCTTACGCCTATTATTTGAGGCAAAGGTCTCGAAGACTGTCAGTACTGTATTATGATCCCCGGGGAGATGTTCTGGGGTGTTTTGGATGAGGAGATCCTCACTGCTTTTGGCCACCTGCCGGACTACCCAACATGCTCTAAGGCTATGTGTTGGTATGTCATTCGCTGTACTATGAATTTTGCAGGGACCATTAAGCCATCCCTCCAATACGGTTCCACGCCCTATAGTGGGCTTTTGTTTCTTTATAATTGAGTTGGGCGACTTATTAGAGTGCACCCTTTTAGTTTTGACTGGGGGTTTTGACAGGGCCGAATTATCCCAGAATTGTGTTTGGGTTTTCCAGGCACTTTCCATCACACAGTATTTCCATACTATGGCCGCCAAGTTGGCGAAGTGTGTAATGTCACGGCGACTTATGGCGTTGAGGATCCCCTTGTCCGTGCAATTGTTACAAAAGAACGAAATTGCGTCTTCCTCATGACAGTCCCTGACCTTGTTCATTGCAAGGAGGAATCTGGCCCAATGGTGATGTACTGTTTCTTGGGGCGCTTGCCTAATGTGGGAAAGATCATTTGTATCTAGGTGGGTGAGTGGATTTAAGTCCAGACCTTGACCCAATCTGAGATCCCGGGGCGGGGGAGTTTCTGATCTTGGAAGTTTGGACTCCGGGATGTTGCTCCGCAGGTTCGGTATGCGACCTGATTCCAGGTTCAGGGTTAGGGAGATGTCCTCCCGTGAGTGAGTATCCGGCTCGGAGAGCTCGGGAATCCGGACATAGTTCGTCCTAAAGATAGAGGGAGAAACGCCACATTGTTCCTCCACCACCGCTATTTGATGGGTGACCGGCGAAGAGTTAATCTCCCTTTGGTCGGGTTTAAGCCCGATCCGATCGTAGTCCATAGCGACTCCCAGAGCAGCGATGCGATCCAAGAGCTCGTTCAAAGAGGAGAGCTCCATTGGATCCATCTGCTAGGCGAATTTTGAGCCGATGTGGAGGCTGTTTTCGATGACCCGAGAAGTCATCGTTGGCGCAGCGGCCGAGCGGGCGGTCATGACGAAGCCGCCTAGTCGGAGAGTTTGGCCTACAGCCAGGGCTCCCCCAGAAGTGATGTTGTTTTTGACAACAAGATGAGCCATCCCCCTTTACGATGATGACACAATGGAACTCTCTATGAAAGCACCAATGTCGGTGTCAAAACCGGCAGATCTCGGGTAGGGGGTCCTAAACTATGCATCTAAGGTGGATGGTAACAGGAGGCGGGGGACACGATGTTTACCTAGGTTCGGGCCCTCTCGATGGAGGTAATACCCTACTTCCTGCTTGATTGATCTTGATGATATGAGTATTACAAGAGTTGATCTACCACGAGATCGTAGAGGCTAACCCTAGAACCTAGCCTATGGTATGATTGTCTGTTATCCTACGGACTAAACCCTCCGGTTTATATAGACACCGGAGGGGGCTAGGGTTACACAAGGTCGTTTACATGGGAGGAGATATACATATTCGTATTGCCTAGCTTGCCTTCCACGCCAAGTAGAGTCCCATCCAAACATGAGACGAAGTCTTCAATCTTGTATCTTCATAGTCCAACAGTCCAGCCAAAGGATATAGTCCGGCTGTCCGGAGACCCCCTAATCCAGGACTCCCTCACAGGGACTTAGCCAAAAATAGGTCAGTGTGCGGGTAAACTAAATGATGCATGGGGCGGGATTTAGGCGGCGCTCACCCTGGGCCCTTGGGCAGGACGCGGAGAGGAAGCAGGCCGGGGCGGCTGGGGCCCATGCGGTAAATAGGTTGGCCCATGCGACCGGGCAAGCGAGGCGAGCGGGACGAGCTCACCTGCTCGATCCCGAGCCATAGCGGGGTCGGCGTGGCGGTAGGGGGGGTCGGCGGGGCTGGCGAGGTCGAAGGGAGTCGGAACGGACGCGGATCGGCCGGATCTGGATGCTGGGGACGTTGTGGTGGCCTAATCCGGTCAGGGGAAGACGCGGCGACCGGCGGAGCTTGAATGGGCGGCTGCCATGGCGGAGCTCATGTGGGAGAGATAGAACGAGAGTGAGAGGGAGAGGAAGGAGACAGGGAGGAGAAGGGCACGGGGTCCCGCCTGACATGGATGGTGCAGGGACCTGGCGAGGTCGGCAGCGGCGGAGCTCCGACAGGGGCGGCTCGGGGCAGACGAGGCCCGGGGAGATCGGCGAGGCGGCGCTGGGAGGAGCAGGAGGCAATGGCGAGCGCTGTCGATGGAGGAAGCTCGGGCGCGGAGGCGGGTGCGAGGTGCGGCGAGCCCTTGGGCCCAGGGCGCGGCTAGCTCGGGCCGCCTGCGGGATCGGGCGGGCCACGGTGGCGGGGGAAGCTGGAGGGGATAGGTGGCGGCCTGGGAGTGGATGGCCGGGTGCGGGGTGGCGACGTGTTCAAGGCTAATTGGCCGGGGCGACGTGGCTGGTGGTTTAAGGTGGCGGCGGTGGTGGATCTGGTGGTGGCAATTGGCGGAGGAGGGAGTGGTCGGCGCTGATTTTGAGGAGGGAGGTGGCTAGAGGTAGGTGGAGGGGCTAGGATGCCCAAAATGGAGAGGGGTGTTTGAGGGAGTCCTGGACTAGGGGGTCCTCTGACGTCCGGGCTATGTGATGTGGGCCGGACTGATGGGCCATGAAGATACAAGATCGAGGACCCTCCCCCGTGTCCGGATGGGACTCTCCTTGGCGTGGAGGGCAAGCTTGGCGTTCGGATGTGAAGATTCCTTTCTCTGTAAACCGACTCTGTACAACCCTATCCCCCTCAGGTGTCTATATAAACCGGAGGGTTTAGTCCATAGAGGCAATCATAATCATACAGGCTAGACATCTAGGGTTTAGCCATTACGATCTCGAGGTATATCAATTCTTGTAACCCCTATACTCATGAAAGTCAATCAAGCAGGAAGTAGGGTATTACCTCCCTTAAGAGGGCCCGAACCTAGGTAAACATCGTGTCCCCTACCTCCTGTTACCTTTGATCCTTAGATGCACAGTTTGGGACCCCCTACTCGAGATCTGCCGATTTTGACACCGACATTGGTACTTTCATTGAGAGTTCCCCCGTGTTGCCGAAAGAAGGATCGATGGTTCGCCTAGTCATCAACGAGAAAATCACCTCTGGAAGAGCCCTACTTCCTGGGCAGATCCTCCAGATCGGCAATTTCACCATAGGTGCCCGCCCAGCCATTAAGCCCAAGGCGGTCCCCCGAATTGCCAAAAATCATCTCTGCATCAACCCCGAAGGCACCGATAAGATGGATGCCGCAGATGTCTCGTCTTTAAACGAACTACTAGATCACATCGCCGCCCTGGGGGGTTGCAACAGATTACGATCTGATTGGGCTTAAACCCGATCAGAGGAAAATCAGGTCTCCACCTGTCACCCACCTGGTGACTGTCATGGAAGAACAAGTTGAGGATACCGCTCCTCCTATGCTGAAAACAAACTATGTTTGGATCTCCTAGCCCTACAAGCCAGACACTCATCTACGAGAAAGGATCATCTTCCTCCGAACATAGAATCAGGTGCTAAGTCTAAAAACCCCCAGGACACTCCGGATCCTGGGCCAATGACCCCAGAATTTTTTCAAAATTTGGATTCCACAATGGTCCAGGGTTCGGATTTAAGCCCACCCACCCACCACAATCAATACTCTCCAAGCAATTCTGGTCCCCTGGGCATATGCGATTTAATGTATATACGACAACAACCTCAGGAAATAGTCCATCACTTTTGGGCCAGATTCCTACTTGTTGAAAACAAGATTAAAGATTGTTGCGATGACGACGCAGTATCAGTCTTTTGCCGCAACTGTACGGACGAGGGCATCCTCAATGCCCTCAATCGGCGCCACATACTGCACTTTGCAGATTTGGCACATATAGTACAGAAGTATTGCGCAATGGAAAGTGCTTGCAGAGCCTAGACAGCTCGGTGGGAACCACCGGCCTTTAAGCCACCCACCGTCCGGACAAAAAGGATGCACCCTTATGGGGCACCTGATCATTACTTCACGGAAAGAAAAATTAAGCCCTTACCGGGACACCAAACTGTCCTTGATGGATGGATCAACAAGCCTTGTTAGATGCACGTGATGCCAAATTCCGAACCAACTCATAGCCTTTGGGCATGTTGGATACTCCATCAGGTGGCTAAAAGTGGGGAGGCTATTCTCACCAACACTACTCTGGCAAGGCAACCCCCCGAGGATAACGCCCTCAATGTGTTTACGGTCTTCGAGACCTTTTCTTCAAACAACCGTTGTAAAAGGGTGCTCCGCGACCTCGCCGAAGTCAATTACGTAGCCACAATAAATCATTGGAATGATATGGCGATAACCTTCAACGCCAATGACGAGCCAAGGGCCCTATCAGTCCGAGCACCAGCCGCTTTGGTTCTAAACCCAATTGTAGACGAATTTCGCCTCACTAAAGTGCTCATGGATGGCGGTAGCAGACTGAACCTCATCTACGAAGACACACTCAATAAAATGCAAATGGACAGAAGTTGCATTGAGAAAAGTAATACAACCTTTCGAGGAATTATCCCCAGTCGGGAAGCAAGATGCTCGGGGAAAATTAAACTCGACGTGGTATTCGGCACGCTAGAGAACTATAGGTCCGAAGAGATAATCTTCCAGGTGGCCCCTTTGAACAGCGGATATCATGCCTTGTTAGGGCGAGACACATTCACACGCTTTCAAGACATACCCCATTACGGGTACATGTAGCTCAAAATGCCCAGGCCCAACGGTGTTATCACGATCGCCAGTGATCCGGACATAGCACTCCGCACCAAAAACGGAACCACATCCCTGGCACTCGAGGCACTATCCGAAGCCCTGGCGGCCGAGGAGCTCACCGCTCTGCATTCCAAGTGGTTAGAGACGACATTATTCTTGATAAAATGCCTAAATCCACTTCTTTCAAGCCAGTGGACGAGATAGTCAAATTTCAAGTTCACCCGACGGACCCCAAGAAGACAACTTCCATTAGGGCTCAGCTAGATCCGACGGTCGACACCGCATTGCGTGCGTTTTTGTGCAAGAATTTGGACATCTTCGCCTGGCACCCCTCAGATATGCCAAGTATCCCACGCGCACTGGCCAAACATAGTCTCAATATATTGAAGGGACACAAACCAGTCAAGCAAACACTGCGGCAATTTTTTGAACCCAAACGACATGCTACGGGTGAGGAGATAGCCAAGCTACTCGAAGCCAGGTTTATCAGAGAGATCAAACATCCGGACTGGCTAGCAAACCTGGTCATGGTGCCAAAGAAGGACAAATCCTGGTGCTTGTGTGTCGACTCGAAGGACCTTAATAAAGCCTGCCCTAAGGATCCCTTCCCACTACCTCGCATCGACTAGATTATTGATGCAACCGTAGGACATGACTCACTGTGCTTCCTCGATGCATACTCCGGATACCATCAAATCAAAATGAAGGAATCCAACCAAGCTGGAATGGCATTCATCACCCCATACGGGCCCTTATGCTTCAACACCATGCCCTTCGGGCTCAAAAACGTCGGGGCCACATATCAATGCATGATTCAAACGTGCCTGAAAAAGCAAATCGGCAAGACAGTTGAGGCATATGTAGATGATGTAATCATCAAAACTAAGCATGTCGAATCATTGGTGGACGACTTACGCCTTACATTCGACAACCTCCGAAGAAATGACATACAGCTCAATCCGGAAAAGTGCATTTTCGGCGTTCCCGCCAGAAAACTGCTTGGGTTCATTGTTTCCAATAGGGGAATCAAAGCAAGCCCAGCCAAAATCCGAGCCCTGTCACAGTTGGCTACACCAACCGACCTTAAGCAGTCCAAAAACTAGTCGGGTGCGTGGCAGCTTTGAGCCGGTTTATCTCCAGATTAGGAGAAAAGGCACTGCCATTGTATCACCTGCTCCGACGCACCGACCACTTTGCATGGACAGATGCTGCAACAACCGGACTGGAAGAGATCCGATTGTTGGGCATACAAAGCCTCAAGGTGCGCCAAACGTCGGTGAACCCATGTTGCTATACATATCTACAACGCACCAGGTGGTGAGTGAGGTCCTCGTCATCGAACGAGAGGAAGAGGGACATAAATTCCCACTTCAAAAACCAGTATACTATGTACCGACGGTCCTCACACCATGCAAATCCCAATACCACATTATCAAAAGATAGCGTATGCGGTCTTCATGGCATCCTAGAAGTTGCGACACTACTTTCAGGAGTGTTAGATCACGGTGGCTTCCGAAGTACCACTTAATGATATCATAAACAACCGGGACACCACCGGCCGGATTGCCAAATGGGCCATTGAGGTATTACCATTTGAAAGAACATATAATCCACGCCGAGCCATTAAATCTCAGGTGTTGGCTGACTTCACTGCCGAATGGACAAAGGCCGAATTTCCTAAAGAGTACGGCACATATTCCAACTGGGTGATCCACTTCGACGGTTCTAAAATGCTAGCTGGACTTGGGGCTGGTGTTGTCCTGACATCCCCCACAAGAGACAAAGTCTGTTATGTGCTCCAAATACTGTATACAGACTCTAATAACGCAGTCGAATATGAGGCCCTATTGCATGGTCTTCGGATGGCCGTCTCTATGGGCATACAACGCCTCGAGGTGCTCGGGGATTCAAACCTTGCAATATCCCAAATAAACGGAGAATTTGATGCCAAAGATCCAAAGTTTGTGCCTTACCGCAACGCCGTACTTAAAATATCAACTCGGTTTGAGGGGCTCGAGTTTCATCATGTGGACCGAGAGAGTAATCAAGCAGCGGACATCCTTGCTCGCATGGGCGCTAAGTGCGACCCTGTCCCACCCAATACCTTTGTGGAGAGGCTCTTCAAGCCATCCGTGGTATGGCAGGACGAGAGCAGCAACACCAGTCTGGAGCCGATCATACCCCCAGATTCCGAACATAATCCCGATATCATCGCGGGCTCGGCCACCAAAGTAACACCACCGGCCCATGTAATCATGGCAGCGATTTCCCCATGGACCGAACCCTTCAAGGCCTACCTTAATAGGCGAGAGCTCCCTGAGGACCAGAATGAGGCTCGATGTATAGTTCGACGCTCGGAAGCCTACAAGGTTCATGAAGGAGAGCTCTATAAGAAAAGTACTACCGGAGTCCTTCAAAGATGTATCTCCGAAGAAGAGGGGTGATAAATTTTGGCGAAATCCATGCTGGTCTTGGCGGTCATCACGCTGCAGCTCGGGCCCTTGTAAGTAAGGCCTTCCATACTGGGTTTTTCTGGCCTACGGCCCCAGCAAATGCACAAGACCTCGTCCAACGTTGTTTAGGATGCCAGCTTTTCGCCAATCAAAGCCATATGCCACCTACCGCCCTACAAAAAATCCCCATTACTTGGCCTTTTGCGGTCTGAGGGCTTGACATGGTCGGACCCCTTAAAGTGGGAAGCCATAAGAAAAAAATACCAGTTGGTCATGGTAGATACATTCACTAAGTGGATAGAGGCCAAGCCAGTTAAAACAGCCGAAGCCGGACCAATGATAGATTTCATATCCAGTGTCGTACACCGTTATGTTGTCCCACACAACATCATCACCGATAACGGCTCTAACTTCACAACCAATAAAGTAAAAACTTGGTGTGCTAATCTGGGCATCAAGCTCGATTATGCCTTCGTCTATCACCCTCAAACAAACGGTCAGTTAGAAGGGGCTAATGGCCTGATAATGAGCGGCATTAAACCCAGGCTAGTGCGATCCTTAAAGGATTCAAATAAACACTGGGTTGAGAAGCTCGACTCCGTACTCTGGGGGTTGCAGACCATGCCCAATAGCACGACCGGATACACACCATTCTTCATGGTGTACGGCGCAGAGGCCATCTTGCCCTATGATATTATTCACGACTCACCTCGAGTACTCATGTACGAAGAGAGAGAGGCCGAGCTCGATCGGCAAGATGACTTAGATGACCTAGAGGAGGAGTGCAATGTCGCAAAGGCTCGCTCAACATTCTACCAGCAACAACTCGAAGATACCAAAGCATAGAAGTGTGGGCGAAGACTTATAATGTCGGTGAACTCATTCTACGCCCACCAGAGAAGAAAAAGGACAAGCTCAAACCCAAATGGGAGGGCCCCTTCATTATAGATGAGTTCTCACTGGAGTATCCTATCGCCTTCGTAATGCATCAGACAATCGCTTAGAGCCAAACCCATGGAACGCTGCCAGACTCCGAAGATTCCACGCCTAAGTCCGGACTCATTGTTCGTTACCCTTTTTCTTCTCTTTCTTCTTTTCGTTTTTATACGACTTCTAGCCCGTGTTCGGATAAACCACACACTTAAGGGGTATACATCCTTAAATGTACATACCCCCCCAATACCTAGGGGTTTCTTGTCACAGAAGCTTATTATTATTCGAGCATCACGCTCACTGTATATATGGGTCATCTTCTCATATATGTCTTTTTTGCCATTATATGCACCTTTATGACTTAAGTTTTTGCCAAGCTGGGTTGCCTGGCTCCTATGCTTATGCCCTATGTTCCCGCTTGTTCGACTAGGGCATAAAGGGAGCACCTCTGCGATTGTTACAGCCGGGTTATCCGGACGTGTACCTTAGACGGGTGAAGCCGAAAGCTAGCATTCTTAAGAGAATAATAGGTCAGCGGACAAAATATGAACCGCCCTCGTTGCGATAAAAGCCCCCAAAATGTAACGTGTACTGTGATTTTTAGCATCACAGCTCAGGCATGCACAACAATGCATGCTGGCCCAGGGAAAGGAACCCTTAACGGAACTATTCTCTCTGGAAGATGTTTCTTACGATCAAATATAATATAACACAACTCCCCGAATACAACTTGTCTGTTCAAGCAACTATGACCGGACTGCCTGGTTTCCGAACATACTTCAGTGTTCACCACCGGTACAATATTTGGAAACACTCCAAAACTTTGGATTTCAGAGGTTAAAGCGGAAGGTCTGCCAAGACAATCGTTTTATAATTCGGATGGAGATATGTTTGTTGATAAAAAGTACATTACTTCTTGGACTCAAAAACTTCCTCCTCCTCTAGACCATCTAATAAGTTGTCTAGCTTACAATCCTGTTGCGAAAACTTGGCGGCTATCTTTACTCGGTCATATACTAAGCTAACAGGAATTTCCTGTCCATCTGGTCCCCGAGTCTAGACTTGGGCCATATGATTCGGATCAAGTCCAGTGTACTGTGTTTTCACCATGGCCCAGGCCACTCGTGCGCCTTCTCAGCATGCTGATATCTTCCATAGTCCAAAGCGGCGACGAGCTCTCTTGAATAAATTCACGAATTCCTCCATACTTCCTGGAGGAGAATCGGCCGACCATAAACCCTTAGCAATGTTCCTCATTGCCTTCCGGGCTCGCTCATGCACTTTGGACAGCTATTGTAGCAGATCGCCTTGAAATCCAGACACCTCTCCTTCGGGCCGCCCAGTCAGCACACCTACAGAAACAAACTTGTTAAACTTCCAATTAGGGGACTGTATGGAAATGAGGTTAAAAAGCATACTGAATATGCCGCCTTTCAGTTTTCTGTTCTCTTTCAAGGCATCCGCCAGTTGGGCTCGTATGTCTTTCAGCTCCTCGGCTTGCCTGATGTTGGCATCTTGTAGCTTGTTCTTCTCATCCCTGGTACATGTTAGTATACGCTGACCAGCGGCCTCTTGCCTTTCGGCATGTTGTTTATCCGCCTGCGCGGCCTTCAGTCTCTCTTCCAGCTGACCCGGCGATCCCGTCGTCGTAAATACATCAGTGTTTATTTCAAAAAAAACATTGCTCGCACATGATTATATTTCTCGGATAGTAGTGGACATTACCAGTCAGTGCCTCCTTGGACTTCACCAGTTCGGTGGTGATAGCAGTTAGTTGGGTCCGACATTTTTCCAGCTCCTGAGACAGCATGTTGTTCTTCTCAGTGAGTACCTGATTATGCAACGATCCTTAAATCATTTGCGTCAACTGCTTCAAGTCTCGGGGGCTACTGACACAAGATTATTAAACCCATACAACAGGTCTTATCCGTATATCCTTTGAAAGCTGGTGAGTGGCTCCAGCGAGCCCATCCCGAGCAGCTTGGATATATGCATCCGCTGAGCTGAAGGCATCGAATGCCTCTTCAATGAAAGTTGGGTTGCGCAGAGCCGCCCTCCGGCACTGATGGTTCATCGCACTCTCCACTTCGGAGTTGGTAACAGATACATCATCCGAATCCTCGGGGAGAGGACAATCCGGCATTGCACCTGTATCTACCCTAGTCCTTGGGACGGGATCCGGGGTTGGATTGGGTGATGTATGATCAGCGAGGCCTCCGAACACAGTCTGGCGTATGCTTTTCCTAAAAAATGTGACACAGTGGGAAACGTCACAATTTGGTATATCTGCCAAGGGCATAATAAGAACCATACCTTTTTGATAACGGTAGGGGCTCGACAGTATCGCCGTCCGCCTTTCTTTTCGAAGATCCGCCCTGCGTAGGCGTCGCCTTCTAAAGGGACG
Organism: Triticum aestivum; assembly: GCF_018294505.1. Lineage (NCBI taxonomy): Eukaryota > Viridiplantae > Streptophyta > Magnoliopsida > Poales > Poaceae > Triticum > Triticum aestivum. The sequence goes on along the minus strand of NC_057794.1, from coordinate 237,320,865 downwards.
TTTCTGATGCGGTGTAGCGAGACAAGCGCCGCCCCTTTGGGGCACGAGACAGTGCGGTGGGTGAGGCGCGATGAGAAAACTCTTTTGGAGGAGACGTCTCCTGGGTACCTACGTGGGAGGAGGGGAGAAGGCCGGGATAATCGGCTATGATGGCCACTTCTGTGCCGTCGTAGCTCGCCTGATAAAATACCCCGTCCTTGAGATCTATGAGTATATCCATATCCTCTTCAAATCTGGGATCCAGGTCACGAATATGGTCCTCCAGCCGAGGGGCAGGGCTATAGATCCCCGCGACAACCTTCCTCCATTCCTGTTAAACATAATCGGATTAAGTTCAACTAGGTGCGACTCAGGAAGAGGATTGAGTAAGGTTACGAAGCGGAAGCTCACCCAGCTAGGAGGGTTGTACATGGAAAGGCCCTCTCGGCAATTAAGGCAAGTAAAATCTTCTTTCTCCCCTTTATAAAGATCAGCCAACATGGCGGCCAAGGCGACAAAGTTGTCTGGACCCTTGCGCCCGCAGCGTGATGCATCATCCTACCCATTGTAGTGCCACATGGGGAGTCCTATGGATTGGAGTGGCTGAACGCCTCACGTTATTGAAATCGCCATTACCTCAATTATGGATAGTCCGGATTGGGCGAGTATTTTTATCTTGCTCATTAACTTCTTAATCTCCGCACTGTCCTCCTCTTCGGGGCTCCGGGGACGCCAGCTGTGGTGTTTCTTTAAGGGAGCATTGCAAAACTCGGGTAGGCCCCGCCGGATTGGGTCTGGGAGAACTACGTCTTCAATATAAAACCACCCTGAGGGCCACTCTTTGGGTGCCTTCTTCGGAGTGTCAGACAGGTATCCTGTTCCGTCTATACGCCATACTTCGGCACTGCCCACCTCGAATATAGATCCCTTTTGGGAATGGGGGACGAGGCAAAAAAGTTTCCTCCAAAACTCAAAATGGGCCTCGCATCTTAAGAACAGCTCGCAAAGAGCCATGGAGCCCGCGATGTGCAGAATGGAGCCCGGCGTGAGATTGTGCAGATGGAGGCCGTAGTACTCCAGGAGACTTGGGAGGAAAGGATGGATTGGAAATCCAATGCCTCTTAAAAGGAAGGAGACGAAGCACACTCATTCCCCTTCGGTAGGATTAGGGAAATTTTCCGCCAGGGCTTCGCTATTTATGGAAGTTAATCCCGCCCGAACGGGAACCAGGTCCGCGGGGGGAAGATATCCGTGCACCTGGAGCTTGGTCAGCTAGGTGTGGGAGACCGAGCAGCTCTCCCAATCGCCTTTTTGAGGGCCATGAGGGCGTGAGGAAGAACTAGGAGTGCTAGCCATGTTTGCGTGGATTTCTGTGGCCAGCTCTAAGGATTTTTCATCTGGTTTGGAATGGCATCTGAGATTCAATCTCCTTAAATAAACACCTTCCATATGCCGTCAGGGTGTTATCTGTAAAAGTACTTGGACCCTTCGTATTCATCTGACACATGGAAACCGAGGTGACGGTGGCGCGGAAGCCGAAGGATACAATGTTTAAAGTAAAGCCGGAGCTGTCCGGAGTATCATGGAGGACCCACCTAATAGAATCGAAGATATTAAAGCCGGATACTGCGTCATCGTTGAGGAGTCGAATATAGTTCTTTTTGCTTTGGAATATTCAGAGGAGGAACCCGCCTTACAATGCTGAAGACAATCTGCATGCCGGACATGTCGTCATTGAAGCCTTCGGGGGCTATGAGGGAGTCCTGGACTAGGGGGTCCTCGGACGTCTGGGCTATGTGATGTGGGCCGGACTGATGGGCTGTGAAGATACAAGACCGAGGACCCTCCCCCGTGTCCGGATGGGACTCTCCTTGGCGTGGAGGGCAAGCTTGGCGTTCGGATGTGAAGATTCCTTTCTCTGTAAACCGACTCTATAGAACCCTAGCCCCCTCCAGTGTCTATACAAACCGAAGGGTTTAGTCCGTAGAGGCAATCATAATCATACAGGCTAGACATCTAGGGTTTAGCCATTACGACCTCGAGGTAGATCAACTCTTGTAACCCCTATACTCATCAAAGTCAATCAAGCAGGAAGTAGGGTATTACCTCCCTTAAGAGGGCCCGAACCTAGGTAAACATCATGTCCCCTGCTGATACGTCCATTTTGCATCATGCTTTTATATAGATATTTATTGCATTATGGGTTGTTATTACACATTATGTCACAATACTTATGCCTATTCTCTCTTATTTTACAAGGTTTACATAAAGAGGGAGAATGCCGACAGCTGGGATTCTGGGCTGGAAAAGGAGCAAATATTAGAGACATATTCTACACAGCTCCAAAAGTCCTGAAACTTCACAGAAGACGTTTTCAGAATATATAAAAATACTGAGCGCAAGAAGTTCACCAGGGGGCCACACCCTGCCCACGAGGGTGGGGGCGCGCCCTACCCCCCTAGGCGCGCCCCCTACCTCGTGGGCCCCTTGGTGGCCCTCTGATGTCCATCTTCTGCTATATGAAGTCTTTCGATGAGGAAAAAATCATAAGCCATCTCCTCGGACGAAACTCCGCTGCCACGAGGCGGAACCTGGCGGATCCAATCTAGGGCTCCGGCAAAGCTGTTCTGCCGAAGAAACTTCCCTCCAGGAGGGGGAAATCATCCCCATCGTCATCACCAACGCTCCTCTCATCGGGAGAGGGCAATCTCCACCAACATCTTCACCAGCACCATCTCCTCTCAAAACCCTAGTTCATCTCTTGTATCCAATTCTTGTCTCCAAGTCCGGGATTGGTACTAGTAGGTTGCTAGTAGTGTTAATTACTCCTTGTAGTTGATGCTAGTTGGTTTATTTGGTGGAAGATCATATGTTCAGATCCTATATGCATATTAATACCCCTCTTATTATGAACATGAATATGCTTTGTGAGTAATTACGTTTGTTCCTAAGGACATGGGAGAAGTCTTGCTATTAGTAGTCATGTGAATTTGATATTCGTTTGATATTTTGATGAGATGTATGTTGTCTCTCCTCTAGTGGTGTTATGTGAACGTCGACTACATAACACTTCACCATTATTTGGGCCTAGAGGAAGGCATTGGGAAGTAATAAGTAGATGATGGGTTCCTAGAGTGACAGAAGCTTAAACCCTAGTTTATGTGTTGCTTCGTAAGGGGCTGATTTGGATCCATATGTTTCATGCTATGGTTAGGTTTACCTTAATACCTCTGTTGTAGTTGCGGATGCTTGCAATAGAGCTTAATCATAAGTGGGATGCTTGTCCAAATAAGGACAGTACCCAAGCACCGGTCCACCCACATACCAAATTCTCAAAGTACCGAATGCGAATCATATGAACATGATGAAAACTAGCTCGACAATATTCACATGTGTCCTCGGGAGCGCTTTTCTCTATATAAGAGTTTGTCCAGGCTTGTCCTTTGCTACAAAAAGGATTGGGCCACCTTGTTGCACTTTATTTATTTTTGTTACTTGTTGCTCGTTACAAATTATCCTATCACAAAACTATCTGTTACCACTTATTTCAGTACTTGCAGAGAATACCTTGCTGGAAACCGCTTATCATTTCCTTCCGCTCCTCGTTAGGTTCGACACTCTTACTTATCGTGAGGACTACGATAGATCCCTATACTTGTGGGTCATCACCTGCCTCCTGTTACCTTCGATCCTTAGACGCACAGTTCAGGACCCCCTACCCGAGATCTGCCGGTTTTGACACCGACAATGTCCATATTTAGCAGGAGGGGCTAGGGTTGGGGGTTTCAGGGGGTTTTCGGACCATACAATCTCAATCATGCAGCTATGAGCGGAGGAGGGGGTAGCTGGGCCATAGGTGGGCTATGTAGGAGGCCTTGGGCTGAGAAGAGAGACATGAAGTGTAGCCGGTAAGGGTTTCCGGATACCGAAAACGTGCGACATTTGATCGGCTATATTGCGGCTATATGTTTAACAGTTGGGCTATCAAACGGACTCCAAATGCGATGAAATCTGGCAGGAGGTCTACCTACACCATAACGAGACCGCACGCCAACTTTCATCCCATTCGGAGAACATTTTGATCCCACTTATAAAATACTATTTCGGAGGTGCCACAGGCACGTGCGATTGTGTCTGAATGGACGACGGAGAGAACTGGGAGACCCGGACGGATGCAAGTTTGAAAAACATGCAAATGAAATGCACATGATGACGTGGAAAGATGCAACACGTAAGCGAATGACATGGCAACGTCGGTGAATAACTGGAAGACCTCTGGCGCATAGGTCTCGGGGCGTTATAAATACCACCTTCAAGGGGGTCATTCTGAGAGTGGAGGCCCACTGCATGGGCACTGTGACGCTTGAAGTAGTGTTTAGATCTCCGGATAACTTCTGAAGCGGGGACTTGATCTTCGATATTGCACCTTTTCGCAGTGGTTATCACGCCCTCCTCGACCGCACATCATTCGCCAAATTCAATGCCATTCCGCATTACGCGTAACTCAAGCTGAAGATGCCTGGCCATTCAGGTGTCATAATTATCAACGGCAACACTGAATGCTCACTTCAAACCAAAGAACATACTGCGGCCCTAGCGGCCGAATACAACACCGGCCCATATAGGTTTGAACCCGTTCTCCATCATGGGAACCCGCAAGCATAAAGGACGGCAACAATGGCAAATGGGTTTGAACCTGTTCTCCATCATGGGAACCCGCAAGCGTTCGCCCCAAATATGGATATGCGACCCACGACATGCCCACCTTCTCTATGCTCCATGTGCCTTAACAGCGCACCTTTGCGCTTAAAATTCCATGGGCAGCCGTGAGGCATTCATTAATCCGAAGTACAAGTTTGGCTCAACTGAACTTCGGAGCGACCTCGTCTTCGGACGATGGGGATTAACTCTAGATACCCCCCCCCCAGCATAAAGCACCACCGGCAGAGCCCTCGCCCATCAAGGTCTCATTGAAGGTCTCAGCCCCCCCCCCATCAGAAGCAAAGGCGCAGACGTGCAGCAGGGCACAATGTAGGCTTCAACTCATGCATCAAGGCCGTGCGTCAAACTTTCCTCTATAAATTTTCCTTTTTCTTTATCTCTTGCAAGTGTTGCCTGTGTAGTTCGAATTGTACTATTAGACGTCCTAAGCTTACAAGAAATAATAAAAATACCCCTTATGGTATTCGAATATCCGCATTCTTGCAATTTTTCTGTCCTTTTCCGATCCTCTCATCGTTCTTCAAACAGTCCGGCATGAAAAATATATTAATAATTCACGAGTTCGATTTATATATCATCTCAATATCCTTAAGTCTGGCGCCGCTTCTCGCTAGGTGTCCGGCGTCTCGGATATTGCGCTATATGCATATGTTCTGAACTATGTCTTGTTTCAATAGTTGGGTTGCCCGACTACTGTGTTTGCCCCTTATGTTCCGCTAGTTTGGTTGAGAGGGCAAAGGGAGAACCCCTATGATTGTACTACTGGTTTGCCCGGTCAAGTATCTCAGGAGGAAAAAGCCGAAAACTGATTGTCATAGTAAGCGCGAACAGGTCTGCGATCCGATGACGAGGTTGGACTCTAAAAATTGTTGGCGATTTTGCTGTGTCACACGAAGGGTTCATCTTAACACAAACCATGTGATCGGAAAGGGTAGGCTTCGACCCCCAAGTACATAACAAATACACCGAGGGCTAGTCCCTAGTCCCCACCGTCAAGCTCCTATGGCTAAGTGAAAGCAGTAAAACCGAACAGTCTGATTGCCTGGTTTCGTTCCCGCACTATCGCCTCTGGGCACCAAGACATTGGCTAAGGGTAAAAGTGCGGAGACAGAACACCCCTCGTGATATTCACTTGGGGGCTGAAGCGGATGACTAGTAGCGTTCAGAATGAACATACGACCAAACAGGAGTCAAAATTAAATTATGACACAAGTCAGGCAGATGCACTATAAAGAATAAGTTCCACTTGGTACAAACTTTCTACAACTACTCAAGCATTACATTTTTAGAACACTGGCCCTCTATTGTCCGTGCTCCGGTCATCACCAGCGGGAATGTAACGCCCTCGATGCGGCTATATCTCCCACGTGTCGAAGCATGACTTAGAGGCATAACCGCATTGAAAGCAATGTCGCAAGTGAGGTAATCTTCACACAACCCATGTAATACATAAGGGAAAAAGATACATAGTTGGCTTACAATCGCCACTTCACACAATACATGAATAAAACATTACAACATCCAAATACAATCAAGGTCCGACTACGGAACCAAAATAAAAGAAGACTACCCCAAATGCTACACAGATCCCCGATCGACCCCAACTGGGCTCCACTACTGACCAATTGGAACGAAACAACACAAAGGACAAGATCTTCATCGAGCTCCTCCTTGAGCTTGGTTGCGTCACCTGCTCGGTAACATTAGCACCTGCAAACTGGTTTTGGAAGTATCTGTGAGTCACGGAGACTCAGCAATCTCACACCCTCGCGATCAAGACTATTTAAGCTTATGGGTAAGGTAAAGGTATGAGGTGGAGCTGCAGCAAGCGACTAGCATATTTGGTGGCTAAACATACGCAAATGAGAGCGAGAAGAGAAGGCAAAGCATGATCGAGAAACTATGATCAATAAGTGATCCTAGAACAACCTACGTAAAGCATTACTCCAACACCGTGTTCACTTCCCGGACTCCGCCGGAAAGAGACCATCACGGTTACACACGCGGTTGATGCATTTTAATTAAGGTCAACTTCAGGTTTTCTACAACCGGACATTAACAAATTCCCATCTGCCCATAACCGCGGGAACGGCTTTCGAAAGTTCAAATCCTTGCAGGGGAGTCCCAACTTAGCCCATCACAAGATCTCACAGTCAACGAAGGATAAACCTTCTCCCGAGACATTCCGATCAGACTCGGTATCCCGGTTCTACAAGACAACTTCGACAAGTTAAAACAAATCCAGCAACACCGCCCGAATGTGCCGACAAATCCCGATAGGAGCTGCACATATCTCGTTCTCAGGGCACACTCAGATTGTCTAAACTTCTGGTAGGCCAGCCCAGAGTTGCCCCTGGTGGCCACCGGCGGCTGACGAGGTGGACCAACACTCAGAGGAGCACTAGCCAGGGGGGGTTTAAATAAGATGACCCTTGGGCTCCGGAAACCCAAGGGAAAAAGAGGCTAGGTGGCAAATGGTAAAACCAAGGTTGGGCATTGCTGGAGGAGTTTTATTCAAGGCGAACTGTCAAGGGGTTCCCGTTATTACCCAACCGCGTAAGGAACGCAAAATCCGGGAACATAACACCGATATGACGAAAACTAGGGCGGCAAGAGTGGAACAAAACACCAGGCATAAGGCCGAGCCTTCCCCCCTTTACCAAGTATATAGATGCATTAATTAAATAAGATATATTGTGATATCCCAACAAGTAAACATGTTCCAACAAGGAACAACATCTCCATGTTCCAAGAAGGAACAAACTTCAATCTTCACCTGCAGCTAACAACGCTATAAGAGGGGCTGAGCAAAGCAGTAACATAGTCAAACAACTGTTTGCTAGGACAAGGTGGGTTGGAGGCTTGGCTTAACAATATGGGAGGCATGATAAGCAAGTGGTAGGTATCACAACATAGGCATAGCAAAAGAGCGAGCATCTAGCAAGCAAAGATAGAAGTGATTTCGAGGGTATGGTCATCTTGCCTGAAATCCCGCAAGGAAGAAGAACGAGTCCATGAAGAAGACAAAACAGACGTAGTCGAACGGTTCCTCACAAACGCGACGTTACGGGAATTAACCCGAAGAAGCAACACCGGATAGGAGCAAACAACATAGTAAAAAACCACCACATAACATGGCATGATGCACAACCAAGTATGATGCATGTCCGGTTTAAAGATACATGGCATGGCAAAATGCACAAGCAATCTTACAAGTTAAGTGGAGCTCAATATGCAACTCCGTTGCATATTGACGAAACACCACATTCGAGTTACTTAGTTCGATCTCGTTTATGTACCCAACAAGATTAAATGTTGTTAGCATGGCAAGAGGGTGAAGCAAAGTAAAACTACCTATCTAGTCAAGTTTAAATGAGGCTGGAAGCAACGAACAGCAATTCCGGTAAATCCCCATATGCATATATTAGGTTTGGTGCTGTTCTGCCCTAACCCAAATTTTTATAGTTGTTAAACATGCAAAGTAAGGTCACCATGTTAAACTAGGCATTTTTCCACCCCATTTACATATAAAGTTTATTAAATTCCGAGTTACGGTTATTTAGTTATAAATTAAATCATTTTAGCAAGTTATTTAAGCAAATTTAAACAAACATCATTTTAAACATTTTAAACATAGATGAAAGTTGCATATTATTAAACTAGATGAGAATCTAAGAAAGTTTCATATATAAATTTTTTCATATGATGCATGGTTGGAGAGTTATTATATGCATGATCATGAAGGGGTTTTCTGCAAAACTGCGCAATTCGGGATAAATGGATAAAATCGCAGATCCGGGAAAAAACAGAGACGGGCCGAAACTGAGCGCTCACATTGGGCTTGGCCCGGTTGGGCAGAGAAGGGAGCAGCGGACGACCTCATCTGGTCGTGGCCCACGCGGGCGCTGGCGCGGAGTTGGGCCTTGCATGGCCCAAGGCCCGTGAAAGCTGGCAGGCTCGCAGCGGGAGCTGGGCCGGAGGAGCGGGCGAAGGGCAGGATGGATCGAACGAGGAGATGGGGTGGCACGGTCAACGGGTGCAGGCGAGATGCGTGTTCGTCCTTGAAGCAGAGGACACATGCGGCTTGGGCAGCGACGCAGATGCAGAGGAGGCTAGCTCAGGCGCAAGACCGGCGAGGGTAGCGGATCCGGGCGCGGGGAAGGAGGCAGGGACGCGCGGCTCATCCCCTGGGCTCACCGGTGAGAAAATGCAGTGACTGGTGCTGTTGTCTGAAGAAAAGAGAGAGAGAGGTTCAGAGAAAGAACAGGCGAAGGAAGCAAAGAGAGACGGCGGACAGGGGACTCCGGCGGGCAGGTGATGGTGACGAGGTGCATCAGTGCCGCTCGCATAGCCTCCTCATGGTCACGGGGGCCTGCAGGAGTTGAGGCTTGCTGCAGGTTCAGTCGCCGGCGACGACGACGCCATGGAGGGAGGAGCTTGATGATGGCGTGCTCCTCTCCTCTGGATCGAGCGAACCAGGGGCACGGGGACGAGGGGCTCCGCGGGAAGGAGCTGCGGCTGGAAGAGTAGATCGAGCGGAGGCTGGGTGTTGGTTGGTCGGGGATGGATCCCAAGGAAGGGGATTGGGGTGGTGGTGGCGGCGAGGAAAACGAGAGAGACAGGGGAGGTTTGTGGTTGGCTGTGGGTGAGATCCCGATGGGGATTTGGGAGATAAGTGCGGCGGCGGCGGGGACAAGTGCCTAGAAGTTAGGGTTTGGTCTAGATTTAGACTAGAGAATATATATATATATATATATATATATATATATATATATATATATATATATAAATAAAGAGGGAGATATTTAGGGGCTAATCCGTTCCTCCAAATAAATCGAGCGGTCGAGAAAAATAGGCTAGGAAGTCCAATTAAAAAAACGGAGACGTTTTGTAGATGTTTGGGGATTATCCGGACACAACGGTCACGACTGTCCGGGTCGGGTCCGGGACAGATTTCAGACGCGTGCGGGAGGAGGTCCACGGGCTGAGGAGAGAGGTTAGGTCGGGCTTGGCGGTGAGAGGTAGTGCAGAAGGCAAAGGGCTGAGAAGAGAGAAGAGGAGAGGCCCGGCGACTGTTTCCGGAGACCGAAAATGTCTGATGCTAGACCGGCTATAATGCCGCTATAGTTTCATGGTTGGGCTATCAAACGAACTCCGAATGCGATGAAACTTGGCAGGCGGCCTACTAACAACATAAAAACACCGCACGCCAACTTTCAACCCATTCAGAGAACATTTTCCGGCCACTTATAAAATACTATTTCAGACATGCCGCGGGCGCGTGCAAGTGTGTCTGGGCTCAGAACGGACAACGGACGGAACGAGGAGACCGGGACGGATGCAAGTTTCGAAAACATGATGATGCGATGCACATGATGACATGACAATATGCAACACGCAAGCAAATGACATGGCAACGACAGCGAATAACTGGAGGACACCTGGCACATCGGTCTCAGGGCGTTACAACACTCCACCACTACGAGAGGATCTCGTCCCGAGATCTAGAATGGCACCGGAGGGAAAACGGAAGAGATAAAGAAGAGGTAAAACTAAGTTGCTTCTTTGACAAACGAGTGATACCGAAGAACCTTGAAAAAGGTTAAGCCATTGAAAGAAAGAATGCAACGAAGAAGAACAAAGTTGGAAACCTCCGTTAGAAAAGAGGAACAATGAAGAACAGCTTCGAACAGCACTCCGGTTGGAAAGATATGCAAGACTTGATAAGACGAAAAAAAGAACTTGAGCAAAAGGCACAACACTCTGGATAAATGGGATAAGCGAGGAAAAGAATATGAACTTTGACAACGGGATGATGGTTGAAGAAAGCAATATCACAATGCCTCCAGAACAGAAGTGAGAATGGAATGGAATGAACGACGAGAAACTTATTTCACCGGGAGGATAAACGAAGAACTTGGATCAATGCTAAATACCATAAGAGCGACACTCCTTAAAGGAAAGCTTTAGGTGAAATATAACCCAAGATAACTCCAATGAAGTGATTGGTGGATTTAAAATACCTCATCTTGATAACTTGTGCAACACGAAGCACGAAGGGAAATTATCAAGAATGACATAACACCACCTCAAAAGATATGCGTGAAAGAATTGCACTCCGGATTGCAAGATCAAGAATGCTTGAACTCCTAAGAAAAGAATCTCGATGAACACTTCGAGAATGAATTAAATCATAGATGAACCATCATGTAGCACCTTGATGAAGAACTCCGGTAAACAAAAGGAATGAAAAGAAAGAGAAATTGAAAACACAAGGTGAATCCTTGTACCGATTTAGATGAAACTCCGTGGTGAAATAGTTGAAAAAGATTGGAACTCCGGGAAAAGAGAAGATGAAACAATTGAAGCCGAGAATTTTATGAGCCTCCGGAATAAGGAATTGAATATACTCGATGAAACAAGAATAAGAATTACATTATGCTTATCCTTCACCAATTAAATTGATGACAATCAACGGATTTGGCATAGTACTTATTCTCGTAGAAAGGATTATGATAGATATAGCGCCAACTTGAGAAAGTCTTCCACAAGTCACCGGTAGGATAGAAAGCAACGAAAGAATTAGTATGACAACCAAGGAAGAGATCTTGAGCGAACCACCGTAAGAGTTGAAAATGAAAGTAGCAAAGGCACAATTCACCGGAAAGAATTGGAGAACGAATGAAGATACTTGAGGTAAAATAAATATATGAAAACGAAGAGATCACGAGCTGATTGGAGAAATACTTGAATGATGCACCGGTAAGATTTGGAGAACCATAGCTGAAAGCCGAGAATGAATAAATCTTAGATGATGGGCTCCAGATGAACAAACTGAAAAGGCTCCTGAATTTCTCCGGATGGATAAAAAGAATTCTCACAATCAAGCAATTATGAGAGGATGGCCTCGAATTAGAACCACGAATCTCTGAGAGAACGGATAAGATATAGAGGTAAAACTCTTCTTCGGTCTTCAAATCTGAGAATTACGACGAGAAACACCACCATAAATCGTTTAGGCACTTCGAAAGAATAAACAACGAAGAGGTTGAGCCAACGATGAAAAGAATTTGAAAGATCTTGGAGAAAAACAAATGACTGATGATAAATCATTCTTACGTCAAACTTCAAAAGAATTTGATTATAACTCTGGAAAAATTAGAAGAGTCAGGTAAGATCCTAGAAAAATACCTATGGGTTAGGGCCCACTCAAAAGAAACACCGTAGAACGATTGCTTGGAAGAGAGATTTGTATCGGTTAAATAAAATGACTTGAATGAGATAACAACCTCGAAATAACTTGAATGGATCGAGAATGTAACCGTGAGTCTTCTGAGATATCTTCAGCACTCCGGAAGAATTGAATAATGAGAAGTGAATGATAAAGAGGTGCAGCAGCAAGAGAAAGCATAGAAAGGAGGAAAGGATATGATCAGCAAAGCTTGAATTGAAACCACCGGAGATGAAAAGAATGAAGAATGACAAACTTGGAGCTCCATTAGAATCTTCATGAGAATCACCAGATAAGGATATTGATTGAAAGGAATGGAGAGACTTCACATCAGTAAAATGGATACTTGATTAAGAAATTCTAGTCCTCGAAGAAAAAGGGTGGGTGGGCGGGAAAAATAAATGGGAACTTGGAGATGGATGAAACAAACACCACTGAGAAGAACTGATAATTGATCTTGTGAATGTTGACAAGATTGGATCCATTTGAATAGGAGCACACCGATTGAAAAGAAATTGAAAAGACAAACTCGATGATCGAGAAGGATAAGTATTCACATAGAAATATGAGAACACCGCTTAGAAAAGGTATGGAATCAACACTTGACTTCGAAGCAACTCGAATACCACAACTCAAAACAAAACAAAGTATTGGCTTGCAGAATAAGCCGAAACAAACATATGATAGAGATTTCGTCCGAAGTTTTCATGGTGGGGCCTACACGGGCTCGATCGTATAGCACCATCATGTGCAAGGCAGTGCACATGACATACGAAGCGTCCCCGAATCGGCATTGCCAAGGAATCTTTAAGACACAACGAGACCACTGTAAAACCAACCGTGAATAGGCGGACCACTAGACGTCGAACCCCAATTTCGGATCATACATCCGTCGGAAAGATATCCTAAGAGCTACTTGAATTCCCACTTATAAACTCCCGAAATTTTCCGGTTATGCAATCAGGTGTTGGGGATACAGGGGAAGCATAATATCTCACCCAAAACTAGCAAATCCTACATCCAGCTGTATCCATTCTTCAACACATAACCAAGAAACCTTCGGAAATCATCTACCTCAACCTTCGAAAAGCATCCGTTATACGAGTTATGGCAATACTCCCGAACTCCCGCCCCAGTACTGGGTGGCGTCCAGGTTATCTCACCAACAACTGCATAAAAGAGATTTTCGATGTCGGCGAACTAAACTCAGGTATTACAGAACTGCAATGATAAAATTGTGACGACAACACCTCAGAGCTCAACTCCCCGGGACACTGCCACAACCCCTAAATGACAGGAGGCACCAAGAACATTGTTCTCGTCACAAAACCATCGGAGCGATTCCAAGATACCCGCGTGATCCTAAATTTTTTTAGTGAAATTTGAGAAGAGAAGAGTCAAAACTCTATGTCAGGATGCCTTACCAGAGCGATGAAGGGACTGGGGAGTAAAAAGAATTCCTAACTCTCCGATATATAATTCCTAAATGACTCAAAACATTTTTCTAGACTCAACAACGCCAGCTATTCAATCAAGCAGGGGGCTCCTAAGGTCGGGGAAGGCTCTGATTACCAACTTGTAACGCCCTCGATGCCACTATATCTCCCACGTGTCGAAGCACGACTTAGAGGCATAACCGCATTGAAAGCAATGTCGCAAGTGAGGTAATCTTCACACAACCCATGTAATACATAAGGGAAAAAGATACATAGTTGGCTTACAATCGCCACTTCACACAATACATGAATAAAACATTACAACATCCAAATACAATCAAGGTCCGACTACGGAACCAAAATAAAAGAAGACTACCCCAAATGCTACACAGATCCCCGATCGACCCCAACTGGGCTCCACTACTGACCAATTGGAACGAAACAACACAAAGGACAAGATCTTCATCGAGCTCCTCCTTGAGCTTGGTTGCGTCACCTGCTCGGTAACATCAGCACCTGCAAACTGGTTTTGGAAGTATCTGTGAGTCACGGAGACTCAGCAATCTCACACCCTCGCGATCAAGACTATTTAAGCTTATGGGTAAGGTAAAGGTATGAGGTGGAGCTGCAGCAAGCGACTAGCATATTTGGTGGCTAAACATACGCAAATGAGAGCGAGAAGAGAAGGCAAAGCACAATCGAGAAACTATGATCAATAAGTGACTAGAACAACCTACGTAAAGCATTACTCCAACACCGTGTTCACTTCCCGGACTCCACCGAAAAGAGACCATCACGGTTACACACGCGGTTGATGCATTTTAATTAAGGTCAACTTCAGGTTTTCTACAACCGGACATTAACAAATTCCCATCTGCCCATAACCGCGGGCACCTCTTTCGAAAGTTCAAATCCCTGCAGGGGAGTCCGAACTTAGCCCATCACAAGCTCTCACAGTCAACGAAGGATAAACCTTCTCCCGAGACATTCCGATCAGACTCGGTATCCCGGTTCTACAAGACAACTTCGACAAGTTAAAACAAATCCAGCAACACCGCCCGAATGTGCCGACAAATCCCGATAGGAGCTGCACATATCTCGTTCTCAGGGCACACTCAGATTGTCTAAACTTCTGGTAGGCCAGCCCAGTGTTACCCCTGGTGGCCACCGGCGGCTGACGAGGTGGACCAACACTCAAAGGAGCACTAGCCCGGGGGGGTTTAAATAAGATGACCCTTGGGCTCCGGAAACCCAAGGGAAAAAGAGGCTAGGTGGCAAATAGTAAAACCAAGGTTGGGCATTGCTGGAGGAGTTTTATTCAAGGCGAACTGTCAAGGGGTTCCCATTATTACCCAACCGCGTAAGGAACACAAAATCTGGGAACATAACACCGATATGACGAAAACTAGGGCGGCAAGAGTGGAACAAAACACCAGGCATAAGGCCGAGCCTTCCACCCTTTACCAAGTATATATATGCATTAATTAAATAAGATATATTGTGATATCCCAACAAGTAAACATGTTCCAACAAGGAACAACATCTCCATGTTCCAACAAGGAACAAACTTCAATCTTCACCTGTAGCTAACAACGCTATAAGAGGGGCTGAGCAAAGCGGTAACATAGCCAAACAACGGTTTGCTAGGACAAGGTGGGTTGGAGGCTTGGCTTAACAATATGGGAGGCATGATAATCAAGTGGTAGGTATCGCAACATAGGCATAGCAAAAGAGCGAGCATCTAGCAAGCAAAGATAGAAGTGATTTTGAGGGTATGGTCATCTTGCCTGAAATCCCGCAAGGAAGAAGAACGAGTCCATGAAGAAGACAAACGGACGTAGTCGAACGGTTCCTCACAAATGCGACGTTACGGGAACCAATCCAAAGAAGCAACACCGGAAAGGAGAAAACAACATAGTAAACAACCACCACATAACATGGCATGATGCATAACCAAGTATGATGCATGTCCGGTTTAAAGATACATGGCATGGCAAAGTGCACAAGCAATCCTACAAGTTAAGTGGAGCTCAATATGCAACTCCGTTGCATATTGACGAAACACCACATTCGAGTTACTTAGTTCGATCTCGTTTATGTACCCAACAAGATTAAATGTTGTTAGCATGGCAAGAGGGTGAAGCAAAGTAAAACTACCTATCTAGTCAAGTTTAAATGAGGCCGGAAGCAACGAACAACAATTTCGGTAAATCCCCATATGCATATATTAGGTTTGGTGATGTTCTGCCCTAACCCAAATTTTATAGTTGTTAAACATGCAAAGTAAGGTCACCATGTTAAACTAGGCATTTTTCCACCCCATTTACATATAAAGTTATTAAATTCTGTGTTACGATTATTTAGTTATGAATTAAATCATTTTAGCAAGTTATTTAAGCAAATTTATATAAACATCATTTTAAACATTTTCAACATAGATGAAAGTTGCATATTATTAAACTAGATGAAAATCTAAGAAAGTTTCATATATAAAGTTTTTACATATGATGCATGGTTGGAGAGTTATTATATGCATGATCATGAAGGGGTTTTCTGCAAAACTGCGCAATTCGGGATAAATGGATAAAATCGCAGATCCGGCAAAAAACAGAGACGGTCCGAAACTGAGCGCTCACATTGGGCTTGGCCCGGTTGGGCAGAGAAGGGAGCAGCGGACGACCTCATCTGGTTGTGGCCCACGCGGGCGCTGGCGCGGAGTTGGGCCTTGCATGGCCCAAGGCCCGTGAAAGATGGCAGGCTCGCAGCGGGAGCTGGGCCAGAGGAGAGGGCGAAGGGCAGGCTGGATCGAACGAGGAGATGGGCTGGCGCGGTCAACGGGTGCAGGCGAGGCGCGTGTTCGTCCTCGAAGCAGAGGACACAGGCGGCTTGGGCAGCAACGCAGATGCAGAGGAGGCTAGCTTAGGCACAAGACCGGCGAGGGTAGCAGATCCGGGCGCGGGGAAGGAGGCAGGGACGCGCGGCTCATCCCCTAGGCTCACCTGCGAGAAAATGCAGTGACTGGTGCTGTTGTCTGAAGAAAAGAGAGAGAGAGAGGTTCAGAGAAAGAACATGCGAATGAAGCAAAGAGAGACGGCGGGCAGGTGATGGTGACGAGGTGCATCAGTGCCGCTCGCATAGCCTCCTCATGGTCGTGGGGGCCTGCAAGAGTTGAGGCTTGCTACAAGTTCAGTCGCCGGTGACGACGACGCCATGGAGGGAGGAGCAAGCGGGAGGAGCTTGACGATGGTGCGCTCCTCTCCTCTGGATCGATTTCGGACGCGTGCGGGAGGAGGTCCGCGGGCTGACGAGAGAGATTAGGTCGGGCTTGACGGTGAGAGGTAGTGCAGAAGGCAAAGGGCTGAGAAGAGAGAAGAGGAGAGGCCCGGCGACTGTTTCCGGAGACCGAAAACGTCTGATGTTAGACCGACTATAATGCCGCTATAGTTTAATGGTTGGGCTATCAAACGAACTCCGAATGCGATGAAACTTGGCAGGCAACCTACTAACAACATAAAAACACCGCACGCCAACTTTTAACCCATTCAGAGAACATTTTCTGGCCACTTATAAAACACTATTTTAGACATGCCGCGGGTGCGTGCAAGTGTGTCTGGGCTCAGAACGGACAACGGACGGAACGAGGAGACCGGGACGGATGCAAGTTTTGAAAACATGATGATGCAATGCACATGATGACATGACAAGATGCAACACGCAAGCAAATGACATGGCAACGACAGCGAATAACTGGAGGACACCTGGCACATCGGTCTCGGGGCGTTACAAGGAACTACTGCTCAGGGCGACGATGCTCCTTGCCCTGGGGCGGAGGACCAGTGCCCATCTCCATTGGATTAATCCTTGGCCGATGAACCATGATCTTCGCAAATGTGAGCCGAGCCCCCTCAAGGCACGCCGACCTTTTTACGGCATCAATCCGGAGCGGCGCCTCCCTCAGCCTCTGCACAAGACCGAAGTAGGTGTCTAGAAGGGGCTCAACCGGCCACAGGTTCACACAGAGGTCCTTCAAGGCCAGCTCAGACATTCGATGCATCTCCATCAGCTACTTCATTTGATCACTCAGGAGGGGAGGACGTTCAGAGTCCGGAAACTGTGACCAAAAGAGCCGTTGTGTGGAGTCCTCCTCGCGGGTGACATAGTGCCTCGCTGCGGGTGCCGCATTCTTCGGGAGTTCAGCAAAGGCGCCTACGGAGCGCCAGACCTACATCACTAGGGTGAATCTATTGCCTCCGAGCACACTCTACAGTAAATATTTCTTACCATTGGCAATTTGCGCGGCTTGCCAGAGCTCCTCCCGGACACCTCAAGCGTCACTCCTCGCCTCCTGGAGCTCCTTCCCCACCTTGGATAGCTTGGAGGATTGCTCTTCCTGCCCCTTCTCAAGGGCCTCCAGCTTCTTGGAAGCATCTTGGAGCTCCACTTAGACTTCGGTGACCCAAGCCTCGTGCTGACCCGCAACACGCTTGGCCTTTTCGAGCTCGGCCACCGCCTCCTCAGCGGCCGCCTTCTCCGTGGCCGCCTTAGACTCGGCCTTCTTCAAGGCCTCCTTCAAGCCTTCAACTTCGGCGGTGGTCACTGCAAGATCAACATAATAAAGGATCACCTCATAATCCCGATTGTCAATATCCAACACTAAGTAAATTGCATATCCTATTAATGGACTTACCTTGCACATCGTCAAGCCGCTTGTTGACAAGGTCAAGTTATTTATCGGAAAGCTTGAGCTTCTGATTCATCTCCTCAAGCACTGTGGCAATAGAGGTTGCGGCCACGGAAGATGCCTCCATCACGCCACAAAAATATCAACATCATTAGTTGGCTTGCCGAATTTGATCCTCTTCAGTTTTTTCTTTGAAGAACTTGCAGAGCATCGGGGGCTGGTACATATACGGCCTACCCGAACTACCAATTACACCCGCATTATGAGGAGGAAGCATTACTTGACTTACCTCAAAGCCTGTTATCAGGCCTTGGACAGCGTCGTTCAGTCCGGATTGGACGGACCGAACATCCTGCATAGCCCGTCAATGATGGAGGAGTTGTTCACCAACTCCTCCAATGCCTCTGGCCAGCCGTCTGCCACTCGTGTAGAGGTGTTCGGTGCTGGCATTAGCCCCCGGCCCCTTCCTTGCTGGGAGGGGTTTGTGATGTCGACGGCCTTGGGGGCTCGGGGGCGGTTGGCGGTTGGCAGTTGGGGTCTGGATGGTCCAGACTCCTTTCTCGTGTCAGCCAGGAGGGATGCTCCCTCCTGGTCATCGGTGACCGAGGTGTTAACGTCGGCCATTATGGCATAGGCCTCCTCCTCCGCGGTCGAAGGAGGAGGTGTCCTTTGGGAGTGCACCTCTTCGGCCTCCTAGGTGAGCAAAGGAGGCGCGGAATGCACCATTGAGCCGCTGTCCACCAGTTCGGTGGGCGGAGACGTCCCCTCCGAATTCTGCTCAGTAGGGAGCTCACGCGGGGGACTGCAGTTCGGAGGGGTTAAACTTCAACTAAAGCAAGCTACTGAAAGCATAACAGCTGAAAATACAAACACCTTACTTGGTGCCAGTGGGATTGACCCTGGGTTCCTTCTTCAGGGCCTACTCGGACGCCTCGGACTTCTTGTCGCCCGAGCTGTCAGGTATAACCAGCTTAGGCTGGTGTCGTCTCTTTGGGGCCGGGGAAGGCTGGACCCCCTCGGCGTCTTCGGATGCCGGCCTATTTTTGGAGTGCGAAGTGGCACTCTCCTCTTCGTCCTCCTCTGTCCCTGTCTTGTATGGATGAGGCTGTAGCATCTCCAGACCGGTTGCCCAGCCGGATCCTACGACGGAGGCCTTCCTTGGCCTCTACTGCTTCTTGTTTCTTTCCCTTCTTAGCGGGCGCCTTGTAGGGAACCACGACCAGCATCTTCTCCAGCTGCTCTGATCGGGGCCCCTCTGGCAGCAGCCCCGGGCAGCTAATCCTCTTTGCCTTAGCGAGCCAGCCCTGCAGAATCCACGTAACAAGGTCAGATCGAGTCTCACATAATATCCGAACACTCTTTGAAGAGAAATGCCACTCACCTCCCTTGGGGGATTTGCAGCATCAAGACCGATATCCTTCCCCTCATCCGGCCACTCCTTCTTGGGATGGAATAGTTGGCCCCATATCTTGTCCGGAGTCGTGCTGAAGAGGTGCCGCACTAGGGCCGGATCCTCGGGCTCATGCTCCCACATAGGCTTGACCCTCTCCTGACAAGGGAGGATCCCACGATGGAGCATGATTTAGAATACGTCGACCAGCTTAGCGCTGGTCTCTATCACGTTATCGACGCGCTTCTGTAGCGCTTTGGTGTCGGCAACACATCACCAGTCCGAACTCTTGGTGGTCCAGGACCAATCTGGTGGGGGGTCCGGACCGGAATGCGGGGGCCGCTCCCCATGCGGCCTCCCTTGGCTTGGTGATGTAGAACCACTCCTTTTGCCACATCCGAACAATGTCAATGAAGTGGATGTCCGGCCACTGGACCCGTGTCAGCTTGCTGATCATGGCCCCTCCGCAGTCCGCATGCTCGTCATCGACCACCTTGGGCTTCACGTTGAACACCTTTAGCCATAGGCCAAAGTGCGGCTAGACCCAAAGGAGCGCTTCACAGACAACGATGAAGGTCAAAATGTGGAGGAGGGAGGTGGGGGCTAGATCGTGGAAATCTAGCCCGTAGTAGAACATCAACCCCCGCACAAAGGGGTGTAGAGGAAATCCTAGCCCCTTAAGGAAATGGGGGAGGAAAACTACCCTTTCGCCCGCCTCGGGCGTAGGGACAACCTGGCCCTCCTCGAGGGCTCAATGGGCGATGTTGGCCGGCAAGTAGCCAGCCTCCTTCAGCTTCAGAATATCCTCGTTGGTGATAGAGGAGGCCTCCCACTTCCCGTTGGTGCCGGATCCAGCCATGGTCGAAGTAGGTGAAATCGGATTGGCTATGGAAGTGACGAGAAAAGGGCGCTGGAGCTCTGAAGGGTTGCGAGTGCAGAAGGAAGGAGAAGGCGTGGGATGCAGACTATAGCAGGCTTCCTTTTTATAGACTGTGGGAAGGCCAGAGATCCCTTTGTTCACGCCGTTGGCCTCTCCACTTCCCGATATCTCCGCAACCTTATGAGCGGGGAGGGGAATCGAAATCATTAACCGTATCCCCCGAAAAGCAGAACACGATCTCCACCTTGAGGGGACGTGTCAAGCGTGGCATTAGCCTTGAGCCACATTTCAAGAAATAGTAACTGCTTGGCATTATGGCCGGAAGTGACTCTTCGTTGAAGGATAAAAATTTGTCAGTTAAAGGCACTATTTGTGCTTGAGCAATATTTTTATTATTACGTTCGGTGTTAAGTAAAACAGTCGTTTTAGACTCCGGACACGACTTGGTACTGAACAAGGGGGAGACTTGCTGAGGAACTCGCCCGCAAACCGAATATTGGTCAGATGAATGGATACCGGATACAAATCTCGGCGTTTGAGGTTAGTTCGGGGGCTACTGAGGGAGTCATGGACTAAGGGGTCCTCGGGGCAATGGCCCATTATACCTGGATAGGACTGGTGGAGTCGTATGGTAGCCGAAAACCTGTGAAGTCGTGGTGTGTCCTTCAAGTCAAGGGTAGATGAGATCTCTTTCCCTTTGAAATCTATCTTAGGTAACCCTAACCCTATCGGTGTCTATATCAGCCGAGGGTTGTAGTCATTAGGCTCAGAGCTATATTCATCACCCCATAGCCTTAGGGTTTAGCTCATGCTGATCTCGAGGTAGTCCCACTCTGTAAACTCCATCATATACTCAATACAATCAAGAAGGACGTAGGGTTTTACCTCTTCGAGAGGGCCCGAACCTGGGTAAACACCATGTTCGTCGACCCTTCACTACAAAAAAGATACATCCGTGACATTTTGGGCCGAACGATTTTTTCTGTCATGCTTATGACACTTCTATGATGATAATTGTGACAAAACCCGGTATCATCATAGATGTGGTGGGCTCCTACTTCTATGACAAAAAATCATGACAAAAAATGGGATTTTCGTCCTGGGCGGGCCAGAGACGCAACTACATGACATTCTTTAGCCGTCCATGACGGAAAAAACCATGGTAGAAGCGAGGGCGAGGAAAATATCGAGGAGTTCTTGGTTATGGTGGGTGGTCGGGGGGCGAGAGATGCGCGTTTCTCTCGTACATGTACGTGCGTGGGTGCGAGGCATTGGACTCTAACTGAACCCGAGCGATTTCACTGCAGGCTATGCGTTACTGAATCCGAGCGATCGATCGATCTGCCTGTTAACTAAACCCGATCGAGCGATTCCTTCGCTACTACTGCTAACTGAAGCCGATCGAACCTGCTGCCTCCTTCCTTTGATGAAAAGTGAGCATTGTTGGGGTGGGGGTTGGATGAACCGTTCCCGGTGGGGGGTTGGATGAACAGGACCCAGTGGTAGTAGAGGCCATTGCCGCTGGATGAACAGGACCCAGTGGTAGTAGAGGCCGTTGCCGCTGGATGAATAGGACCCCGTGGAGGGCTGGATGAACAGGACGACCCCGTGGAGGGCTGGTTGAACAGTAGCCGGTGGAGGGCTGGATGAACATTATCCCATGGAGGGGTGGTTGAACAAGACCGCGTGGAGAGGGTTGGTTGAACAGTAGCCGGTGGAGGAGCGGTGGAGGCTGGATGAACATGAGCCCGTGGATGAACAGTGGCTGGTGGAGGCGGGAGGGGAGACGTCGTGGATGAACAGTCGCAGGTGGAGGATGGAGGAGGTCGATGGTGGATGAACAATAGCCCGTGGAGGCAGTCGATGGTGGAGATGAACAGTATCCCGTGGAGTCCCATTTTGCAGTACGCCACACCCCTCCCGATGAACAGGACCCCCGTTTCGACCGTAGCGCTCCAACACAAGTCTGTTTCCTCCGTTTTGATGTACGCCACACCCCCCGATCAACATGAACCCGTTTCGACTGTAGGAGGTCCAAGAGAAGTCTGTTTCCTCCGTTTTGCGGTACACCAGACCCCTCCCGATGAACAGGATCCCGTTTCGACCGTGGTTGGTCGAACACAAGGCCGTTTCCTTCGTTCTATGGTACGCCAGGCCTCGCTTCGATCGTCTGTTCTGTCCAAGCAGGTTGGCTCCCGATGAACATGACGACGATGCAGTTTCTTCGTTCCGACCCAGCCATGTACACGAGCCCTAGCTGTACGTATGCGCGAGTAGGCGTTCGAGACCCCGCCCGTATGTACGTATGTGGCCGTATTTACTTTCTTGGACCCTGGCTATACGTACATGTACATGCTATGTGTGTGCCTATACTACGACACATGCCCTTCCTTACTTGGCCACGATTCATCGCTGCAGCCTGCAGACAGACCGATCGACCAGTATGTACATACACGTTCGTGACTAGAATGACAACGCTACGTATGCTTTGACCAGGTGGGTCCCAACTGTCAGGCACATCCTTGCGTGAGAAGATGTAGCTGGTGGGTTGTCCCAGCAGTCAGGGGGAAATGTTTTTTCATGAAATACAGTGGCCCATCTGGTGGGTCCCTGCTGTCAGGTGGAGGAATCATTATTTTACGCATAATAGGGAGGCACTTCCTTGCTGCTACCGTGGACCCAGCTGTCAGCCTCTCCATGTACAGTAATCTTCCGATGGAAGTCGTTCCTTGACCACATTGACCACGCCATGCCAAGAGCACCAAGGCGGTGGACGACGGCGAGGCCTAGGAAGGGGACGACACAGAGTCGGGGAAGACGCGGCAGTGGATGCCCATGCGGAGAGGTGTATGAGGGTTCACTGGTTCGGCCGCGGTGTGAGGCTGCCGTCGCTGCAGGGCCTGGCCAGCGGTGGGAGTAGTAGGGGGCAGTGAGGCCTCTGCGGCAGCACAGCCGGCCACGGGAGGCAAGAGCACGCGGTGGCTTGGAAGGCAGGAGCAAGAAAATCAGAGGTTGAAGAAGCAGGACGACCGTTGGATGTTAACAATCCAACGGTCACTGGTGATAGAATCATTTGTTGACTAAGTTGACAAAGCCCTCCGTCCGCATCAACTTAGTAGATCCACAAGTCGGCCTCCCATATGGTGGGTCCCAGCTAGCAGGGAGAGTATTCATTTTTTTGTGCGTAATAAGGAGGCACTTCCTTGCGTGCGAAGATATAGTTGGTGGGTCCGAGCTATCAGCGGGGGCAACGTGATATGTCTCCAACGTATCTATAATTTTTGATTGTTCCATGATATTATATTATATGTTTTGGATGTTTAATGGGCTTTAATATGCTCTTTTTTATTATATTTGGGACTAACCTATTAACTGGAGGCCCAATGCCAGTTTCTGTTTTTTTGCCTATTTTAGAGTTTTGCAGAAAAGGAATACCAAACGAAATCCAAACGGAATGAAACCTTCGCGATGACCTTTCTTGGACCGAAAGCAAACCAGAAGACTTGGAGTTCAAGTTTGGAACTTGGTGAGGCAGCCACGAGGCAGGAGGGCGCGCCCCCACCCTTGTGGGCCCCATGTAGCTCCACCGACGTACTTCTTTCGCCTATATATACTCTTATACCCTAGATCGATCGAAGAGAACCATGAAACCACTTTTCCATCGTTGCAACCTTCTATACCCGTGAGATCCCATCTTGGGGCCTTCTCCGGCGATCTGTCGGAGGGGGAATCGATCACGGAGGGCTTCTACATCAACACCATAGCCTCTTCGATGAAGCGTGAGTAGTTTACCACAAACCTTCGGGTCCATAGTTATTATCTAGATGGCTTCTTCTCTCTCTTTGATTCTCAATACAAAGTTATCCTCGATGTTCTTGGAGATCTATTCGATGTAATACTCTTTTGCGACGTGTTTGCCGAGATCCGATGAATTGTGGGTTTATGAACAAGATTATCTATGAATATTATTTGGTTCTTCTCTGAATTCTCATATGCATGATTTGATATCTTTGCAAGTCTCTTCGAATTATCGGTTTAGTTTGGCCTACTAGACTGATCTTTCTTGCAATGGGAGAAGTGCTTAGCTTTGGGTTCAATCTTGCGGTGTACTTTAACAGTGACAGTAGGGGAAGCAAGGCATGTATTGTATTGTTGCCATCGAGGATAAAAAGATGGGGTTTATATCATATTGCTTGAGTTTATCCCTCTACATCATGTCATCTTGCTTAATGTGTTACTCTGTTCTTATGAACTTAATACTCTAGATGCATGCTGGATAGCGCTCGATGTGTGGAGTAATAGTAGTAGATGCAGAATCGTTTTGATCTAATTGACACGGACGTGATGCCTATATTCATGATCAATGCCTAGATATTCTCATAACTATGCGCTTTTCTACCAATTTCTCGGCAGTAATTTGTTCACCAACCGTAATACATGCTATCTTGAGAGAAGCCACTAGTGAAACCTATGGCCCCCGGGTCTCTTTCTTTTTAAATTGCATCTCTTTTATTTACATCGCATCTCATTCACTATTTGCAATCTTTACTTTCCAATCTATACAACAAAAATACCAAAAATATTTACTTTACTATCTTTATTAGATCTCACTTTTGCGAGTGACCGTGATGGGATTGATAACCCCTTTATCGCGTTGGTTGCAAGGTTCTTGATTGTTTGTGCAGGTACTAGGTGACTTGTGCGTTGTCTCCTACTGGATTGATACCTTGGTTCTCAAAAACTGAGGGAAATACTTACACTACTTTGCTACATCACCCTTTCCTCTTCAAGGGAAAACCAACGCATGCTCAAGAGGTAGCAAGAAGGATTTCTGGCACCGTTGCCGGGGAGATCTATGCCAAGTCAAGACATACCAAGTACCCATCATAAACTCTTCTCCCTCGCATTACATTATTTGTCATTCGCCTCTCGTTTTCCTCTCCCCCACTTCTAAAATGATTTTCGAGAACCTTTACCTTTTATTCGCCCCTCTTCCGTTCGTCTCTTTTTCGCTTGCTTCTAGTGTGCCTGTTTGCTCTGATGGCTGTGCCAAAAGGCGTTGATCCTCACCTTAGAAGGTTGGAAGAAATTGAAAATAACGTTAGAAGCTTTATGTCTTTGCAATTTGAGCATAATAATTTCTTCATAAACGAGCTTAAAGAACAAAAGAGTTTTATGGAATACCTGAATAAAGAGCTCAATGATATGATGCGGAGCATCCTACGGTCATCCCCACGGACCTAGCATTGCCTCAACAAGAGCCAAGAGGACCCATGACACGAGGTAGAGCTAGAGCTCTCAAGAACGAGGTGACTTCTCTCCTTAGTGATATTGCATATGATCCCCTCGAGACATGGCTACTACCTAAGTCCGAGATGTTGTGCATGATTAGGTACCAAGAGGACCCTCCCGAAGATGCACGTGAAGACGGACAAACCCCCAAGTCCACGGATGAAGAGGAACGCCGAAAGAAGAAGAAGGCAACCCCAGGGCCCGGACATCCGGCCCCGAGCCCGGACATCCAGTCGCTGGAGACTTCAACTACAGCAGCATCCATCCATCGAGCATCTACAGGCCCAGACATCCGGCCCGGCCCGGAAATACGGCCTCAAGCCCAGATATCCGGACACCATTGAACCAGAGAGCAGCAAGGCCAGCTCCTCCAGCCCGGACATCCGGCCCCTCGTGAAAGCCCGGACTTCCGGCCCGACGCCCGGATGTCCGGCCTCCCCTCTCTGCGCATAGTGAAAGGCCGAGGCCCGTGTACCCATTCAACCCCCTAGACTATATATACTCCTACTTGTCCCTCCTTCAAGGGTTAGCATTGGTTTATCTCACATTTAGAGAAAGAGCATTGCTCATCCACATCGGATCTACTCCACGAGAGAGACCGTGGCCCCTCTTCGGAGAAGATCCCTCTGGATTCGAGACCCTGTTATGGGAAGATCCCCTTGTGGATTCAAGACCTCCTCACGGAGAAGACCGTTACCTTTGTATCGTCCTTAGTTGTCCATGGATCGTGTGAATTCTTATGTACTCAAGGATCTAGCACATGTGTGACTATTTCTCGTTGGTTTAGTATCCCTCTTGTGTTTCCCTCATGTTTTCCCTCCTCGTGTTCTTCGCGGGATCTGCTCCTTTCGTGAAAGATCGGCCATATAGGGTTCCACCCTACATCATCTTGGATCAGAGCCAGCTTTTCTCATGATATCATCTTGGTATCTAGAGCCACGTTGATCACGATTTCGGAGCCTCCCCATTGTGTTGCTAGCCTAGTTTTTGTTGATTTTGTCCCTAATTCGAAAATTCCCCACAAAAATAGCCCCAATTTTTTTTTGTGATTCGCTGGTGTGATGAAGTTTTGTTAGATTTGATCCGCAGATTTCGTGTGTTGCAGGTAGATCTAGCCTTCCATCCTCTTTTCCCCAATTTCCATCCACATATTCCTCCGAATTTTGCCCGGATTTGACCTCTCCACGCGGTGTTCATCACGTTCCTCCCCGGATCCAGAGCCCGGACATCTGGCCCGACAGCCCGGACATCCGGCCCCTGGCAGCATCACTTCCTCTCCATCGCCCGTTTTCCATCCATATTTTGCCAAATTTTGTTCTGGTGCCCACATATACTTCCGCATACCACCACCACTTCCGCATAGCACCACCATATACCACATACACAACCACCGCTTACCACTACCAACTCCGACAATTTTGGCCCAATTTTTCTTTGAGAATTTGGGTTGCGGTTACGTGTCCTACTTGTGTTTCAGCTATTTAGGTGCGGTTCGACATCAACATCACCGCTGCTCATCTTCGCCACGGACGCGTCATCAACAACGACCACCTCGATTACATCTTGGTATTCATGCCACCATTTTGACACCATACCGTACGCAAGAATGGTAACCTCACCTTGGTATTGGACATATCATTCTTGCCATTACATTGGTAGCCATCATAGCCTTACTCCTTTGCTTTGCTTACCCATCGAGACTAGCCTTTGAGTATTGCCGGAAACGAGACTTGTGCACATTAGTGATCATACTTCCCATAGCATACATACATCAGTGTTGCATATCTTGGTATCATCTCTTGTGTCACAAGGTTATCATCGCATACACAATTGCTATCTTGGTTCGTGAAACATTGCATGAGAAAAGAGTTCAAACAACAAATAGGCAAACAAGATTTTAAGCAAAAGGGAAAGATAAGCAAAGAGATTTTAAGCAAGAACCATAGCATCGTACAACATTAAGATTGTCATACTAGATCATCTTGGATCATATCATAGAAACACCTTGCATGGAGCATACTTGGGATAGAAGCCCTTGTATTTTTGATTAGTAGGTTGCGCACAAGTCTTTGTATCCGCCTGTTGTGCAATCGTGCTAGCGTCTCTCTAGTGTTGTGCAACAAGAGCATTTTTGTGGATTCCACATTTTGGCTCATCCTTGGTTGCACGACCCCACTTATCTTTTGCGTGTGTGTTTCCGTGTACCGTATATTGTTTGGTCAACTTGTTGCATTGCAATCTTGCGAATCTTTTCCAACATTATTGAAGCTCACTAACAATTGCATCAAATTTTGTGCCACCATCCTAACCAAGCTCCACCATAAGCTTTTACTTGTGTAGGTGTGAGAAACCGACAAGAATTGGTACCAATTGTGTTATTTCCTTGTACACATTGGAGTGATCATTGATCCACTTTCAACTTCGGTCAAGGTACATTTGGTATTCGTTCTTCTTTTTCTACCACTCACTTTTTTCTCTTGGAATGATGGATAGGCCAAGTACTTCTACCAACCCACTCTTCATTGAGCACGACGACGACATGAACTCCTACGTCACCAAGAGCCACCTCTTTGGTGCACAACGTGCTTAGCATCAAGAGCAACAAGCAATGAGTGAACGCATCGACAACCTCGCTGCCAACTTGCGACTCTCTGAGCAACGTACAAGAGATTACTTCAACCACAAGCTCGACGATCACAAGCAAGAGAACGACGCAAGAATGGACGAGATTCGTGCTTTGTTGCTCAACTGCTCTTCTTCCACTTCGTCCTCTTCAAGAAGGAGCCGCTCAAGTCGACACTCTGACTTCACCCTCTTCGGCTCAAGTACACCGACATCGAACACTCTTCGACCTGCCGCGCACAACCATTGTCAAGCAAGCCTCAATCCTCTATGCGACACCAATTCGCAAGAGCACCGTAAACGGCAAACCCAAGCGGCTTTTGTGCTAGCACTAGAAAGGCAACGACAACGACAACATGAAGTGGAAGAGCGAGCGCGTCTACACCAAGAAGCACAAGATGCCGAGGCACAATGTTAAGAGAAACAATTGCGAGATGCTCAAGCACTTGAGGCGCAACAAGCCCTCCAAGATGCAAGTCGAGCCATAGTCAACCGAGGCCGACAAGCTTGTGAACATGAAGAAGCACTTCGCGAAGAAGCTAACGAACGAAGATTTCAAGCTCGCGTGCATCGTCAAGTTCCCCAAGCTCCTCCACAAGCTTGCCACGAACATCAAGTTCAACAAGAGCATGAAGACAATGGACATCCTCCACAACAAGAGCAACACGAGGTTGACAACCCTCCTCACCAAGAGCAACACGAGCTTGACGATCATCAACAACATGGAGGTCATCATCCCTGACCCCAACACAATGAAGAGCAACGCTACGACAAGCTAAAATTCACCATGCCCAAGTTCAACGGAAGCAACGATCCCGAAGAGTACCTTTCATGGGCATTGAAGGTCGACAAAATCTTCTTTTTGCACAACTATGACGAAGAAAAGAAGATCGCAATGGCATCCCTTGAGTTCCAAGACTATGTACTCATTTGGTGGGAACAAGTAATCGAGCGCCATGAGGCAAGAGGTGAACCACCTATCACTACGTGGGCACAAATGAAGGATTTCATGAGAGCACACTTTGTGCCTACCTACTACAACCGCGAAATCTTCAAGAAACTCCAACTAGTCAAGCAAGGAACCAAGAGCGTTGAAGAGTAATACAAGGAGATGGAGATTGCCATGATAAGAGACAATGTCACGGAAGATGATGAGCAAACAATGGTACGTTTCTTGAATGGACACAACCATCCTATCAAGAAGATCACCGAATTTCAACCATACTTGAACCTCATCGAGCTAGTGCATCAAGCTACCAAAGCGGAACGTCAAGTTCAAGACAATTACAAGTATGCCAAGTTCTCATCCAAGTCATACGGCTTCTCCAACACCCATGCTTCAACGACTCCAACTCCGTCTACCAAGACTTCTACAAGAAACGTCGACAAGTTGAGTTCCAAGAAAGCTTCGTCAACTCCAAGTCATCCTCCTACAACGAACAACTTCAAGCTGAGAGCTTCATCATCATCTACTCCAACCGATGAGAGCATCAAGATGAGTTCCTTCAAATGCTTCACATGCGGAGGCCGAGGCCACAAGTCCTATGAGTGCACCAAAAAGCGGACTATGATCCTCAATGATGACAGCACTTATGACTCAATGAGTGATGGAGAAATGGACACCCTTGAGCAAGTCGCCATACACCGGCAAGTTAAGAATGGAGAAGAACAAGTCTTTTGTGATGAAGATTCAAGTCCCGCTCTTGTTGTCTCCAATGTCTTGGGTCTTCAATATCACCAAGAAGAAGACCAACGATGCCACATATTTCATACCAAGGCCGACATCAATGGAAGATCCGTCAAGGTCATCATCGATGGAGGGAGTTGTCATAACCTCGCAAGTGAAGAACTTTTCTCCAAGCTCCAATTGCCTAAGACGAAGCATCCACAACCCTACAAAGTTCAATGGCTTAGCGACTCCGACACTATCCAAGTCGAGCATCAAGTACAAGTCTCCTTCAAAATTGGCACCTATGAAGACACTTTGGAGTGCGATGTCGCTCCAGTGACCGTTTGCCACCTTCTTCTTGGACGCCCATGGAAATTTGATAGAGGTGTTATCCACAACAGCTGCACGAACCACTACATCTTCAAGATGAAGGGAAAGGAGTACGTACTTCGCCCCATGTCTCCAAGCCAAGTGATCGCCGACAAGCATGCCACCCATCATGGAGAGAATAGTGAGAGAGCGAACCACCAAACAGAGAGTGAGTGCCACAAGCCCAAATCGAGTGCCTCCACGATGAGCGACAAGAAGAACTTAGTTCTATTTGCCACCAAAAGTGAGATAAGAGGAGTGTGTGAGAATCCATCTAGTGTCCTACACTATGTCCTTTTGTGCAAGGACAATGCACCAAACGCTAACACCTCTCACGCTCTACCTTTAGTGATGTCTTCTCTTTTGCAGGACTTTCAAGATGTTTACCTCCGGGACTACCTCCACTACAAGGCATCGAGCACGGCATCGACCTCATCCCCGGAACACCTCTACCGAACAAACCTCCCTACCGTGTCAACCCCAAAGAAACCAAAGAAATACAAAGGCAAGTAAAGCATCTCATAGACCATGGACATGTGCGTGAAAGTTTGAGCCCTTGTGTCGTCCCGGTCATTCTTGTGCCAAAATGAGACGGTAGCTTTCGCATGAGCTCTGATTGTATACCTATCAATGCTATCACTGTTCGCTATAGGTATCCCATTCCACGCCTTGATGATATGCTTGCTGAACTTAGTGGTGCCACTATCTTTTCAAAAATTGATCTTAAAAGTGGTTACTATCAAATCCGCATACAAGAGGGTGATGAATGGAAAACCGCTTTCAAAACCAAGTTTGGGTTGTATGAGTGGTTAGTCATGCCTATGGGTCTATCGGAAGCACCGGGTACTTTTATGCGTCTTATGAATCATGTCTTTCGCCCTTACATTGGTGTGTTTGTTGTGGTCTACTTCGATGATATCCTTGTTTATAGCAAATCTCTTCAAGATCATGTCACCCATGTTCGAACTGTTTTGCAAACTCTTCGCAATGAGCTTCTCTTTGCTAACATGGAAAAGTGCCTTTTTGGCATTGACAAGCTCGTTTTCTTGGTTTTTGTTGTTTCTTCTAAGGGTTTTCATGTAGATGAGTCCAAGATCAATGCTATTAAGACTTGGCCCCAACCAACCAACTTGCAACAAGTGCGAAGTTTTCTTGGCCTTGTGGGTTTCTATCGTTGCTTTGTGAAATTTTTTAGTACCATTGCTTCGCCTTTGCAT
Organism: Triticum aestivum; assembly: GCF_018294505.1. Classification (NCBI taxonomy): domain Eukaryota; kingdom Viridiplantae; phylum Streptophyta; class Magnoliopsida; order Poales; family Poaceae; genus Triticum; species Triticum aestivum. The sequence continues at coordinate 237,289,377 of NC_057794.1, read as the reverse complement.
GCTTTGAGCAAGACAAATGCGCCTTTTGTTTGGGGACCATCCCAAGATACCGCTTTCAATGAGATTACGAATTTGCTTACTCGTGCTCCCGTGCTTGCATTACCCAACTTTGACAAATCCTTTGAGATTCATTGTGATGCTAGTGGTAATGGCATAGGAGGTGTGTTAACGCAAGAGAAGCGCCCCATAACTTACTTTAGTGAAAAACTGTCCGGAGCGCAACTCAACTACCCCATCTATTGCAAAGATCTATATGCTTTAGTGCGAGTTTTGCACGAACGGGAACACTATCTTCGCCCTCATGAATTTATCATTCATACCGATCATGAAACGCTTAAATACCTTAAGGGTCAAACCAAGTTGAACAAGCGTCATGCTAAGTGGAGTGAATTCATTGAGTCTTTTCCTTATGTCATCAAGTACATCAAAGGTAAGGAAAATGTTGTGGCGGACGCTCTTTCCCGCATATGCATGCTTGTTACTCAACTTGAGTTGAATGTCATTGGCTTTGAGCACATAAAAGACTTGTATGAGCATGATCCTACTTTTGCTATTCATCATGCCAAATGTTTGAAGCATACCTTTTGGGAATGCTATTACATCAAAGATGGATATCTTATGAGAGCTAACAAACTTTGCATCCCTGAGTCTTCTCTTCGTTTGTTGCTTTTTCAGGAATCCCATGGAGGAGGACTAATGGGACATTTTGGACGCGGCAAGACTTTTGCTACGCTCTCCAAGAACTATTATTGGCCTAAGATGTTTCGTGACATCAACCGCTTCACCAACCGATTCTCTACATGTCGCAAAGCTAAGTCTAAAGCTCAATCCCATGGCCTTTACATGCCTCTCCCAATTCCACATCAACCATGGGAACATATTAGCATGGATTTTGTACTTGGATTGCCTAGGACTAGAAATGGAAAGGATTCGGTATTTGCCGTTGTGGACCGATTCTCTAAGATGGCACATTTCATTCCTTGCAACAAGATAGACGATGCTTCACATGTTGCCAATCTCTTTTGTAGGGAAATATTGCGTCTTCATGGAGTGCCAAAGACGATCGTCTCGGACCATGACGTCAAGTTCCTTAGCTACTTTTGGAAGACCCTATGTGCCAAGCTCGGAATCAAGATACTCTTCTCCATGGCGTATCATCCACAAACCGACGGCCAAACGGTGGTGACCAACCGCACACTCTCTTCTCTACTTCGAGTACTTATCAAGAACATCAAGGAGTGGGAGGAGTGCCTACCTATCGCTGAGTTCGCTTACAACAGAGCAAGACACTCAACAATCGGCTAGTCCCCCTTCGAGGTCGTCTACGGATTCAACCCATTGTCACCATTGGACATTCTTCCTCTACCACTACAAGAGCGCATCAATATGGACACAAGTGCACGTGTGAACCATCTCAAGAAGGTGCATGAAGATACAAGGCACACTATCGAGCGACAAGTACAATGACTTGCAACCAAGCTCAACATCAACAAGCACCCTATGGTATTCAACATTGGAGATCTTGTGTGGCTACACCTTCACAAGGACCGCTTCCCCCATGAACGCAAGGCCAAGCTTCGACCACGAGCGGATGGACCCTTCAAGGTGCTTGCACGCTACAACAACAACGAATACAAGATCGACATCCCGCGAGACAAGTACGCCGTGAGCGACATCTTCAACGTCAAAGATCTCTCTCCCTACCATGGTGATGAGGATGTCGATCCGAGTTCAGATCTTCCCCAAGGGAGGGGAGATGAGGCGGAGCATCCTACGGTCATCCCCATGGACCTACCATCGCCTCAACAAGAGCCAAGAGGACCCATGAAATGAGGTAGAGCTAGAGCTCTCGAGAACGAGGTGACTTCTCTCCTTAGTGATATTGCATATGATCCCCTTGAGACATGGCTACGACCTAAGTCTGAGATGTTGTGCATGATTAGGTACCAAGAGGACCCTCCCGAAGATGCACGTGAAGACGGACAAACCGACAAGTCCACGGATGAAGAGGAACGCCGAAAGAAGAAGAAGGCAACTCCAGGGCCCGGACATACGGCCCCGAGCCCGGACTTCTGGCCACTGGAGACTTCGACTACATCAGCATCCAGCCGCCGAGCATCTACAGGCCCTGGACATTCGGCCCCAACCCGGACATCCGGCCCGACCCAGAAATCCGGCCTCAAGCCCGGATATCCGGACACCACCGAACCAGAGAGCAGCAAGGCCAGCGCCTCCAGCCCGGACATTCGGCCACCCAGCCCAGACATCCAGCCCCTTGTGAAAGCCCGGACTTCCGGCTCGACACCCGGACGTCCGGCCTCCCCTGTCTACGCACAGTGAAGGGCCGAGGCTCGTGTACCCCTTCAACCCCCTAGACTAGATATACTCCTCCTCGTCCCTCTTTCTAGGGTTAGCATTGGTTTAGCTCATATTTAGACATAGAGCATTTCTCATCCACATTGGATCTACTCCACGAGAGAGACCGCGGCCCCTCTTCGGAGAAGATCCCTCTGGATTCAAGACCCCGTTATGGGAAGATCCCCTTGTGGATTCAAGACCTCCTCACGGAGAAGACCGTTACCTCTCTATCGTCCTTAGTTGTCCGTGGATCGTGTGATTTCTTATGTACTCGAGGATCTATTACATGTGTGACTATTTATCGTTGGTTTAGAATTCCTCTTGTGTTTCCCTCGTGTTTCTCTCGTTTCCCTCCTCGTGTTCTTCGCGGGATCCGCTCCTTTCGTGAAAGATTGGCCATCTAGGGTTCCACCCTATATCATGATATGTCTAAATAATTTTATGGTTTGAAATCTCAGTTTTCTCATCTTGAAAATTTAGTGGGCCAAATTTCGGATAAGCAAGCCACCTTAGTTAATAAGATGGCCGCTAAACCGGAAGATCTTCATGATAATAATGATGAAGATCTAAAAGTGATTGATGTGTCTCCTATTAAATCTTTGTTTTCCAATATGAATCTTGATAAAGATGGGACTGGAGATGAGTCCACTTTAGTTAAAAGGCGACCCAATGATTTGGAGTGTTTAGATCTTGATGCAAAAATTAATAAAAGTGGGATTGAAGAGGTCAAAACTTTACGTAGCAATGAACCCACTATTTTGGATTTCAAGGAATTTAATTATGATAATTGCTCTTTGATAGATTGTATTTCATTGTTGCAATCCGTGTTAAATTCTCCTAATGCTTATAATCAAAATAAAGCTTTTACTAAACATATCATTGATGCTTTAATGCAATCCTATGAAGAAAAGCTTGAACTACAAGTTTATATCCCTAGAAAATTTTATGATGATTGGGAACCTACTATTAAAATTCGTATCAAAGAGTATGAATGCTATGCTTTATGTGATTTGGGCGCTAGTGTTTCCACGATTCCAAAAACTTTGTGTGATGTGCTAGGTTTCCCTGAATTTAATGATTGTTCTTTAAATTTGCATCTTGCGGATTCCACCATTAAGAAACCTATGGGAAGGATTAATGATGTTCTTATTGTTGCAAATAGGAATTATGTCCCCGTAGATTTCATTTTTCTTGATATAAATTGCAATCCTACATGTCCTATTATTCTTGGTAGACCTTTCCTTAGAATGATTGGTGGAATTATTAACATCAAGGAAGGAAATATTAGTTTCCAATTTCCGTTAAGGAAAGGCATGGAACACTTTCCTAGGAAGAAAATTAAATTGCCTTATGAATCTATTATGAGAGCCACTTATGGATTGCATACCAAAGATGACAATACTTAGATCTATTCTTGTTTTTATGCCTAGCTAGGTGCGTTAAACGATAGCGCTTGTTGGGAGGCAACCCAATTTTATTTTTGTGCTTTGCTTTTTGTTATGATTGTTTTTTTATGTTTTAATTAGTGTTTGTGCCCAGTAAAGCCTTTAGGATCTTCTTGGGCGATTATTGTTTGATCTTGCTGATAAAAACTGAAGTATGTGCTAACGAAAATAATTTTTTGTTTTTACCAGAGAGAGATAAAATACCAATTACAACTGCAGTAGATCAATATACAAATTGTCCTGGTCGTCCTAATTTTTCAGAATTTTTGGAGTTAAAGAAGTATTCGAAACCTATAGATTGCTACAGACTGTTCTGTTTTTTGACAGATTCTGTTTTTCATGTGTTGTTTGCTTATTTTGATGCATCTATGGCTAGTATCGGGGGGTATGAACCATAGAGAAGTTGGAATACAGTAGGTTTAACACCAATATGAATAAAGAATGAGTTCATTACAGTACCTTAAAGTAGTGGTTTATTTTCTTATACTAACGGAGCTCATGAGATTTTCTGTTGAAGTTTTGTGTTGTGAAGTTTTCAAGTTTTTGGGTAAAGATTTGATGGATTTTGGAATAAGGAGTGGCAAGAGCCTAAGCTTGGGGATGCCCAAGGCACCCCAAGGTAAAATTCAAGGACAACCAAAAGCCTATGCTTCGAGATGCCCCGAAAGGCATCCCCTCTTTCGTCTTCGTCTATTGGTAACTTTACTTGAGGCTATATTTTTATTCACCACATGATATGTGTTTTTCTTGGAGCGTCTTGTATGATTTGAGTCTTTGCTTTTTAGTTTACCACAATTATGTCAGGACCCCGATTCTAAGTCACACTGATCTAGCATGTAACACCTCATATCACTTTGCAGCCTCACACACGGTATCCCCACGGGTGTCGCCTTACCATGGCCCGGGACTGTTTGCGCCTTTTGGATCACGTATATGATAGTGTCGCTAGCATCCATATGACAGAGAACCCGGGCCGACATGACTAGTCGTGAACCCAAAGTGGCACTAACTTACGAGGACAGGCATACATGAATCAACATCAAGCATGTCGGTCAGCAGCGTGTGAATCCGGGCTGTAGCAACTGGGCTAACAGGACTCCGGGAACCCGGGCTGTAGCAGGCTAGCAAGACTCCGGATGTCACCACGTGACATTTCCCCGAAGGGACAGACACAGGAACGAAGTGAATCACATGTCGGCCAGTCTAAGTGTTCCGGAGCAGTAGTGCTGGGCTAGCAGGACTCCGGTAAACTGGGCTGTAGCGGACTACCAAGGCTCAGTGGAAGCACCAGACTACGATTACCCATAAGAGAGGCTACCAAGTATAAACAACTAGATTGTCGGATCCCACACATACCAAGCATTTCAAACATACACACAATATGCTCGATAAGTGTAAATACAACATGGCATCACAACAAAACTCTACAACTCAAAGTACTTTATTTATAAGGCTCCAGAGAGCCATACATAATATGTTCATATAGGTAGGGGTCACACGACCCGACACTCAAGTCATACAAACATACAAGCACATGCGGAAGCAAACTTGTCTGAGTATAGACAACTAGAAAGAAAGAAGGCTTGACGAAGCCTGTCTATCTACAAAGCCCTTCACGGGTCAGGATCACCACCTGGGTGGCAAGTCACTCGTCAACGTCGAGATCTACATAGAACGAATCGGAGGGGGCGGTGTTCTCTTCTGCAACAATTATTAAAGCAACATGAGTACAAAGGTACTCAGCAAGTCTTACAGCAGATCCTACTATACATGCAACAAACAAAGGTACTCAGCAAGCCAGCTTTGACTCTTGGCTAAGCTATCCTACGAGACAACAACTTGTAAATGTTTTGCGCACATGAGTCCACTACTCACCACAACAATACACTACCGCGGATCCTCCTCCATCATCCTACAGAAGGGCCATCCACGACACTCACACTTGTCTTGAGGCTTTTAGGAGTATCCATTTACTTGTCTAAGAACTGTATAGGCAACCAAGTAGTCCTTTACCGCGGATGCGGCTATTCGAATAGATGATGTTAACCCTGCAGGGGTGTACTTTTTCACACACGCTCTCACCACTTACCGTCGTTTACACGACATGTACTCGGCAACCTTCAAGCGGAAGCCCAACGAGGGTGTCGGCCACGGCCTACCTAAACACTCAAGTCTCTAGTCCAGGTTTATCGCCTATTCAGGTTCCATCCGCAGGGAGTCTGGCCAAGGTTTCCACATACGGCCCCGAACGATGTGTACAGGGTTCCCGAGACACCAAACGAGCGACTCGGTACACCGTGCCACGGTGTATCTACCGCATCATAGCCCACCCCTAGGGTCAGCGCTATGCATGACCTCCAACACATATCCTATAAACACCAGAAACTAGTTGCAACTCCTGGACAGAGGACTAGGGTGGTTAAGAAGCCGAGAGGGTCAATTAAGGATCCCAATGCATGGTAGTAACTGATTCTTAAATCACACATACAGATCTTGGTGCTTAAGGACGGTTCCAATGAAACAACCCACCATGTACTCCTACATGGCCTCTCATAGATACCTTTACCAAATCATGTTCAACACATCACTCACATAAACGACATAATCATTTCACTCTAGCCCATCACCCAGATGAACCAGCTGACACGACTCTAAGCATAGCAGGCATAGCAAGGTAGGAAACACAGACGTGGCTCAATCAACTCCTACACATGCTAGTAGGTTTCATCTAGTTACTGTGGCAATGACAGGTCATGTAGAGGAAATGGGTTCAACTACCGCAAAACACAACAGTTAGAAACATTGTTGTCTTAAATGCAGTTAATGAGAGCAGGAGCGAGAACATGGGATTGTATCGATATGATCAATGGGGCTGCTTGCCTTGGCAGATCGGCAGACTGGTACTGTCCTTCGCTTGGGTACTCACGGTAATCCTCCGGGACAGAACCTACCGCAGAGAGCACAAGTAACACAATCAATATCAAACAATATGCAACAATATGATGCATGCATGTGACACACAAAAATGAGTGTGTTGGACTAATGCCTCTACAACCAGATGGGTTTGAGCCATTTTGAACCAAAGATTCAAAGTTCAAACTCATTTGTGATCTTAAATAGCGCTTTATCATGTTTTGCACTAAACAGCAAGTTAACTTGTTTAAATATGCACGAAACCAGTACAGATGGATAGATTGGATTTTTCTGATCATTTTTCGTATATAATACTTTGCATTTGGAGCTACATATTATTTTTTATGATTTTTAGAAGTTAGCACTATTTTCTGGAATTTCCTGAATAAGAATAAATCCAGAAAAGAGTTACTGCATCAGCATTGTGTCAGCACTACGTCAGCAAGTCAACTGGGGCGTCCAAGTCAAACCTGACCAGTGGGACCCACTGGTTAGTGTCTCTGTTAGTTAATTAACTAATTAGGATTAGTTCAACTACTAACGTAGGTTTAATTAACAGGGTGGGGCCACACCTGTCATTGACCCAGGGGGGTCAAACTGGGGTCAACTCGGGTCAAACTCGCCGGAGTTGACCCGGGGCTTGTCGCCGGCAAGGCCAGGGATGGCAGAGAGGTGCGGGTTGCCTCCTCCGGCGATCGAATGGACGGCGGAGGGCATCTACGTGACGCAGGGAGTGAGCCGCGTTGATTGGTGGTGGCGGTGGAGCTCGGGGTCGCCGAAAACGATGTCGGCGACGACCTTGGCGGAGGCCGAAGCTCGAGCGAGCTCGGGCTCGTCGCTAGGGGGCACAACAAGGTGCGTGGAGTGGTGCTACGGGCTCCTGGGGATGCGGTGAGTGCGGTGGCGTGCTCGGTTTCAAGCCAACGTGGCTATGGCCACGACGGCGACAAGCAGAGGCGACGGCGGGTGCGGGCAAGCTTCATGCGGTCTCTACGGTGCTCGAGAGCGAGAACAGGAAGGGGGAGGAGGTAGCTGGGCTCACGGCGGTCATGACAGTGCAGACGGCGAGGTCGGGGAGGAACCGGAGTGGTCAGGGCGTCGAGGGGGATCTCCGGTGACGATCGGTGAAGACGAGGCTGTTGCGGTTGCTCCAGGGCAGGCGAGCGCTCGGGGCTCGGCCAGCTTGGTGAAGCAGATGGCAGCGAAGCTTCTGGACACGGTGAGACGGTGAGGAGGCGACGATGGCTCTGGTTTTCACGTTGGCGCGAGCGCAGCAGCGTTGGCCATGGTGGGGGAGAGCGAGAGAGAGGAGCAGGGGGAGAGTGAGGTGTTGGGGCGGTCGAGCGGGCGGCGTGGAGGTCGACCAGTGCGTTCAGGGGCGAAGCGGCAAGCAGCTGGCGCCGTGGCGAGCTCTCGCGGCTGGCGCCACTTCCTGCCTACCTGGTGGGGAAGAAGCAGTTGGCTGGCACGGGCCAGCATAGTGCTGGGCCACCAAGTGGGCCTGCCAGGTAGGTTGCGGCCATGTAAGTCCCTTTCCTTTTTATTTTCTATTTTTTTATTTCTGCAAGTTTGTGGCATTTCTAAAAAATATCTAGACTCCTTCAAAAATCACCAAACTGCTCATGGCCACTGTTTGGAATAAATCCAATATGGAACATTTCAGTTTAGGATTATTTGAGCATTTAAAATATTTACTAGCATTTAAATGCCCAAATTCAAATAACTAATGATTTAATCCAGTGACCTTATGATGACCTAGAAAATTGTGCACCATTTTTGTCAGAGGTTTAGGACCAAGGCAAAGATGATGAACATTTTAGAAGGGCATTTCAGGTTCATTGAAAATATTTTTAGTAAACCCTAGTTGGTTTTAGGGGGGTGCTGGGGGTTCTGTCATCCCCATTTCCAAGTTTCTGATAAAGTTAAACATGATGCAAGCACTCTAATTCACGAACTAGCTAGGGTGTGACAAATTATCCTTGTTGTACACACCTTTTGGGAGAGAAACACATGAATCGGTTATTAGAATACTCATTGTGCTTCACTTATATCTTTTGAGGTAGATAATTTTGCTCTAGTGCTTCACTTATATCTTTTTAGAGCATGGTGGTGGTTTTATTTTATAGAAATTATTGATCTCTCATGCTTCACTTATATTATTTTGAGAGTCCTTTAGAAGAGCATGGCATTTTGCTTTGGCTTTAAAATTAGTCCTAATATGATAGGCATCCAAGATGGGTATAATAAAAACTTTCATATAAAGTGCATTGAATACTATGAGAAGTTTGATTCCTTATGATTGTTTTGAGATATGAAGATGGTGATATTAGAGTCATGCTAGTTGAGTTGTTTCGAATTTAAGAGATACTTGTGTTAAAGTTTGTGATTCCCGTAGCATGCACGTATGGTGAACCGTTATGTGATGAAGTCGGAGCATGATTTATTTTTTCATTGTCTTCCTTATGAGTGGTGGTCGGGGACGAGCGATCGTCTTTTTCTACCAATCTATCCCCCTAGGAGCATGCGCGTAGTACTTCGTTTCGATAACCAATAGATTTTTGCAATAAGTATGTAAGTTCTTTATGACTAATGTTGAGTCCATGGATTATACGCACTCTCACCCTTCCACCGTTGCTAGCCTCTCTAGTACCGCGCAACTTCCGCCGGTACCATAAACTCACCATTTACCTTCCTCAAAACAGCCACCATACCTAACTATTATGGCATTTCCATAGCCATTCCGAGATATATTGCCATGCAACTTTCCACTGTTCTATTTATTATGACATGCTCCATCATTGTCATATTGCTTTGCATGATCATGTAGTTGACATCATATTTGTGGCAAAGCCACCGTTCATAATTTTTCATACATGTCACTCTTGATTCATTGCACATCCCGGTACACCACCGGAGGCAATCACATAGAGTCATATTTTGTTCTAAGTATCGAGTTGTAATTCTTGAGTTGTAAGTAAATAAAAGTGTGATGATCATCATTATTAGAGCATTGTCCCATGTCAGGAAAGGATGATGGAGACTATGATTCCCCCACAAGTCGGGATGAGACTTCGGACGAAAAAAAGAGGCCATAAAAAAGAAGGACCGAAAAAACAAAATGAGAGAAAAAGAGAGAAGGGGCAATGCTACTATCCTTTTTCCACACTTGTGCTTCAAAGTAGCACCATGATCTTCATGATAGAGAGTCTCCTATTTTGTCACTTTCATATACTAGTGGGATTTTTTCATTATAGAACTTGGCTTGTATATTCCAATGACGGGCTTCCTCAAAATTCCCTAGGTCTTCGTGAGCAAGCAAGTTGGATGCACACCCACTTAGTTTCTTTTTGAGCTTTCATACACTTACAGCTCCAGTGCATCCGTTGCATGGCAATCCCTACTCATTCACATTGATATCTATTGATGGGCATCTCCATAGCCCATTGATACGCCTAGTTGATGTGAGACTATCTTCTCCTTTTCTTCTTCTCCACAACCACCATTCTATTCCGCCTATAGTGCTATGTCCATGGCTCATGCTCATGTATTGCGTGAAGATTGAAAAAGTTTGAGAACATCAAAAGTATGAAACAATTGCTTGGCTTGTCATCGGGGATGTGCATGATTTAAATATTTTGTGTGATGAAGATAGAGCATAACCAGAATATATGCTTTTGTAGCAATAGCTTTCTTTGGCCATGTTATTTTGAGAAGACATGATTACTTTATTAGTATGCTTGTGTAAGTGCATCTAGTGCCCCTTAGTGATTTTGGTGTATTGAAGACTTATAGGTTAAGGGACTGATGAGTTTGTGAGTGTACACAGGTCTATAAGTCTATGAGGAGTTTGATATTTATAGAGAAAGTCGACCCCTAAAAATGAAGTTCTTTGACTGAAGACTTTGGATTTCTAATGACTTTCTGAAGACTTTGAAAGTGAAGAAATTGGTATGACCATGAAGACTTGGTATTCATTCGAGGAACATGAAGCGTGAAGACTTTTGTTTTCGAAGTTTCATGTTCTCCTTCTTGAGTCATAGGAAACACCATACTGTTAAAGGGGGTCGAGGAAATACTAAGGAAAAGTTTACAAGTGATGCTCAACTCAAAGTCCTACACCTACCAATCCCTTCGAGTGAAGCCATTGGAAATATCATGCAGTTCAGTCAACTTCTTCGGTGACAGAGACAAAGTTCTTCTGGTCTCTGAGGAATTTGTTCTGACTAAGGACTTAGAAATTCGCTAGTGTGGATTGCCTACAACTGAGGAAAATGATAGCATTGAGGAATTTGATAGTCAAATTTCCGACCGTTGCTATGCTACGCGCCAGCTGTCGCAAAATATCCTTCCACCTAACGGTCATATCATTGAAGGGCATTTATGTCTTATCATGTTGGGCTGCTCCCTAGGCTATAAATAGCCGCCCCCTACAACCATTAGTTGTTTGGCTGCTCCGAGATAAACTGACACTTGTCATTTGAGAGAATCCCATCCTCCGAGGACTTTGAGCAAAAATCATCAAGTGAGGAAAACCCAAACCTGAACACCTACCAACCCAAAGTGATTGAGCATCACTGAAGTGATTGATCCTGCGTGGATCTGATGCTTGTTACCTTTGAAGATTGTGCATCTTCCAGATGGTTAGGCGTCATGGTCTAGAGCATCCAAGAGGAAATTGTGGATCGCCGAGTGACCTAGTCTGTGAAGGTTTGGAAGTCGCCTGAAGACTTACTATGAGTAATTGGGCGAGGTTTGTGTGACCTTGGATCAAGGGGAATACGGTGAGGACTAAGTGTCTTGGACTGCATCTTCAGGACTAGGTGTCCGGGACTGTGTGTCCTCAGGTTTGAATACCTAGCCGCCCTAGCCAGACATACAACTATCACAGCTGTTGGAACTGGTCTACCAAATCATTGTCTTCACCGAGCTAACTAATTCTATTTCCTCAACCCTTCCATTTCCTCATTAAAGTGTTGTGTGCTTGTTCATATCTGTTTGAAGACTTTGACTGAAGACATTCCCAATTTCCTCAGTTCAATTTCTTCAGTCTGTTTGTCTTCATTCTGTTTATCCTATGTTTACGCTTTCTGTAATCTGTGCTTGTTTTCATTTCATCATGAAGACCATGCTTATGTTATGTTATGTTTACATCTAAGTACTTATTCCGCTGCAAGTAGTTGTTCTCTTAGGAATTTCCTCACCCTGAAATTCCTCAGTGAAGAATTCAAAAAAATCGCCTATTCAGCCCCCCTCTAGTCGACTTAACGCACTTTCAATTGGTATCAGAGCAAGGTACTCCCTTGTTCTGTGTGATTTTGGTTTAACCGCCTGGAGTATTAGTTATGTCAACCGCATGTATGATCAAGGTTTCTGCTGGGTGTCCTACCTTCGATGGGACGGACTACCCCTACTGGAAGAATAAGATGTCCATGCATCTTGAGGCAATTGACAACGATCTCTGGTATGTTGTGGAAAATGGCGTTCCCTCTGTCACTCCTACCATCAACATTGATGATGTGAAGAGATTCAAGCAACTCGACTCTCAAGCGAAGAACATCACATGTGGCCATCTGAGCAAAGGGCAGTATGGCAGCTTATCTGGGATAGGTTGTCCAAGGTCAATGAACGAGTCTCAACACAGCGTGACTCTCGAGTTGACGTTCTTCGCAATCTCTTCAACCGCTTCAAAAGACTCGACAATGAAAATGTTCAGCAAACCTTTGATCACCTCACTGACATCTCAAATGAGCTTCAAGCACTTGGTGCCACTGATATCACCGACCATGAGGTGGTGAAGAAATTGCTGAGATCGCTTGATTCCTCATTTGATACTTTGGCATTGATGATACAAGAACGTGGAGACTAGAAGTCACTTGATCCTGCTGATATCCTCGAGAGACTAAACACTCATGAGTTCCAGCTTGCTGAGAAGAGAGATCTCTATGGACCAAGTTATGGAAGATCACAAGCTCTGAAGGCCAAGGCAGTGTCTAAATCTGAAGGTGAAGATTCTGGTAGCAGCCTTGGTGACCCTGAAGAACTGAGCCAGGAGCTAGCAATGCTCGTGAGAAAATTCCAGAAGTTCTCAAGACGTGGTCGCTTTGGAAAATCCTCAAGAAGTGGTGACTTGAGATCAGATTCCTCATCCCATGATTACAAGAAGAGACTCTGTCACAGATGCAAGAAACCCGGTCACTACATTCAAGATTGTCCTTAGTGGGAAAAAGAATCAAAGAAGAAGACATACAAGGACTACAATTCTGATGATTCAAAGAAGAAGAAGAAATCTTCAAAGTCCTCTTCATCAAAACCTTCAAGGTCTTCATCTCACAAGAAGAGAAGCTCCAAGAAGGCTCGGGCATTCATTGGCAAGGAAATGGACTCTGAGGCTGAATCTGAGGAAAATGAGGAAGTGGAGGAATCCGAGGAGTCAGACTCTGGTTTGGCAAGCCTAGCCCTCGCTACCACGTTCGTCAGCAAGTCCATCTTCAACTCTGAGGAAAAGGCCTCCCCAACACTACTGATGATGGCAATGATGACTACACTCCCACCTATTGCTTCATGGAAAAAGGCTCAAAGGTACTCAAATATCCCTCCTCCGAATCAAGTGAGGATGAATCTGATGAAAACCTCAAACCCAGCTATTCTAAACTTGCTAAGATTGCTGTGAAACTGCAAAAGGCTCTAGAAAAAGTTCAAAACATGCTAGATAAAAGCGATGATATGTTGGGAGAGGAAATGGATCACACTAAAATTTTGACTAAAAATCTTCAGAGACTTCAGTCCAAGTTTTACAATCTTCAAGGTCATCATAACACTCTCCTATCTGATATGAGAAGCTTTCTTATGAATTTCTTCAAAGAAAGCAAGATCTTGATTAATTAAGAGTGAGTTATGAAGCTCTCCAGAAGGAGCATGATTCATTGCTTGCTCAACAAATCAGCGCTACTCAGGAAGAATTTATTCCTCCATGTTTGAAGTGCATTGAACGTGAATCTGCTAATTCTTCACCTGAATGCTCATATGCTTCTAATGTAACAAATTCTTCAACTGTCTCTGCTATCACTAATTCCTCATCTGAGGACATTGCTAGTATCACTGATGATGTTGGGCTGTATATGACAGACATGTACAAAAGCCTCAAAGGGCATGAGGCTCTTTATGATGTGCTTAAAAAGCCGATCCTCAATAGGAACCCTAGGAAAGAGGGTATTGTCTTTGAGAGGAAACTCAATGCTGATGGGACCTACTGGAAACCTAAGCAGTATCCCAAAACCTCATGGGTTGCTGCAAAGGGACCTTCAATGGATCCATCTACTTTATCTGGCTTTACATGTGAATCTTCATATTCCTCTGATGAGTCATTTGACTCCAACTATAAACTGTTCAAAAATCAGAATGGTGAAGTATTTGCTAGATATGTTAGCACTAACTGCAGGAACGGTTCTCCTATGAAGAAAATCTGGGTTCCCAAAAGGTGCCATGAAAATCTTCAGGTGAATGTCATCATGACACCACCTGTGAAGAATAGGAACCCCAGATCAAATTCTTCATATGGACTAAATTCTTCATATGGATCCAAGTCCTCATACGGACCAAATTCCTCACGTGGATCAAATTCCTCAAAAGGATCAAAGTCCTCATATGAACATCATCGTGCTAACCCGTCTGTTTCGCAGGGAAGATCTAAGGATTATGGATATGTGCATTATTCTTCAAATCATTATGTTCATAAACCCTCAAAGAATTTCTCTTCTTACTCTTATGCTTACCCTAACCCTTCTTATGTGAAACGAAGTGGATTGGCATCTATGCCACCTTTCTCTTATGGAGCTCGCAGAATGATGAACTCTTTGCCACCCCTTCAGATGTGGGTGGTGAAGAAAAAGAACTAATCTCTTATGCAGGGTCAGGTCTCCAGAAGAACTTAATAATCTAAAGAATTTGCTGGAGACCTGAATATACTTGAAAGGATGCAAGCTAATCATGAAGAAATGAATTCTCATTCCTCACGTCCTCATACTACTTTATCTGTTCTATTGCTTGATGAAATTGATATCATATTCTTCACTGATGAAGTATATAAGTTCGTAAGCTGCACAAATTCATCTGCAGGATGATCAACCCAAAGCCACTGAGCGGGTCCTCGATAGTGGATGTACAAATCACATGACTGGTGACATGAGCTTATTGATGGACTCTGCATTATCTCCATCACATCTGAAGCATATCACCTACGCTGACAAAGGCAAAAGCAAGGTATTGGGTCTAGGTAAGGTTGCAATCTCAAAGGATCGACACATGGACAAAGCCATGCTTGTCGAGTCCTTAGGATTCAACCTCATGTCTTTCTCAATGCTTTGTGATCTTGATATGGTTGTTGTCTTTGGCAAGTATCGTTGTGTTATGATCATGGAAGCTGACAATTCCAAAGTCTTCGAAGGCTTCAGGAGAGGAGATTTGTATATTGTTGATTTCTCTACATCCACAACCTGCTACATGTCTACTTGCAAAAGCTTCAGAAGGCTGGCTATGGCATCGACGAGTTGGTCATGCTGGGATGAGGAACTTGCACACGCTCATGAAGAAGAAGCATGCCATATGCATCGACGGCGTCAAATTCCTCAAGGACCATTTGTGTGGAGCTTGTGAAGCCGGAAATATGACCAAGGCCAAGCATCCCTCAAAGACCATCATGACTACCACTTGTCCATTTGAATTGCTTCACATGGATCTCTTTGGCCCTACTCACTATGCCACATTTACTAATGCTGCATCTTTGTATGGCTTTGTCATTGTTGATGATTATTCTCGATATACATGGGTGCATATCATCATTTACAAAACTGAAGTGCATGAAGTCTTCAAACGATTTTCCTCGAGGGCTTCAACCAACTTTGGTGTGAAGATCAAGCACATCAGAAGTGACAATGGAACTGAGTTCAAGAACACTAGTCTTGATGACTATCTTGATGAACTTGGTATCATGCATGAGTTATCTGCTCCATATACTCCTCAGCAGAATGGCGTCGTGGAGCGCAAGAACACGACTCTTATTGAGATGGCTCGCACTATGCTTGATGAGTACAAGACGCCTACTCACTTCTGGCCTGAGGCAATTGATACTGCGTGCCACATCATCAATAGGGTATATCTTCACAAATTCTTCAAGAAGACTGCATATGAACTCCTCACTGACAAGAAACCCAATGTGAGTTATTTCAAAGTCTTCGGTGCTAAATGCTGGATTAGAGATCCTCATCATAGTTATAATTTGCACCGAAAGCACATGAAGGTTTTATGCTTGGTTATGGTAAGGACTCGCACACCTACAGAGTCTTCAACACCTATCACCACAAGGTTATTGAAACTGTAGATGTGCGATTCGATGAGACTAATGGCTCGCAAAGAGAGCACCTACCTCCTGTGATAGATGAAATACCTCCTAAGGAATCTATTAAATTCAAGGCTACTGAGGATGTCATTCCTACCAAAGAATCTGCTGAAGAAGTTGTTCCAGAACATGAAGAACATCATGTTGATGCACCTGAGAAAAATGGTGCTGAAGAAAATGCTGATCAAATTCCTCAACGACAACCAACTCATCCTCGTGTTGCAAATGAAGTGCAGATTGAGAAAATCATCAGCGACATCAATATTCCAGGTCCTCTCACACGCTCAGGAGCTTCACATTTATCTAACTTTTGTGGGCACTTTGCTTTCGTTTCTATCACAGAGCCCACTAAGGTAGATGAAGCATTTTTGGAGCCTGAGTGGATTCAAGCTATGCAAGAGGAATTACATCAATTTGAGCTCAACAACGTCTGGGAACTGGTCAAACGTCCAGATCCTCGCAAGCACAATATCATTGGCACAAAGTGGATGTACCGCAACAAGCAAGATGAAAATGGTCTTGTGGTGAGGAATAAGGCACGACTTGTAGCTCAAGGCTACACATAGGTTGAAGGAATTGATTTCGATGAAACTTTTGCACCTCTTTCTAGACTTGAGGCTATTCACATATTGCTTGCTTATGCTAACCATCATGATATTATCTTATATCAAATGGATGTGAAAAGTGCATTCCTCAATGGTAAGCTTGAGGAAGAAGTATATGTTGCTCAACCCCTAGGTTTTGAAGATCCAAAGCATCCTGACAAAGTCTTCAGACTCAATAAGGCCCTCCATGGCCTCAAGCAGGCCCCTCGGGCATGGTATGATACTTTGAAGGAATTCCTCATGAAGAAAGGCTTCAAACCCGGTTCACTTGACCCAACTCTTTTCACTAAATCTTATGATGGTGAATTGTTTGTGTGCCAAATATATGTTGATGATATCATTTTTGGCTGTACTGACCAATGTTTCAGTGATGAATTTTCCTATATGATGAGTGAAGAATATCAAATGTCTATGATGGGAAATTGAAATTATTCTTAGGTCTTCAGATTCTCAATAGCGCAATGGCATATTCATATCAAAGGAGAAATATCTCAAGGATGTACTGAGGAAATTCGGCATGCAAGATTGCAAAGGAGTCAAAATCCCTATGCCCACAAATGGCCATCTATGCACTGATGAAAATGGTATTGACTTTGATCAAAAGGTATACCACTCCATGATTGGTTCTTTATTGTATTTATGTGCATCTAGGCCAGATATTATGCTTAGTGTTTGCATGTGTGCCCGATTTCAAGCTACACCGAAGGAATCACAAAATAAGGCTATGAAGCATATTCTTCAATAGCTAGCTCACACTCCAACACTTGGATTATGGTAACTCAAGGGCTCGGCTTTTGATCTCATTGGATATTCAGACTCTGACTATGCTGGTGATCGTGTGGACCACAAGTCAACATCAGGCACATGCCATTTCCTCGGACGATCCTTGGTCAGTTGGTCCTCGAAGAAACAGAACTGCGTATCACTGTCTACTGCTGAAGTTGAGTACATTGTTGCTGGTTCTTGTTGTGCTCAATTGTTGTGGATGAACCAAACCCTCAAGGACTACGGCGTCAACATGAAGAATGTGCCTCTCTACTGTGACAATGAGAGTGCATCAAGATTGCTCATAACCCTGTTCAGCACTCGAAGACAAAGCACATTCAGATTCTGTAAGTGCATCTAGTGCCCCTTAGTGATTTTGGTGTATTGAAGACTTATATGTTAAAGGACTAATGCGTTTGTGAGTGTACACAGGTCTATAAGTCTATGAGGAGTTTGATATTTACAAAGAAAGTCGACCCGTAAAAATGAAGTTCTTCGACTGAAGACTTTGGATCTCTGAAGATTTTCTGAAGACTTTGAAAGTGAAGAAATTGGTGTGACCATGAAGACTTGGTATTCATTCGAGGAACGTGAAGCGTGAAGACTTTTGTTTTCGTAGTTTCATTTTCTCTTTCTTGAGTCATAGGAAACACCGTACTTGTAAAGGGGGTCGAGGAAATACTAAGGAAAATTTTCCATGTGATGCTCAACTCAAAATCCTACACCTACCAATCCCTTCGAGTGAAGCCATTGGAAATCTCATATAGTTCAGTCAATTTCTTCAGTGACAGAGACAAAGTTCTTCTGGTCTCTGAGGAATTTGTCCTGACTGAGGAGTTAGGAATTCGCCAGTGCAGATTGCCTACACAGTGAGGAACATGATAACCCTGAGGATTTTGCTACTCAAAATTCTGACCGTTGCTGTGCTATGAGCCAGCTGTCCCAAAATATCTATCCACCTAACGGTCATATCATTGAAGGGCATTTATGTCTTATCATGTCGGGCTGCTCCCTAGGCTATAAATAGCCGCCCCCTACAACCACTAGTTGTTTGGCTGCTCCGAGAGAAACTGACACTTGTCATTTGAGAGCAACCCATCCTCCGAGGACTTTGAGCGAAAATCATCAAGTGAGGAAAAACCCAAAACCCAAACACCTACAAACCCCAAGTGATTGAGCATCACTGAAGAGATTGATCCTGCGTGGATCCGATGCTTGTTACCTTTGAAGACTGTGCTTCTTCCAGACGTTTAGGCGTCATGGTCTAGAGCATCCAAGAGGAATTGTGGATCGCCGAGTGACCAAGTTTGCGAAGGTTTGGAAGTCACCTGAAGACTTACCACGAGTGATTGGACGAGGTCTGTGTGACCTTAGTTCAAGGATAATACAGTGAGGACTGGGTGTCCTAAGCTACGTGTTTAGGACCGGGTGTCCGGGACTGTGTGTCCTCGAGTTTAAATACTCAGCCGCTCCAACTAGACGTACAACTGAGACAATGGTTGGAACTGGTCTACCAAATCATTGTCTTCACCAAGCTTACTGGTTCCATTTCCTCAACTCTTTCATTTCCTCATAATTGAGTTGTGTACTTGTTCATATCTGTGTTTGAAGACTTTGACTGAAGACTTTCTAAATTTCCTCAGTTCAATTTCTTCAGTCTGTTTGTCTTCATCCTGTGTTATCCTGTGCTTACGCTTCCTGTACTCTGTGCCTGTCTTCATTTCATCATGATGACTATGCTTGTATTCTGTTATGTTTACTTTTGAGTACTTATTCTGCTGCTAGTAGTTCTTCGCTAAGGAATTTCCTCACCGGCAAATTCCTCAGTGAAGAATTTCATAAAAATTGCCTATTCACCCCCCTCTAGTCGATATAACACACTTTCAATTGGTATCAAAGCAAGGTACTCCCTTGTTCTGTGTGATTTTAGTTTAATCGCCTGGAGTTTTAGTTATGTCGACCGCAGGTATGATCAAGGTCTCTGCTGGGTGTCCTACCTTCGATGGGACGGACTACCCCTACTGGAAGAATAAGATGCGAATGCATCTTGAAGCAATTGATAACGATCTTTGGTATGTTGTGGAAAATGGTGTTCCCTCAGTCACACCTTCTCTGAATGCTGCTGATGTGAAGAGATTCAAGCAACTCGACTCTCAAGCGAAGAATATCATATGTGGCCATCTGAGCAAATGACAGTATGGCAGAGTGAGTGATTTGGAGACAGCGAAGCTTATCTTGGACAGGTTGTCCAAAGTGAATGAAGGAGTCTCAACTCAGCATGACTCTCAAGTTGATGTTCTTCGCAATCTCTTCAACTACTTCAAAAGACTTGACAATGAAAATGTTCAACAAACCTTCGATCACCTCACTGACATCTCAAATGAGCTTCAAGCACTTGGTGCCACTGACATCACTGACCATGAGGTGGTGAAGAAATTGCTGAGATCGCTTGATTCCTCATTTGACACTCTGGCATTGATGATACAAGAACGTGCTAATTACAAGTCACTTGATCCCGCTGATATTCTCGAAAGGCTAAATACTCATGAGTTCCAACTTGCTAAAAAGAGAGATCTCTATGGTTCAAGCTATGGCAGAACACGTGCACTGAAGGCCAAGGCAGTATCTGAGTCCGAAGATGAAGACTCTGGTAGCAGCCTTGGTGATCCTGAAGAACTAAGCCATGATCTGGCTCTACTTGTGAAGAAGTTCCAAAAGTTCTCAAGACATGGTCGCCTTGGAAGACCCTCAAGGAGCAGTGATTCCTCATCTCGTGACTACAAGGGGAGGCTCTGCCACAAATGCAAGAAGCCTGGACATTACATTCAAGATTGTCCTCAATGGGAAAAGGAATCAAAGAAGAAGAAATACAAGGATTACTGTTCTGATGATGCGAAGAAAAAGAAGAAATCCACAAAATCCTCATCATCAAAATCCTCAAGGCCTTCATATCACAAGAAGAGCAGCTCCAAGAAGGCCAGGGCATTCATTGGCAAGGAAATGGACTCTGAGGCTGAATCTGAAGAAAATGAGGAATAGGAGTCATCTGAGGAGTCCGAATCCGGAGTGGCGAGCCTAGCTATCGCTACTGCATTCATCAGCAAGTCTATCTTCAACACTGAAGAAAATGACCTCACCAACAAAGCTGATGAAGGGGATGATGACTACGCTCCCACCTATTGCTTCATGGCAAAGGGTGCCAAGGTACTCAAATATACCTCATCTGAATCAAGTGAGAATGAATCTAACAAAAACCATAAGCCCAGCTATTCTAAACTTGCTAAGATTGTTGTAAAACAACAAAGGGCTTTAGAAAAGGTTCAAAACATGCTAGACAAAAGTGATGATATTTTGGGTGAAGAAATGGATCGCACTAAAGCCTTGACTGAAAATCTTCAGAGATTTTAGACTAGGTTTGAGAATCTTCAAAGTCATCATAACACTCCCTTATCCAATCATGAGAAGCTTTCTTACGAATTTCTTCAAAGAAAGCAAGATCTTGAAAAGCTAAGAGTGAGTTATGAAGATCTTCAGAAGGAGCGCGATTCATTACTTGCTCAACATATCAGTGCTTCTCAGGAAGAATTTGTTCCTCCATGTTTGAAATGCATTGAACGTGAAACTGCTAATTCTTCACCTGAATGTTCAAATGCTGCTAATGTTTCAAATTCTTCACATGCCTCTGCTATCACTAATTCCTCATCTGAGGACATTGCTAGTATCACCGACGATGCAGGGCTGAAGGAATTGTACATGACAGGCATGTACAAAAGCCTCAAAGGGCATCAGACTCTTTGTGATGTGCTTAAAAATCAGATCCTCAACAGGAACCCTAGGAAAGAGGGTATTGCCTTTGAGAGGAAACTCAACGCTGATGGTACATATTGGAAGCCTAAGCAGTACCCCAAAACTACATGGGTTGCTGCAAAGGGACCTCCAGTTGTTCCATCTAACCTATCTGGATATGCATGTGAATCTCCTCATTCTGATGATGAGTCATTTGACTCCAACTACAAACTATTCAAAAATCAGAATGGTGAAGTATTTGCTAGATATGTTGGCACTAACTGCAGGAATGGTCCCCCTATGAAGAAAATCTGGGTTCCCAAAAGATGCCTTGAAAATCTTCAGGTGAATGTCATCATGACGCCACCTGTGAAGAATAGGAACCCCAGATCAAATTCTTCGTATGGACCAAATTCTTCATATGGATCCAAGTCCTCATACGTACTAAACTCCTCACATGGATCAAATTCCTCAAAAGGATCAAAGTCCTCATATGAACATCATCGTGCTAACCCGTCTGTTTCGTAGGGAAGATTTAAGGATTATGGATATGTGCATTATTCTTCAAATCATTATGTCCATAAGTCCTCGAAGAATTTCTCTGCTTACTCTTATGCTTACTCTAACCCCTCTTATGTAAAACGAAATGGACTGGCTTCTATGCCATCCTTCTCGTATGGAGCTCGCAGAATGATGAACTCTTTGCCACCCCTTAAGATGTGAGTGGTGAAGAAAAAGAACTAATCTCTTCTGCAGGGTCAGGTCTCCAGACGTACGTAATCGTCTGAAGAATTTGCTGGAGACCTGAGCATGTCTGATAGGACGCAGGCTAATCATGAAGAAATGAACTTTCATTTCTCACATCCTCATATTGCTTTATCTGTTCTCTTGCTTGATGAAATTGATTTGATGAATTGATGTCATATTCTTCACTGATGAAGTATATGAGTTTGTAAGCTGCATTAATTCATGTGCAGGATGATCAACCCAAAGCCACTGAGTGGGTCCTCGATAGTGGATGTACAAACCACAGGACTAGTGACAAGAATCTATTGATGGATGCTCCATTATCTCCGTCGCATCTGAAGCATATCATCTTTGCGGACAAAGGCAAAAGTCAGTATTGGGTCTAGGTAAGGTTGCGATCACAAAGGATCGACACATGGACAAAGTCATGCTTGTTGATTCCTTATGATACAACCTTATGTCTGTCTCAATGCTTTGTGATCTTGATATGGTTGTTGTCTTTGACAAGTACCGTTGTGTTGTGGTTATGGAAGCTGACAATTCCAAAGTTGTAACATCCCAAATTTTCAATTTGGAATGTTATACATTAGATCATCATTGCATATCATATTTTATTGCTTTTCTGGTTGATCCTAGAAATTCTACGCAACTCAAGGACCCTCGGAGAGAGTTGGGGATTTCGTTATTTTCATATTTGAGATTTTCTAAAATTTTGAAGATAGGATCATTTGATTTTATTTATTTTATCTTCAATTATTTCTATTATAAAATATGAGAGAGGGAATAAAATGACTTTCCCAAAATAAAGAAATATTGAGGATTTAATAAAAAAATCAAATAAGATTTTGTTTTGGTTTATTTGCTATTTTATTCAAATTTAGGAAAAATTGCACGTTTTCAAAAATTGTATTTAGATCCAAAAAATGTTCATCCTGTTCTAAATATTTTATTTAGACGGAGAAAATTTGTTTTGGCATTTTTAGATTTTTATTTATTTTTCTAGATTTTTTTAGGCGCAGCGAAATTGTTTAAAAAAAGAACCGCGCCCGACTGGGCCAAGGGCCCAGCCGAGCCAGGCCGGCCCAGCCGCCGCCGCCTTCCCCGCCGGACTCGAGGAGGAGTCCGAGCCGGAGCCGCCGCCGCCCGTCGCCCCCTCCCCAAGTCAACCCCCTCCCCCTCTTAAATAGCTGTCCCGCCGCTGCCCTCTCCTCACCCTGTCGCCCTGCCACCGCCGCCCGCCGCCGCCAACCGCTACAGCACGCCGCTTGCCGCTTGCCGCCGCCCCGCGCCGCCGGGGCCGCCGCCCCGCCGCCCTACTGGAGCCCCGCCGGAGAGTCGTCGCCGCCGAGGTAGTCGCCCGGCCGGTTTTTGAAAAAAAAAAGCCCGATTTTGGTTTTTTTGAAAACCCTAGCTTCGTTTTTTTAAATAAATAGATCTGTTTTTTTTTCGGTTCATTTATTAGCGAGCGCTCGGTTCGTCGTCCGTTCGTTTTAACGAACGAATTTTTCGTTTAGTTTCTGTTAACGAACGTTCGTTCGTTAACTGTTGGTCTTTATTATTTTTCTCGGATTAAATCCGCGGTTTTTCTGATCGCGTTCTCTGATCCGATGTTCGTTCTAGTTTAACTATTCGCTCGTTTATCGGAATCAGGCGATTCAAGCGCCTGGAGTTTCGTATCGAAACCCTCTTTCCGTTTAACCAACTCAAACAAGTTTTTGCCACTGTAAAATATGCTCTAGATCCAGAATAGTAAACGAAGCTTGTTTCTCTTGCCGTTTGTCTTTCGTTGCTTCATTCGTTTTGATTCTTTTTGCCAACCGGAGTTCATAAGTTGAACTTTTTGGTTAGTTCTCTTGTTCGAGTTTTTCCTGTGCATTAGTTGAGTACTTATTGTGTGCTTGTTTGTTTGCGATAGAGTACCCGGAGTGCGCCACTTGCTACTTCGAATCGCGAGGTTTCCCGGATCATCAACAAGGCAAGTAACACTTTGATCATACCTCCTACTACCCAGTTTTATTGCATTAGATCAATCCTCACACATTGCATGATTATGATCTAATTAAATTGTGGGTTTGGGGAGTAGTTGAGGTAGAACCTATTACCTGTTTATTATCAAACCTTTGGGAGTTACTCTACATTTGATTATTATTGCTATTCTATGCTAGTAGACGTGGATTGGGTGAGTGTATCCATGACATATGTGAGCTTTGTTAATTAATGGTTTATTTAAGGTGGCAACCTAAACACACATCTGGGTGGATTGAGGCACCTGGGTATTCCAGCGATTGCCTGTTTTCTTTTGGACCGCCACCCAGGCTCAAAGGGATCATGAGATTATTCATACTAGAAACTTCCGTGTGCAGCCACAAGCTACTATGGGCTCTAGCATAGTTGACTAAGTCGTGCGAACTCTTACAGTGGTAGACTAGCAGATGTAGGGGATGTAGGTTGGTACGGTCTACCCGTTCGTAAGGTGCTAGCGCTTCTGAAAGACTATGTCTCGGTCATCCGTTTCTCAAACACCATGCAGTGCGAGAAAACCAACGGAGGAGATCGAGTCTTGTGGGGAAAAGTGCGCAAACCTCTGCAGAGTGTATAGACTAATCATGGTTAGCCGTGTCCCCGGTTATGGACATCTTGAGTATCTAGAACCTGGATTATCATGTGAATCTCATCATGTTACTCTAAAGTTAATTGTTGGGTTTTTAATGATGATGCTTAATTGGGATTGAGAATGCTGTCAACCATTCTCAATGTTTAACAACTACCATGATAGTTAAATAAAATTTATTCCTTTGCAGTAGGGAAAAATTGGCTTTACGCAAAACTGTAACCATAGAGCTTTCCACCAGCCATATATGCATATAGAATAGCCTTTTATTCCATTACTCTCTCTGTGTTACATTGCCAGCATATTCCATGTGCTGACCCGTTTTGGGCTGCAACGTTAATGTTGCAGACTTTTCAGACGACGATTAAGGTGCCTTTAGGTCTTGGTTCTATACTCAGTGATGCCGTTGGAGTTGATGGACTCACTTATCTTCCAAGCCTTCCGCTGTTATCATTATTAGATGGCCTTAAGCCATATTTATTGTAATAAGTTCTCTTTTGAGACACTCGATGTAATAAGTGTGTGATTGCTACTCTGTTATAAATCCTTCAAGTACTGTGTGGTGTCAGCATTACTGATCCAGGGATGACACCGGAGCACAGAGATTGGACCGTCTGAGGTCTGGTCGCTATAAGATGGTATCAGAGCACACACTGACTGTAGGACACGACCACTAAGCTAAAGCCCTAGATCACTACTTACTCTTCTCCTTCTGACCTCTCATCTTTTCTACTCTTTTAGGATGGCGGATGCAAGGAACAAGTTCATACAACCGGATGAAGATACACCCTTTGGACGTCACTTGAAGGAAGTCACTAGATACCTGAACATAGGAGTACCAAGCTTCACCGGAACCTACAACGCCACATTACCTGAAGAAGAGCGCTGGATGATTCAAGTTCAAGTTCTAGGAAGGACGTTCATGCCAGCCACTGAGCCCATAGAGTTTTCTTTTGATGCACCAACTTGGAGTCTAGGAAAGAGCATGGCAGCTCACATCGCCATGGGACGCATTGGAGAAGTTTACCGCAATGATCTCAAGGATACTATCTACCAGATTTGTGGGCCCGAGATGAGCACTGGGAGATGATCAGCACCAGGAAGGATAGATCAATTGCAGCTTTTATCCAGGAGTTAAACCAGCACATTCGACGTCAGGAGAACCAGATGTGCACCGACATGATAGATCTGAAGAAGGCAAGGACAAGAATCAAGGAACTGGAGGAAGAACTCAAGGCTACACGTGAAGATTATGAAGAGGAAATCGAAGTATTAGTGGAAAAGAATGACGATCTGATCAAGAAGATTGGAATATTCATGGGAGACCCTACACCAGTAGAAGAAGACGAAGAACCCAAGGAGATTCGCCCGGAAGACTACATCATCATCGACGACACCGACTCGGATCCAGATGATAGCGATGATGACTATGTTGATGAAGCTGGAGCAGATATCATGGAGTCTGCAACCGAAGAATATTTCTAGTAGACCACCCCAACAGTAGTAGTAGTCCACCATGTAAATATAGTAGTCCGAGCACTTTTGCGATAGTTATAACGATTGTATGCCCTTGTTTGATTGATTGAATGAAGTGAATTGTTTGCTTTTGCCTCATGTGCATATGGGTAGTGTTTTCTCTTTAGACCCCCTCTATTCTTAAATCTCATCTTTTCTAAACCCTCAGATGCCTCCGAGACGTGACCCCAGATTTACCTTCTCACCGGAGCTCACTCAGTTGATCCAGTAGAAGAACACATTGATGCAGTTACTAGTCCAGAATCAGAATCAGGGGAACAACAACACCAACAACCCACCACCACCACCACCTGTTGATCACTTAGCCCGTTTTCTTAGGCTGAATCCGCCGGTGTTTTCCAGTAGCACCGAGCCGATAGTAGCAGATGATTGGCTCCGCAAGACAGCTAGAGAGTTGACCACAGCAGGATGCACAGATGCGGAAAAGGTGAAGTTTGCCGCACATCAGCTTGAAGGACCCGCAGCCTCATGGTGGGAGAATTCCACAGCCACTTTCCCTGTCGACACTGTCACGTGGGACCAGTTTCAGCAGGCTTTTCGTACTGCCCATGTTTCAGCAGGAGCTATGGCCATGAAGAAGCGAGAGTTTCGCAACTTGCGCCAAGGAGGACGGACAGTTGGCCAGTATGTGGAGGACTTTAGTAAGTTAGCACGTTATGCCCCAGATGACGTTGCTACGGATGCAGCTAAGCAGGAGAAGTTTCTGGAAGGATTGAATGATGAGTTGAGCATGCAGTTGATGGTAGTAACCTTCAACAACTACCAGGAGTTGGTAGATCGTGCTCTCATGATTGAAGGGAAGCAGCAGCAGATCGAGAACTGCAAGAGGAAGTATGGACAAGGGAAGTACAATTCTGGAGCTCAGCAGAAGCCATGTTTTACCCCTAGACCGGGAGGACATTTCCAGCATACCCATGGAGGAGGTAGCTCGCACAATCACAATGGCACCAAGAATGGTAATGGGAATGGAGGAAGCAACGGCCAGAACCGCACCAACCCATCAACCCCAGCCAAGAAAGACCTGAGCCAAGTCACTTGTTTTAAGTGCCAGAAGACCGGACATTATGCCAACGAATGTCCTGAATCCCAGAATGGAAATGGCAATGGAAGCTCTGGGAAGAAGCCGAACCCTTTCAACAGGGGACAGGTGAACCACGTTAACGTGGAGGAGGTTGAAGAGCAGCCGGATGCAGTAATCGGTAATTTTTGGTTAAGTCATTTATTGCACTCGTTCCTTTTGATACTGGTGCATCGCATTCATACATATCAAGGGGATTTGTGGATAAGTATAAACTGCCAACCCAAGCCCTTAGGTCACCCATGTTAGTAACCTCGCCTGGAGCAGAGTATATGGCTAGTCTATGGTGTGATCGGTTACCATTAAGGATTGGTAACTACGTATTTCCCTCAGACCTAATAGTGTTGGAATCTCAAGGATTGGATGTGATATTAGGCATGGATTGGTTGTCAAAGTATGAAGGGAATATTGAATGTGCCAGTAAGTCAATTTTGCTTACCACCCCAGAAGGAAGAAGGATCAAGTATGTATCACGGCATGTGCCAAAAGGACTCAAGTAAATTGCCTAACAGGAGTTGTGCAGGAGGAAGTACCAATAGTGAAGGATTTCCCTGATGTATTTCCAGAGGAATTGCCAGGCATGCCACCGGATAGAGATATTGAGTTTTTGATTGAGCTTTTGCCAGGCACAGGGCCAATATCAAAGAGACCATATAGGATGCCCGCAAAGGATTTGGTGGAGATTAAGAATCAGATTAAGGAGTTACTGGATAAGGGTTATATTCGCCCAAGTTCTTCACCTTGGGGATCGCCAGTACTTCTAGTAGAAAAGAAGGATAGATCGTTAAGGATGGTTGTTGATTATCGAGGATTGAATGAAGTAACCATCAAGAACAAGTACCCACTACCAATGATCAATGATCTGTTTGATCGATTGCAAGGAGCTAAGGTATTTTCCAAGATCGATCTGCGATCGGGATACCACCAGTTGAAGATTCGAGAACAAGATATACCTAAGACGGCTTTTACCACCAGGTATGGGCTGTACGAGTATACCGTTATGTCATTTGGTCTGACTAACGCACCAGCATATTTCATGAACATGATGAACAAGGTGTTTATGGAGTTTCTGGATAAATTCGTGGTAGTGTTCATTGATGATATCCTGGTTTACTCAAAGAATGAAGAGGAGCATAAGGAACATTTGCGTTTGGTGCTTGGTAAACTCAGAGAACATCAATTATATGCCAAGTTTAGCAAATGTGAGTTTTGGTTGAAGGAAGTTGGATTTCTCGGACACGTTATATCGGGAGAAGGTATAGCAGTAGATCCCACTAAAGTTGATAACGTGAGCAATTGGAAAGCACCAACAACAGTTGGAGAGATCCGGAGTTTTCTTGGACTCGCAGGATACTACCGGAGATTCATTGAGAATTTCTGAAAGATTGCGAAGCCTATGACGAAATTGTTGAAAAAGGATACCAAGTTCATATGGACTGAGGAATGTGAGGCCAGTTTCCAGGAATTGAAGAAACGTTTGGTTACATCACCTGTGCTAATTTTGCCAGATCAGACCAAGGATTTTGAGGTGTATTGCGACGCTTCACGTCGAGGACTTGGAGCAGTGCTTATGCAGGAAGGAAGAGTTGTTTCCCATGCCTCACGACAACTTAAGCCTCATGAGTTGAATTATGCCACGCATGATTTGGAGTTAGCAGCCATAATGCATGCATTGAATACTTGGAGACACTTTCTCATTGGAAACCATTGTGAGGTGTACACGGATCACAAGAGTTTGAAGTATATTTTCACGCAGAAAGAGTTAAATCTCAGGCAAAGAAGATGGTTGGAGCTCATCAAGGATTACGATATGAGATTACATTATCACCCCGGAAAGGCTAACGTAGTAGCTGTCGCGTTGAGCCGTAAAAGCCACGTGAACACCCTAATGACGGGACATTTACCAAGGGAGTTAGCTGAAAACCTTCATGAGCTGTGTTTGGAGATAGTTCTGAGAGGCTATGTAGCAGCATTGGAGATTCAGTCTACCTTGATGGATAAGATCAGAGAAGCTCAAAGGACCGACAAGAAGATTGCCTCTATTAAGGAGAAAATGAGCAAAGGAAAAGCTAAGGTATTTCATGAGGATGAGCACGATACCCTATGGTTTGAAGACCGTGTTAATGTGCCTAATGATTCGGAGATCAGGAAGTTAATTCTTCAAGAGGCACATGATTCACCATATTCGATTCACCCAGGAAATACCAAGATGTATTTGGATTTGAAGGATACTTTCTGGTGGACCGGAATGAAGAAGGATATTGCGGAGTATGTAGCAGTTTGTGATGTATGTCAGAGAGTAAAGGTAGAGCATCAGAAGCCAGCAGGATTGCTACAGCCATTGCCGATACCCGAATGGAAGTGGGATAAGTTAGGCATGGATTTTATTACGGGTTTACCCAGAACTCGTTCAGGCTATGACTCAATATGGGTTGTAGTCGATCGTTTGACAAAGGTAGCCCATTTCATTCCAGTGAAGACTACCTATACCAGTGCAAAGTTGGCAAAGATATACATGACCAGAATAGTATGTCTGCATGGAGTTCCAAAGAGCATTGTATCTGATAGAGGAACCCAATCTACCTCAATGTTCTAGAATCAGTTGCATGAAACTTTGGGTACCAGACTAGAGTTTAGTACAGCCTTCCATCCGCAGACAGATGGACAGACCGAGAGAGTCAATCAGATTTTGGAGGATATGCTGAGAGCTTGTGCGCTAGATTACGGATCTAGTTGGGACGAGAATTTGCCATATGCAGAGTTCTCTTACAACAACAGTTATCAATCCAGTTTGAAGATGGCCCCTTTCGAAGCCTTGTATGGAAGGAGGTGCAGGGCCCCATTGTCTTGGGATGAAGTTGGAGACCGTCAGTTGTTTGGACCGGATCTAATTAAGGAGTCTGAACAGAAAGTGAAATTGATTCGCGACAGGCTCAAGGTAGCCCAGTCCAGGCAGAAGAGCTACGCAGATTCAAAACTCTAGGAGACAGTTTACGAAGTCGGAGACCAAGTTTATCTTCGAGTATCACCACTTCGAGGAGTTCAGCGCTTTGGAGTTAAGGGAAAATTAGCGCCACGTTTTGTAGGCCCATACAAAGTTTTGGAGCGTATGGGAGAAGTAGCCTATAAGTTGGAATTGCCCGAAGGATTTTCAGGAGTTCACGACGTGTTCCACGTTTCCCAGTTGAAGAAGTGCCACGCAGATATGGCTGACATACCGCTAAGATATAGTGCCGCTGGAAGCAATTCAGCTGGACAGTGATTTGGCTTATGAGGAGAAACCAGTCAAGATTCTAGAGTATGCCAGTCGAGTCACCCGCAGCAAGGTTATCAAGTTTTGCAAAGTTCAGTGGAGCCACCACACGGAGGATGAAGCCACCTGGGAGCGAGAGGAATAATTGCTGAAGGACCACCCTCACCTATTTTCTAACCAACCCGAATCTCGAGGGCGAGATTCATCTTAAGGGGGGTAGGTTTGTAACATCCCAAATTTTCAATTTGGAATGTTATAAATTAGATCATCATTGCATATCATATTTTATTGCTTTTCTGGTTGATCCTAGAAATTCTACGCAACTCAAGGACCCTCGGAGAGAGTTAGGGATTTCGCTATTTTCATATTTGAGTTTTTCTCAAATTTTGAAGATAGGATCATTTGATTTTATTTATTTTATCTTCAATTATTTCTATTATAAAAATATGAGAGAGGGAATAAAATGACTTTCCCAAAATAAAGAAATATTGAGGATTTAATAAAAAATCAAATAAGATTTTATTTTGGTTTTACTTGCTATTTTATTCGAATTTAGGAAAAATTGCACGTTTTCAAAAATTGCATTTAGAGCCAAAAAAATGTTCATCCTGTTCTAAATATTTTATTTAGACGGAGAAAATTTGTTTTGGCATTTTTCAGATTTTTATTTTATTTTTCTAGATTTTTTTAGGCGCAACGAAATTGTTTTTTTAAAAAGAGACCCGCGCCCGACTGGGCCAAGGGCCCAGCCGAGCCAGGCCGGCACAGCTGCCGCCGCCTTCCAGCCGGACTCGAGGAGGAGTCCGAGCCGGAGCCGCCGCCGCCCGTTGCCCCCCCCCCCAAGTCAACCGCCTCCCCTCTTAAATAGCCGCCCCGCCGCCGCCCTCTCCTCACCCCGCCGCCCCGCACCGCAGCCCGCCGCCGCCTGCGCTGCCGCCGCTGCCGCACGCCGCCGCCGCCGCACCGTGCCGCCCGGAGCCGCCGCCCCACCGCCCTCTCCTCACCCAGCCGCCCTGCCGGAGCCCCGTCGGAGAGTCGCCGCCGCCAAGGTAGTTGCCGGCCGGTTTTTAAAAAAAAAGCCGATTTGTTTTTTTTTGAAAACCCTAGCTTCGTTTTTTAAAATAAATAGATCGGTTTTTTACGGTTTATTTATTTAGCGAGCGCCCGTTTGTCCATTCGTTTTAACGAACGCGTTTTTCGTTTAGTTTCTGTTAACGAACGTTCGTTCGTTAACTGTTCATCGTTTTTCTTTTTCTCGGATTAAATCCGCGGTTTTTCTGATCGCGATCTCTCATCCGATGTTCGTTCTAGTTTAACTTTTCGCTCATTTATCGGAATCAGGCGATTCAAGCGCCTGGAGTTTCATCTCGAAACCCTATTTCCATTTAACCAACTCAAACAAGTTTTTGCCACTGTAAAAAAAGGCCCTAGATCCAGAATAGTAAACGAAGCTTGTTTCTCTTGCCGTTTGTCTTTCGTTGCTTCATTCGTTTTGATTCTTTTTGCCAACCGGAGTTCTTAAGTTGAACTTTCTGGTTAGTTCTCTTGTTCGATTTTTACCTGTGCATTAGTTGTGTATTTATTGTGTGCTTGTTTGTTTGCGATAGAGTACCCGGAGTGCGCCGCTTGCTACTTCGAATCGCTAGGTTTCCCGAATCATCAGCAAGGCAAGTAACACTTTGATCATACCTCCTACTACCCAGTTTTATTGCATTAGATCAATGCACACACATTGCATGATTAGGATCTAATTAAATTGTGGGTTTGGGGAGTAGTTGAGGTAGGACCTATTACCTGTTTATTATCAAAACTTTGGGAGTTACTCTTCGTTTGCTTATTATTGCTATGCTATGCTAGTAGACGTGGATTGGGTGAGTGTATCCATGACAGATGTGAGCTTTGTTAATTAATGGTTTATTTAAGGTGGCAACCTAAACACACATCTGGGTGGATTGAGGCACCTGGGTATTCCAGCGATTGCCTGTTTTCTTTTGGACCGCCACCCAGGCTCAAAGGGATCATGAGATTATTCATACTAGAAACTTCCGTGTGCAGCCACAAGCTACTATGGGCTCTAGCATAGTTGACTAAGTCGTGCGAACTCTTACAGTGGTAGACTAGCAGATGTAGGGGATGTAGGTTGGTACGGTCTACCCGTTCGTAAGGTGCTAGCGCCTCTAAAAGACTATGTCTCGGTCATCCGTTTCTCAAACACCATGCAGTGCGAGAAAACCAACGGAGGATATCTAGTTTTGTGGGGAAAAGTGCGCAAACCTCTGCAGAGTGTATAAACTAATCATGGTTAGCCGTGTCCCCGGTTATGGACATCTTGAGTATCTAGTACCTGGATTATCATGTGAATCTCATCATGTTATTCTAAAGTTAATTGTTGGGTATTAATGATGATGTTTAATTGGGATTGAGAATGCTGTCAACCATTCTCAATGTTTAACAACTACCATGATAGTTAAATAAAATTTATTCCTTTGCAGTAGGGAAAAATTGGCTTTACGCAAAACTATAACCATAGAGCTTTCCACCAGCCATATATGCATATAGAATAGCCTATTTTATTCCATTACTCTCTATGTGTTACATTGCCAGCATAATCCATGTGCTGACCCGTTTCGGGCTGCAACGTTAATGTTGCAGACTTTTCAGATGACGATTAAGGTGCCATTAGGTCGTGGTTCTATACTCAGTGATGCCGTTGGAGTTGATGGACTCACTTATCTTCCAAGCCTTCCGCTGTTATCGTTATTAGATGGCCTTAAGCCATATTTATTGTAATAAGTTCTCTTTTGAGACACTCGATGTAATAAGTGTGTGATTGCTACTCTGTTATAAATCCTTCAAAGTACTGTGTGGTGTCAGCATTATTGATCCATGACACCGGAGCACAGAGATTGGACCGTTTGAGGTCTGGTCGCTACAAAAGTCTTCGAAGGTTTTAGGAGAGGAGACCTGTATATTGTTGATTTCTCTACAGGACCACAACCAGCTGTGTGTTTACTTGCAAAAGCTTCAGAAGGCTGGCTCTGGCATCGACGACTTGGTCATGCAGGCATGAGGAATTTGCACACGCTTGTGAAGAAGAAGCATGTCATTGGCATCGAGAATGTCAAATTCCTCAAGGATCACCTATGTGGAGCCTGTGAAACTAGGAAGATGACAAAGGCCAAGCATCCAATGAAGACTATCATGACCACTACTCGCCCATTTGAATTGCTTCACATGGATCTCTTCGGTCCTAATCATTATTCTGCTATTTCAAATGAAGCATCTCAATATGGCTTTGTTATTGTTGATGACTACTCTCGTTATACATGGGTACACCTTGTTACTTACAAACATGAAGTGCAGGAGGTCTTCAAACGATTTTCCTCGAGGGCTTCAATCAACTTTGGTGTGAAGATCTAGCACATCAGAAGTGACAATGGCACTGAGTTCAAGAATTCTGGTCTCGATGACAATCTTGGTGAACTTGGTATTACTCATGAGTTATCTACTCCTTATACTCCTCAGCAGAACGGCGTCGTGGAGCGCAAGAACAGGACTCTTGCTGAGATGGCTCGCACTATGCTTGATGAATACAAAACGCCTCGTCGTTTCTGGACTAAGGCAATTTATACTGCGTGCCACATCATCAACAGAGTATATCTTCACAAATTCTTCAAGAAGACTGCCTATGAACTCCTCACTGATAAGAAACCGAATATAAGTTATTTCAAAGTCTTCGGTGCTAAATGTTGGATTAGAGATCCTCATCACAACTCAAAATTTGCACCGAAAGCACATGAAGGTTTTATGCTTGGTTACAGAAAGGACTCGCACACCTACAGAGTCTTCAACAACGTTCTTCACAAGGTTGTTGAAACTGTAGATGTGCGGTTCGATGAAACTAATGGCTCACAAAGAGAGCACCTACCTACTGTGATAGATGAACCAGCGCCTGAGGAAACTATCAAATTCAAGGCTACTGAGGATGTCATTCCTACTGAAGAATCTGCTGAAGAATTCATTCCAGAACATGAAGAACATCGAGCTAATGCACCTGAAGAAAATGCTGAAGAAAATGGTGCTGAAGAAAACGCTGATCAAATTCTTCAACGGCAACCAGCTCATCCTCGTATTGCAAAAGAAGTGCAAGTTGAAAAGATCATTAATGACATCAAAGCGCCAGGTCCTCTCACACACTCAAAAGCTTCACATTTGTCTAACTTTTTTGGGCACTATGCTTTTGTCTCTATTACAGAGCCCACTAAGGTAGATGAAGCATTTCTGGAGCCTGAGTGGATTCAGGCCATGCAAGAAGAATTACATCAGTTCGAGCTCAACAATGTCTGGGAACTGGTCAAACGTCCAGATCCTCGCAAGCACAATATCATCGGCACAAAGTGGATCTACCGCAACAAGCAAGATGAAAATGGCCTTGTCGTGAGGAATAAGGCACGGCTTGTAGCTCAAGGCTACACACAGGTTTTGAAGATCCAAAGAATCCTGACGAAGTCTTCAGACTCAACAAGGCCCTCTATGGCCTCAAGCAGGCCCCACGGGCGTGGTATGATACCTTGAAGGAATTCCTCATGACGAAAGGCTTCAAACCCGGTTCACTCGACCCTACTCTTTTCACTAAATCTTATGATGGTGAATTGTTTGTGTGCCAAATATATGTTGATGATATTATCTTTGGCTATACTGTCCAACGTTATAGTGATGAATTTGCCTATATGATGAGTGAAGAATATCAAATGTCTATGATGGGAGAGCTGAAATTCTTCTTAGGACTTCAAATTCGTCAACAACGCAATGGCATATTCATATCTCAGGAGAAATGCCTCAAGGATGTACAGAGGAAATTCGGCATGCAAGATTGCAAAGGCGTCAAAATTCCTATGCCCACAAATGGCCATCTGTGCACTGATGAAAATGGTATTGACTTCGATCATAAGGTATACCGCTCCATGATTGGCTCTTTATTGTACTTATGTGCATCTAGGCCAGATATAATGCTTAGTGTTTGCATGTGTGCCCGATTTCAAGCTACACCGAAGGAATCACACCATAAGGCTGTGAAGCATATTCTTCGATATCTAGCTCACACACCAACACTTGGATTATGGTACCCCAAGGGATCGACTTTTGATCTCATTGGATATTTTGACTCTGACTATGCTGGTCATCGTGTGGACCGCAAGTCAACATCTGGTACATGTCATTTCCTCGGACGATCTTTGGTCTGTTGGTCCTCGAAGAAACAGAACTGTGTATCACTATCTACTGCTGAAGCTAAGTATATTGCCGCTGGTTCTTGCTGTGCCCAATTGCTATGGATGAAGCAAACTCTCAAGGACTATGGCGTCAACATGAAGAATATGCCTATCTACTGTGACAATGAGAGTGCCATCAAGATTGCTCACAACCCAGTTCAACACTCGAAGACAAAGCACATTCAGATTCATCATCATTTTCTTCATCATCATGTGTTGAAGGGAGATATTTCTATTGAGCATGTGAAGACTGAAGAACAGCTAGCCGATATCTTCACAAAGCCCTTGGATGAGAAGAGATTTAGCAAGTTGCGGTGTGAGCTAAATATCCTAGAATCTTCGAATGTTCTTTGAAAAGGACACTCATCCTAACACTTATGCAAAATTGATGACTTAGATGTGCAACACATGAAGAAACGTTTTTCTTCAATTCAATGAAGAACAACACTCCTAGTGTGAAGAAATTAACGAAGAATTTGATTCTCAGAACCCTACGTTAATTGTACGCGGTGTCTGAAATCATCATTCTTATACGTGGGTCACGCCACCACCAAAAGTTGAAATTCCTCAATTATTCATATTCTTCAACTTTGCATTGTCTTCACTACTTCCGTCGTTGTTCTTCATTGACTATATATATATATATATATATAAGTTTATTTCCTCTACAGCATTCACTTATTGCTAATTCTTCAAGTTGGTTTTTCTGCTAAGTGAATGTGATCGGACCCTTCCCCCTCTATGCTATACTCAACCCAATCTATTCACAAATTCTTCATGTGCGTTCTATTTGAAACTCGTTCAAAATCTTCACTGTGTCCTTGTCAGCTGAAGATATTGCGAACGGAACTTTAAAACCTATCTTATCCAAATTTTCGGCTTTGCCGCTCAAACCGTTCCGCATCCCACGATACACTTATCCATTCACCCACGACTACACACGATCTCCACCTCTCAGTACGTGGGTGACACATGTCAAGCGAATGAGAAGGGTCAGGGGCACGTTCGTCCAATTTCTTTGGGCGAGCAGTTTTTCACCGTGGCTATAAATACCCCTCCTTCCCTTCCTCACTTCTTTTACTCCGCTCGACCTCTCTCCAGCTCGACCTTCTCAAACCCTAGCACCGCCGCTACTTCATCGCCGCCGGTGAGGAAGAGCTTCACTGCCTCGACCTCGTCGCCGACGTACTCGCGCCGACCGCGGAAATCTTCACTCCGCCGCCACTGTAGCCGTCTTCCTCCGCCGAGTTACGGCGGGGAAGATCTATACAGACGAACTTCATCTCTACACCTCACTGTTCATCGTGTTCTTCGTCCAGGGTAATTAAAAGTTACTTTTACTGCCCTTGTTGATTCGAATGATTATCTTCAAAATCTTCAAAGGTGTTTTTATTCATAGCGTCACACACTAAACACCTTACAAGCCATCTGTTCTTGATTCGTTTCTCTAAGCATCATTTTTCTTCAGGATTCCTCAATTGTGTGGATCTTCGATCTATGCAAATCTGGAACCTAAGACAAAGAACGCTTAGTGAAATTCTTCAAGACTCATCTGGTCAAATTCCTCAAACTTGTTCTTTTTGAAAAACCCTCTGAGAACGCATATGACCTCTCCAAAATCCTCTCAACTATACTCTGTTCACAGGTACACATGTCAGCTGCTAAATCACTAGGTTCTCATCAACTTAACTCATTTGCAGCGTCCCTCGAAGAAAAGTTGCATACTTCTTCAGAGAATTCAATTGTCCAAACTCCTCAACTGAAGAAAATGGCTGACGGTAAGAAGCCATAGAAGGGAGGAAAGAGGCCTGAGGTCAATACATCGTTTGAGATCCCTGATGAAATATATGTTGGGTACTGCACACCTACTGAGGAAACCAAGAATGAGCGTAAGGTGCGCATTCAGAAAATAGAAAGGAGATGGGAAAGAGAGTGGAGGGAGTATAGGTATGTAACTCCAAAGTACATGAAGAAATTCGCACTCAATCCTCCATGCCCAAGAGCTCCATTGGCACTTGGCCAAATCGCTGATCCCACCAGCCTCAAGCGCGGTGAGGACTATCCTGATGAATGGGCCAAGCGCCAAGCCAAGTCGGCTAAGCAAGCCAAGGAAGCAGTGAGGAAATTCAATGAAGACTCTGCTGCTACTGCTGCCACTGCTGAAGCCTTTGCTGTCAAGCCAAGGAAGGCTATGTCAAAGAAGCCTGCGCGCAAGCCAAGTGCTTCACCAACAATGCCCTCAAGGCCAAGTTCCTCAGCAATGCCCTCACGGCTAGAATCCTCAAAGCCCTCACGGCCAATACCTCATGCTGCTCCTGTTCCTCCAAAGTCCTCAGCTCCTCCGCCAAAGCTCTCAGCTGTTCCGACTAAATCCTCAGCACCTGTGCATCTCGCCTCGTGCCAAAGGACTGCAGGCATCTCCATTGCCTCAGGTGTCTCAGCTAGTTCCTCAGCTACACCAAGTTCCTTAGTTGGGCCCTCTCTCCTGAAGACAAAGGCCACTGCTGGACGAGGTCCTCGCCCAAGTCCTCAGAAGAAACAAGTCACTTTCCAAGTGCCGTCTGAAGAATACGAAGCTAATGATGATGAACTTGCAGAAATCATCAGAGATAGGCATGTCAGGGCCGCTAGAGCCAAGGGAACAAATGTGCCACTTCTTTTGGATCCCAAGTTGATCCTCGACTACATTGATGTTTGGCACAAGGACCCCAACACTCCCATGCCTGACTTCAAGCTGACTCCTGGCGAAAGTCACATGCTGACCCACTTCATTCAAGAAGAAAAGTGGAAATTTGAGAAGGCCAGGCAGATCAAGAAAGCGCAGTACAAGAAAGAGCGCTATCTGAAGAAAAACGTTATCTCTATGACAACTGAAGAACTTGTCACTATTCAGACTGAGATCAAGAAACTCAGTGATGACTTTGACGCATATCGCGCTGATTGGCTTGGAGCCAAGGTTCGTTTTGTGAAACTTGCGGATAACTTCACTTCCAATGTTGCAGCCCCAACGCAACAGGAAATTCCTCAGGCTGAAGCATCTGCTCAGCCTACTGAAGAAAATGCCAGCACCGCTGATGACAATCAGGCTGCTGAAGAAAACGTGAGTTCCAGGGCTGATGACTGCATTCCAGCCGCTGAAGAAATTGCCAGGGGACCCACTAGTGGTGCGCCTGAAGAAAATGAAGAAAATCAACCAGATTCCTCAGCTGCTCCTGTGCCAACTTCAACTCCAATCCTTCCATCTGCATCAGATGTGAAGAAGACCAAGGCTGCAGAGCATGCTGCAGTGAAGAAAAGGAAAGCATCAGCTGCTTCAGATTCTTCAGCTCCAGAGAAGATGAAGCCTATGACAAGTTCATTTGCAAATCCCATTGATGTTGTTCCCATCTCAACCAGGCCATCAAAGGACCTTGTTCCTTTTGATGAAGAATATGTGATCCCCAGCAGATCAGATGAAGAAACTCCTTCTGCTGCTTCATCAAAGCAGATTGATGAAGAAATTGAAGTGGATGCGACCCCTTCAACACCTGTCATCTCCTCGCCCATGCCTCAGTTCACAACTGAAGAGGCTGGCGTTGAAGAAATGGAAGATGAAGATGTGGACGTTGGCTGCTCCACACCCGTAATCAGTGATGAATTCTCAGAAAGTCAGCATCCAAACTCTCCAATGTTCACACCACTGCAGAAAATACCTTAGTCGCCGGCACCAACTGTTCAAATGATCTCTGAAGAAACTCACCCCACTTCATCTGTGCATGAGGATATTCCAGCCACTCGTGCTGAAGAAAATGCTGATGCTGAACATTTGAAGACGCAGACTGCCAGTGAAGAGGAACCAGAAATTCCTCCGCCTGAAGAACCTGCAATTGAGATTTCTGAGGTCGTGATGCAACTCACTGACACTCCTCTGCCGAAGCCAAAGGATCCCTTCTCACGCAAGCAAAAGTTCAAGGCTGATGATTTCTTCGGCGAGCACGTATTCTTCGAAGATTACAACCCATATAACTCTGCTCGCATTAGGAAGAGGCGTTTCTGGACTGCTAGTCAAGCCAATTTCTATTCCTCAGTGTTGTTCAACAAGGAGAAAATCTTCTCCCATGAGCATATTCCTCACGTGGATAGGGAATCTCTGCCGTGCTTCGCACTAGTCCTCAGTGTTCTTCACGACGCTGGAGTGCTAAACTTTTGCTCTGACATCTGCGATTGGAATGAAGAACTGATTCTTTAATTCTATGCAACGATGCACATCACCGGAGATGCTGAAGATGTGAATTCATGGGTGCTGGACTGGATGTCTGAAAACACTCACTACACTACACCAGCCTCTGAATTGCTTCGTGCTCTACCACTCAGTCCTCCCCTTGAAGAAGCTCGCTGCATCTACAGTGAACCTGAGCTCACACATCATTACATGCAGGTGTTGATGAAACCTTTGAAGCCAGGTCAAGCACCAAGAACCAAATTCCTCGTGAAGGAATTGATGTACGTGCCCAGAACTGTCTATCATATTCTTACGAGGACAATCAGTCCTATCAAAGGCCATGACTCATCTGATGAGGAAATTGTTGGCATCATGAAGAATCTGGTATTCAACATCGTTCATGGCATTCCTGTCAATTATCACGATTTCTTCATGAGTACTATGGCAAATGTTGCACTGTCTCCGTTTGAGCTGAAGCCTTATGCACCTTGGATTATGAGATTCCTCGGGACAAGGTCTTCACTCAACTACAAAACTGATTTCCAGAATCACCTCAGCTACTTGCCCCCAATTGAAGTCCTCAAGCAGACATATTCCTCAGTTGATGGAAAGGGCAAGGCACCAGCTATAATAGATGAAGGCATTCGTCCATTGGATGGTCAGTTTCGCAAAGCTGCATCTTATTCCACCAATGATGACTCTGCCACACATGACTCTGCCAATGCACCCAAGTCCACTCCTCAAGCCACTGCTCCGTGCGT
This sequence comes from Triticum aestivum, assembly GCF_018294505.1. Taxonomy (NCBI): domain Eukaryota; kingdom Viridiplantae; phylum Streptophyta; class Magnoliopsida; order Poales; family Poaceae; genus Triticum; species Triticum aestivum. The sequence goes on along the minus strand of NC_057794.1, from coordinate 237,248,654 downwards.
GATGACTGGCCGTGAACTTCTGCTTAGTCTTCACCAGAAGGTGGATCGAAATCACAAATGGGTTAAGTGTCAGTTTGGTTCACTTCTTCACAACATGACTGCCACACACAATGTAGTGAAGAAAAACCATTACTACCTCCATCAAGTCCTCGGTCTCACCTGGGCAATCCTGTCACATCTGTATGGTGAACAAGATCTGAAGAAAATGGGTCTCAGTGAAGTTTTTTGACTGGTCTGCACCTCAACCGAAGAAATTCAAGAAGGTCAAGGTTCCTTCTCTGGTGGCCAGCTCATATTCTTTATCGCGCGACACTGATGAAAATGAAGACTTGGACGACACTGCGGCAGGCCCTACTACAACAAACGACCCCAACAATGCTGGCGCTCCTTCATCAACTTGATATTCTTCAGGGGCGTTAGTCCTCATATTCAATCCTTTTGGTCATTTGATGACAAAGGGGGAGAATTTTTAGTTAGTCTTCAAGTGGGTCTTTCTATATGGGCATTTTTTGTTAAGTTACAACTCTTGTTCTTCTAAGACTTTATTGGATCGAGTTGTAAACTTAAACCCGATGGTGCTCTGATACTCTTGATACGTTTGTCTGCATGCTTATTCCTCGTTAATATTATTGCACGCATGCTGAATTACATCAGTCACCATATTTCATCATGCATTTCAAATTCTTTACTGTTATATGTCAAATGCATGTATGAATTACAAGATATAGGGGGAGATCTCCATGATTCAACTCTTCAAGTGTGCATTGCTTCAAAAGTAAATTCCTCACTATGCACATCTTCAGGGGGAGTTCTTCTATATCTTGCAATCAAATTCCTCAATATCAGTAGTTACACTTCATATGTTTATCCCCGTTGAAAACTCAACCTATATTGTCATCAATCACCAAAAAGGGGGAGATTGTAAGTGCATCTAGTGCCCCTTAGTGATTTTGGTGTATTGAAGACTTATAGGTTAAAGGACTAATGCGTTTGTGAGTGTACACAGGTCTATAAGTCTATGAGGAGTTTGATATTTACAGAGAAAGGCGACCCCTAAAAATGAAGTTCTTCGACTGAAGACTTTGGATCTCTGAAGACTTTCTGAAGACTTCGAAAGTGAAGAAATTGGTGTGACCGTGAAGACTTGGTATTCATTCGAGGAGCATGAAGCGTGAAGACTTTTGTTTTCATAGTTTAATTTTCTCTTTCTTGAGTCATATGAAACACCGTACTGTTAAAAGGGGTCGAGGAAAGACTAAGGAAAAATTTCCATGTGATGCTCAACTCAAAATCCTACACCTACCAATCCCTTCGAGTGAAGCCATTGGAAATCTCATACAGTTCAGTCAATTTCTATAGTGACAGAGACGAAGTTCTTCTGGTCTCTGAGGAATTTGTCCTGACTGAGGAGTTAGGAATTCGCCAGTGCGGATTGCCTACACAGTGAGGAACATGACAACCCTGAGGATTTTGCTACTCAAAATTCTGACCGTTGCTGTGCTATGCGCCAGCTGTCCCAAAATATCTATCCACCTAACGGTCATATCATTGAAGGGCATTTATGTCTTTTCATGTCGGGCTGCTCCCTAGGCTATAAATAGCCGCCCCCTACAACCACTAGTTGGTTGGCTGCTCCGAGAGAAACTGACACTTGTCATTTGAGAGCAACCCATCCTCCGAGGACTTTGAGCGAAAATCATCAAGTGAGGAAAAACCCAAAACCCAAACACCTACAAACCCCAAGTGATTGAGCATCACTGAAGAGATTGATCCTGCGTGGATCCGATGCTTGTTACCTTTGAAGACTGTGCTTCTTCCAGACGGTTAGGCGTCATGGTCTAGAGCATCCAAGAGGAATTGTGGATCGCCGAGTGACCAAGTTTGTGAAGGTTTGGAAGTCACCTGAAGACTTAGCACGAGTGATTGTACGAGGTCTGTGTGACCTTAGTTCAAGGAGAATACGGTGAGGACTAGGTGTCCTGAGCTACGTGTTCAGGACTGGGTGTCCGGGACTGTGTGTCCTCGAGTTTAAATACTCAGCCGCTCCAACCAGACATACAACTGAGACAACAGTTGGAACTGGTCTACCAAATCATTGTCTTCACCAAGCTTACTGGTTCCATTTCCTCAACTCTCTCATTTCCTCATAATTGAGTTGTGTACTTGTTCATATCTGTTGTTGAGGACTTTGACTGAAGACTTTCTCAATTTCCTCAGTTCAATTTCTTCAGTCTGTTTGTTTTCATCCTGTGTTATCCCGTGCTTACGCTTCCTGTACTCTGTGCCTGTCTTCATATCATCATGATGACTATGCTTGTATTCTGTTATGTTTACTTTTGAGTACTTATTCCGCTGCTAGTAGTTCTTCGCTAAGGAATTTCCTCACCGGCAAATTCCTCAGTGAAGAATTTTCATAAAAATCACCTATTCACCCCCTCTAGTCGATATAACGCACTTTCAGATTCGTCATCATTTTCTTCATGATAATGTGTTGAAGGGCGACATCTCTATTGAGCATGTGAAGACTGAAGAACAGCTAGCCGATATCTTCACTAAGCCCTTAGATGAGAAGAGATTTAGCAAGTTGAGGTGTGAGCTAAATATCTTAGAATCTTTGAATGTCCATTGAACAGGACACACATCCTAACACTTATGCAAAATTGATGACTTAGATGTGCAACACACAAGGTAATGTTTTTCTTCAATCAATGAAGGCTAACCCTCTAAGTGTGAAGAAATTAGTGAAGAATTTGATTCCCAGAACCCTATGACAATTGTATGCGGTGTCTGAAATCATCATTCTTATACGGTGGGTCACGCCACCACCAAAAGTTGAAAATCTTCAATCTGAGTTTTTCCTCAATTTTGAAATTCCTCAGTTGTTCTTTTTCTTCAACTTTGCAATGTCTTCACTCTTTCCATTGTTCTTCTTCATTGGCAATATATATATATATATATATATATATATATATATATATATATATATATATATATATATATGAGTTTATGTCCTCTACAGCATTCACTTATTACTATTACTTGAAGTTGCTTGTTCTGCTAAGTGAATGTGATCGGACCCTTCCCCCTCCATGCTAAACTCAACCCAGTCTATTCACAAATTCTTCATGTGCGTTCTATTTGATACTCGTTCAAAATCTTCACCGTGTCCTTGTCAGCTGAAGAAATTGCGAACGGAACTTTAAACATATCTTATCTGAATTTTCAGCTTTTGCCTCTCAAACCGTTCCACTTCCACGATATATTATCCTATTCACCCATGATCACACACGATCGTCACCTGTCAGTACGTGGGTGACACATGTCATGCGAATGAGAAGGGTTAGGGGCATGTTCGTCCAATTTCCTCGAGCGAGCAGTTTTCACTTCGACTATAAATACACCCTCCCTTCCTCACTTCGTTTTTACTCTGCTCGACCTCACTCCCTCGCTCGAGATCTCAAACTCTAGCGCCGCCGCTACTTCCATCATCGCCAGTGAGGAAGAGCTTCACTGCCTCGACCTCGTCGCCGCCGTACTCGCGCCGGCTGCGGATTTATTCACTCCGCCGCCGCCGTAGCTGTCTTCCTCTGCCAAGTTAGGGCGTGGAAGATCTGAACTAACGAGCTTCTAAATCTACACTTCACAGTTCGTCGTGTTCTTCGTCAAGGGTAATTAAAAGTTACTTTTACTGCCCTTGTTGATTCTAATGTTTTCTTCAAATCTTCAAAAGGTGTTTATTCCTCAACGCTTCACACACTAAACACCTCACATATCATCGGTTCTTGATATGTTTCTCTAAGAAACTTTTCAAGATTCCTCAATTGTGTGGATTTTCAAATCTGTACAGCTCTGGAACCTAAGTCAAAGAACACTTAGTGAAATTCCTCAAGACTCACCCGGTCAAATTCCTCAAACTTGTTCTTTTTGCAAAAACTTCTGAGAACGCATATGACCTCTCCAAGTTCTTCGCACCTATACTCTGTTCATAGGTACACATGTCCGCTGCTGAATCTCTAGGTTCTCATCAACTTAACTCATTTGTAGCGTTCCTCGAAGAAAAGTTGCATACCTCTTCAGAGAACTCAATATTTCAAAACCATCAGCTGAAGAAAATGGCTGAAGGAAAGAAACCTCACAAGGGAGCAAAGAAGCAAGAAGTCAACACAGCTTTTGAGATCCTTGAAGACATTTACAAGGATTATTGCACTCCCGATGAGTCCACACATGGAAAGGAAACCAAGAATGAGCGCAAAGTGCGCATTCAAAGGATAGAGAGGAGATGGGCATGGGAATGGAGAGAGTAGAGGAATGTCACTCCAAAATATATGAAGAAATTCGCTCTTCACCCTCCTTGCCCAGGACCTCCATTGGCACCTGGCCAAAAATCTAATCCCGCTAGCCTCAAGCGCGGTGAGGACTATCCTGATGAATGGGCCAAGCGTCAAGCTAAGTTGGCCAGAGTAGCAAAAGAAGTAGTGAGAAAATTGAATGAAGACTCCGCTGCTGCTGTTGCCATTGGTGAGGCCTCTGCTAGCAAGCCAAAGAAGGTCATGCCTAAGAAGCCTGCATACAAGCCCAGTGCCCCTTCTTATTCAATACCCTCACGGCCAAGCTCCTCTGCAATGCCCTCATGGCCAACTTCTGCTAAGCCCTCACGGCCAATTCCTCAAGCCGACCCAGTTCCTCAAGTTACAAAATCCTCAGCTCCTCCTTCAAAGTCCTCAGCACCTGCACATCTCACCTCGTGCCAAAGGACAACAGGCATCTCTATTACCTCAGGAGCCTCTGCAAGTTCATCATCTCCTCTGCACTCTTCAACTGGCCCCACTCTGTTGAAGACCAAGGCTATAACATCCCAAATTTCCAATTTGGAATGTTATACATTAGATCATCTATGCATATCATATTTTATTTTTGCATTTTGGTTGATCCTAGAAATTCTACGCAACTCAATGACCCACGGAGAGAGTTGGGGATTTCAGTATTTTCATATTTGAGTTTTCTCAAATTTTGAGAATAGGATCATTTGATTTTATTTATTTTATCATCAATTATTTCTATTAAAAAAATATGAGAGAGGGAATAAAATGACTTTCCCAAAATAAAGAAATATTGAGGATTTAATAATAAAATCAAATAAGATTTTATTTCAGAGTTTTTTGGTGTTTTATTTGAATTTAGGAAAAATGTGCATTTTTCAAAATTGCATTTAGGTCCCAAATATATGTTCACCTTGTGCGGCTTGATTTTAGAAGCCCGTGAAAAAAAATTCGGAATTTTTGGAGTCCGTTTAGTATTTCTTTTTATTTTTATTCCGAGCGAAATAATTAAAAAAAAACAAACCGACCTACGGGCCGTGTCCGACTAGGACTCCGGCCCGAGGTGGCTTTATAAGCCGGCCCACCCGGGAACCCTAGCCCCAGCCACCCGCCCCAGCCGCCCAACCCCGCCGCCACCCGCGCCGCCCGCCGCCGCTTGACGCCGCCGCCGCCGCCGGACGCCGCCCGAGGTTCGCCGTGCCACAATTTCCGTGCCATCGTTTTTTTTAAATATAGATCGGTTTTCGTCGGATTTTTCCGTCGGTTTTTTTAGATTCGATTTTTTTAAATAGATCAGTTTTTCAGGTTTATTTAAATAGTGACCGTTCACCCGTTCGTTTGTTCTAGCGAGCGTTCGTTGTTTTTCTTTTTCTCGGATTAAATCCGCGATTTTTCTAATCGCGATTCCTGATCCGATTTTTGATCTAGTATAACTTTTCGCTCGTTTATCCGAATCAGGCGATTCAAGCGCCTAGAGTTTTGTCTCGCAACCCTCTATCCGTTTAACCAACTTAAACAAGTTTTTGCTACTGTAAAATTTGCCCTAGATCTAGATTACTAGAACGAAGTTGTTTTCTTTCGTCGTTTGACTTTCGTTGCTTCGTTCGATTTGATTCTTTTTGCCAACCGGAGTTCTTAAGTTGAACCTTCTGGTTAGATCTCTTATTTGAGTTTTACCCGTGCATTAGATGAGTACTTATTGTATGCTTGTTTGTTTGTCTGTGATAGAATACCCAGAGTGCGCCGCCTGTTACTTCGAATCGTTAGGTTTCGCGGATCATCAGCAAGGCAAGTAACACTTTGATCATACCTTTTCTACTACCCAGTTTTATTGCATTAGATCAATCCTCACACATTGCATAATTACGATCTAATTAAATTGTGGGATGGGAAGTAGTTGAGGTAGTACCTATTACCTGTTTATTTTCGAACCTTTGAGAGTTACTTCTAAGTTTGCTTATTATGCCATGCTATGCTAGTAGACGTGGATTGGGTGAGTGATATCCATGACAGATGTGAGTTTTGTTAATTAATGGTTTATCTAAGGTGGCAACTTAAACACACATCTGGGTGGATTGAGGCACCTGGGTATTCCAGGACTTGCCTGTTTTCTTTTGGACCGCCACCCAGGCTCAAAGGGATCATGAGACTATTCATACTAGAAACTTCCGTGTGCAGCCACAAGCTATTATGGGCTCTAGCATAGTTGACTAAGTCGTGCGAACTCTAATAGTGGTAGACTAGCAGGTGTAGGGGATGTAGGTGGTACGGTCTACCCGATCGTAAGGTGCTAGCGCTTCTGAAAGACTATGTCTCGGTCATCCGTCTTCTCAAACACCATGTAGTGCGAGAAACCAAACGGAGGCGATCGTGTCTTGTGGGGAAAAGTGCGCAAACCTCTGTAGAGTGTAATAAACTAATCATGGTTAGCCGTGTCCCCGGTTATGGACATCTTGAGTATCTAGTGCTTGGATTATCATGTGAATCTCAACATGTTACTCTAAATAAATATTGTTGGGTTATGTTTAATGATGATGCTTAATTGGGATTGAGAATGCTGTCAACCATTCTAAATGTTTAACAACTACCATGATAGTTAAATAAATTTTATTCCTTTGAAGTAGGGAAAAATTGGCTCTACGCAAAACTGTAACCATAGAGCTTTCCACCAGCCAAATATGCATATAGTATAGCTGTTTCATTCCATTACTCTCTATGTGTTACCTTGCCAGCATATTCCATGTGCTGACCCGTTTCGGGCTGCAACGTTAATGTTGCAGACTTTTCAGACGACGATTAAGGAGTTTTTAGGTCGTGGTTCTATACTCAGTGATGCCGTTGGAGTTGATGGACTCACTTATCTTCCAAGTCTTCCGCTGTTATCGTTATTAGATGGCCTTAAGCCATATTTATTGTAATAAGTTCTCTTTTGAGACACTCGATGTAATAAGTGTGTGATTTCTACTCTGCTATAAATCCTCCGAGTACTGTGTGGTGTCAGCATTACTGATCTAGGGATGACACCGGAGCACAGAGATCAGACTCTTTGAGGTCTGGTCACTAGAGAGATGGTATCAGAGCACACGCTGACTATAGGACACAACCACTAAGCTAAAGACCTAGATCACCATTCACTCTCTTCTCTTCTAACCTCTCATCTTTTCTACTCTTTAGGATGGTGGATGCAATGAACAAGTTCATACAACTGGATGAAGATACACCCTTTGGACGTCACTTGAAGGAAGTCACTAGATACCTGAACGTAGGAGTACCAAGCTTCACAGGAACCTACAACGCCACTTTACCTAAAGAAGAGCGCTGGATGATTCAAGTTCAAGTTCCAGGAAGGACGTTCATGCCAGTCACTGAGCCCATAGAGTTTTCTTTTGATGCACCAACTTGGAGTCTAGGAAAGAGCATGGCAGCTCACATCGCCATGGGACGCATTGGAGAAGTCTACCACAAGGATCTCAAGGATACTATCTACCAGATCTACGGGTGCCGAGATGAGCACTGGGAGATGATCAGCACCAGGAAGGATAGATCAATCGCAGCTTTTATCCAGGAGTTAAACCAGCACATTTGACGACAGGAAAACCAGATGTGTGCCGACATGATAGATCTGAAGAAGGCTAAGACAAGAATCAAGGAACTAGAGGAAGAACTCAAGGCTACACGTGAGGATTATGAAGAAGAAATTGAAGTACTGGTGGATAAGAATGCCGACCTAACAAAGAAGATTGGAATATTTATGGGAGGCCCTACACCAGTAGATGAAGACGAAGAACCCAAGGACATTAGCCCGGAAGACTACATCATCATCGATGGCATCGACTCGGAACCACATAGTAGTGACGATGACTATGTTGATGAAGCTGGAGCAGATATCATGGAGTCTGCAACCGAAGAATATTTCTAGTAGACCACCTCATCAGTAGTAGTAGTCCACCATGTAAATATAGTAGTCCGAGCACTTTTGCGATAGATAGATCGATGTATGCCCTTGTTTGATTGAATGAAGTGAATTGTTTGTTTTGCCTCATGTGCATATGGGTAGTGTTTTCTCTTTAGACCCCGTCTATTCTTACATCTCATCCTTTCTAAACCCTCAGATGCCTCCGAGATGTGACCCCAGATTTGCCTTTCCACCAGAGCTCACCCATTTGATCCAGCAGCAGAACACATTGATGCAGTTGCTAGTCCAGAATCAGGGGAACAACAACAACAACCCACCACCAGCACCAGCACCTGTTGACCACTTAGCCCGTTTTCTTTGGCTGAATCCGCCGGTGTTTTCTAGTAGCACCGAGCCGATAGTAGCAGATGATTGGCTCCGCAAGACAGCTAGGGAGTTGACCACAGCAGGATGCATAGATGCAGAGATGGTGAAGTTTGCCGCACATCAGCTAGAAGGACCCGCAACATCATGGTGGGAGAATTTCACTGCCACTTTCCCAGTCGACACTATCACATGGGACCAGTTTCAGCAGGCTTTTCGTACTACACATGTTTCAGCAGGAGCTATGGCCATGAAGAAGCATGAGTTTCGCAACTTGCGCCAAGGAGGAAGGACAGTTGGCCAGTACGTGGAGGAATTTAGTAAGTTAGCACATTATGCCCCAGATGACGTTGCTACCGATGCAGCTAAGCAGGAGAAGTTTCTGGAAGGACTGAATGATGAGTTGAGCATGCAGTTGATGGTAGCCACCTTCAAAAACTACTAGGAGTTGGTAGATCATGCTCTTATGATTGAAGGGAAGTAGCAGCAAATTGAGAATCGCAAGAGGAAGTATGGACAAGGAAAGTACAATTCAGGAACTCAGCAGAAGCCACGTTTTACCCCTAGACCGAGAGGAAATTTTCAGCATACCCATGGAGGAGGTAGCTCGCACAATCACAATGGCACCAAGAATGGAAATGGCAATGGAGGAAGCAACGGCCAGAATCGCACCAACCCATCAACCCCGGCCAAGAAGGACCTGAGCCAAGTCACTTGCTTTAAGTGTCAGAAGACCGGACATTATGCCAATGAATGTCCTGAAGACCAAAATGGCAATGGAAGTTCTGGGAGGAAGCCGAACCCTTTCAACAGGGGACATGTGAACCACGTTAGCGTGGAGGAGGTTGAAGCTCATCCTGATGCAGTAATATGTAAGTTTTTGGTTAAGTCATTTACTGCACTCGTTCTTTTTGATACTGGTGCATCGCATTCATACATCTCAAGGGGATTTGTGGATAAGCATAACCTATCAACCCAAGCCCTTAGGTCACCCATGTTAGTAACCTCGCCTGGAGCAGAGTATGTGGCTAGTTTATGGTGTGATCGGTTACCATTAAGGATTGGTAACTATGTTTTCCCCCCAGACCTAATAGTATTGGAATCTCAAGGATTGTATGTGATATTAGCCATGGATTGGTTATCAAAGTATGAAGGGAATATTGAATGTGCTAGTAAGTCAATTTCGCTTACCACACCAGAAGGGAGAAGGATCAAGTATGTATCCCGGCATGTGCCAAAGAGGACTCAAGTAAATTGCCTAACAGGAGTTGTGCAGGAGGAAGTACCAGTGGTAAGGGATTTCCCTGAAGTATTTCCAGAGGAGTTGCCAGGCATGCCACCGGATAGAGATATTGAGTTTTTGATTGAGCTATTGCCAGGCACAGGGCCAATATCAAAGAGACCATATAGGATGCCAGCAAAGAATTTGGTGGAAATTAAGAAGCAGATTAAGGAGTTACTGGATAAGGGATATATCCGCCCAAGTTCTTCGCCTTGGGGATCACCAGTACTTCTAGTGGAGAAGAAGGATGGATCATTAAGGATGGTTGTTGATTATCGAGGATTGAATGAAGTTACGATCAAGAACAAGTACCCACTACCAATGATCAATGATCTGTTTGATCGATTGCAAGGAGCTAAGGTATTTTCCAAGATCGATCTGCGATCAGGATACCACCAGTTGAAGATTCGAGAACATGATATTCCTAAGACAGCTTTTACCACCAGGTATGGGCTGTACGAGTATACCGTTATGTCATTTGGTCTGACTAACACACCTGCCTATTTTATGAACATGATGGACAAAGTGTTTATGGAGTTCTTGGATAAGTTCGTCGTAGTGTTCATTGATGATATCCTGGTTTATTCGAAGAATGAAGAGGAACACGAGGAGCATTTGCGTTTGGTACTTGGAAAGCTCAGAGAACATCAATTATATGCCAAGTTCAGCAAATGTGAGTTTTGGTTGAAGGAAGTAGGATTCCTCGGACACATTATATCTGGAGAAGGTATAGCAGTTGATCCCACTAAAGTTGATACCGTGACCAAGTGGGAAGCCCCAACAACATTTGGAGAGATCCGGAGTTTTCTTGGACTCCCAGGATACTACCGGAGATTTATTGAGAATTTCTCAAAGATTGCGAAGCCTATGACTGAGTTGTTGAAGAAAGATACCAAGTTCATATGGACAGAGGAATGTGAGGGTAGTTTCTAGGAGTTGAAGAAACGTTTGGTTACCTCACCTGTGTTGATTTTGCCAGACCAGACCAAAGATTATGAGGTGTATTGCGACGCTTCACGTCGAGGACTTGGAGCAGTGCTTATGCAGGAAGGGAGAGTTGCTTCATATGCCTCAAGACAACTGAAGCCTCATGAGTTGAATTATGCCACGCACGATTTGGAGTTAGCAGCCATAGTGCATGCTTTGAAAACATGGAGGCATTTCCTCATTGGAAATCATTGTGAGGTGTACATGGATCATAAGAGTTTGAAGTACATTTTCACCCAGAAGGAGTTGAATCTCAGACAAAGGAGATGGTTGGAGCTTATCAAGGATTACGATATGAAATTGCATTATCACCACGGAAAGGCTAATGTAGTAGCTGACACATTAAGCCGTAAGAGCCATGTCAATACGTTAATGACGGAAGAAATACCCAAGGAGTTAGCAGAAAATCTTTGTGAATTATGTTTGGAAATAGTTCCGAGAGGCTATGTAGCAGCATTGGAGATTCAGTCAACTTTGATGGATAGAATCAGGGAAGCTCAGAAAACTGACAAGGAGATTGCCGCTATTAAGGAGAAACTGAGCAAAGGAAAAGCTAAAGGATTTCGTGAAGATGAACACGACACCCTATGGTTTGAAGACCATGTTTACGTGCCCAATGACCCGGAGATTAGGAAGTTGATTCTGCAAGAGGCACACGATTCACCATATTCGATTCACCCAGGTAATACCAAGATGTATTTGGATTTGAAGGATATTTTCTGGTGGACCGGAATGAAGAAGGATATTGCAGAGTATGTAGCAGTTTGTGATGTATGTCAGAGAGTAAAGGTAGAGCATCAGAAGCCAGCAGGATTGTTACAACCCTTGCCGATACCCGAATGGAAGTGGGATAAGCTAGGCATGGATTTTATCACGGGGTTGCCCAGGACTCGTTCAGGCTATGACTCGATTTGGGTTGTAGTTGATCGATTGACGAAAGTAGCTCATTTCATCCCAGTAAAGACCACTTACACCAGTGCTAAGTTGGCAAAGATATACATGACCAGGATCGTATGTCTGCATGGAGTTCCAAGGAGTATCGTATCAGATAGAGGAACCTAGTTTACCTCAAAGCTCTGGAAGCAGTTGCACGAAACTTTGGGAACCAGGCTAGAATTCAGTACAACTTTTCATCCACAGACAGATGGACAGACCGAGAGAGTCAATCAGATTTTGGAGGATATGGTGAGAGCTTGTGCGCTAGATTACGGATCTAGTTGGGACAACAATCTGCCATATGCAGAGTTCTCTTACAACAACAGTTACCAAACCAGTTTAAAGATAGCCCCTTTCGAAGCCTTGTACGGAAGGAGGTGCAGGACACCGTTGTCGTGGGACGAAGTTGGAGACCACCAGTTTTTTGGACCTGACTTGATTAAGGAGTCTGAATAGAAGGTGAAGTTGATTCGCGATAGGCTCAAGGTAGCTCAGTCCAGACAGAAGAGTTACGCAGATTCTAAACGGAAGGAGACAGTTTACAAAGTCGAAGATAGAGCTTATCTTCGACTATCTCCACTTTGGGGAACAAAGCGTTTTGGAGTTAAAGGGAAGTTAGCGCCACGATTTGTAGGACCATATCGAGTTTTGGAACGTATGGGAGAAGTGGCTTACAAGTTGGAATTGCCCGAAGGATGGTCAGGAGTTCATGATGTGTTCCACGTTTCCCAATTAAAGAAGTGTCACGCGGAGATGGCTGACATACCTTTGAGAGACACAGTGCCATTGGAGACTATTCAGTTGGATAATGATTTGACCTACGAGGAGAAACCAATTAAGATCCTCGAGTTTGCCAGTCGAGTCACTCCCAGCAAGGTTATCAAGTTTTGCAAAGTTCAGTGAAGCCACCACACAGAGGATGAAGCCACATGGGAACGAGAGGAAGATTTGCTCAAGGACCACCCTCACCTATTTTCTAGCCAACCCGAATCTCGAGGGCGAGATTCATCTTAAAGGGGGTAGGTTTGTAACATCCCAAATTTCCAATTTGGAATGTTATACATTAGATCATCTATGCATATCATATTTTATTTTTGCATTTTGGTTGATCCTAGAAATTCTACGCAACTCAATGACCCACGGAGAGAGTTGGGGATTTCGTTATTTTCATATTTGAGTTTTCTCAAATTTTGAGAATAGGATCATTTGATTTTATTTATTTTATCATAAATTATTTCTATTACAAAAATATGAGGGAGGGAATAAAATGACTTTCCCAAAATAAAGAAATATTGAGGATTTAATAATAAAATCAAATAAGATTTTATTTCGGAGTTTTCGGTGCTTTAATTGAATTTAGGAAAAATGTGCATTTTTCAATATTGCATTTAGGTCCCAAGTAAATGTTCACCTTGTGCGGCTTGATTTTAGAAGCCCAAGAAAATTTATTTCGGAATTTTTGGAGTCCGTTTAGTATTTCTTTTTATTTTTCTTCCAAGCGAAATAATTAAAAAAAACGAACCGACCTACGGGCCGTGTCCGACTAGGACTCCGGCCCGAGGTGGCTTTATAAGCCGGCCCACCCGGGAACCCTAGCCCCAGCCGCCCGCCCTAGCCGCCCGACCCCGCCGCCACCCGTGCCGCCGCCGGATTCCGCCGCCCGAGGTTTGCCGCGCCTCGATTTCCGTGCCATTGTTTAAAAAAATATAGATCGGTTTTCGTCGGATTTTTCCGTTGGTTTTTTAGATTCGTTTTTTTTAAATAGATCAGTTTTTCCAGTTTATTTAAATAGTGAGCGTTCGCCCGTTCATTCGTTCTAGCGAGCGTTCGTCGTTTTTCTTTTTCTCGGATTAAATCCGCGATTTTTCTAATCGCGATTCCTGATCTGATATTCGATCTAGTATAACTTTTCGCTCGTTTATTGGAATCAGGCGATTCAAGCGCCTAGAGTTTCGTCTCGAAACCCTCTATCCGTTTAACCAACTTAAACAAGTTTTTTCTACTTTAAAATTTGCCCTAGATCCAGATTACTAGAACGAAGTTGTTTTCTTTCGCCGTTTGACTTTCGTTGCTTCGTTCGATTTGATTCTTTTTGCCAACCGGAGTTCTTAAGTTGAACCTTCTGGTTAGATCTCTTATTTGAGTTTTACCCATGCATTAGATGAGTAATTATTGTATGCTTGTTTGTTTGTCTGCGATAGAATACCCGGAGTGCGCCGCCTGTTACTTCGAATCGTTAGGTTTCGCGGATCATCAGCAAGGCAAGTAACACTTTGATCATACCTTTTCTACTACCCAGTTTTATTGCATTAGATCAATCCTCACACATTGCATGATTAGGATCTAATTAAATTGTGGGATGGGAAGTAGTTGAGGTAGTACCTATTACCTATTTATTTTCAAACCTTTGGGAGTTACTTCTACGTTTGCTTATTATGCCATGCTATGCTTGTAGACGTGGATTGGGTGAGTGATATCCATGAGAGATGTGAGTTTTGTTAATTAATGGTTTATCTAAGGTGGCAACTTAAACACACATCTGGTTGGATTGAGGCACCTGGGTATTCCAGGACTTGTCTGTTTTCTTTTGGACCGCCACCCAGGCTCAAAGGGATCATGAGACTATTCATACTAGAAACTTCCGTGTGCAGCCACAAGCTATTATGGGCTCTAGCATAGTTGACTAAGTCGTGCGAACTCTTATAGTGGTAGACTAGCAAACTTAGGGAATGTAGGTGGTACGGTCTACCCGATCGTAAGGTGCTAGCGCTTCTGAAAGACTATGTCTCAGTCATCCGTCTTCTCAAACACCATGTAGTGCGAGAAACCAAACGGAGGCGATCGAGTCTTGTGGGGAAAAGTGCGCAAACCTATGCAGAGTGTAATAAACTAATCATGGTTAGCCATGTCCCCGGTTATGGACATCTTGAGTATCTAATGCTTGGATTATCATGTGAATCTCAACATGTTACTCTAAATAAATATTGTTGGGTTATGTTTAATAATGATGCTTAATTGGGATTGAGAATGCTGTCAACCATTCTAAATGTTTAACAACTACCATGATAGTTAAATAAATTTTATTCCTTTGAAGTAGGGAAAAATTGGCTTTACGCAAAACTGTAACCATAGAGCTTTCCACCAGCCAAATATGCATATAGTATAGCTGTTTCATTCCATTACTCTCTATGTGTTACCTTGCCAGCATATTCCATGTGCTGACCCGTTTCGGGCTGCAACGTTAATGTTGCAGACTTTTCAGACGACGATTAAGGAGTTTTTAGGTCGTGGTTCTATACTCAGTGATGCCGTTGGAGTTGATGGACTCACTTATCTTCCAAGCCTTCCGATGTTATCGTTATTAGATGGCCTTAAGCCATATTTATTGTAATAAGTTCTCTTTTGAGACACTCGATGTAATAAGTGTGTGATTGCTACTCTGCTATAAATCCTCTGAGTACTGTGTGGTGTCAGCATTACTGATCCAGGGATGACACCGGAGCACAGAGATTAGACTGTTTGAGGTCCGGTCGCTACAAAGGCCACTATAGGACGAGGCACTAGACCAAGTCCTCAAAAGAAGCAGGTCGCCTTTCAAGTACCGTCCTCTAAGGATGAAGCTGATGATGAAGAACTCGCTGAAATCATCAGAGATAGGCGGCGTAGGGCCGCTAGAGCCAAAGGCAGTAATGTGCCATTGATGCTGGATCCAAAGTTGATCCTCAACTTCATCGACTTGTGGCACAAGGTCCCCAACACACCTCTGTCTGAGATGAACCTCACTCCTGGTTAAAGTCATGTGTTTGACTCACTTCATTGACGAAGAAAAATGGAAATATGAACAGGGGAGGAAGGTGAAGAAAGCGAAGTACAAGAAAGAGCGCTTTCTAAAGCAGAACTTCTTGAAGCTTTCACCTGAAGAACTTGTAGCTCTGCAATCAGAGATCAAGAATCTGAGTGATGAATTTGATCGCTACTATGCTGACTGGCTTGGAGCCAAGGTCAGATTTGTAAAGATAAATGAAAATTTCACTACCAATGTTGCAGCCCCAACGCAACAAGAATTTCCTCAGGCTGAAGCATCTACTCAGCCTGCTGAAGAAAATGCCAGCACCATTGATGATACTCAGGCTGCTGATGAAAATGCTAGTACCAGGGCTGATGAAACTGCCAGGGCAACCACTAGTGTTGCGCCTGAAGAAATTGCCAGGACAACTGAAGCTTCAACCATTGTGCCTGAAGAAACTGCTTATACCAGGGCAACTGCATCAGTTGTGCCTGAAGAAATGGAACCAATTTCCTCTGCTCCTCCTGCACCTGCACCAACTCCAATTCTTCCTTCTGCATTAGAAGCAAAGAAGACCAAGGCTGCAAAGCATGCAGCTGTGAAGAAAAGGAAAGCATCAACTTCATCAGACTCTTTAGCTCCGAAGAAGATGAAGAAATTGACCAGCTTGTTTGAAAATCCAATTGATGCTATTCTAGTCTCAAGCATGCCATCAAAGGAACTCGTTCCTTTTGATGAAGAATACGTGATCCCAAGCAGATCCGATGAAGACATTCCTTCTGCTGCTTCTTCAGAGCAGTTGGATGAAGAAATTGAAGTGGATGCAATCCCTTCAACCCCGGTTGTTTCATCGCCCATGCCTCAGTTTACTACTGAAGAGGCCGGCATTGAAGAAATGAGTGGAGAAGATGAGGATTTGGACATTGGGTGCACAACACCAGTACTGAATGATGACTTTTGAGAAAGTCGGCACCCCAATTCTCCTTTGTTCACTCCTCTACAACAAATTCCCCAGTCCCCAGTGACTTCTGAAGTTCAAATGGGTTCTGAAGAACCACACCCACTCCGTCCATCCCTGAAGAGATTCCAGCCACTAGTGCTGATGACATTGCTGCTGAAGAATTGAAGACCTAGGCTGCCACTGAAGAAGAAACTAAAATTCCTCAGCCTGCGTACCCCGAGATTACGATTCTTGAGGTTGTGATGCAATTGACTGACACTCCTCACCCCAAACCAAAGGATCCTTTCTCAAAGAAGCAAAAATTCAAGGCTGATGACTTCTTCCACGAGCACGTTTTCTTCACGGACTACAACCCCTATGACTCTGCTCGTCTTAGAAGAAAGCGCTTCTGGACTGCCAGCCAAGCAAACTTCTATTCTTCGCTGCTTTTCAACAAAGACAAAGTCTTCGACCATAAGCATATTCCTCACATGGACATGGAATCACTTCCTTGCTTCGCGCCTGTCCTCAGTGTTCTTCATGACACTGGACTGCTCAACTTTTGCACTGACATTGTTGATTGGAATGAAGAACTAATTCTTCAGTTCTATGCCATGCTGCACATCATAGGAGAAGCTGAAGATGTGAACTCTTTGGTATTGGACTAGATGACAGAGAACACACATTTCGAAGCATCGGCCTCTGAATGACTTCATGCCCTGCCTGTCAGTCCTCCCCTTGAAGGCGCTCATTGCTTCTATCATGAACCTAAACTTACCTCTCACTACATGCAAGTGTTGATGAAGCCGCTGAAGCCCGGTCAAGCCCCAAGGACCAAATTCCTCGTGAAGGAATTGTTGTTTGTGCCTAGAACTGTCTATCGCATTTTGATGAAGACATTGAGTGCAACTAAAGGCCACGATTGAAATGATGAAGTTGTTAGCATCATGAAGAATCTGCTATTTAGTATCATACATGGCATTCCTATCAACTACCATGATTTCTTCATGAGCACTCTGGCAAATGTTGCCCTCTCTCAATTTGAGTTGAAGCCTTATGCTCCTTGGATTATGATATTCCTCAGAACAAGGTCCTCACTCAACTACAAGGCTGATTTTCAGAATCATGTCAGTTACTTGCCCCCCCCCATAGAAGTCCTCAAGCGGACATTTTCCTCATCTGATGAAAAGGGAAATGCTACTACTATTATTGATGAAGGCATTCGTCCATTGGATGGTCTGTTCCGCAAAGCTGCATCCTACTCCACCAATGACGACTCTGCCACTCATGACTCTGCCGCAAATGCTTCTAAGCAAAATCCTCAAGGCACAACTCCAAGGGTGATGACTAATCGTGAGCTTCTCCTCAGTCTTCACCAGAAGGTCGATCGCAACCATAAATGGGTTAAGCGTCAGTTTGGTTCTATTCTTCACAACATGACTGCTACACACAATGCAGTGAAGAAAAACCATTACTACCTCCATGAAGTCTTCGGTCACACCTAGGTTGTTCTGTCACATCTGTATGGTGAAGATGATCTGAAGCAAATGGGTTTCAAGCAGGACTTTGAATGGTCTCAGCCACCGGCAAAGAAATTCAAGAAGACCAAAGTTCCTTCCTTGGTAGCCAGCTCATATTCTTCATCACACACGACTGATGAACATGAAGACTTGGACGACACTGCAGCAGGCCCTACTTCAACAACCGACCCCAACAATATTGGCGCTCCTTCATCGACTCAGTGATGATATTCTCCAGGGTTTTCGTCCCTTTTGGTCATTCGATGACAAAGGGGGAGAAATTTCAGTTAGTCTTCAAGCGAGTCTACTTATATGGTTTTTTTTCTAAGTTACAACTCTCGTTCTTTTGAAGACTTTGCTAGATCGAGTTGTAAACTTAAACCCGATGGTGGTCTGATACTTCTGATGTGTTCTTCTGCATGCTTATTCCTCATTTATGTTAATGCACTCATGATGAATTACATCAGTCACCATATTTCATCACGCATTTCAAATTCTTCATATTATATGTTAAATGCGTGTATGAATTACAAGATATAGGGGGAGATCTCCATGATTCTACTCTCCAAGTGTGCATTGCTTCAAAAGAAAATTCCTCACTATGCACATCTTCAGGGGGAGTTTTTCTATATCTTGCAATCAAATTCCTCAATATCAGTATTTACACTTCATATGTTTATCCCCGTTGAAAACTTAACCTATATTGTCATCAATCACCAAAAAGGGGGAGATTGTAAGTGCATCTAGTGCCCCTTAGTGATTTTGGTGTATTGAAGACTTATAGGTTAAGGGACTGATGCGTTTGTGAGTGTACACAGGTCTATAAGTCTACGAGGAGTTTGATATCTACAGAGAAAGTCGACCCCTAAAAATGAAGTTCTTCGATTGAAGACTTTGGATTTCTGAAGACTTTGAAAGTGAAGAAATTGGTGTGAGCATGAAGACTTGGTATTCATTCGAGGAACATGAAGCGTGAAGACTTTTGTTTTCGAATTTTCATTTTCTCCTTCTGGAGTCATATGAAACACCGTACTGTTAAAGGGGGTTGAGGAAATACTAAGGAAAAGTTTCCAAGTGATGCTCAACTCAAAATCCTACACCTACCAATCCCTTCGAGTGAAGCTGGAAATCTCATATAGTCCAGTCAAATTCTTCAGTGACAGAGATGAAGTTCTTATGGTCTCCGAGGAATTTGTTCTGACTAAGGACTTAGGAATTCGCTAGTGCGGATTGCGTACAAGTGAGGAACATGATAGCCCTGAGGAATTTGATAGTCAAATTTCTGACCGTTGCTGTGCTACGCGCCAGTTGTCCCAAAATATCCTTCCACCTAACAGTCATATCATTGAAGGGCATTTATGTCTTATCATGTCGGGATGCTCCCTAGGCTATGAATAGCCGCCCCCTACAACCACTAGCTGGTTGGCTGCTCTGAGAGAAACTGACACTTGTCATTTGAGAGCATCCCATCCTCCGAGGACTTTGAGCGAAAATCATCAAGTGAGGAAAACCCAAACCAAAACACCTACAAACCCAAAGTGGTTGAGCATCACTGAAGAGATTGATCCCGCGTGGATCTGACGCTTGTTACCTTTGAAGACTGTGCATCTTCCAGATGGTTAGGCGTCATGGTCTAGAGAATCCAAGAGGAAATTGTGGATCGCCGAGTGACCGAGTCTTCGAAGGTTTGGAAGTCGCCTGAAGACTTACCATGAGTAATTGGGCGAGGTCTGTGTGACCTTGGCTCAAGGGGAATATGGTGAGGACTAAGTTTCCTGGACTACATGTTCAGGACTGGGTGTCCGGGACTGTGTGTCCTCATGTTTGAATACCTAACCGTCCTAACTAGATGTACAACTATCACAACAGTTGGAACTGGTCTACCAAATCATTGTCTTCACTGAGCTAACTGGTTCTATTTCCTCAACCCTTCCATTTCCTCATTACAGTGTTGTGTGCTTTTTCATATCTGTTTGAAGACTTTGACTGAAGACTTTCCCAATTTCCTCAGTTCAATTTCTTCAGTCTGTTTGTCTTCATTCTGTTTATCCTGTGTTTACGCTTTCTATACTCTCTGTTTGTTTTCATCCCTGAAGCACCAATACGGCGACATGGATATGGCGATACGGGATACGACAATTTCTAAAAACAGCAATACGGCAAATGTATATAAATAATTAATAAAATGACATGTAATAAAAGGAAAAACATAATAGAATGTTTGACATGAGATCAAAATATTGTCCCATTGGGTGCTTGATTTCCTCCATGCCTCTTTTCAAGTCTTGAATGACCATCCAGGTCCTCACCTCATCATGTGAATTTGCCCATTCCACTCCCGGCAGATGCCATCTCATGTTTCCCACTCTAATGTAGGCAGTAGCAATAGCAACAACGTAAACAGCAAATTGCAAACAGTACCAGACACAGACAGTAACATCAGCAAGAAATACTAGGAAAAATACTAGAAAGTACTCCCTCCGTCTGGCGAGAGTCTGAGAGCAGTAGAGTTTGCCGGATCTATTTTACCTCGTTCTTGCTGGGGATTGTCGCCGGTGATGGCGATGGCGACAGAGAAGATTTTGGTCAGCCAAGGCGGCGGCGTGGTGAGTAGACATGGCAGCGAGGCAATCCTAGACGCCGGCGGCAAACTACTCCAGTCTATGGCGGTGGCGGCTCGCTCTTGCAAGCGCCTGTCGTGCGAACAGACGAAGAGAGATGGGGGAAGATGGGTTGGCATGGGCCTTCTACTAGGCTGGTCGTGTCCCCGCGTGTCGTGGACGTTGAACAGGAAGTATCGGCATTTTTTCTTTTGTTTTTAAATCGAAAACAACGACACGTCGAGGATACGAGTATCGCCGCCGTATCATGCGTATCGCCGTATCGGTAACGTACGGTACGCCGATACACAAGTTTCTGCCGTATTAGTGCTTCATAGGTTTTCATTTCATCATGAAGACCATGCTTATGTTTTGTTATGTTTACATCTTAGTACTTATTCCGCTGCAAGTAGTTCTTCTCTTAGGAATTTCCTCAACCTGAAATTCCTTAATGACGAATTCATAAAAATCGCCTATTCACCCCCTCTCGTCGACTTAACGCACTTTCAGCTTGAAGTATTATTGTTTTTATGTCTATATTAAACTTTTATTTTGAATCTTTCGGGTCTGAACATTGATGCCACAATAAATAAAATTACATTGATAATTATGTTAGGAGGATTCCACATCAAAAATTCTATTTTTATCATTTACCTACTCGAGGACGAGCAGGAATTAAGCTTGGGGATGCTTGATATGTCTCCAATGTATCTATAATTATTTATTGTTCCATGCTATTATATTATCTATTTTGGATGTTTAATGGGCTTTAATATGATCTTTTATATTATTTTTGGGACTAACCTATTAACCGGAGGCCCAGTGCCAGTTTCTGTTTTTTTTGCCTATTTTAGAGTTTCGCAGAAAAGGAAAACCAAACGGAATGAAACCTTGGCGATGATCTTTCTTGGACCGAAAGCAAACCAGAAGACTTGGAGTTGAAGTCTGGAACTCCATGAGGCAGCCACGAGGCAAGAGGGCACGCCCCCACCCTCATGGGCCCCATGTAGCTCCACCGACGTACTTCTTTCGCCTATATATACTCTTATACCCTAGATCGATCACAGAGAACCACGAAACCACTTTTCCACCATCGCAACCTTCTGTACCCGTGACATCCCATCTTGGGGCCTTCTCCGCCGATCTACCGGAGGGGAATTGATCATGGAGGGCTTCTACATCAACACCATAGCCTCTCCACTGAAGTGTGAGTAGTTTACCACAGACCTTCGGGTCCATAGTTATTAGCTAGATGGCTTCTTCTCTCTCTTTGATTCCCAATACGAAGTTCTCCTCGATGTTCTTGGAGATCTATTTGATGTAATACTCTTCTACGGTGTGTTTGCCGAGATCCGGTGAATTGTGGGTTTATGAACAAGATTATCTATGAATATTATTTGGTTCTTCTCTGAATTCTTATATGCATGATTTGATATCTTTGCAAGTCTTTTTGAATTATCGGTTTAGTTTGGCCTACTAGACTGATCTTTCTTGCAATGGGAGAAGTGCTTAGCTTTGGGTTCAATCTTGCGGTGTCCTTTCCCAGTGACAGTAGGGGCAGCAAGGCACGTATTGTATTGTTTCCATCAAGGATAAAAATATGGGGTTTATATCATATTGCTTGAGTTTATCCCTCTACATCATGTCATCATGCTTAATGCGTTACTCTGTTCTTATGAACTTAATACTCTAGGTGCATGTTGGATAGCGGTCGATGTGTGAAGTAATAGTAGTAGATGCAGAATCATTTCGATCTAGCCGACACGGACATGATGCCTATATTCATGATCATTGCCTAGATATTGTCATAACTATGCACTTTTCTATCAATTGCTCGACAGTAATTTGTTCACCCACCGTAATACATGCTATCTTGAGAGAAGCCACTAGTGAAACCTATGCCCCCCGAGTCTCTTTCTTATTATATTGCATCTCTTTTATTTCAATCGCATCTTGTTTACTATTTTGCAATCTTTACTTTCCAATCTATACAACAAAAATACCAAAAATATTTACTTTACTATCTTTATCAGATCTCACTTTTGCGAGTGACCGTGAAGGGATTGACAACCCCTTTATCGCGTTGGTTGCAAGGTTCTTGATTATTTGTGCAGGTACTAGGTGACTTGTGCGTTGTCTCCTACTGGATTGATACCTTGGTTCTCAAAAACTGAGGAAAATACATACGCTAATTTGCTAAATGTCCCTTTCCTCTTCAAGGGAAAAGCAATGCATGCTCAAGAGGTAGCACAATGTTTTTTCCCACAAAATACAGAGGCTCTTCCGGCGGGTCCCAGATGTCAGGTGGAGGAATCCATATTTTGCGCGTAATAAGGAGGCATTTCCTTGTGTGCGGCCGTGGACCTAGCTGTCAGCCTCTCCACATACAATCCACTTCCGATGGATGCCGTTCGTTGACCATGTTGACCATGCCGCGCCGAGAGCACTAGGGCGGTGGACGACGGCGAGGCCTATGAAGGGAATGACACAGGAGCCGGGAAAGACATGGCAGTGGCTGCCCATGTGGTGGGGAGTACGTGGGTTGACTAGTTCGGCTGACATCGCTGGAAAATAACAGGAGGTGTGGGTGAGTAGAGGGATATCCAGGCTGGGGATGTGAGTATGGTGGGGCCGTGAGGACTGCCCGGCAGCACAGCCAACCACGGGAGGCAGGAGCAGGCGGTTCGACCGGCACTGGTTTGGGCGGCTGGAGCAGGAAGATCAGAGACTGAAGAAGCACGATTGCCGTTAGATTGACATCTAATGGTCTGACGCTGGTAGAGTCGATTGTTGACTAAGTTTCTTTTTTTGAGAAACCTTGTGTATGCATGAACTATGTAGGCCCACAAATCAGCCTCCAAATCTGTGGCAGACAACATAGAGCCCATTTGCTATTTTTTTAATAATTTGCAGCCCATTTTCTAATTCTTAAGTAATTTATTATAGCCCAGTTTCTGCCCAGGACCACGGTCAAAATGTTCAACCTTATTTTGCATATTTCGGTGGAGTACGAACTGTTGTAATCCCGAAATGATAAACATTTATTTTTTTAAGAACTTATTGATTTGCCAAAAAAATCGTTTTGTTTCTGTAAGCAAATAAGATGTGGGACAGTTGAGTTGCTTTAAGGGAAAACCAGTGGTAAAAAGAATCAGCGCTGGAAGGGAAAACAACAACAAAAATAAGGATGTAAATATGAAAAGGGAACTTTATGTATTTTCAGTATAATGATGCGTGTATATGAACTAACGCTGGCGGGCCAGAGGCTAGTAGATACCTGCTGGATCTTTGTGCCCCATTGTCGTCATGGGCTTGGCCTGTTAAAAACAAAACCAAGCCTAGGCAGTCTATAGCCCAGTTGAAACTTGCTCGACCTGAAAAAACAATATACCTGCTCAATAAATGAGAGAATTTTGCAAGTACAGACTGATAACTGGGATCCAGCAGGTATATTGTTATTTCATCGTGATAATAAGTGCATGCACTTGTAATCAAAAAATTCAGAGAACTGGGAGTTCGAACGGCAGGTGCTTATGCTACCCATCAAATAAAAACCAGGTGCCTGAAAATTCGTTTTGAAACAAATGATTCAGCTTTATATCCACGTCAACCCTCGGCATGATGGTCGGAAGCAAATGCAGTGAACGACAAGGTAGTACAAGTACCAATACCAAACTAACTTATAATCTTTTTAGTCCTGGCCCTAGTGTTCATCTGGTAGAAAATCTTGCTGAGGACCAACTCCTGCTCCTTCTCTTGCTCCAGGTCCCCGAGGTGGTACTGGTGCATCACCCAGTTGGTCCTCTGCTGGTCGAAGTTCTTGTTGGTGTGCAGCACCGAACCCTTTTGATGCCCACCTGCTGGTCGTTAACCATCACCGCGTGAAGAACTTGAACTTCTCGGCATGTCTACCTGAACTTCACTCTATTTTTCACGTGCTTTTTTCTCGTAGCTCCTCATCCACTCATCGGAATTGAGCAAGTGATATCCAGATGGAAAGCTGTTGTAAACGCAACTTTCCCATGTTGATCATTTTTTCATACTCACGACGGTTTTAAAAGTTTTTCATCTTAAATTCATTCAGTGTAGTAGTTGAACTTCCTCCAGTTTTCACGTCAAACTTTTGTGACATATTTTCGTATATAATTTTCGCATCCATTCGTCAGTGTTACACAAATGATATTCCTTTTGTACAAACCTCTCTCACAATATTTTTTCAACTTTCTCCGACCGAGGACTTGAACTTAGAACAACAAAACTTTTAGTCTTTGCCTTTTATTCTTTTTAATACAAAATGCACACCGTGTAGTACGTGGACTTCTGGCAGTTACCAATCTGAACTTCTCTCGGTTACATGAAGATATCTGAATTTCTTAATCATTTTTATGAATTTTGAAGCGCTCTATTTTTTCAAGTTGAACTTATTGTTATTTTATTTATGAACTTCTTGTTTCCATTATTTCATAATGAGGAAAATCTGAGTTTTCTATAATCATCGAACTTCTCCGTCGTTTTAATATGGACTTCCTGGTTTTGTTGTTAACTTTTTTTATGAAATTTTGAAGCGCTCTATTTTTAAAAGTTGAACTTCTTGATATTTCATTTTTGAACTTCTTGTTTCCATTCTTTAATAACGAGGAAAATCTGAGTTTTTTATAGTCATCAAACTTCTCCATTTTTTAATTTGGACTTTGTGGTTTTATTTCTTTTAGTAACGGGAAAAATCCTGAACTTCCTGAGTTACACAACCTTGATATGGACTCTGTTTTCTCACGTGCTGTTTTTTGTTCGTAGCTCTCCATCCACTCACCGGAATTGAGCAAGTTATATACCGATGGAAAGCTGCTGTAAACACGATACTTTCCCGTGTTGATCATTTTTTCATACTCGCGACGGTTTAAAAGATTTTCATCTGAAATTCATTCAGTGTAATAGTTGAACTTCCTATTGTTTTCATGTTGAACTTCTGTGACATATTTTCGATTTGTAATGTGTCATCCATTCGCCGGTGTTACACAAATGATATTCCTTTTGTACAAACCTCTCTCATAATAATTTTTTTAACTTTCTCCGACCGAGGACTTGAACTTCTAGCAACAAAAAATTTGGACCTTGCCTTTTTCTTCATTTTTCTCATATTAAACACACACCATGTAGTACGTGAACTTTCTCTATTATTATAATTATAATTTGTTATTTTATTTTTGAAATCAAATTGCTCCCAAATAATAACTAAACTTCTTTGTGGATTGAGAGAATTATTTTAAAACATAAAAAAACATTTTTTTTGCGTTTTTGGACATGGAAATACAAGGTGAACCTCTCTCGCAAGAATTTTTGAACTTTCCCGGACAGAGCACTTGAACTTCTTTCAACAAACCTTTTAAGCTTTTATTTTTGCATACTTTTATTCTCACCTGAAATGAATTCCTTGCAGTATTTGAACTTCTCCTTGTTTTCACTATGAACTTCTGTCATATTTTGGTGTATACGTAGAATTACCCGCAACTGAAGGTCGGACGCCATGTTTGCCATTTTAAAAACATGTAATTGGAGGTCGGACGTCCTGCAATATAAATTCTGAACCATGCACGGAGTTGCACGTGAACTTCTTGCAACAAATCTGAGTTTTTTATATACTTCGAACTTCTATGTTATTTTAAATTGAACTTCTTACTCTTATTCTTAGGGGGAAATATGTTTTCAAATAAGCACCAAACATTGTTTTAAATTGAACCTCATACTTTTATTTTCCTAAAAATGGAAATAATTTGAGTTTTTCGTAAACATCAAACTACTCCTTTTATTTTAATTTGAATTTCCTTAATTTTATTCTTTAGTAACGATGAAAACCTGTGTTTTCTTATAAATATCGAACATCTCTTTTCTATAATTTGGACTTCTTGGTTTATTTGAAATACTTTCTTTTTCCATTTTTGAAACCATAAAACAATGTTCTTTTTATAAGAAAATAAGCATCAAAGTCATGTGTTATGTTAATTTGAACTTCTTGCTTTTCTTTAGATACAAAAATTTCTGATTTCTTTTATAAACATTAACCTGCTATGTATCTTAAATTTGAACTTCGTGGTTTAGTTTCACAGGCAGAAAAATTTGTCTACTATTTTGTCTTTTAACTTATAGGCTTTTGGGGGTTTTGTGAACTTCTAGAGTTTATTTTTGAGCAAACTCTTTTTTTGGTAAAATGCCTTTTGGCTTGTTTTTAACACCAATATTTCTTCTCTATTTTTTCCAACCTTCTATCACTTTGTATAAGTGAACTTCTTCGAAACATAATGTTTGAATTTCCTGGAGGTTTTCTCGTCAACTATATGCACTCATTTTCGTGATATTAAAAGTATCTCGCACGCTAGGGAGGGTCGAATTTTGCCGACCACAAAGTAGATGAACCTTGTCCAACGTCATAGTTGGACTTCAGTTAACTCCATATTTCCTCTCCAATAACATTACGTGGGCACAATTAAAGTCATCGCTCGCATCAGGCATTGTTTCAAATCGCAGGCACATGCACACACTCATCTTGATTGGGTCATGACGTGAACATGAGCATCTTGTATGGTGTTTAGCTCTTCAGCATTAGTCTAGCGATACCAGAGCTTAGCTCTCCAGCATTAGCAGCAACGGCGCGTACGACAGAAATGTCAAACACATTTTTTGAAGGCTACAACTTAACAAATGGATTCAGCTGGCATTCAAATCAGATTGAAGAATCATGCCCTATTTTATAACAAAATATTTTCTAAGTATTTTGAGAATGCTAGAGTTTTTGAGATTACCATAGTTTTATTTGCAATGATGTGTTTGTTTGCCTCGACAATTGTCGTTTTAATACTGCCGTATTGGTTAAACTGTGGTTTTTTTTGTGCATAATAAAAAGAACCTTGAACCTCTTTTTTTTTAAATAGAGCAGCCAAAAAGAAGGGTGGGACATCGTTATCTTCTTCCCCAATACTCGCTTGATCTATAACAGAGGCATCGCTCCCACGCCGCCGCCATCTTTGGAGATATCTCCCTCGGCGGACATTGGGAACGAGATAGACGGTGATGGAGAGACCAAAGGTGAGTAGAATGTCCTTCACCCTCGCTCCTCCAGCCTCTGCCGCCGGCCAGCCCCTTCCTCCGCACGGCCATGCCTTTCTCGAGCTTGCATGTTGCTCAGCTCCGCCCGTGATGAATATACGGCTAGCCGCTGCTGCCTGCGGACGGCGCCGTGACGCACAGCCTTTGAACCCTCAATGTCGACCATCCGTTGCTGAGGAGAAGGCAATGAGGAGGAGGAGCTCAGTGTTTGGGCCACTAGCGATGACCCTAGCGCCTGGAGGGATCAAGGGCACTACCCGGAGATCACAGATAGTTGATGATGTCGATTGATTGAACTCTAATATGCCGGCCACTCTGTTGCTGCCATGGACTTCAGCTTTCTGAAGTTCCAATGTTGTTCTTTGCACCATCGAGGTCACCCGCAGATGGACAATGCATCATTATCCCGTTTTTCTATAACCGAGATGTTCCATTTCAAAGCAGATTTCACCTACTAGCTTGCTTCAAGTTCTCAATAAATTCTGCGAGTGGTGATTGTTCGGGAGCAGAAATAGAGTTTGCACTATTAAAAGCAACAGCTAGCTAGTTACGAATGCATGCACAACCAACGACTATCTAGCAAATTTTACAGCATTCTGTGGCCTAACCAAACAGGTCCTCTGCATCGTGAATACTCCAAAAAACATAGTTATATTGAAACCATGGTATTTTATACCTACAGGCTAAATTACTATAGTTTTCAATACTTTGGTTTTCCTAGTGCTTTGCTATCAAACAGGACCTCAGTGTTGGGCTGCAGTCTGAAACAAGATGCGGAAAAGTCACACGAATTACTCAGTACGTGCATCAGTGATTTGATTAAAACAAGAATAGAGAGAGCTCGGTTGTAACACCCCGGATGTGATTTACCCAATATGTACTCCAACTCTTGCCGTTTCCGGCGTTAAGTTATTTTATTTTCTCGGGTTCGGGTTTTTGTCTCCGTGTGTTGTTATTGTTGTCATGCATCTCATATCATGTCATCATGTGCATTGCATTTGCATACGTGTTCATCTCATGCATTCGAGCATTTTCCCCGTTGTCTGTTTTGCATTCTGGCGCTTCGTTCTCCTCCGGCGGTCATTCCAACCTTTCTTTCGTGTGTGGGGATTAAACATTTCTGGATTGGATCGAGACTTGCCAAGCGGCCTTGGTTTACTACTGGTAGACCGCCTGTCAAGTTTCATACCATTTGGACTTCGTTTGATCCTCCAATGGTTAACCGAGGGACCGAAAAGGCCTCGTGTGTGTTGCAGCCCAACACCCCTCCAATTTGGCCCAAAACCCACCAAAACCCTCTCCATCATCTAGAGCGTTCGATCACGATCGTGTGGCCGAAAACCGCACCTCATTTGGACTCTCCTAGCTCCCTCTATGCCTATATATAGACTCCTCATTCCAAATCTCGGATCCCCTCCTCGAAACCCTAAAAAAACACCTCGCGCCGGCCGGACACGTCCATCCCCGGCCAGACAACGTCCGCCGCCGCCTCCGGCCAACCGGGGCGCGCCACGTGGCCCATCGCCGCCTTCCTCGGCCGCCGGCCCGGGAGGCCCGAGTCGGGCCCCCAAGGCCCATCGCGGCCACCGCCGCCATCTTCGCCCCGCCTCCCTCTTCGCCCGGCCCCGCCACCATCTCCGCCGACGCCGGCGACCGGAGCCGCACCGGCCGCCTCGCACCTCGCCGGCCGGAGCAAGCTCCGCCGCGGCTGCTTCCTCCCGCCGGTGCCGACCACCGCCACCACCACGCCGCCCGGAGTACGCCGCGCCACCGCACCTCGCCGTCCTCCCCATCCGGCTCCCTCTCCTTCCTCCTCACCGCCACGGCAAGTCCGGCCACTGCAGCTCCATTTTTGCCCGCGACCTCGAGCTGCTACAGTGCATCTACAGTGCCAGATCTGAGATCTAAAACTCGCGGTTGACTTTTTATCCCCGAAACCCTAATAATTTGCTATGTTCATCATGCCGTAACTCCTCATCCGTAGCTCCATTTTGGGCATATAGCATATCAAAATGTTCGCCTCAGAGAGTACATCATTTCATCTCATTGCATCATTTTCATTTGAGTTCATCTTGATGCCCGAAATGCTGTTAGAAGAATGCTATTTGAGATATTTGTCAGATCTACTACTCCAATTAGATATTTGTCATTTTTGCCATGATTATTGTGTGCATGTTATGCCCCTGAGCTCTACATGAGTTTTGTTATATGTTTTTCCATCTATCCAGAGGTGCAACCCATGTATTTTTGTGATGTGTGTGGTGACTAGCACAAGCTTGCAAAGTGGAGCATTTGTTAATGCTGATTTCAGGGACTTAGCATTTCCACTAAGTCCTTGAGCTATTTATCTCAATATGCCATATGTTCATGTTGTTTCCTAGTGATCCGTGCCTCTTTTGAGGATGATCAGTAAGGATGTTTTGTTAATCTTGTAGTGCTATATCCATCCATGTCTTTGTTTTCATTTATGGAGCACCCTAGCTTGAGTCAATTGAGCTCTACTTTTGTCATTTCGTGAATCTGGGCAGATTGTCTACTTGTTAGCGATTTTGCCGAGGATGTTGTAGTTGATCCGTGCATGCTATGTTATTGTTCTTGCCATGTCTAGCTTGCATTTTGTGTATTATTGATGGGTGTATGCTTAGATTGTCATGACTTGCTCTGTAGTGAGTGCATCGAGCTCGTAAACATGCCTACTTGATATCTGTTTCAGCATGCTCCAGTTTTCACTAAGTCTGAGAACTGATTATGTTTTTGCCATGTTCACATACTTGCAAATGTATTTTCTGATCCCTTTTGGCTCAAGGTCACTAAGGGACTTTTGTTAAGCTCTTTGAGTAGCTCCATTCCATGCTTTACTTTGCTATGTTCAGGTCCTGTAGCATATTGTTTTCATGCTCCAAAGAGTGCTATCTGATCTGAAATTCCAGACAAGTGTTAATTTCACTAAGTCTGAATTCTGTTTACCAAATGCATTTTTGCCATGCTTGTTTGAACCTGTTAATGGATGAATTGGTCGTAGCTCAGTGCTAGTCTTTTGTTAAGCATCATGAATGGATCCATGCCATGTATTTTGATACCATGTTTGGGTTCTGTAGCATGTTCATCTTGTTGCGTTTAGATGACTACTTGCTGTAAATCGTAGAACGTGGTCATATTTGAATTGCTTGCCATTTCCAAACCGTAACTCCGATTCCGGCGTTCTTTATATCGTTTTCAAGCGATTTCATCTCATCTTTCCAGTGGCTCACTTGGATTTCCAAGTTGAGGCCAGGTTCATGCTTTCCTTGTCAAATCTTGCATTTGCATCACATATTGCATCCCGCATAGCATATCATCTTTGCATCATGTTGTTTGAGTTTGCACGTGGTTGATTGGGTCCTTGTTGCTTGTTTGTCTAGTTTGGGTAGAGCCGGGAGGCGAGTTCTCTAACAAGGAGCCCGTCGAGTTTGCTTTCAAGGATCCAGTCAACTCTGACAACTTTGCAGGCAAGATGATCATACCCTCGAAATCACTACTATCTTTGCTATGCTAGATGCTCGCTCTTTTTGCTATGCCTATGCTACGATGCCTACCACTTGCTTATCATGCCTCCCAAATTTCCATGTCAAACCTCTAACCCACCATGTCCTAGCAAACTGTTGATTGGCTATGTTACCGCTTTGCTCAGCCCCTCTTATAGCGTTGCTAGTTGCAGGTGAAGATTGGAGACCGTTCCTTGTTGGAACATTGTTTACTTGTTGGGATATCATTATATTATCTTGTTATCTTAATGCATCTATATACTTGGTAAAGGGTGGAAGGCTCGGCCTCTCGCCTAGTGTTTTGTTCCACTCTTGCCGCCCTAGTTTTCCGTCATATCGGTGTTATGTTCCCGGATTTTTGCGTTCCTTACGCGGTTGGGTTATAATGGGAACCCCTTGATAGTTCATCTTGATTAAAGCTTTTCCAGCAATGCCCAACCTTGGTTTTACCATTTTCCACCTAGCCTCTTTTTCCCTTGGGTTTCCGGAGCCCGAGGGTCATCTTATTTAACACCCCCCCCGGGCCGGTGCTCCTCTGAGTGTTGGTCCAACCGAGCGATGTCCAGGGCTACCAGGGGCAACTCTGGGCTGGCCTACCCGACGTCTGGCTCATCTGAGTGTGCCCTCAGAACGAGATATGTGCAGCTCCTATCGGGATTTGTCGGCACATTCGGGCGGTGTTGCTAGATTTGTTTTAACTTGTCGAAGTGTCTTGTAGAACCGAGATACCGAGTCTGATCGGAACTTCTCGGGAGAAGGTCTATTCCTTCGTTAACCGTGAGAGCTTGTCATGGGCTAAGTTGGGACTCCCCTGCAGGGATTTGAACTTTCGAAAGCCATGCCCACGGTTATGGGCAGATGGGAATTTGTTAATGTCCGTTTGTAGATAACTTGAACCTTAACTTAACTAAAATGAATCAACAGTGTGAATTACCGTGATGGTCTCTTCTCGGCGGAGTCCGGGAAGTGAACACGGTGTTGGAGTAATGCTTGCCGCAGGTTGCCCTCTAGTTACTCGTTCGCGCTTTTGCCTCCTCTTCTCGCTCTCATTTGCGAATAGGTTAGCCACCATATATGCTAGTCGCTTCCTGCAACTTCATATATTTACCTTGCCTTACCTATTAAGCTTAAATAGTCTTGATCGCGAGGGTGCGAGATTGCTGAGTCCCTGTGGCTCACAGATTACTTCTAAACCAGATGCAGGGCCTGATGACTCCGTTCCAAATGACGCGCTTGAGCTCAAGTGGGAGTTCGACGAGGACTCACGCCGATACTATGTGTCTTTCCCTGATGATCAGTAGTGGTGCCCAGTTGGGGTGATCGGGACCGTGTCGCATGTTGGGTTATCTTTTATTTTGGCGCCGTAGTCGGGCCATGAGTGTTTGAATGTTGTAATGTTATTTATGCACTTTGATTGACGTGGCGAGTGTAAGCCAACTATGTATCTCCCCTTTATTATTTATATTACATGGGATGTTGTGAAGATTGCCTAATTTGCGACATAGCTTTCAATGCGGTTATGTCTCTAAGTCGTGCCTCGACACGTGGGAGCTATAGCCGCATCGAGGGCGTTACATCGGTGCAGGTCACAATAAAATGAAGCAAAAATAGGTCACCCTCGATGACGGGATCCCACGCACCGCCACCGCCGACCTCGATGCTGGGATCCATAGGAGCATTGGAAGAGGTGCGTGGCTCCCAAGGACCGGTGGATGCACTCGGGATCTAGTGTCGTGCATCGGTGGTCAGGATCCAGGGCCCTGCGACGGTGCAACAGTATCCATAGCCAATGATAGCATGCAAGATTCTGGGGCCCTATGACAGCAGGATCCAAGGGCCGTTGGGGAGGAGGGGAGCTGGTTGCGCTGGAGGAGGCGCGCCAGCCATGGGGGAAGAGGTGCGTCGGTCGGGTAGGAGGCGCGCCAGCTGCACTGGAGGAGGCACGCCACCGTAGTCGGGCCATGAGTGTTTGAATGTTGTAATGTTATTTATGCACTTTGATTGACGTGGCGAGTGTAAGACAACTATGTATCTCTCCTTTATTATTTATATTACATGGGATGTTGTGAAGATTGCCTAATTTGCGACATAGCTTTCAATGCGGTTATGTCTCTAAGTCGTGCCTCGACACGTGGGAGCTATAGCCGCATCGAGGGCGTTACATCGGTGCAGGTCACACTAAAATAAAGCAAAAATATATTAAGATAGATATCCATCAGACACAACCAAATACATTCACGAGAAACAAATAACGACAGAGAATATCACCAACGCATTAGAAATTCTTCAGGTTCGTTCATGAGCTGGAATTTTTCCTCACTCAAGCCTTTTATACAGTCAGGAGGCGATGGCATCGCAGCATGCAAGGCAACAGAGGGAGAGGAGCACCAGGAGCGCTGCGCTGTTGTCGTTGATGCTGCAGCGGCTGCACCATGCCTGAATCCCTGAACTTCTCTGTGCCTATCTTGCGTGCACACGCATGTGAAGAAAGTGTGTTCTTCTTTTAGCTTGGCTTCTCCTCACACCACATGTGGCTGTTGTGTGCACGCAAGCACCAAACACACTACACCTGTGAACTGGACACAAGCACATGTGCCATCGGACTGCACATGTTCACCAGCTGTACTACACAGGTTGGGTGGAGCTCCTCTTCTTTCCAGCCGAGCCGCGCCCAACATCAGCGAGCAAGACCACGCCTTAGGGCAGCTCTGGTGGTCACCATCCAGCAGGACGATGTGACGGGCCAAAGACGAACCGTGTGCATGCCCCGCTGAACTGAAGCCTCCCCCGGTCACTGAGCAACCCCGTTCATGGACTGAGGAGAAGCCACCAGAGCTATTGTCCCATTCTTGAAGATCCAAGGAGAATCAAGGAGGAGTACATAGGAGGTGGAGGGATCTCACTGTTAACCTTGCGGGCCGATGCGGCAGGGGACGGGCCTGGACAGTTGGCGCTGCTGAGGGGGCCGACCTTGGCTCGCACAGATCCCCTCCCCGTAGATGGCCGGAGCGAAGAAGACCTCCTCTAGTGCTCCTATGGATCCCAGCATCGAGGTCGGCGGCGGCGGTGTGTGGGATCCCGTCATCGAGGGCGACGGCGCGTGGCTCCCAAGGACCGGTGGATGCACTCAGGATCTAGTGCCGTGCATCGGTGGTCAGGATCCAGGGCCCTGCGACGGCGCAGCAGTATCCATAGCCAATGATAGCATGCGAGATTATGGGGCCCTATGACAGTAGGATCCAAGGGCTGTTGGGGAGGAGGGGAGCTGGCCGCGCTGGAGGAGGCGCGCCGGCCATGGGGGAAGAGGTGCGTCGGCCGGGTAGGATGCGCGCCAGCTGCACTGGAGGAGGCACGCCACCGTGCAGGAGGTTGGTGGTGGGCGTGAGGTGGGGGATAGGTGCGGGAGGTTGGGGGTACACCTTATGTTTTTTTGTTTTGCTGAACTCAGGAACAAATCGATCGCCCCTGTATATGGCGCGATGTGATCCAAATAACTACTCTGGTCCTGGGATCCGAATAATATTGTCATATATATGGCTTCTGCACAACATCTCCATCATCATTATTAGTACATCCTACGCAAGTGAGTTAGGATGCACTTGATCCCAAAAAGGTATCTATCCTTCAAACCAGAGGAGTGCTTCAAACTAACAACAGTACATAATATCCAACAAAAGAGGGTCATGCTACAGCAGCAGGATACATGGATCAGTCTAGATATCAGTACGAATCAAGTTGTGCATA
This sequence comes from Triticum aestivum, assembly GCF_018294505.1. Taxonomy (NCBI): domain Eukaryota; kingdom Viridiplantae; phylum Streptophyta; class Magnoliopsida; order Poales; family Poaceae; genus Triticum; species Triticum aestivum. The sequence continues at coordinate 237,213,635 of NC_057794.1, read as the reverse complement.
TTTGCTGTTGGCATGAACCACATCTCCGCATGTCGGGTTTGCAAAAGCCATCCATCGCATGGAAGCTTGATGCCTTTCACACACTGAAGATTATCTGGCAACAAGCTGTGTCGATGAATCTCTGGATATGGTGATTCATGAAACCCATGGTATAATGTGTAAACACAGTTCCCCCTAGTGAATGGAAGTTGCATAGCACGGTAATCATTACCGGCAATATGATCGATGATTGGTTGGATGATCGGATAATTGAGCCCGAGGAACATGGAGTGGTTGTCGAGGCTGTAAACCCGCCTCCAGTTCAATACGCCTGGCCCAACGGAGCTGGGATCTTTCTCGAACACAAAGCAGCCATAGCCATCAATTTCACGAACGCCCCAGACATTGTACTTCATGTGGTTTGATGTAATGTTTGGTCAATTTGGTACATGTGAATGAGCATGAAATCACCACCGTCAACTGAACGAGCGATAAACCACCACCCATCGGCTGGTATGATTCTAGGTCCTGGAATCATGAAGGCCAGCGCATTTCTGTCTGCTGCAACAATTCAAATTGGAGACCAAAAGGACAAAAATAAACAATCGTGTTCAGATTATGTGTGGAATTAAGATTATTATAAAAGTGACACATATCATAGACAGAGAATTGCAATGTCATGGTCATAATCATACCCCAAGTTAAAAAAAATAAGCCAATGGCTTTCATATTCTAGCAATATGTCATGGTTCAAACATCATGTAACAATGAGAGGAAAACAACTACGACAGGGCCTACTCATATTCTACCATAGCACTTACTACTATTCTCATATCAACTCTAAGCAATAACATGCGTTGTTATAAAAATCTTGGAAATGAGAGTAACATATAGCAATCATGAGGTCATACTCATAATATCTATTCTAACTACAGACTAAGGCATAGCCTAGTGGTGGGAAGGGGCTGGTGCCTTCCCACCCACCCAGGTTCAAGGCATGGTAATTGCAATTTGGGTTTGTTGCACCAATTATAATGTAGGGGGTTCCCTTACAGTCTTTCTGTCAAAAAAATCTATTCTAACAATCAGTAGATGCCAATTGTTCTCATATCAACTCTAACAACAACATGTGTGGTTGTAAAAATCTAGGAAATGAGAGGAACATATAGCAATGATGTGGTTATAGACATACTATCTATTCTAAATTTGTAACAATGAACATGCAGTCGTATTCATAAGGTAAAGATGAGATGAGATAGAACAATTACACGACGATAGATTCCATCAGTATAGGCAGCCAATCTATGCGTCGACCGCATAAACGATGCCATCAGACAGAAATGTTGCCTCAACAGAATTGACGATGAGCCATAACCATGTATGGCGACCAAATTCCAGATAGACTAATCCCATGTTGAACAAGGCAATGAGCTTGTAATCCATGTAGTCTTCTGATGGTGTGGGCACTTCGCAGATTACAACCTTCAGCAGACAGAGGTTGAGCCAAAATCTTGACATGTCTCGTGCGTAGTAGGCAGGAGTGTCCGGCGGGCTACGAGGCACGATGGTGGCGGTATCCAACGATGGAAGGGTGATCTCTCACTGGGTGTAGATATCCATGAGAAGCCACGGACTACCGGATTGGTGGATGAGGACGATCTAGTTGGCCTTCATGCCCGCCCAGTAGTGGCCGCGCATGAAGGACAGGTGGACGGGTAGTGGTAGCATGTCGAGGGGCACCATGGCAACCTCCGTAGGATCATCAAGTTAGTGTCTGGGCCACCTGCAAGGATCGGGCATCAGCAAGCATGGTGTCTTCAAAAGAGCCGGCTGGTTACAGACAAGTAGATGGTACAAAGACACTGAGAATATGACCAGACGGATGGTGCTGAGCAGGTCCATACGATTACAGATCTGCTCCAAGAGAACATCGGGGAGGGAATTCCAAATGCGGCTCTGCGTGTCAGTCGGTTCTGCCATAGGTTTTTTTAGGGCGCTGAGTGATTGGTGTTTTCGGTGCCTGCGAGCTAGTGGGGAAGTGGATTCGGGTGAGCGAGCGAAGAAGATGGTGTGTTTGGCCGAGCAGTGAGTGGGGGGTATGGTACGCAGGAGCTACCAAGGAAGATGGCGCGGGCGGGCGAGAAGTGAGTGGGGGGAAATGGTGTGCGGCCGACGATGGGGAAGAGAGGAGGAAGAAGAAGAGAGGAGAAAGAAGAGTGAAAGACGGGGAAGAAAGTGCATTAAAAATCTCAATTCTACTAGTACTACTACCAAGATATACCGTCCTTCGGAGTGTAAATAGTTACACCGATGACATGTGGGTCTACCTCAAGAGGGCCCATATGTCAGTTAATGGAGGAGAGAGGTGCATAGGCGTATTTGCGGAAGCGCGCTCCACTGGCAAACATGATGGCAGTACTGGGTAAGGCTGATTTAGTAACACCAACACGCTGGTTCAGCTTATTAATTAAGTGTCCCATCTGCTGCAGCGTGTATTGTCACTTCACTGTGAAGACTAGTTGAATAGTTCTCTATGACCGAGATAGGGAATAATGGATCGCGAAGACTTCATATCTACAGTATCCCTATGCCTGTATGCTCATCCTGTCCAACAAGATGAAACATTGGCCAACGCACCTCGCGCCAATAATGTAGGAGTACTAGTACTACATCCTTTCCGGTTTATACGGCTCAATTCAATAATCTCATCAACCAAGGTAGATGCTGGGTAGTGGATAGTTTGCAAAAACACTCAATTAATGAACTCGTTTTCCTCAAAAAATTATGTTTACCAATGCATTAATTTTGTGTCAAACTTTGACCATCTACTCCCTCCATCCAGGTGAATAAGTCATCTTTGGTTGTGCACCGTGACCAAGGAGGGAAAAATAAGAGAACTTAATGTTTAGTTGCTAATTAATAGCATTGCATGCAATGAACTAACCACTGCATGTCCTGTTTGGTAGTCTCGAGTCATGGAAAACATGCATGCCCACATCTCTTGTTGGTTGATATGTCAAGAAATGGGGTGGGAGTTAATGCACCACGCCTAAGTGTTTTGGGATTATTTCGTTTTCGTAAAGTGACTTATACACCTAGATGGAGGGAGTATTTAACTAATAAACTGATAACGCATTTCACCAAAAATCATATCACTGGATTCATATTTGAACATAGTTTCTAATGGTATAGTTTTTTTGACATGCATTGACACTTTGTTAGTTAAATTTATAGTCAAAATTTTACACTAAGTACGAAGGGGACCATTAAACCAGGATGGAGGTTTATATACAGGTCAATAAAAAAATCATCAACGAATGTAGTAGTAAATGATGGGTGCCCGAAGATTTTTTTTCCAAAGTACTCATTAATGGGCTCATTTTCCTCAAGAAAATTGTGTTTACGAACGTATTAATTGGAATGCATGTGTGAAGGAACAAATGACCAGAACTTTTACATGCATTGGTGAGTTATCTATTAATTCTTGCATGGAACATTTTAATGAAGCTTGAAATATGAACATGTCAATGGGAGGGAGTAAAAGCCTCATGCATGCATGCAACATACAACACTCACACGTACACATGGACGCACGCAATACTCACGCACCCATGTGGCACACAACACACAACGCAACACACACGCTCACACTCAAGTGCTCAACCTACTCCCTATGTCCATGAAAGACTGTACATTTGGATATTTACACATTGACGAGGGCATAATTAACGCCCAAAAGTAGCAGACTTATGTGTGCATGCGACCATTGAGAGAAGAAGATTAAAGGAAGGTTGTTGCATGATGTAATTAAGGATAGACATGTAGCCTATAGCTAGAGCACAAGTTGGTGCATTAGTCAATCAACAGCGATTTAGATTAAAGGCTAAATGCATTGGAAGTGTAGATGTACACTCTTTGTTTTCTAGCCGATGTACACTCTTTGTTGGAAGACCGAGGGAGTACACGTGCATGCACTCACATGCACAGCCAGGGTGGTTCGCGCGCAAGGGTTGGACTCCTATCATGCCTGTGTAAAGTTTTGTTTAACTGATTTCTTTGCTCTGCCAACTGACAGGTGGGACCCAGAAACTAGGTGACAATCTAACCAGTCAACAAAGTGCCACATCGACTATGTGGCCCATCAGTAGGGTGCAATACGGTGCTCTACGATGAGCTAGTGATTGCATAATCACCGCAAAACTATACAGTGACTGTAAGGAGTGTATTGTTACATACATTGACCGCCAGTGTATTTTTCTCGTTTCAAATTAAGCCATATTAACCGAAAAGGACATAGTATCGACTAGTACTAGTACTGCTTTGATGTGTCCCGTCAACTCACCGAACGAGGAGAAGCTTGCTTACCATGCCTCTCCCTCGCCCAGACGCGTGGTGGCTTGCAGGACGAGGACAGTGTTTTGACTACAAACCCTCTCCCTCTCCCTCTCCCTTGCCCTCGCCCTCACCCTCGCGGTGGACTTGTAGCAGTTCAATCGGTGTCAGATTGCCAGAAGCATATTGTACTCTAGTATTATCATTGTTGGACCTTCCGAAGAGGCGAAGAGCCAAGTGCAAGGTTCACACGAGTACGAACTGTTGAACCTCCCAAAGAGGCAAAGAGCCAAGCACAAGGTTTTATAGGAGTTGTTGTCCTAGTAGGAGTATACTACAATTATAGCGAACGATTCTACTATATGATGCCGCCACATCACCTATATCCAAAGCTGTGCCACCTTTTTCTCGAAGAGCGTGTTGGAGCCCATGCAACAGCCACACAAGTTGCACGTACACATAACACATTTACTAGTAATAAATTCTAAAGGACAAATGCTAGTATGCCACACAAGTTCATCTCCACTTCATGTGATAAATTTGTGCATGACTAGTCTACATATATTCACAGCGCTACCATTCACAATTTACTATACTCCACCTACACGTTATAGATGGGCTACATGTCCTCCTAGTTCCAGTCCCAGGTGGTCTTCATGGATGGCACGATCCATAGCGATGGGCAACGGGAATCATTGTTGCAGCTTTCTAGTCCGGTTCCACATGATGGAGGCTCATCCAAGCTGAAGCGGCATAAATCAGGGATAGCGTGTCCCAGCATGTCATTCATCCGGGGGTGCGCACTGAAGACACAACCATGCTTCATGAATGGCAGGCCTTCGGTGTCGTCCATGGAAGGTGGTATCCGCTTCACAATGGGGTAGCTGTCCCCAATGAAAAGCGAGTACTCTCCAAGAGTGTTCCTCGGCACCCACGTAGCATCACGGTGGTCGAAATCGGCGTTGTTCTTCTGGTACGCACGCATCTCGGATCTGGACACATGGTGACATACATAGTCAAGGTCCATGCATAATAATAATGTTGTGCTCAAATATGGCAGTTAGTAATACTGTGCAGCAAATAGTACTACTCTGGTATAGAGGAAGTAAAATAACCGGCTTATTATATATAGCCACTCTTGGCTACATGGATGAAATAGTAAGACATGGAAAAACAAAAATGGTGGGAGCTACATGGATATGATACTTCCCATTACAACCAGCCTTATTTACTACGTACTCGTACTGTAGCAGTACTAGTACTACTTTCTCAACTAGTAGTGCGATGTACTATACTTCTAGTATAGTGCACCAGTTTTGAACTCTTGAATCTCAGGGTCAAGGAGCTACAGTTGGAAGTGGAGGGTACTACTGTTCTCTAGAGCCATTGCTGTACTATCAATGCAGGTAAAGTACACCTGCATAGTGGGTACTCTCGGTGCTCTATTCAAGCGCATAGCTGGACTACTCAGCCGTTCCTCTCATGCACACACTAGTAGCTTGTTTATCCGCGACGGTTACTGCGGGGGCAGAACATTTGAGTTATTTGATACAACGAGACTAGGCTTTTCGCTTCCATTTGTGGAGGTGTAATGGATCTCGTCGAACTTTGTTAGTAGTTCCTTCTTTTTTTTCTTTACGAATGAGATGAGGCAAATCTTTTGCCTTCGTTTCAAAACAAAAAAAAATCACGTCAAGAGGAATTTCTTTTATAGAGCCGATAATGGAGTGCAGTCCATGCGTGCAACGCCACAAGCTACAGAGTAGTATATTACTAGCACTTTACATACAAAGCCATATTGCATAATTCCCAATGTCGCGCTAGGCTTTCTGGCTCCTTGAGCTTAATTGGGAGGCGCTAGTTTAAATATGCTACTAGCTGATGAGGAAGCTGCAAGCGAGGTGCGGCTAGGGAGAGCACGCGAGCCACGAGATGATGGGAAGGAAAACCCGTTGACGTGGCTGGGCTATCCAGTGCACCCAGATTGTGGTGCGACACGTCTGTTCGACTTCAAAATCAAACTACCAGTGTACAATATTGGCTCGCAGTGAAGTTACTATTTAAAAAAAGGCCGCCATGCGTTCGGCTGGGATCGAACCCAAAAAACGAGTTATACACTCCCGCGACCACTAGTAGTACTCGCTGGAGTACAACGCAACCTAGAATCACCTTTTGTCGCTAGTACATTGTTGCTTACAAGAAACCACTAATAATGCCAAGAAACCACTAATAATGCTAAGAAACTACTACCACCTGCATACATGGCAGACTTAAGATAAGACTACCTTATCAACCATTGTACACGCCCTTACCAACCAGCCCTACCAAGAAACGAATACTCTACAAATTGTCGTTATAGGCACGTTTCAACCCATGTTGCCCCTTAAGTCAACGCCTTCTATTCGACCGACAAGTTAGGCGTTATGACTTGTGGGACCTACATGTCAGTCTGCAAAAAAAATCCCCAAGCGACCTCCTACCTCCGGCCCGTCCACCTAGTCATCCTCGGCCATGGGACGCAGCTACCGCCATCGGCAGAAGGCGAGATCAAAACCGCCAGCGGTGCGGAGCCCATCTTGCGGCAACCAGGATGCAAGCTCCGTCCGGCGCTCACGGCCGCTAGCTAGCCAAGATAGCACACACCCCGCTGGATGCATCTAGCTGCTTGTCTGCAAGGTTAATTTGCTAGCTATATTGGCACGGCGGTGCGGCGGCTTGCTCGCGTGTGCCGCAATAAGGCCAGCCATCTGGCTCGACCGAAGGCCAGCGGCGGCTTGCTCGTTCGTGAGTCACGCTCGGGCCAGCCTGCCAACCCGTGCGGAGGCCAGCGCGGCGTCCGGCCCGTCCGACGGAGCGGCGGCCAACTCACTCCTCACCGGCGCCACCAACGAACATTCATCAATACTATTTGAAGTAATGTTCAGGAAAAATAATGATTTGAGGGAGAATAATAGGATAGAAGGTCTGATGTGGGCCCCTCATGTCAACGGCCAAACAAAATGTGTTGGTTTAAGCCGCCTCATCAGCACGGACGTGTGGGCCAACCCTGTCATAAATGGGTTTAAACGAGCCTAATCGGCACTTGGTAGTAGTTTTTGTGCGGATTAAGAAATTTTGGGTATGTTTTTGCTATTTTTTGTACAATAGTTTCTTCCTAGGGCTGGTTGAAAGTGGTAGTTTTTTGTTAAATACTCTACATACTGTAAGTAGGAGTGAAAGCTAGGATTTGGAAGGCAATAAGCAAGGCTAGTTACATAGTGCCTATGTGTACGTGATTGAAACTAAATATCAACCATGAGTGACTAATATCTTGATGGAAAACTCGAAACTATGGAAAAAATAGCATTTTTTGCATGGTTGGCAATACTAGCATTGTTCATGTGTGTTGCAACGGATCACAATTAGAGTAATAATTATTCACAAACTTGATAGAAAACACTCTAATTTTGATATGCATATATCACTAGAGATATATTATGCTTCAATCAGAATATATTCCTTGGGCTGTTTTGGTGAGGTGAGGGAGGGATGTGGTTGGGTTTAAGATACTAATTATGGGTTTTTTCTGCAAATTGGTAGAGAAGTGGGATGTTGGTGAGAAAAGGTAACAACTTACCTCACAGTCGTTAGATGTAGATCTAATGGTCAGAAATGACGGATGGCAGACACACCATCATCACCAACTAAGTCTTCTGTAGGAGTACTAGCAAGATGTCCGTGCATTGTACGAAACATCAAGATGCATTTTTTTATAAAACACTTGTTGTGATTGACCCATGTGGGAGTAATCCCATGTGTAAAAACTAATGATATCTTGAGAAAGATGAGATAAGGTGAAGAGGAGTGGGGCGCGGTGGTGATTGGTGGTCCGACTGGGCGGAGGCATGGAGATGGACCACGCCGGCAGCGACCACCATGCCAGTTTGTTCCAGAGGCTTCCTTTTTTAATTGCTCAACAATGAGGTAGTTGGAGGTAAGGATGAATGAGGTAGTTGGAGAGAGGTGCGGGTATCTTTTAGTTTAATTTCTATCCGTCAGATATAGGTCAGACGGTCTATATTACAAGATGGCACGCGTACCATCATCACCAACTCGGTTTTTTTATAAGAGAAGAAATATAAGTATGGAGATACAAACATATTACCGATACTTGTTGATGTAGGGTGGAACCCTATACAGCCGATCTTTCACGAAAGGAGCAGATCCAGCAAATAACACGAAAAACACGAGGGGAAACACGAGGGGAAACATGAGAGAATCACTCAAACCAACAAGAACGATCACACATATGCTAGATCCTTGAACACAAAAGAGATACACGATCTGAATCCAATAAAGGATGATACATAGGGTAGCTAGTTCTTCTCCGAGAGGAGGTCTTCCTGTTAGGGGTCTTGAATCCAAGTGGATCTTCTCCGAAGAGGTGTCGGTCCCTCGCAATGGAGTAGATCCGGATGGATGAGCGAAGCTCTATCTCACATATGAGCTAACACAACGCTAACCCTAGAAAGAGGAAGGAGGATGAGTATATATAGTCTAGGGGGGCGAAGGGGTACATGGGCCTCGGCCCTACACTGTGCGCAAACAGGGGAGGCCGGATGTCCGGGCTGGAGGGGCTAGATGTCCGGGTTGGCGGGGTCGGTCTTGATGCATTTGGGATGGAAGACACCGGATTTCTGGGCTTGGCTAGATGTCCGGGGCCTGTAGGTACTTGGCGGCTATCATTGTAGATGCTCCAGGGGCCGGATGTCCCGGGTCATGGCCGGATGTCCGGGGCCTGGAAGCTGCTCTTGACTCCTTCCGCTGGTTCTCTTCGTCCATGAACTGGGGGACTTGTCCGTCTTCACGTGCATCTTTGGGAGGGTCCTCTTGATACCTAATCATGCACAACATCTCGGACTTAGGTAGTAGCCATGTCTCGAGTGGATCATATGTGATATCACTAAGGAAGGAAGTCACCGTGGTATCGAGAGCTCTAGCCCGTGCTTGTGTCATAGGTCCTCTTGGCACATGGTGAGACAATGGTAGGTCCATGGGGATGACCATAGGATGCTCCACATCATCTCCCCTCCCTTGGGAAAGATCCAACTTCGGATCAAAATCCTCATCACCATGGTAGGGAGAGAGATCTTTGATGTTGAAGATGTCGCTCATGGAGTACTTGTCTCATGGAATGTCGATCTTGTAGGCGTTGTTGTTGTATAGTTCAAGCACCTTGAACGGTCCATCCGCTCGTGGTAGAAGTTTGGACTTGCGTTTGTGGGGGAAGTGGTCCTTGCGAAGGTGTAGCCACACAAGATCTCCAATATTGAATACCATGGGGTGCTTGTTGAGGTTGAGCTTGGTCGCGAGTCGTTGTACTTGGTGCTCAATGGTTTGCCATGTATCTTCATGCACCTTCTTGGGATAGTTGACTCGGGCACTCGCGTCCATGTTTGTGCGCTCTTGTAGTGGTAGGGGAAGAATGTCCAATGGGGACAATAGGTTGAAACCATAGATGACCACGAAGGGGGACTTGCCGGTAGTTGAATGTCTTGCTCGTTGTAGGCGTACTCGGAGATGGGTAGACACTCCTCCCACTCCTTGATGTTCTTCTTGATTAACACGCAAAGTAGAGTGGAGATTGTGCGGTTGATCACCTCCGTTTGGCTGTCGGTTTGTGGATGGTATGCCATGGAGAAAAGTAGCTTGATCCCGAGATTGGCGCATAAGGTTTTCCAAAAGTAACACAAGAACTTGACGTCACGGTCCGAGACAATCGTCTTTGGTACTCCATGTAGGCGCAAGATTTCCCTACAAAAAAGATTGGCAACATGTCAAGCATCATCTATCTTGTTGCAAGGAATGAAATGACCCATCTTAGAGAATCGGTCCACAACAACAAACACGGATCCTTCCCATTTCTAGTTCTAGGCAAGCCAAGCACAAAATCCATGCTAATATCTTCCCATGGGTGATATGGAATTGGAAGGGGCATATAAAGGCCATGAGATTGAGCTTTGGACTTAGCTTTGCGACATGTAGCACATCGGGTGGTGAAACGTGAGACGTCGCGGAACATCTTGGGCCAAAAATAGTTCTTGGATAGCGTAGAAAATGTCTTGTCGCGTCCAAAGTGTCCCATTAGTCCTCCTCCATGAGATTCTTGCAAAAGCAACAAACGAAGAGAAGACTCAGGGATGCATAGTTTGGTAGCTCTCATAAGATAATCATCTTTCATGTAATAGCGTTCCCAAGATGTATGTGTCAAACATTTGACATAAGGAATAGCAAAAGCAGGATCATGCGCATACAAGTCTTTTATGTGCTCAAAGCCAATGCCATTCAATTCAAGTTTGGTGACAAGCATGCATATGCGGGAAAGAGTGTCTGCCACAACATTTTCCTTACCTTTAATGTACTTGATGACATAAGGAAACGACTCAATGAATTCACTCCATTTAGCATGATGCTTGTTCAACTTAGTTTGGCCCTTAAGGTATTTAAGTGTTTCATGGTCGGTATGGATGACAAATTCATGAGGGCGAAGATAATGTTCCCATTCATGCAAAACTCGCACTACATCATATAGCTCTTTGTCATGGATGGGGTAATTGAGTTGTGCTTCGGAAAATTTCTCACTAAAGTAAGCTATGAGGCGCTTCTCTTGTGTTAACACACCTCCTATGCCATTACCACTAGCATCACAATGAATTTCAAAGGGTTTGTCAAAGTTTGGTAAAGCAAGCATAGGAGCATGAGTAAGCAAATTCTTAAGCTCATTAAATGCGCTATCTTGAGATGGTCCCCAAACAAAGGGTGCATTCTTCTTACTCAAAGCATGCAAAGGTGAAGCAATGGTGCTAAAATCCTTCACAAATCTATGGTAGAAACCTGCTAAACCAAGGAAGCTACACACTTGTTGCAAGTTGGTTGGTTGGGGCCAAGTTTTAATAGCATTGATCTTAGATTCATCTACATGAACACCCATAGAAGATACAATGAAACCCAAGAAAACAAGCTTATCAACACCAAAAAGGCATTTGTCCATATTAGCATAAAGGTGCTCTTTTCTAAGAGTTTGTAGCATGGTTCGAAGGTGGGTGACATGGTCTTTTTGAGATTTGCTAAAGACAAAAATATCGTCAAAGTAGACCACAACAAAATGCATGAGTCACATGAAAGTACCGGGTGCTTCGGATAAACACATTGGCATAACAAGACATTCATATAAGCCAAATTTGGTCTTAAATGTGGTTTTCCATTCATCACCTTCTTGGATGCGTATTTGATAGTAGCCACTTTTAGGATCAATTTTAGAGAAAACTATGGCTCCACTAAGCTCATCAAGCATATCATCTAGGCGTGGAATAGGGTATTGATAACGTACATTAATAGCATTGATAGGATGACAATCAGAAAACATGCGATATCTGCCATCTTTCTTGGGAACAAGGATTACCAGTGCGACACAATGGCTCAAACTTTCTCGAACATGGACGTCGATGAGTTGTTGTACTTGCCTTTGGATCTCCTTAGTTTCCTCGGGGTTGACACGGCAGGGAGCCTTGTTAGGAAGGGGTGCTCCGGTGATGCGGAGCATCCCACGTTCATCCCCATGTACACTCCGACTACTCTCCAAATCCCAAGGATACATAAGATGAGACCTCGACTATACACCATTGGACACAAGGCAAACTCGCTCCTCTTCGAAAAAACACTTTCCATATGTGAGACATGGCTAATCCCTCAAATATATGTGCTATGCATGACCAGGAACAAAGAGGAGGACCATGGACAAGACGACGAGGACACCTAGTACAAGGAGCTGCCAAAGAAGCTCCAGCGAGCGGACGTCTGGCCTCCACCGTACGACCGGCCAGCGAGCGGAAGTCCGGCCTCCACCGGACGACCGGCGCCTGAAGCACAGCCAACGCCAGCTACAACACCTCCCAGCGAGCGGACGTTCGGCCCCCACTGGACGGCCGGTAATATTAACGGTAGTCCGAAGACATCGGACATCCGGTGCCTCTTCACAGAACGTCTTCAGTGGACGTGCGGCGACTAGCGGACGACCGGTCCCTCCTGAGCCACCGGACGACCGGTACCCACAGGACGACCGGTACCTGCCTATGCGCTGCTGGGCCTTTGGCCTTGTATCCCTCTCCCGCTTACCCCTTCGTGGCTCTAGACTATATACACTCCTCCACCCCCACCATTTGAGGGTTAGCATTGTGATAGCTCATATTAGAGATAGAGCCTCGCTCATCCACATCGGATCTACTCCACAAGAGAGACCGCGACCCCTCTACGGAGAAGATCCACGTTGGATTCAAGACCTCCTCACAGAGAAGACCATGAAGACCTCCTCACGGAGAAGAACCAGTTACCTCTTGTATCGTCCTTTGTTGACTTTGGATCGTGTATCTCTCTTTGTGTTTCGAGGATCTAGCACATGTGTGATCGTACTTGTTGGTTTGAGTGTATGTCTTGTGTTCCCCTTTGTGATTTCCCCTCGTGTTTCCCCTCGTGTTCTTCACAAGATCCGCTCCTTTCGTGAAAGATCGTCCATCTAGGGTTCCACCCTACATCATCCGGGGATGAGGTCGATTCGGTGCTCGATGCCTCGTAGAGGAGGTAGACCCGGAGGTAGCTCATCGGGGAAAACATCTTGGAATTCCCGCAATAGATAAGATAACACTAAAGGTAGATTGTGAGAGGTGTTAGCTTTTGGTTCCTCTCCTTGCACAAAAGGACATAGTGTATGACACTTGATGGGTTCTCACGCACTTCTCTCATCTCACGTTTGGTGGCAAATAGAACTAAGTTCTTCTTGTTGCTCATCGTGGAGGCACTCAATTTGTGCTTGTGGCAGCCACTCTCTTTTTGGTGGTTCGCTCTCTCACTGTTCTCTCCACGATGGGTGGTTTGCTTGTCGGCGATCACTTGGCTTGGAGACATAGGTCGAAGTAGGTACTCCTTTCCTTTCATCTTGAACATATAGTGATTCGTTCGGCCGTTCTACATGACACCTCAATCGAATTGCCATGGTCGCGCAAGAAGAAGGTGGCAAACGGACATTGGAATGACATCACACTCCAAAGTGTCTTCGTAAGCTCCGATCTTGAAGGAGACTTGTACTGTATGCTCGACTTTGATAGTGCCGGAGTCGCTTAGCCATTGAACTTTGTAGGGATGTGGGTGCTTCATCTTGGCCAATTGGAGCTTGGAGCATAGTTCTTCACTTTCCAAGTTATGACAACTCCCTTCGTCGATGATGACCTTGACGGACCTTCCATTGATGCCTGCCCTGGTATGAAAGATATGACATCTTTGGTCTTCTTCTTGTTGATGTTGAAGACCTTGGAGACAACGAGAGTGGGGCTTGAAGCTTCGTCACAAAAGACTTGATCCTCTTCATCTTCGTTCACTTATCGGTGCATGGCAACTTTCTCAAGTGCTTCCATTTCTCCTTCACTCATGGAGTCATATGTACCATCGTCGTTGAGGATCATGGTGCGCTTGTTGGTACACTCAAAGGACTTGTGGCCTCAGCCTCCGCATGTGAAGCATTTGAAGGAACTTGTCTTGATGGTCTCATTGGTTGGGGTAGATGATGATGAAGCTCTTGGCTTGAAGTTGCTTGTTGTAGGAGGATGACTTGAGGTTGTCGAAGTTTTCTTATAACTCGACTTACCGGCGTTGCTTGTAGATGGCTTGGTTGAGGTAGAAGGTTGTTGGAGTCGTTGAAGCTTGGGTGTTGGAGAAACCATAGGACTTGGATGAGAACTTGGCATATTTGAAGTAATATTGCACTTGATGTTCCGCTTTGGTAGCTTGATGCACTAGCTTGATGAGGTTCGAGTATGGTTGGAAGTCGGCGATCTTCTTGATAGGATGATTGAGTCCATTCAAGAAACGTGCCATAGTTTGCTCATCATCTTCCATGACATTGGCTCGTATCATTGCAATCTCCATTTCCTTGTAGTATTGTTCAACTGTGATAGCCTAGCTTATTAGGGATGGTAGACTACTCATATCAATAAGGAATTCCTTCTTTTCCGGGAGCCCATTCGGAAAGAACTCCAAAGTTAAGCGTGCTCATCTTGGAGTAGTTTCAGGATGGGTGACCGACCAGGAAGTTGCTCTCAGGTGCGCACGAGTGAGGACAAAGTGCGTAGAAAAGACTAGTATTGATCTGTGAGGCCAGTCTAGATCCCGCCAAGAGTAACGACCACCGGTGGGTGTGTCCGGGGCGTTAGAAGATGGTATCAGAGCCGACCCTCATGGTTACACAGATGTTTGCGGACAGGTGCGCGGTCATGTTGTTCATGACGTTTGTGACCTGTCGTGGCACACGACATGTCACATGTACCGGACTGGATGCACAGACGTATGTGCCAAGAGGGAATGTTCCTGTGGCCCGACGAGGACGTCGGTTCCTCTTAGTGAGGGTGTATGTGATAGCCTGGCTTATTAGGGATGGGAGACTACTCATATCAATAAGGAATTCCTTGTTTTTGGAGAGCCCATTTGGAAAGAACTCCAAAGTTAAGCGTGCTCTGCTTGGAGTAGTTTCAGGATGGGTGACCGATCGGGAAGTTGCTCCCGAGTGCGCATGAGTGACGACAAAGTGCGCACAAAAGACTAGTATTGACCTGTGGGGCCAGTCTAGATCCTGCCAAGAGTAACGACCACCGGCGGGTGTGTCCAGGGCGTTACATCAACGCTCTTGGTTCCTTGATTGAGGAGTGGGAGTTTCTTGAAGAGGTCGCGGTTGTAGTAGGTTGGGACAAAACATGCTCTCATGACATGCTTCATTTGCGCCCAAGTAGTGATGGGTGGTTCACCTCTTGCCTCTTGGCACTCAATGACTTGTTCCCACCAATTGAGGACGTAATCTTGGAACTCAAGGGATGCCATCGCGATCTTCTTCTCTTCCTCATAGTTGTGCAAGAGGAAGATCTTGTCAACCTTCAATGCCCATGAAAGGTACTCTTCAGGATCATTGCTTCCATTGAACTTGGGCATGGTGAACTTTAGCTTGCCGTAGCGTTGCTCTTCATTGTGTTGGGGGCGAGGGTGATGACGTCCTTGATGAGGAGGATTGTCTCCCTCAACTTGCTCTTGTCTTGGAGGATCTTCATTGTCTTCTTGCTCTTGGTGAACTTGAGGTGCTTGTCGAGCTTGTGGATGAGCTTGAGGAACTTGACGATGCACTCTTGATTGATAAATCCCCTCTTGAACTTATTCGTGTAGAACTTCTCGATGCTCACAATTTTGCCGGTTGCGTGTGGCTACGGCTCGACTATAATCTTGAAGGGCACGTTGCGCCTCAAGTGCTTGAGCTTCTCGCAATTGTTGTTCTTAACATTGTGCCTCGGCATCTTGTGCGCCTTGGTGTAGTCGCGCTTGCTCTTCCTCTTCTTGTTGGCATTGGCGTTGCCGTTCTCGTTCTTGCGCAAAAGTATCTTGGTTTTGACGGTGTCGTTGCTCTAGAGATTTGTTTTCATGTAGAGGATTGCGGTTTGCTTGACGATCTTGGCGTGCGGCACATCGAAGAGTGTTCAATGTCAGTGTACTTGAGCCGGAGATTGTGTCGTCGGAGTGCCGACTCGAGCGGCTCCTTCTTGAGTAGGATGACGAGGTAGAAGAGCGGTTGGCCATCATTGTTCGAATATCCTCCTTAAGAGATTCCATGGATGTGTCGAAGTAGTCTCTTGTATGTTTCTCGGCGAGTCGCAAGTCAATGGCGAGGTTGTCGATGCGATCGTTCATTGCTTGTTGCCCTTGATGCAAAGCTCGTTGATGAAGCACGGACTAGCGAGATGCTAATTCGTGCGTGTAGACGGCCCGATCTTTCACGACGATGCTTGATCAATAGTTCCTCCCGCTGTTCCTCCTCGCAACCTTCAAGATAATTTTCACCCGCGTACAAAAAATACACGAATGAAAATAATAACCCCCTTGGATCAGCACCCTGGCGTGGATGTGATGATCAACCATCCGTCGCTAGTAAATTTTCTCGATGGGAAATCACAGAAAAATACTCATGATTTGGTCGCCCCGAACTAGGCGTTTTATGACTTTTTCATAACTCACAAATAAGTTCCAAAACTGATCTGATACAATGGCCGTAGCCTGGCCGTTATATGGCCAATGCACGTCCCTTCTAGCAAGCCAAATAACCAACGTGAATATCTCAGGAAACCAAATCATGCATGATTAGGACTAGGAAAGTAAATAGGAATCCTAACTAATCGAAGGAACGTAACTACACAAGGAAACTTCCTAATAGAAAATTCATTTTTAATTACACATGCATGCATTTATCTATAGCATGTAACGTGCCATCCTTTTCTTTATGCAATGGGAACTAAAATGACCCAATCTTGATTCCTTGCGGTGGAGTTCTGAACGTGGGGGTTATTTCCTCCGGTTCTGGTTCCCGGTTCTTTTTTGCTTGGACAATGCTATAGTAAACTGCTCTCCCACCTGTACATTTATTTTTAACCCTTATTTCTGGACCGCACAGTACTTGTAGTTTTCCGTCGGCTCCTCGATGAATTTTATGTGGTATTGTATTGCATCTTCTGATAGCCTTATCATCCTCTTCCCCTTGAAGTGAAACCATCCCTGGTTTCGTGTCAATTTTCTACTCCGCCTTCTCCGGAATTTGTAGCTCTATGTTGATTGCGTTGTCCGCCATTGGTTTCAGCATATGCTTCCTTCTGTCATGCATAAATGTGTATGTGTTGGTTCTTCCAGCATGAACTGCATCATGATCAAACTGCCATGGTCTTCCCAATAGCAACTGACATGCGTCCATCGGCACAACATCACAGTCCACCTTATCAATATAATCTCCAACTACAAACTTCACACATACCTTATGTGTGATCTTCAATTTTCTGGAGTTCTATAGCCACTCCACATGGTGTGGTTGCAGGTGGCGCCACATGGACAAACCAAATGCCCGCACAAGATATCTGGTAATGACATTTGTAAAGCTACCACCATCAATTATCAACTTGCAAGGACGATTGTTGATCTTACACTGTGTTTTGAAAACACTCCATCGCTGCCCCTTTGCATCACCATCCCCCTGAACCTTTTCCACCAAAAGATTTACACCCTTCATCGGTGCATCAACTTCTTCCTCTATTTCTTTTTGCTCTTCTCTTCTTTTCTGCGAACGGCCTATCCAATCTGCCATGGACACATGCACTGGCATAGGAATAAAATAGATGTGTTGGCCCTTTCATGATATAGAGTAAGTATTTTTCTTGGAATTACGAACAGCCCCAACACATTTGCACCATGGGTTCCCAAGCAGTAGATGGCATGACACCATGGGCACAGGACAAACGTGAAAAAATTCCGCACAACAATATTTCCCCAAAGTAAAAATTAGCAAAATTTGATGTGTAATGTGGATTTCACCTTTGAACCACTTCAGTGTGTATGGTCTTTCAAGAGGTCTTATTTTCAGCCCCAATTTTTCCACCACCTCGATGCTAACCATGTTGACTGCAGTAGTCTCATCAATCGTCAAATTGACACGTCGTTCGTTCACAACGCAACGACTGTGAAAAAGAATGACCTTGCCAATGCCTTCCTCCTCCATCAATATGTTCTTGCTCAACATGGTGATACTCGCCTCCGTAGACAATATTGCAAATTAAATCGTCGTGACTAACCTTAGCTCTGAATACCACTTGATGAGGCACAAATTAGCTAGATGCTAATTCGTGCGTGTAGACGGCCCGATCTTTTATGGCGATGCTTGATCAACAGTTCGTCCCCCTGTTCCTCCTCGTAACCTTCAAGATAATTTTCACCCGCGTACGACAAATACATGAATGAAAATAATGACCCCCTTGGATTAGCATGTAGGCATCGATGTGATGATCAACCCTCCGTCGCTAGTAAATTTTCTCGATGGAAAATCACAGAAAAATACTCATGATTTGGTCGCCCCGAACTAGGCGTTTTCTGACTTTTTCATAACTCACAAATAAGTTCCAAAACTGATCTGATACAATGGCCGTAGCCTGGCCGTTATATGGCCAATGCACGTCCCTTCCAACAAGCCAAATAACCAATGTGAATATCTCAGGAAACCTAATCGTGCATGACTAGGACTAGGAAAGTAAATAGGGATCCTAACTAACTGAAGGAACGTAACTACACAAGGAAACTTCCTAATATAAAATCATTTTTAATTACACATGCATGCATTTATCTATAGCATGTAACGTGCCATCCTTTTCTTTATTCAATGGGAACTGAAATGACCCAATCTTGATTCCTTGTGGTGGAGTTCTGAACATGGGGGTTATTTCCTCCGGTTCTGGTTCCCGTTTCTTTTTTTCTTGGACAATGCTATAGTAAACTGCTCTCCCACTTGTACATTTATTTTTATCCCTTATTTCTGGACCGCATGATACTCGTAGTTTTCCGTCGGCTCCTCGATGAATTTTACGTGGTATTGTATTGCATCTTCTTATGGCCTTATCACTCTTTGTGCACCAAAGAGGTGGCTCTTTGTGACGTAGGCGGACATGTCGTCGTCCTGCTCGATGAAGAATGGGTTGCTAAAAGTATTTGGCCTATCCATCATTCCAAGCAAAATATGTGAGTGGGAGAAAGAGAAGAACTTATACCAAATGTACCTTGACCGATGTTGAAGATGGATCAATGATCACTCAAGTGTGGAACAAGGAAATAGCACAATTGGTACCAATTCTTCTCGGTTTCTCACACCTACACAAGTAAAAGCTTATTGTGGAGCTCGGTTAGGATGGTGGCACAAACTTTGATGCAATTGTTAGTGAGCTTCGATAATGTTGGAAAAGATTCACAAATTTGCAAATGCAACAAGTAGAACAATAGCAAAATGTGGTACATGGAAACACACACGCAAATAGATAAGTGGGGTTGTGCAACCAAGGAATGATCCAAAATATGGAATCCACGAAAATGCTCTTGTTGCGAAACACTAGAGAGACACTAGCACGATTGCATAATAGGCGGATATGAAGACTTGTGCACAACCTACTAAGTAAAAATGCAACGACTTCTATCCCAAGTTGCTATATGTATGGTATTCCGATGATATGATCCAAAATGATCGAGTATGACAATCTTAATGTAGTATGATGATACGGTCCTTGCTTAAAATCTCTTTGCTTATATTTCCCTTTTGCTTAAAAGCTTGTTTGGCTCTTTCTCTTTGAGCTCTTTTCTCATGTAATTCTTCATGAACCAAGATACCAATTGTGTATGCGATGACAACTTTGTGACACAAAAGATGATACCAAGATATATACCAAGATGATATGGTAAGTATGCAATGTGAAGTATGACTACTAATGTGCACAAGTGATGTTGCCGACGATACTCAAAGGCTAGTCTCAATGGGTAAGATATGCAAAATTGGGGTATGGTGGTTATCAATATAATGGCAAGAATGTATAATGATGAGATATCATGATACCAATATGGGGTTACCGATTCTTGCTTACGGTATGGTGTCAAAATGGTGAAATGTTTGTTGTCGATGACGCGCCCATGGCAAAGATGAGCTGCGATGATGTTGATGTCGCACCGTACCTAAATAGCCGAAACACAAATAGGACACGGAACCGTAACTCAAATTCTCAAAACAAGACGTGACCAAATTGTTGGTATTGGTAGCGGTTAAGCAATGGTGGTGTTTGCGGGAAATGGTGGTGCTAGGCGGAAGTGGTGGTGGTATGCGGAAGTGCAAATGGGCACCAGAGCAAAATTTGGCGAAACTTAGGCGGAGAACGGTGCGATGGATGGAAGTATGCTCTTAGGGGTCGGATGTCTGTGGTGGCCGGATGTCCGGGTGTCGGGCTAGATGTCCGGGCTCTGGATCCATGGACGAACTCGAGCAGCTCTGCGTGGAAGAGGTAAATTCGGGAGATTTTGTGGATGGAAATTGGGGAAAAGATGGGGGAAAGCTAGATCTACCTGCAACACATGAAATCCGCGTATCAAATCCAACAAAACTTCATCACACCAACAAATCACAAAAAAAATTCGGGGGCTATTTTTGTGGGGAATTTTTGAATTAGGGACGAAATCAACAAAATTAGGCTAGAAAACAAAGAGGGAGGCTCCGAAATCGTGATCAACGTGGCTCATGATACCAAGATGATGTAGGGCGGAACCCTATACATCCGATCTTTCACGAGGGGAAACACGTTGGGAAACACGAGGGGAAACATGAGAGAATCACTCAAACCAACAAGAATGATCACACATATGCTAGATCCTCGAACACAAAAGAGATACATGATCCGAATCCAACAAAGGACGATACATAGGGTAGCCAGTTCTTCTCTGAGAGGAGGTCTTGCGGTCTTCCCGTTAGGGGTCTTGAATCCAAGTGGATCTTCTCCAAAGAGGTGTGGGTCTCTCACAATGGAGTAGATCTAGATGGATGAGCGAAGCTCTATCTCACATATGAGCTAACACAACGCTAACGCTAGAAAGAGGGAGGAGGAGGAGTATATATAGTCTAGGGGGCGAAGGAGTACATGGGCCTCGGCCCTACACTGTGCACAGACAGGGGAGGCGGGATGTCCGGGCTTTTGCGAGGGGCCGGATGTCTGGGTTGGCAGGGTCGGTCTTGATGCATTCGGGACGGAGGACACCGGATTTCCAGGCTTGGCTGGATGTCTGGGCTGAGGCCAGATGTCCGGTGCCTGTAGGTACTTGGCGGCTGTCGTTGTAGATGCTCTAGGGGCCGGATGTCTGGGGTCATGGCCGGATGTCTGGGGCCTGGAAGTTGCTCTTGACTCCTTCCATTGGTTCTCTTCGTCCGTGAACTTGGGGACTTGTCTGTCTTCACGTGCATCTTCGGGAGGGTCCTCTTGATACCTAATCATGCACAACATCTCGGAATTAGGTAGTAGCCGTGTCTCGAGTGGATCATATGTGATATCACTAAGGAAGTCACCTTGGTCTCGAGAGCTCTAGCTTGTGCTCGTGTCATAGGTCCTCTTGGCACTTGGTGAGACAATGGTAGGTCCATGGGGATGACCATAAGATGCTCTGCATCACTTGTTTCTATAAACTAGGATCTACATTCTATTCAACGGCTCAGCATGTGGGGCCTTAGCACAATGACTTCTCGACTGTGTAAAACAAAGATTTTCCCGTCACCGAAAAGGAGGGGGTGTTGGCGGCGCGCTTTTGGCTTGGTCTAGTCCTAGTTGTCATTGATAGAGGCAAAGATGTCCCGTCTTTCAATGACATGGTGGCTATCATTTTGGGGTAAGTGGACTTTGACGATCCGACTACGAATGTGCGAGGACGTCGCACCTTAGCAATCGCTAAACCAACTCCAAGAGGCTATTGACCATGACGGAGCACGATCAACCTAACCACGAAGGTCCGTTTCCTGCAGGCAAACGAAGAACAAGCAAGAAACTAAGATTGCAATCTGGATATTGCGAATATAAGAGGAAAGCTTTATTGATCAAAGGTCGGGTTCTGCGACACCTTTCTCTGGTCGTCCAACATAAACGAAGTACGTGAAGTTGCAGCTACGGCGAACTTTAATCTAAACAAAACCCAAAGTTTAAACGATGCCCTAAGGGATGTATATATGGAGGAAGAGGGGGGAATTTCGTGGCCCTTGGAGGAGGGGACCGAAACCAACCCTAACTCTTGTTTCCCCACACATACGGACTCTAAAAACAGCCTATACTTAAGTATTTCGAAAATACATGGGCCCGGCCCAATAATAACGTGACGCAACACCTAGAATAGCCTCTGGACGAAATTTATGAAGTGGCATCTTGTATATTTCGTCCAAGTCTTCATGCAGTCCTTATGGTTGCTTCAAAGTCCTGAAATCATCACTTGTAACTCCGTTCTTGATCCCCTTCCGCATGCCATCATCTCCATGCTTGGTCTTGCTTGAGTGTTCATCCCTCTTATCCATGCCAGGTCCTTCATTTGTAAGCAAAACAAATGTATCCAATTTAGGCAGCATCATATTCTCATGAACATTAGAATCATTACCAAGAAACGAAAGTACCTGATAATTTAATTGGCGTGTGCGAGCTCTAGTAATTGTTCCAGTATGTATAACAACAGGGGTTGTGGGTGTAACAATGGTATTGATGTCCTCATCATCCTCCCCTTCTTGAAATGAAGTCGTCCTCGATGGAAGCTCATCTTCCTCACCCAAATAAGGATTCAAATCTGCAATGTTAAAAGTGGGAATAAGCCCAAAATCTGCAGGCAGCTCAAGTTTATATGCATTATCATTTATTTTCTCTAACACCTTAAAAGGACCATCAGCACGTGGCATTAGCTTTGATTTGCGCAAATTAGGAAATCTATCCTTACGCAAATGTAACCAAACAAGATCTCCAGGTGCAAACACAACATGTTTTCTACCCGTATCTCCAGCAAGTTTATATTCAGCATTCATACGCTCAATTTTTCCTTAGTTAACTCATGCATTTTTAAAATCAATTCATGACGTTCTTTAGCATCAAAATTAATCTTCTCTGAAGATGGAAGATGCAACAAATCAATAGGTGCACGAGGTAGGAAACCATACACAATTTCAAAAGGGCGCATCTTAGTTGTAGAATGCAATGAACGATTATAAGCAAATTCAATATGAGGCAAGCATTCTTCCCACATTCTCTTATTATTCTTCAAAACAGCCCTAAGCATAGTAGACAATGTTCTATCGACTACTTCAGTTTGTCCATCAGTTTGGGGTGACAAGTAGTACTAAAAAGTAGTTTAGTGCCCAACTTAGCCCATAAACATCTCCAAAAGTGGCTAAGAAATGTAGTATCACGATCTAAAACAATAGTATTTGGCACACCATGCAAGCGAATAGTTTCACGAAAGAACAAATCAGCAACATTAATAGCATCATCGCTTTTATGACATGGTATAAAGTGTGCCATTTTCAACAATCTATCCACGACAACAAATATGCTATCCCTCCCCTTCTTTGTTCGAGGTAAACCTAAAATAAAGTCCATAGATATATCCTCCCAAGGAACACTAGGTACAGGCAAAGGCATATATAAACCATGAGGATTGAGTCGTGACTTAGCTTTTTGACATGTAGTGCAGCGAGCAACAAAACACTCAACATCCCGTCTCATCTTTGGCCAAAAGAAATGTGTAGCAAGTATATCCTCCATCTTCTTGATGCCAAAGTGTCCCATTAATCCTCCTCCATGCACCTCCTGCAACAAAAAAAGACGAACGGGGCTAGCTAGAATGCATAGCTTGTTAGCACGAAACACGAATCCATCGTTAAGAAAGAACTTGTCCCAAGTTCTCCCTTCCTTACAATTCTACAATACATCTTTAAATTCATCATCATGCACATATTGATCTTTGATGGTCTCCAAACCAAATATTTTAAAGTCAAGTTGTGAAAGCATAGTATAACGATGAGACAATGCATCAGCAATAACATTTTCTTTACCCTTCTTGTGTTTAATGACATAAGGGAAAGTCTCAATGAATTCAACCCATTTAGCATGTCTATAGTTCATTTTTGCTTGTCTTTTAATGTGTTCCATATATTCATGATCAGAATGTATAACAAATTCCTTGGTCCACAAATAATGTTGCCATGTTTCTAAGGTCCGAACAAGAGCATATAATTCTTTATCATAAGTAGAATAGTTTAGACTAGGCCCACTCAATTTTTTAGAGAGGTATGCAACAGGTTTGCCATCTTGTAATAACACACCTCCTAATCCAATTCCACTAGCATCACATTTAAGCTCAGAAGTCTTTTTAAAATCAGGAAGTTGGAGTAAAGGAGCATGTCTCAACTTATCTTTCAATACCGTGAAGGCTTCTTCCTGTGCGGTACCCCAAACAAAAGGCACACTCTTCTTTGTAAGCTCGTTGAGAGGTGCAGCAATGGTGCTAAAATCTCTCACAAACGCCTATAGAATCCAGCGAGGCCAAGAAAACTCCTCACTTGTGTGACCATTTTGGGATGCAGCCAACTCTCAATAGCTTCAATCTTGGCTTTATCAACTTCAATTCCCTGTGGAGTAACAACATAGCCAAGAAAAGATACTTGGTCAGTGCAGAAGGTGCACTTCCCAAGGTTACCAAACAAACGTGCATCACATAGAGAAAAAAAACAGCACGTAAATGTTCCAAATGTTCCTCCAAAGATTTTCTATAAATCAATATGTCAACAAAGTAAACTACCACAAATCGTCCAATGAAAGCACGTAAAACTTCGTTCATTAATCTCATGAAAGTACTAGGTGCATTAATTAACCCAAAAGGCATGACTAACCACTCATATAATCCAAACTTAGTTTTAAATGCTATTTTCCATTCATCTCCCAATTTCATACGAATTTGATGGTATCCACTATGCAAATCAACTTTGGAGAATATTGTAGAGCCACTCAATTCATCAAGCATATCATCTAGCCTAGGAATAGGATGACGATAACGAATAGCAATATTATTAATGCCTCTACAATCAACACATATACACGATGTACCATCCTTTTTCGGCACTAAAATGATAGGAACGGCACAAGGACTAAGGGATTCGCGTATATAACCTTTGTCGAGCAGGTCCTGTACTTGGCGCATAATCTCCTTCGTCTCCTCTGGATTGGTACGGTATGGTGCACGGTTGGGTAATGATGCACCGGTAATTAAGTCAATTAGATGCTCAATCCCTCGAATAGGTGGTAATCCCGGTGGCACCTCTCGTGGAAAGACGTCAGCAAACTCCTGCAAAATGTCAGTGACATCAGGAGGCAAAGAGGAAGGCATGTCCTCGAATGAAAATAATGCCTCTTTGCACATAAAAGCATAGCAAACAGATTTGCTAAAATCTGGATCATCAATATCAGATTTGGTGTCAAGTAAACATACACTTTTCAATTTAATTTCAGAAGCAACACTAGATGGTTTATTATTAGGCTTCATTTGTTGCTCAAATTCTTTTGCCACAATCTGATTTTCACTCTTATTTTGCTCCTGTTTTGCTTTATTAGCTCTATTAATATCATCTTTCAAAAGGAATTAGGCAGTCATAGGAAGCAAAGTAATATTTTTTTCCTTATGAACAAGAGTATACTAATTAGTTCTACTATGGTGCACACAATTTTTATCAAATTGCCATGGTCTAACAAGTAATAAGGAACATGCTTGCATAGGTACCACATCACAATCAACATAACCAGCATATGTAGAGATACTAAAATGCACACGAACAGTACGTGTTACTTTAACCTTGCCGCTATTGTTGAACCATTTGGATGTAGTAAGGATGTGGATGCGGTCTTGTGGTGAGAGATAGCTTCTCCACCATCTCCATGCCAACCAAGTTGTTGCAGGTCCCTCCATCTATGATGACGCGAACAGAACGTTCCTTCACAACTCCCTTTGTATGGAACAAATTATGCCTCTGATTTTGCTCAGCTTGTGTAACCTGCACACTCAAAACACGTTGAGCAACTAAACATTCATACCTATCAGCATCTTCAGCAGCCATGTATTGCGTCTCATGATCAGAATCATCTCCACCGTGTTCTTCATGTGTAATAAGAGCCAAAGTCTCCTCATCATAGTCACTAGCGGACTCATACCCACCATCCTCAGTAGCAATCATCACACGCTGAGATTTGCATTCTCTCGCAAAATGTCCTTTTCCCTTACAATGACGACAAATAATATCACTTGTGTGCCCTATTGATGCCATGGAAGAAGAAGAATTCTGCGTAGGCCTGGCAGGTGTGCTCTTGGCAGATAGTGGTGGTTGTGCCTACTTTCTTGTATCACGGCTGGAGGTGGCACCTGATGGAGGTGCTGGTGCAGTGGAAGTAGAGGATGCACGTGGTGTCCATGATGAAGATCGACCCGCAGAAAAGTTAGTTTGCGCCAATGCCTATCGATCCTGCACTTCACGTTCAGCTTTACAAGCAAGTTGGAATAAACGAGTGATATTATTATACTCCTTATACTCTAGAATGGTATGAATCTCTCTATTTAATCCACCCATAAAACGTGCAATCATAGCTTCATTCTCCTCAACAATACCACATCTAATCATGCCAGTTTGTAATTTCTGATAATATTCTTCTACAGAATTTTTTCCTTGTCTTAAATGCTGCAATTTTTGAAGTAATTCACGTTGATAATATGGTGGAACCAACGAGTACGCATAGCAGTTTTCAAAGCAGCCCAAGTAGCTGGAATAGGATATAATCTACAATGTTCACACCACAAAAGACATGCAAAACTAGTTAAAGCACAAACAGCAGCAGGAACACGTCTCTCCTCGGGATATTGTAAACATGTAAAATGTTGTTCAGTTTCTAACTCCCAAGTAAGATATATATCAGGTACATATCTACCGTCAAATGGTGGAATATTCTACTTTAGTTTAGGAAAAAGGTCATGATCTCGTACCTCAGGTGGTGGTGCAACCCTACCGTTGCGATGATATACCTGAGGACGACCTGGTGTTGGTGGTGCTGGTGGTTGCACGTAGTTCTGATTTTGATCAACCTCATCCTCGTAATGGTCCTCTACCTCTGCAGTAGCAGCAGGAGCTACAGAAGCATCAACAGTGGCACCAGAATTTTGCCCAGGGTCAATGGGAACGCACTGTGATCGTCCCACTTGATTTGGAAGGCGACGTTGTTGTTGTTGTTGTTGTTGTTGTTGTTGTTGTTGTTGTTGTTGTAGAGGTGCGTTAGGTGCAGCCGATGGTGGTGGTGGAAGACGCGCGAGCAATTCATTAAACTTGTTTTCGAGCTTTGTTTCGAACGTCTTCTCCATGCCATCTATCTTCTCCATGGCCTCTTCAAATATGTTTAGCACATCTTGCACCTGTCCACTCATCATTTGCTGAAATTTATCATGTAACTCCTTATTCGTCATGTTCTCCCAGTCAGTCTCATTGGCGTGTGATCCTTCCATGGTTAGTAGCAATAGAAACACACAAGAATATGATCCTACAGACTACTAACAAGAGGTGGTGGTGGGTGTCACAAATCTGTCAAGCAAATCTCAAATTCTTACCAGTTCTTATGCAGCAGCAGGCGGTGATTGGCAACCTTCATAGTCAAAACTCTCAAATATTAGATAGCATGATTACCAGGGAGAGTCAAACACACGACGTAGATGTATGTGGAGCTTGGAAGGCTTATAATATGGTAGCAAAAAGGGTTAGCAATAATCAGTTCAGAGAATCAGAGTTGATTAAGCGCTCAACGACGGTACTGTGCTGGTCCTAGGCTAGACCGTGCTAGAGACGCGAGCCTAGAACACTAACAAAATCACGGGGCTGCACGTAAACAAGGGAGGAGCACACTCTGGATTTTTTTTCTCTTTTTTCTTTTTTTGCACTTTTTTTCTCTTTTTTTCCTCCGCAACAATTTTTTTTCAAAAAAGTCAACAAATGGTCTAAAAACTGCCTAGCAAGAATTTTTTTTTGAGTTTGGAACTATTTTTCTACTGCGGGTAGCACAGAATCTCTAGAGTCCTACTCTGTCACGACTCAAAGTATCGCATGATCTGGAACTCAAAAGCAATGCAACAAATACTTGACTCAGACTAGGACTAGTGGCGGAGATGAATTTGGTGGAACTCGGACTGGTGGCGACTATATGTAGGGCAGTGGAACACGGACTGGTGGCGAATCTGTGATGGAGGTGGACTCGGATTATCGTGATGGCGGTGGATATGTGGTATATGGCAGCGGCGATGACGATGGTGGTATATGGCAGCAGTGATGATGGTGGTGGTATATGGCAGCGGTGACGATGATGGTGGTATATGGCAGCGGTGATGATGATGATGCGGCGGCGGCATGACTACTTGTGAACATAACTCAAAACTCTAAAAGACTAGACACTAAGACCAGCAACTAGACACGACGAAGCAACCTCAAATTCAACAATGCAAAACCCTAAAAAGATTATGCAAAGGCTCAGATTGGTTAGGATATGATGAACTAACCCTAATTTTTTTGTGGCTTTTTCGTGGACTGTAGGTATGAAGAATAGACTCGATCTAAACTACGAAAAATTGTAAAATCTCACTGAGCAACCTAGAAATCTGATACCACTTGATAGAGGCAAAGGTGTCCTGTCTTTCGATGAGATGGTGGCTATCATTTTGGAGGAAGTCGACTTTGACGATCCGACTATGAAAGTACGAGGATGTCACGCCTTAGCAATCGCTAAATGAACTCCGAGAGGTTATTGACCATGCTGGAGCATGATCAACCTGACCACGAAGGTCTGTTTCCTGTAGGCAAATGAAGAACAAGCAAGAAACTAAGATTGCAATCTGGATATTGCGAATATAAGAGGAAAGCTTTATTGATCAAAGGTGGGGTTCTGTGACGCCTTTGTCTGGTCATTGAACACAAATGAAGTACGCGAAGTTGCAGCTATGGAGAACTTTAATCTAAACAAAACCCGAAGTCTAAACGACGCCCTAAGGGTTGTATATATGGAGGAAGAGGGGGAATTTCATGGCTCTTGGAGGAGGGGACCGAAACCAACCTTAACTCTTGTTTCCCCACACATACGGACTCTAAAAACATCCTATACTTAAGTATTGCGAAAATACATGGGCCTGGCCCAATAATAAGGTGACGCAGCACCTGGAATAGCCTCCGGACGAAATTTATGTAGTGGCATCTTGTATATTTCGTCCAAGGCTTCAAGAACTCCTTATGGTGGCTTCAAAGTCCTGAAATCATCACTTGTAACTCCGTTTTTGATCCCCTTGCGCATGCCATCATCTCCATGCTTGTCTTGCTCCAATGTTCATCTCTCTTATCCATGCCAGGCCCTTCATTTGTAAGCAAAACAAATGTATCCAATTTAGGCAGCATCATATTCTCATGAACATTAGAATCATTACCAAGAAATGAAAGTACCTGATAATTTAATTGGCGTGCGCGAGCTCTAGTAATTGGTCCAATATGTATATCAAAAGGGGTTGTGGGTGTAACAATGTTATTGATGTCCTCATCAGTCATACTAGGTGGTCTACACATGTGTAGATTTATTCTTTTTCACGTCTCATGTTCGTCGTACTGCCACGACTGTAGATGAATAGATGGTAAGTTATTCACGGGGAAACCCTTGTTGAGCGTGTTTGCGAGAGAGAGAGAGAGAGAGAGAGAGAGAGAGAGAGAGAGAGAGAGATAGAGAGAGTGCGTGTGTGATATGTGTAGATACTGAGGCAATGATAAGAGATTCTTTGTGTCTATCTGTGTGGAGGATAGAGAGAGGCATGTACATGGGGCTTTGTGTTGTGTAATGTGGAGACACATAGACATAATCAGAGAGTGAGTGTGTGAGATACACATGCGGACATGGGGAGATGTGTGAGTTAGAGAGATGGAGAATTTTGGTGTGCATCTGAGCTAGAGAGGGGGGAGATATACATACCTAGAGCTAGAGAGAATATGCAAGGGTGTGTGTCTTAAAAGAAGGATACATATAGATGGGTGTTTGTGCATGTTTGTGTGTGTTTGTGCGCGTGTTTGTGTGTGAGAGGGAGTGTGTGTATGTGGATTAGAGAGACCACTAATGATGTAAACCTAGTATAGGGAAGGGGAATGGTGTGACATGTGTGTCAAAGAGAGACAAAGGCATGTGTAGTAGCGAGATAGCATGGGTGCGGGCGGGGAGCAGACTATTTGGAAGAGACATCGAGTGTGTGGGGAGAGGGGCGAGAGAGAGAGAGAGAGCTAGCAACAGAGAGAGATGGAGGAAGAGAGGGGGAGAGAGAGGGGTCGTTTGTGTGCCGAAGTGCCGTATAGATAGGGAGACAATGTTGATGTTGTTCAAAAGTGGCCTATGTACGGAGATGCAAGGGAAGCGAGTCATCGTGTGTGTGTGATAGGGACTTCATGAGAGATCTAGAATAGATGGTGTAGAGAACAATGTGCGAGATTGAGAATGATGATACATTAGGGAGCTATGGAAAGAGTCACAACATATATGTATGCAGGGAAGGAGCTGGGGCAGGTCCGCATGTGGGAGAGATAGAAATTCAAGAGTGGTGCACAAGGAGACAAAGTGTGCTTGTTTGTAGTGGGGGTGTTGTGTGTTGTGAGTGTGCGAGAACCACATAACTAGGGAGATAGATGTTTGGGGGTGACAGTTTGTGTGTATGGGAAAGATACACTCTACATAGTGTGTGTGCTTGGGAAAGAGAGATGTAGGGAGTCCTAGAGAGTGGGGGAAGAGATGTGTGCATGCCCGAGAGACAAAGTGATAGAGACCTATATTGGGATCCGGACTCTAGAAGAGAGTGGGGTGTTAATGTGCTCGTGTGTTCGCGTCTGGGGGAGAGAACGACGTGTGGGGGGGACGGGGGGGGGTGGCTTCAGATAAAGAGTGAGGTGTCTATATTTGAGGGACTTTAGCGTAATTGAGATATATATGGTCAATAGTGTGTGCACCCATGGTTGATCAATTTGTTTCACAGTTTGGACTATGAGATAATGATACTTTTGAACATCTGTGATATACCTTGATGTACCAGAATTACAACCCTAAGATTGGAATTTTGGAATTCGACTCCATCATTAGCTTTGGTAATTCATTTAAACAGAGGTACATTTTTTATGCCGGGATTTTGTGATTTCAAATTCATATATCAAACCTAGAGATATATACATACGGGCATGTTCAAACTTTATAATCATCCACTTTATTCATACACATACACATTTTTTCTTTTGTCATCATATTTAGGATAAACACATTTGGAATTTCATTTGAATTGGACTGTATGATGGTATTTGCTTGTACTACCTCAATGACCCATATTTGAATTGAATGGACAATCTAAGTTTTGAGTTGGAGACATTGATTTTCAAAACTTCCACTTTTTTTGCGTGCAAAACAAATAAATTCTCAGCCATGATATCATTGTCGGCCGTACAAGAGCACAACACTTATAATTTCAGGCGCCAAAAGCTTTCAAACATCCCGCTCACATTGAAATATCACGCACCCGAAAGTTTATTCCTACGATATTCCTATTTTACCCCTGCCACATGAACGGAAAAAGGGCTGCTTTGGTAACTCCATTGTTTTCCCCTCTTTGCCCCCAACACTCTTCCCCAGAGCTGTCGGGTGGTAGGTGCGACATATGCCAACGGGTGGCTTATCATTGTGGGAGCCAGTAAGACGTCGCCGGTGCCTGGAAACGGGATGAGGTGAAGACATGCACGCCGATGAATCTTACCCAGCTTCAGGGCTCTCCGTGGAGATAACACCCCTACTGCTGCTCTGCGGGGTCTCCGCATGATCACTAGATGGACAAGTAGCTACACAATGCTCCTTGAGCTGTTTGGTGGGAGGAGGAAGAAGGGCACGACTAGCTTGCTTCTTCTCCTTGTGTGGTGTCTAAAACTAGCTGGGGGTCCAACCCTTTGCATGGGCGCCCCGGGGGGTTTATATAGGCCTACCCCCCGGGGGTACAACAGTAATCCGACTGGGCATAGGGCCCAGCCGTCTGTGACTGCGCTCGCCGGCTTCTGCGCCGGCTGCTGGGGCCCGCCGACTGGTGGGTCCCGCCGGCTGCCGGCCCCTTGGTCGACAGGCAGGCCCCACTGTCCAGGGCCTTGTCGGTGGCTGGTTACTGTTGCTCAATCTTGGTGACGAGGGCTTCGCCGAGGTAAGCATGGCTACAGTGCTGCCGTCCGGCTGGTGGCCACTGTAGCCTCGCCGCGTCTTGTCTCCTTAATGGGGCGTCTCCTTCGAGGGGGTGGCAAGCCGGCTGGAGAGAGCCGTCTCCGTCTCAGGCCGACTGGGGGAGGCCAGGCCGCCTTCAGGTGTCTCTCTGCCTGGAGGGGCTCACCGCCTGTGGGCCGTACTGGTAACCCGTCATGGATGACATCAGGGTCAGTGTGGCAACAGTGCCGCGCCGGACGGGTCATGGCCACCCGTACGGCGCACTGTGCCAGGCGCGCTCCGGGATTCGAGGGTGGCAGGCTTCACTGTAGCCATGCCCCGTCTCATCGCCGCTAGGTGGATGCAAACTTTGAGGGTACGGTCTCGACCGCTTTAGGGGAGCCGGCTTCCTGGAGTCGGCCTCCTCGCGGCCGGCTTCTCGAAGTCGGCCCTCCCATGGCTTTCTTCATGAGGGCTAAAGTCGGGCCGCCTTCCAATAGCCGGCCTGGGAGACAGCCGGCCAGGGGAAGGCGGCCCTATGTCTTGGATTCTTGAGAGCCGGATCGGCTCGTAATTTTTTCAGAAGGGCCAGGGGAAGCCGGCTAGGCTACCCATGGCTATTTACTCCGACAAGAGCTCCTCCCCATCCCCTCCCTGACCCCCCACAACCACGGTGAGCCGCCGAATCTAGTCCTCCACCGCAGCGGTGGACGTCACACCCCACCGGTTCTACCTTCCGCACCTTGGAATCCCCAACTACCAACTCACCACTTCACCGGAGCCGCTTCAGCAACTGGCTTGTCCACCGCTCCTGATCTCCTTGACTGCCATCATGGTCCACCGCACCGGATCTGCTTAACTGGTGCCCTCGTCCACCACAGTGTAGGACCTTCACTGACTCCCTCGTCCGCCCCATCGCTGGCCCTTCATACAAGCCCTCGTCCGTCGCAACAGATCCGCCTCACCGAAAGCACTTTACACCGCGCCCACCGAAGCCTTCGTCCATTTCATTGGACCCGCTCCACACACGCCATATTCAACTCCACCGGCCCTGCTTTACTGACACCGCATCCTCGTCGGGTTATTTCGATTTGTACTCCTTCGGTTTTTCTCTTCTTTATCGTGCAACTGTTCACTTACCACATATGAGCTTTCTTGTATGTCGACAGACACCGCAACCGAAGCACCGGAGCCGCTTCAGCAACGATGACAGTGGACCCAAACTCAACCGCAACACGAGCACCATCGACGATCCTTAGCTATCAAGTATGACAATGATACCTATACGCCACCGAGAATCAGGTACTATTGATGAGGACATCAATACCATTGTTACACCCACAACCCCTGCTGCTATACATACTGGACCAATTACTAGAGCTCGCGCACGCCAATTAAATTACCAGGTACTTTCGTTTCTTGGTAATGATTCTATGTTCATGAGAATATGATGCTGCCTAAATTGGATACATTTGTTTTGCTTACAAATGAAGGGCCTAGCTTGGACAAGAAAGATGAACCTTGGAGCAAGTTCAACCATGGAGATGATGGCGTGCACAAGGGGAACAAAAACGGTGTTACAAGTGATGATTCCAGGACTTTGAAGCCACCATAATGAGTGCAGGAAGCCTTGGACGAAATATACAAGATGCCACTTCATAAATTTCGTCTAGAGGCTATTCGAGCTGCTGCGTCACCTTATTTTTGGGCCAGGCCCATGTAATTTCGAATTACATGATTATATGATGTTTTTAGAGTCCGTATGTGTGGGGAAACAAGAGTTAGGGTTGGTTTCGGACCCCACCTCCAAGGGCCACAAAATTCCCCCCTCTCTTCCTCCATATATACAGCCCTTACGACATCGTTTAGACATTGGGTTTTGTTTAGATTAAAGTTCATCGTAGCTGCAACTTCGCATACTTCGTTTGTGTTCAACGACCAGACAAAGGCGTTACAGAACCCCACCATTGATCTAGAAAGCTTTTCTCTTATATTCGCAATATCCAGATTGCAATCTTAGTTTCTTGCTTGTTCTTTGTTTGCCTGCAGGAAACAAACCTTCGTGGTCAGGTTGATCATGCTCCGGCGTGGTCAATAACCTCTCGGAGTTGGTTTAGCGATTGCTAAGGCGCGACGTCTTTGCACGTTCGTAGTCGGATCGTCAAAGTTGACTTTCTCCAAAATTATAGCCACCATCTCATCGAAAGACGAGACACCTTTGCCTCTATCAAGTGGTATCAGATTTCCAGGTTGCTCGGTGAGATTTTACAGTTTTCGTAGTTTAGGCCGAGTCTGTTCTTCATACCTATAGTCCACGAAAAAGCCAAAAAAATTAGGGTTAGTTCATCATATCTGAACCAATCTAAGCCTTTGCATTGTCTTTTTAGGGTTTTGCTTTGTTGATTTTGCGGTTGCATCGTCGTGTTGAGTTGCTGGTCTTAGCATCTAGTCCCTTAGAGTTTCGAGTTCTGTTCACATGTTGTCACGCCGCCGCCGCACCATCGTCATCATCAATGCCATATACCACCACCCCACCATATACATCGCCGCTGCCATATAAAATCACCAATCCGAGTCCACATATACCATCCCCATATACAACCACTAATCCGAGTCCACATATACCATCGCCATATACCACCGCCAATCTGAGTCTAGATGTACCATCGCCATATACAACCAATAGTCCGAGTTCCACCAGATTCATCTCCGCCACCAATCCTAGTCCGAGTCCAGTTTTGTTGCTTTGTTTTCGAGTTCCAGATCACACGATACTTTGAGTTGTGACAAAGCCAGACTCCCCAATTTCTGTGCTATCCGCAGTAGAAAAATAGTTCCAAACTAAAAAAACTAAGTCCAGAAAATTCTGGCTAGGCAGTTTTTAGACCATTTGTAGACTTTTTCAAAAAAAATGTCGCGGAGCAAAAAAAAGAGGAAAAAAGTGCAAAAAATGTGAAAAAGGAAAAAAATTAGAGAATGCTCCTCCCTTGTTTACGTACCGCGCTGTGATTTTGTTCGTGTTCTAGGCTCGCGTCTCTAGTATGGTCTAGCCTAGTGTA
The DNA here is from genome assembly GCF_018294505.1 of Triticum aestivum. Classification (NCBI taxonomy): domain Eukaryota; kingdom Viridiplantae; phylum Streptophyta; class Magnoliopsida; order Poales; family Poaceae; genus Triticum; species Triticum aestivum. The sequence continues at coordinate 237,178,573 of NC_057794.1, read as the reverse complement.
ATGCCCTCGATGCGGCTATATCTCCTACATGTCGAAGCACGATTTAGAGGCATAACTGCATTGAAAGCAATGTCGCAAGTAAGGTAATCTTCACAACAACCCATGTAAATAGATAAAAGGGGAAAGGATACATAGTTGGCTTACACTCACCACATCACACAAATACATGAATAACATTCCAATCATCCAATGCACTCATGGTAAGACTACAGTACCAAAATAAAGATCAACCCCCACATGCGACACGGTCCCCAATCGCCCCAACTGGGCACCACTACTGATCATCTGTGAAAGACACATAGTAACGGCGAGAGTCTTCATCGAACTCCCACTTGAGCTCAAGCGCATCGTCTGGAACGGTATCATCGGTCCCTGCATCTGGTTTGGAAGTAAACTGTGAGTCACAGGGACTCAGCAATCTCACACCCTCGCGGTCAAGACTATTTAAGCTTATAGGTAAGGCAAGGTATGATGTGGAGCTGCAGCACGCGACTAGCATATATGGTGGCTAACCCATTCGCAAAAGAGAGCGAGAAGAGAAAGCAAAGCACGGACGAACAACTATGATCAAGAAGTGATCCTAGAAGAACCTACGTCAAGCATTACACCAACACCGTGTTCACTTCCCAGACTCCGCCGAGAAGAGACCATCATGGTTACACACACGGTTGGTTCATTTTAATTAAGTTAAGCTTCATGCTATCTACAACCGGACATTAACAAATTCCCATCTGCCCATAACCGCGGGCACGGCTTTTGAAAGTTCAAATCCCTGCAAGGGAGTCCGAACTTAGCCCATCACAAGCTCTCACGGTCAACGAAGGATATTCCTTCTCCCGAGACATTCTGATCAGACTCGGCATCCCGGTTACAAGACATCCTCGACAATGGTAAAACAAGTCCAGCAACACCGCCCGAATGTGCCGACAAATCCCGATAGGAGCTGCACATATCTCGTTCTCAGGGCACACTCAGATGAGACTAGCTACGAGTAAAACCAACCCTCAAGTTTCCCTGAGGTGGCCCCGCAGGTAGCTCAGTCAGACAAACACTCAGAGGAGCACTGGCCCAGGGGGTTTAAATAAAGATGACCGTTGGGCTCCGGAAACCCAAGGGAAAAAGAGGCTAGGTGGAAAATGGTAAAACCAAGGTTGGGCATTGCTGGAGGAGTTTTATTCAAGGCGAACTGTCAAGGGGTTCCCATTATAACCCAACCGCGTAAGGAACGCAAAATCCGGGAACATAACACCGATATGACGGAAACTAGGGCGGCAAGAGTGGAACAAAACACTAGGCATAAGGCCGAGCTTTCCACCCTTTACCAAGTATATAGGTGCATTAAGATAAACAAGATAATATGGTGATATCCCAACAATAAACAATGTTCCAACAAGGAACGATCTCCAATCTTCATCTGCAACTAGCAACGCTATAAGAGGGGCTGAGCAAAGCGGTAACATAGCCAATCAACGGTTTGCTAGGACATGGTGGGTTAGAGGTTTGACATGGCAATTTGGGATGCATGATAATCAAGTGGTAGGTATCGTAGCATAGGCATAGCAAAAGAGCGAGCATCTAGCAAGCAAAGATAGAAGTGATTTCGAGGGTATGATCATCTTGCCTGCAAAGTTGTCAGAGTTGACTTGATCCTCGTAAGCGAACTCAACCAGATCCTCGTTCACGAACTCGTCTCCCGGATCTACCCAAACAAGAACAACAAGCAAACGGAACACAATAAACGACGTGCAATGCTCAAACAACATGATGCAAACATGGTGTGATATGCAGGATGCGATATGTGATGCATATGCAAGATTTGACAAGGAATGATTGAACCTGGCCTCAACTTGGAAATCCAAGAGTGCCGCTTGAAAGGTGAGGTGATTTTGGTTGAAATCGATATAAAGATCACCGGAATCGGATGCACGGTTTGGAAATGGCAAGCAGACAAATATGGCACCGGTCTGCGATAATCAGCAAGTGACCAACTAAATGCATCAAGATAAATATGCTACAGTACTCCAACATGACAACAAAATACATGGCAGGGATCCACTCATGATACTTGACAAAAGATGAACACTGAGCTACGACTACGTCATCCATTAACAGGTTCAAACAAGCATGGCAAAAGGGAAAATGATAACAGGTTTCAGACTTGGTGAAATTAACACAAGTCTGGAATTTATCACCAGGAAGCACACTTTAGAGCATGAAAACTACATGCTACAGGAACTTAACATCGCAAAGCAAGGCATGGCATGAAGCTACTCAAGGCATTTAACAAAAGTTCCTTAGTGACCTTGAGCCAAAAGGGATCAGAAAATACAATTGCAAGCATGTGAACATGGCAAAAACATAAACAGATTCAGACTTAGTGAAAAACTAGAGCATGCAAATCAGTTAAGGAGTAGGCATGTTTACGAGCTCGATGCACTCACTACAGAGCATGGCATGACAAACTAAGCATACACCCATCAAGAATACATAGCGTAGAAGCTAGACATGGTAAGAACAACAACATAGCATGCACGGATCAATAGCAACATCCTCGGCAAAATCGCTAAACATGTCAACAATCTGCCAGGATTCACGATATAGCAAAAGTAGAGCTCGATTGACTCAAGCTAGGTTGCTCCATAAATGCAAATGAAGACATGGATGCATATAGCACCACAATGTTAACAAAACATCCTTACTGATCATCCTCAAAAGAGGCACGGGTCACTAGGAAACAACATGAACATATGGCATAAAAACAAAAACAGGACAAGGACTGTGAAATTCTAAGTCCCTGAAATCAGCATTACCGATTACGCTACTTTGCAAGTTTGTGCTAGTCACCACAAATATCACAAAAATACATGACAAGCACCCCTGTAAAGACGACATGGCATATAACAAAACACATGTAGAGCTCAGGATCATAGCATGCACACATTAAATATGGCAAAAATGACAAATAGCTATTTGCTGAAACAGATCTGACAAATTCACCACATAGCCCTCTTCCAACAGCATTTCAGCCATCAAGATGAGCTCAAATGAAAATGATGCAATGAGATGAAATGATGTACTTGTCGAGGCGAACATTTTGATATGCTACACGCACAAATCGGAGCTACGGATGCAGAGATACGACAGGATGAAGATTGCAAAAAAAAGGGGAGAGGGGAAAGTCAACCCTAGTGGATCTAGATCTGGATCGGGGCGAGCACTGTAGCAGGCGCAGCTTGCGAGGTTCGTCGGCCTTCCCATTCGCCGGAGATGGGGACGCGGCCGGAGTTGACGCGGGGACTTAAGGCCACCGGAGATCGAGGTGCAGCGAGGAGGAGGGGCCGCCGGAGCTCGGTCTTGGCGCGGTCGATGAGGGGCGGCGAGGCGGCGGCTCCGGGTGGCCGGGACGGAGCGGGGCGGCACCGGCGGTGGTCAGGCGAGGTGGCGGCGCTTGGGCGAAGAAGACGGAGCGGCGAGCGAAGGCGGCGGGGCTGGAGCGGCGTCGGGGGCGAGGAAGATGAAGGCGGGCGGCGGCGGACGGATCTGTGCCGCGGGGGCCTGTTGCGGGCTCCCGCGGGCCACGGCGGCGGCGGGCGGTGGTTGCCACATGTCGCGCACTGATTGGCGCGGGCGCAGCGGCGGGATTCTTCCAGTGGCGGTTGGACGTTTCCGAGGGCGGCGGGGCCATTTTTAGGGTTTAGGAAGGAGGGGATCCAGGAATTTCGGGGGAGACCTAGTTTTATAGGTAGGAGGAGCTAGGAGGCTCCAAATTGAGCACGGTTTTCGGCCACGCGATCGTGATCGAACGCTCTAGACGATAGAAGGGTTTTTGGTGGGTTTTGGGCCAAATTGGAAGGGTGTTGGGCTGCAACACAAAAGAGGCCTTCTCGGCCCCTCGGTTAACCGTTAGAGTGTCAAACGAAGTCCAAATGGCACGAAACTTGACAGGCGGTCTACCGGTAGTAAACCAAGGCCGCATGGCAAGTCTCGGTCCAACCCGGAAATGTTTAACCCCGACACACGAAAAGAGGTAGAAAGGACCACCGGAGGACATAGGAGCGCCGGAATGCAAAACGGACAACGGGGAAAATGCTCGAATGCATGAGATGAACACGTATGCAAATGGAATGCACATGATGACATGATATGAGATGCATGACAAAGGCAACAACGCACGGAGACAAAAACCCGACACCGATGAAATAAAATAACTTAGCACCGGAAACGGCAAGAGTTGGGATACAGATAAGGTATATTACATCCGGGGTGTTACACCTAGGACTAGCACAGTACCGTCGTTGAGCATTTATTCAACTTTGCATCTCTGAATTGATTATTACTGACCTTTTTGCTACCATATTATAAGCCTTCCAAGCACCACATACATCTACGTCGTGTGTTTGACTCTCACTGATAATCGCTCTATCCAAGTTTTGAGAGTTTTGACTACAACCGTTGCCGATCACCGCCTGCTGCTGGGTAAGAACTGGTAAGAATTTGAGATTTGCTTGATGGATTTATGACGCCCCACCACCACCATTTTCTAGTAGTCTGTAGGATTATATTCTTGTGTGTTTCTATTGCTACTAACCATGGCAGGATCACAAGTCGATGAGACTGACTGGGAGCACATGACGAATAAGGAGTTGCATGATAAATTTCAGCAAATGATGACTGAACAAGTGCAAGATGTGCTGAACAATTTTGAAGAGGCCATGGATAAGATAACTGGCCTTGAGAAGAGGTTTAAAACAAAGCTCGATAACAAATTTAATGAACTACTTGCGCGTCTTCCACAACCACCACTGGCTACACCTGCCGCACTTTTGCAGCAGCAACAACACCAATAACGACCACCTCCACATCGTGAAACAGCCCTCCGACGAGCGAGTCGTGTCCCTCTTGATCCTGGCTAAATAGTTGGTGCTGCTGTTGATACTTCTGTGGCTCCTGCCGCTGATGCAGAGGAGGAGGATTATGCAGGAGATTACGAGAATGAGGTTGATCAAAATCAGAACTACGTGCAACCACTAGCACCACAACCACCAGGTCGTCCACATGAAAATAATGGCAGTTGTAGAGCTCCCCCTCAGGTACGAGATCATGACCATCTCCCTAAACTGAAATTGAATATTCCACCATTTGAGGGTAGATACGTTCCTGATATAGATCTTACTTGGGAGTTAGAAACTGAACAACGTTTTACATGTTTACAATATAACAAGGAGAGATGTGTTCCTGCTGTTGTTTGTGCTTTCACTAGTTTTTCATGTGTTTGGTGGTCTGAACATTGTAGATTATATCCTATTCCAACTACTTGGGCTGCTTTGAAAAATGCTATGCGTACTCGCTGGGTTCCACCATACTATCAACGTGAATTGCTTCAAAAATTGCAGCGTTTGAGACAAGGAAATTTTTTTGAAGAAGAATATTATCAGGAATTACAAACTGGTATGATTAGATGTGGTATTGTTTAGGATAATGAAGCTATGCTTGCACGTTTATGGGTGGATTAAATAAAGAGATTCAGACCATTCTAGAGTATAAGGAATATAATAATATCACTCGTTTATTCCATCTTGCTTGCAAAGCTGAACATGAAGTGCGGGATCGACAAGCATTGGCGCGAACTAACTTTTCTGCAGGTCGACCTTCATCATGGACACCGCGTGCATCCTCTACTTCCACACGTTCTGCTGCACTGGCACCTCCGTCAGATGCCACCACCAACCATGATACAAGAAAGCAGGCACAACAACCACTATCTGCCAAGAGCCCACCTTCTGGGCCTGCACAGAGCTCTTCTTCATACATGGCATCAACAGGGAAAACACGTGATATTATTTGTCGTCGTTGTAAGGGTGGAGGTCATTATGCGAGACAATGCCCATCTAAGAGTGTGATGATTGTTACTGAGGATGGTGGTATGAGTCCGCCAGTGACTATGATGAGGAGACTTTGGCTCTTATTCCAAGTGAAGAACATGGTGGGGATGATTCTGAGCATGAGACGCAATACATGGCTGCTGAAGATGCTGATAGGTATGATTGTTTAGTTGCTTAATGTGTTTTAAGTGTGCAGGTTACACAAGCTGAGCAAAATCAGAGGCATAATTTGTTCCATACAAAGGGAGTTGTGAAGGAACGTTCTGTTCGCGTCATCATAGATGGAGGGACCTGCAACAATTTGGCTGGCATGGAGATGGTGGAGAAGCTATCTCTCACCACAAGACCACATCCACATCCTTACGACATCCAATGGTTCAACAATAGCGGCAAGGTTAAGGTAACACGTACTGTTCGTGTGCATTTAAGTATCTCTACATATGCTGATTATGTTGATTTTGATGTGGTACCCATGCAAGCATGTTCCTTATTACTTGGTAGACCATGGCAATGATAAAAATTATGTACACCATGGTAGAAACAATCAGTATACTCTTGTTCATAAGGACAAACTTTGCTTCCTATGACTCCTGATTCCATTTTGAAAGATGATATTCATAGATCTAATAAAGTAAAACAGGAGAAAAATAAGAGTGAAAATCAGATTGTGGCAAAAGAATTTGAGCAACAAATGAAGCCTAATAATAATCCATCTAGTGTTGTTTCTGAAATTAAATTGAAAAGTGCTAGTTTACTTGCCACCAAATCTGATATTGATGAGATAGATTTTGGCAAATGTGTTTGCTTTGCTTTTGTGTGCAAAGAGGCATTATTTTCATTCGAGGACGTGCCTTCCTCTTTGCCTCCTGTTGTCACTAATATCTTGCAGGAGTTTGCTGACCTCTTTCCACAAGACGTGCCACCAGGATTACCACCTATTCTAGGGATTGAGCACCATATTGATTTAATTCCCACTGCTTCGCTGCCTAACCGTGGGCCATACCGTACAAAACCAAAGGAGATGAAGGAGATTATGCATCAAGTACAGGAGCTGCTCGACAAAGGTTATATATGCAAATCTCTTAGTCCTTGTGTTGTTCCTATTATACTAGTGCCAAAAAAGGATGGTACGTCGCGTATGTGTGTTGATTGTAGAGGCATTAATAATATTACTATTCGTTATCGTCATTCTATTCCTAGGATAGATGATATGCTTGATGAATTGAGTGGCTCTACAATATTCTCCAAAGTTGATTTGCGTAGTGGATACCATCAACTTTGTATGAAATTGGGAGATGAATGGAAAACAACATTTAAAACTAAGTTTGGATTATATGATTGGTTAGTCATGCCTTTTGGGTTAACTAATGCACCTAGTACTTTCATGAGATTAATGAAAGAAGTTTTACGTGCTTTCATTGGACGATTTCTGGTAGTCTATTTTGATGATATACTGATTTATAGCAGATCGTTGGAGGAACATTTGGAACATTTACGTGATGTTTTTATTGCTCTACATGATGCACGTTTGTTCGGTAACCTTGGGAAGTGCACCTTCTGTACTGACCGAGTATCTTTTCTTGGCTATGTTGTTACTCCACAGGGAATTGAAGTTGATAAAGCCAAGATTGAAGCTATTGAGAGTTGGCCGCTTCCCAAACCGGTCACACAAGTGAGGAGTTTTCTTGGCCTCGCTGGATTCTATAGGCGTTTGTGAGAGATTTCAGCACCATTGATGCACCTCTCAATGAGCTTACAAAGAAGGATCTGCCTTTTGTTTGGGGTACCGCATAGGAAGAAGCCTTCACTGTATTGAAAGATAAGTTGACACATGCTCCTTTACTCCAACTTCCTGATTTTGATAAGACTTTTAAGCTTGAATGTGATGCTAGTGGAATTTGATTAGGAGGTGTGTTATTACAAGATGGCAAACATGTTGCATACTTTTCTAAAAAATTGAGTGGGCCTAGTTTGAATTATTCTACTTATGATAAAGAATTATATGCTCTTGTTCAGACTTTAGAAACATGGCAACATTATTTATGTCCCAAAGAATTTGTTATACATTTTGATCATGAATCGTTGAAACATATTAAAAGTCAAGCTAAACTGAATCGTAGACATGCTAAATGGGTTGAATTCATTGAGACTTTCCCTTATATCATTAAACACAAGAAGGGTAAAGAAAATGTTATTGCTGATGCATTGTCTCGTCGCTATACTATGCTTTCACAACTTGACTTCAAAATATTTGGTTTGGAGACCATCAAAGATTAATATGTGCATGATGCTGATTTTAAAGATCTAATGCAGAATTGTAAATATGGAAGAACGTGGAACAAGTTTGTCATTAATGATGGATTTGTGTTCCCTACTAACAAGCTATGCATTCCAGCTAGCTATGTTCGTCTTTTGTTGTTGCAGGAGGTGCATGGAGGAGGATTAATAGGAGACTTTGGCATGAAGAAGACGGAGGACGTACTTGCTACACATTTCTTTTGGCCAAAGATAAGACGAGATGTTGAGCATTTTGTCGCTCGCTGCACTACATGTCAAAAAGCTAACTCACGACTCAATCCTTATGGTTTATATATGACCTTGCCTGTACCTAATGTTCCTTGAGAGGATATATCTATGGACTTTGTTTTAGGTTTACCTCGAATAAAGAAGGGGAGGGATAGCATATTTTTTGTCGTGGATAGATTCTCAAAAATTGCACACTTTATACCATGTCATAAAAGCGATGATGCTGTTAATGTTGTTGATTTGTTCTTTCGTGAAATTATTCGCTTGCATGGTGTGCCAAATACTATTGTTTCAGATCGTGATACTAAATTTCTTAGCCGCTTTTGGAGATTTTTATGGGCTAAGTTGGGGACTAAGCTGCTTTTTAGTACTACTTGTCACCCCCAAACTGATGGACAAACTAAAGTAGTCAATAGAACTTTGTCTACTATCCTTAGGGCTGTTTTGAAGAATAATAAGAAAATGTGGGAAGAATGCTTGCCTCATATTGAATTTTCTTATAATCGTTCATTGCATTCTACTACTAAGATGTGCCCTTTTGAAATTGTGTATGGTTTCCTACCTCGTGCACCTATTGATTTGTTGCCTCTTCGATCTTCAGAGAAGGTTAATTTTGATGGTAAAGAACGTGATGAATTGATTTTAAAAATGCATGAGTTAACTAAGGAAAACATTGAGCGTATGAATGCTAAATATAAACTTGCTGGAGATAAGGGTAGAAAACATGTTGTGTTTGCACCTGAAGATCTTGTTTGGTTACATTTGCGGAAGGATAGATTTCCTAATTTGCACAAATCAAAGCTAATGCCACGTGCTGATGGTCCTTTTAAGGTGTTAGAGAAAATAAATGATAATGCATATAAACTTGAGCTGCCTACAGATTTTGGGGTTAGTCCCACTTTTAACATTGCATATTTGAAGCCTTATTTGGGTGAGGAAGATAAGCTTTCGTCGAGGACGACTTCATTTCAAGAAGGGGAGGACGATGAGGACATCAATACCATTGTTACACCCACAACCCCTATCGCTATACATACTGGACCAATTACTAGAGCTCGTGCACGCCAATTAAATCACTAGGTACTTTTGTTTCTTGGTAACGATTCTAATGTTCATGAGAATATGATGCTGCCTAAATTGGATACATTTGTTTTGCTTACAAATGAAGGGCCTATCTTGGACAAGAAAGATGAACCTTGGAGCAAGTTCAAGCATGGAGATGATGGCGTGCGCAAGGGGAACAAGAATGGAGTTACAAGTGGTGATTCCAGGACTTTGAAGCCACCATAATGAGTGCATGAAGCCTTGGATGAAATATACAAGATGCCACTTCATAAATTTCATTCAGAGGCTATTATAGGTGCTGCGTCACCTTATTTTTGGGCCAGGCCCATGTAATTTCGAAATACTTGATTATAGGCTGTTTTTAGAGTCCGTATGTGTGGGGAAACAAGAGTTAGGGTTGGTTTCAGACCCCTCCTCCAAGGGCCACGAAATTCCCCCTCTCTCATCCATATATACAGCCCTTAGGGCATCGTTTAGACTTCCGGTTTTGTTTAGATTAAAGTTCGCCGTAGCTGCAACTTTGCATACTTCATTTGTGTTCAACGACCAGACAAAGGCATCACAGAACCCCACCATTGATCAATAAAGCTTTCCTCTTATATTCGCAATATCCATATTGCAATCTTAGTTTCTTGCTTATTCTTCGTTTGCCTACAAGAAGCAGACCTTCGTGGTGAGGTTGATTGTGCTCCGGTGTGGTCAATAACCTCTCGGAGTTGGTTTAGCGATTGCTAAGGCGTGACATCTTCGCGCGTTCGTAGTCAGATCGTCAAAGTCGACTTCCTCCAAAACGATAGCCACCATCTCATCAAAAGACGGGACACCTTTGCCTCTATCAACTATTATCCAACAGCCGACGCCTATGTTCACTTTCTTATCATAAGCACCGCACCTTTGAATTTCTTCAGGGCATCATTCATTTTTTCATGAGCAGCGTTATTCTGCTTGCACCTGTAGGGTCATACTTCTGACAGTGAACATGTTACATGTGCTAAATTACAAACCAGTGCACATATAGTTACAATGCTTTAGTTTTGTCCTAAGTATTACTGTACTTCCTAGATATCACTGCCTACTATTTTACTTCTTGCATGCTATATTTATGATAATGGTGTTGTTCTGATGCCACCTATTGGTTCCATCGAACTGCTTCATGTTCTCTATGCCTAATTATACATCAGCAAACTAGCATGTGGTTCCGTTGCTTTTTGTTCATTTTACCCTACATTTTCTGATGCTAGCTATTACATCACTGCTCCGAGCCTCTGTTCATTACTTTTTGTGTGTTCTTGATCTTCCCAAGTTGCATGACTAATTTGATGCTTCTATTAATTATGGAGCTGCCAACCCCATCAAGCAAAATATTTGTTCTTTTGGGGCTGGCACCTCAAACAAGCATAAAAATAGAGTGAAGCACATATATGGTCGTGTAAGCACACACCCTTCTTTCATTAGTTTAGATGAACCATCACTACTAGGGAAAACCCTATACACAGAATCTTAGGAGCAGCGCGGCTCAAAAAGGAGCGCTGCTGCTAATTAGCAGCAGTGTGGGTGTGGAAAACCCGCTACTGACAAGTGCTTAGCAGTAGCGCACTCGGCGTAACCCACGCTGCTACAAATATGGACCGACAGTGCCCACCCAACTCCATTTAGCAGCAGTGCGGTGCCGCGAGCCGCGCTACTACTATAGATGTAGCAGTAGCGCGGTTTTTCTGAGGTCGCTGCTGCTAATTTTCAAATCAGGCACACTTTTGGTCCCGGTTAGCAGTAGCGCTTGTACCTAAAGCGCGCTGCTGCTACTTTCTTAGCAGCAGCGCGGTTTACGTCCCGCTCTACTACTAACCCGCACCCACCACCTTTTCCCCACCCACCACCTTTTCCCCACCCACCCTCCCCCTCCCCCTCCTCTCCCTTTCTTCCCCTACCTCACCCACTCTCACTCTTCTTCTTCCTCAATACTTCTCCCCCATTACTCTCTGTAACGCCCTCGATGCGGCTATATCTCCTACGTGTCGAAGCACGACTTAGAGGCATAACCGCATTGAAAGCAATGTCGCAAGTGAGGTAATCTTCACACAACCCATGTAATACATAAGGGAAAAAGATACGTAGTTGGCTTACAATCGCCACTCCACACAATTACATGAATAAAGCATTACATCAAACATATACAATCAAGGTCCGACTACAGAACCAAAATAAAAGAAGACTACCCCAAATGCTACACAGATCCCTGATCGTCCCGACTGGGCTCCACTACTGATTAACTGGAAACGGAATGACATAAAGGACAAGATCTTCATAGAGCTACTCCTTGAGCTTGGTTGCATCATCTGTACGGTTCAACGACACCTGCAAGCTGGTTTTGGAAGTATCTGTGAGTCACGGGGACTCAGCAATCTCACACCCTCGCGATCAAGACTATTTAAGCTTATGGGTAAGGTAAAGGTATGAGGTGGAGCTGCAGCAAGCGACTAGCATATATGGTGGCTAACATACGCAAATGAGAGCGAGAAGAGAAGGAAATGCACGGTCGAGAAACTATGATCAAGAAGTGATCCTAGAACAACCTACAATCAAGCATAACTCCAACACCGTGTTCACTTCCTGGACTCCGCCGGAAAGAGACCATCACGGTTACACACGCGGTTGATGTATTTTAATTAAGATCAACTTCAGGTTTTCTACAATCGGATGTTAACAAATTCCTATCTGCCCATAACCGCGGGCACGGCTTTCGAAAGTTCAAATCCCTGCAGGGGTGTCCCAACTTAGCCCATGACAAGCTCTCACGGTCAACGAAGGAATAGGCCTCCTCCCGAGACATTCCGATCAGACTCGGTATCCCGGTTCTACAAGACATCCTCGACAATGGTAAAACAAGTCCAGCAAAACCGCCCGATGCGCTGACATCCTGATGGGAGCTGCACATATCTCGTCTCCTTCTCAGGGCAACACCGGATGAGACATCCTACGAGTAAAACCAGCCCTCAAGTTTCCCCGAGGTGGCCCCGCAGTCTACTCAGTTCGGACCAACACTTAGACAAGCACTGGCCCCGGGGGGGGGTTAAAATAAAGATCACCCTTGGGCTGGCCTAACCCAAGGGAAAAAGAGGCTAGGTGGCGAATGGTAAAACCAAGGTTGGGCCTTGCTGGAGGAGTTTTATTCAAAGCGAACTATCAAGGGGTTCCCATTATAACCCAACCGCGTAAGGAACGCAAAATCCAGGAACATAACACCGATATGACGGAAACTAGGGCGGCAAGAGTGGAACAAAACACCAGGCATAAGGCCGAGCCTTCCACCCTTTACCAAGTATATAGATGCATTAATTAAATAAGATATATCGTGATCTCCCAACAAAATATCCATGTTCCAAACATGGAACAAGCTTCAATCTTCACCTGCAACTAACAACGCTATATGAGGGGCTGAGCAAAGTGGTAACATAGCCAAACAATGGTTTTCTAGGACAAGGTGGGTTAGAGGCTTGGTTTAACAATATGGGAGGCATGATAAGCAAGTGGTCGGTATCGCAGCATAGGCATAGCAAAAGAGCGAGCAACTAGCAAGCAAAGATAGAAGTGATTTCGAGGGTATGGTCATCTTGCCTGAAATCCTGCAAGGAAGAAGAACGAGTCCATGAAGAAGACAAATGGACGTAGACGAACGGGTCCTCACAAATGCAACGTTACCGGAACCAACCCGAAGAAGCAAACACCGGAAATATGCACACAACATAGTAAACAACCAACACATAAACATGGCATGATGCACAACCAAGTATGATGCATGTACAGATTAAAGAGGCATGGCATGGCAAAGAGCACAAGCAACCCTACAAATTAAGTGGAGCTCAATATGCAACAAGTTGCATATTGGCGAAACACCACATCAATTATTTAGTTCACTCCTGCTTATGTACCCAACCAAATTAAATTTTGTTAAGCATGGCAAGGGGTGTAGCATAACAAACTATACTATCTAAACAAATTAAATGGGGCCGGGTACAATAAACAACAAACCCGGTAAAACCCCATATGCCTTAGTAATTTATTGCAACAACAATTTTAACATTTTAATTGTTGTTATCATGATGCGGATGACATGGACAAGTTTATGCAATTTTTATTAAAGTTGACAAGAGCAATATGAAGCATTTGTCACCGTGGTGGAAAGGAAAGGGGTGCCACGGCAACGGTAATGAAAATGGTGCCACGGCAACATATCGGTTATCAGGTAGCCCACGGGGATACCAGTGCAAAAGGAAAAGTGACGGGAGCGTGCAAGAGATGGTGGGGTGATCCCAGTTACCGGGTTCCCACGGGTCGATGATGGTGACAAGGCAAAAGAGGGGCAAAGTGCACCGACAATTCGAGCACGGAGCAAACACGGGCATCTCTTACATCACACATGCATTCGTTCATGGGCGGTCATCTCAGGGTTATACCTTCGAAGCGTGCGATATCGGAACGGATCAAGTTCGTAGCGGAAGTAGGCGTTCTCGCAACGGTAGTGGAAGTAGTGGTCCACGCTTCGTAGATGTTCACACTCCGTAGGTGTTCGGGGTCAAAACAAGGAACTTGACGTCCAAGGGTCTTCGAGGGTCGACGGTACATGTTCTGTAAACGCTCGAGCGGTGGTAGTGGTACACGTTCACGGAGTAGGTCGTACACGTCGACAGTCTTATCGGAACCTCGTCAACGTTCACGATCCACCTTGGTGATCCGAAGGGGTACTTGGCGTCATGGTACTTGGGTCTTCGGACTTGCCGGTCTCGGTTCTTGCGACGGTAGTTGTTCTCGTATCGTCGTGGAAGTAGTCGTACTCGGCGAATCCGCGTAGTCGTGCACGTACCAACATCAATCTTGGAGGGACATCGACGGCCTAGTACTTGGCGAATCCGGGAGACGGTACTTGACGATCCAGGTATGTGTCTTGATGGGCTCGACGATTCCAAGTGACATCGGCACACATCCACGGTAATCGTCCACTTGAAGGCGGTAGACGAAATGGCGATCCACGTACTTGGTGTGCCGCGAGCAACGTTGTGGTGCAAAGGTGCAGCGGTGGGCTCGAACACAAAAATGTTTCCGGGATGCGACATGGGAGATGGGACGCACGCAGCAGAGGCTAGCGGCAACGCAGGTCCACGGCCCCCGACCAGAATGAGAAGGACAATGAGGAGGGCAGGACGCAGGCACACCACGGAGGCCGGTGGTGCCATGGCCGCACGGGTCAGGCGAGCTAGCAGTCTCCAGGCGGAGGAGACGGACGACAGCGGCCTACTGGTCACCGGCAGGACGGCTGGAGTCGAGGAAGAAGGAGGCCGAGGCGCGGGGGTGCTCTGCAAGGAGAAGGAAGAGGAGAGGCGGCGCGGGAGGAACAGGGGCGCGTTGGGGAAAGGCTCAGTCGTCGCCGGCTGTGTTGGACGGGATAGGGCGCGGGGCTCCTCCCCTGGCTCGAGGTGGAAGGGAGGAAAAGGGAGATGAAGGGAGGAAGAGCGAGGGGGGATCAGGACGAGCAGAGCGCTGGAGGGAGATGCGATGGGATCGGGTATGGGGAGCTGCCTCTTTCTCCTCTGGTGGCACACAGGAGGGAGGAAGGAAATGAGAGCGAGGTGGCGGCGCTACGGGAGGAAGAGGGAGCCGAGTGAGGAAGAGATGGATCAGGGTAGGGAGATGGATCGGGCAAGGCCCACGAGTCTAGGGTTAGGAGGGGCTGGGCCAATGGGCCGAGCCTCGGTGCAGATGGGCCGCGGGGATAGTGAGCGAGCTGGGCAGGTTGCAGCTGGGCTGGGAGGCCCAGCCGGCTCTTCTCTCTCTCCCATCTCCTTCTCTTTACAAAAAACAAAGAAATAAGAGAAGGAAAAAGAGAGAAGAGAAGGTTAGAGGAAGAATTTGGGCACGGGGATAATTAATGTGCACAGTCCGGGAAAATAGAAAAGGTCAAGTTTGAAAGATTAAATTCAAATTCCTTTGAATTTAATTCAAAAGGTTTGAACTAGGACAGGTTTTAGGAGTGCCCAAAAATGTTGAGAAAAATAGGTGGAGCTCCGGAAAATGACGAAAGGACATGTGGCAAAGTTAGAGGCCAAGAGTTGAGAAGGAAAAAGGCATGGAACTTAGCTGTAAGTGTGTTATGGTGATTCCAAATTAATGGAATGGTTTTTATATAGCTCCCTAAATATTGGGAGGATATGTTATAAAGAGAAATACCATGTGAATTCCCTCGGTTTAAATGGATCAAAGATCCATGCCATTTATTTAGTTGAGTTAAGAAAAGAAAAGACATGATGCAATGCACATGATACAATGATGAATGCAAAGAACCAAACAAATCACACGACGAAACCCGGAAAACCTGGAAGGCATCTGAAGCTCCAGGTCTTGGGGCGTCACACTCTCCCTCTTCTACCTACGTTTCTCTCTCTTCATTACTCCTCCCTAACTACACCACCTCCATTAATGCATCTCCTTTCTCTTTTTCCTTCCCCCTCCACTAGTTGAAGTTTTCTCCTCCAAAATTAGGTAGCTAGGTAGATGTAGTATTTTGTTAAGTGACCTATTTTCACCCTAACTAGATCTATCTTTGTCAAGAAGAGCTTTGTGCACTTTTGATCTCCCTACATCATCATCTCCACCATGTGCTCGATCTCGAGATATAGGTGATTAAAATTTCATGCTTTTGCAAAATGGAAATATGTTTATGTGTGTGTGATATGTTTATGGAAATTGTGTGTGTGGCATGAGTTGATGCCAAATTGTGCTTTTGAGTTGCCTATGTTTTGCCAAAATGTCGATTTATTTCCGTTTCGGCGAATTCCGGGCAAACTCTAGATCTATATATGTCCTATTTTTAAGGAAGGTCAGGCCGAATTTTTGTATGACTTTGATGCATGCATGCATTTTTATAATCAATTTGTTTATTATATTACCATGAAGAGTTGACGATGGTCAGTGGAACGATGGTGGACAGGTGGTTGCGGTCGGCGGTGCAGGACATGAAAGAAAATAACCGGACAGAGGTTTTATGCCCGTGTCGAAAATGCAAAGGAATAGTTTGGCTCGACCCCCCATGACCAAGAAGGGCTCAATTATTCTTCGACGAACAAGAAGGGAAAGAAGTTGACTCAAAAACGAAAACGTCGGCACTGAGGAATATATGTTCCTATTTTGTATGTTATCGGTCAAATGATGTAATATGTATATATATATGTTCCTATTTTGTATACACACTTAGCCATTATTATGCATGGGTCCAATGATGTAATATATATGTTCCTATTTTGCATACATATTTAACCATCAAATGATACAATATATATCGCCTTCCCTTCGTTCACTGCTCTCGGGAAATAAGAGTGGGAGAAAATAAAGGAAAAGAAAAAGGAAAACTTGCAGCAGCGATTTCCTTATAAAACAGCTACAGTCAAGCTAGCAGTAGCGATTTCCTTATTAAACCGCTACAACTAGTGAAGGTAGTAGCAACGCGTTTTATCTAAACGCGCTACAACTAGTGAAGGTAGTAGCGGCGGGTTTTGTCTAAACGCGCTACTGCTACGTCCACTTAACCCAAAATTCTCACTCTCCCTGCTTCATCCCGCCTCTTTTCCCCCCAAATCCCCACTCTCTCCCCTGTCGCACCTCCGCGCCCTGACGCTCGCCCCGAACCCAGCCGGCACTCGCCCCCGACCTGGCCCTCGCCCCGACCCCGGCGCTCGCCCCGACCCCGGCGCTAGGCCCCGAGCCGGCACTCGCCCCCGACCCATCGGCCCTCGCCTCCCTCCTCTGCTTCCTCGCCTCCCAACCTCGACCGTCGTCGGTCCTGCCTCCTCGCCCCTGCACCCTCTGTAAACCCCCCCTCTCTCTGCTAGCTAGGGTTCTTCGATTAATTTACTTAGGTTTTAGTTAGGGAAGTAGGTTAATTAGGTTATCTATTTAGTTATGAATTTAGCAATTGTCCAAATCAACATCCCTTGTTAAAGCAAATTTAGGTAGGCTAAATTTATATGCAAATTTGAACTGGATATGTGATATGTGGATATGTCATGTTTTGGACATGTCATGTTTGGAATTTGAACATGTCATTTGGACATGTGATGTTTTGGTTCAATTTTGGTAAATGATCCGAGTGGCCTATGTTACGCCGGAATGTTGATTCATTTCCGTTCCGGTGAATTTCAGGCGCTCGATATGTCCATTTTTTAGCAAAGGTCATGCCGAAATTTGCCATGAATAAAGGCATGATTTGTGCTACATAGTTGGCATATCGAGTGTTGGCACATAGATTTATTTTTTATGTCATTTCTCATTTATTCATACTTTTAGAAATAAACGAGGACACTTAATCATAGGAAACATGTCGAACAACGAAGAAACTGGGCCTTCTGACCAAGATGCAGACGAGATGGATTATGAGGGTGAACAAGAGTACCTCGACTTTTTGACCGCTAAGCAAGGTTTGTAGGTCGGCCTCGATGATGGTACTGACGCCGACATCGACACCGACGGCGCCGGCACCGATGGAGGCACCGAGACCGGCGGGGAAGGTACCGGCGGTGAAGATACCGGCGGGGAAGGTACCGGCGCTGATGTCGCTACCGAAAAGAAGAAGCATAAGAAGCAAAGGATACGAAAACCTAACAAACTAGGGATTGTACGACTTGTGATCACAAAGATGGCACCTGGCAAGTTTGAGCCATTAGAGCCGGAAGAACCTCGCAAGTGCTATGGGAACCAATTAGGATGCATCCTACGGGAATGTGTGAGCATCAACGATGATGACTTAAGGAGTAAAGAACATTTGACGTAGTTGCTCCTAACGAAGTTGCACAAGAGATTCAAGTTCCCCGACTGGGATGATAACATAGAACAACCGTGGGATGATCCAAAGATGAAAAAGATTAACAATCACGCCATGGGCATGTTTATCAATGATTTGGCCTCCTGGAAAGGGAGGGTGAAATGAGCTATTGAGGCTGAGGAACCCCTGTCCAAGATTCTGGAGGAAAATCCGACACTTACAGAAGAGGAGTTCGAAAAGTTCAAGGACACTTGCGCTACCGAGGCAGCCAAGGCTAAGGCTGCGAAATTCAAGAGCCTTCAGCAAAGGAACACGGGGAAGCATCGCCTCGGAAGCCGTGGCTACCTCGGTAAAAGGCCCATATGGGATAAGGAGGACGCGGAACGTGAAGCCGCGGGTCTCCCAGACCCCTTCGGGAAGTTCACCAACCCCTTGGAGCGTGACTTCATCAGGGCCCGCTACAAGTGGGACAAGGAGAAAAAAGTTTTTTACACGGACCAGATCACGAGGAAATTGATTAGACTACTCGAGAAGCATCACCAGCTTGCAGCCGAAAGCCCTACTTCTCCGACGAGGCCCAAGTGGGACACCCCTCTCAACCGGGCCTTGAACGAACTTAAGGGACTCCCTTTGGGCCAGCGGCCGCAATATGGTCGTGTGCACGGCGCTGGAGACGGCGCCATGTGGAAGGTGTTTTACAACAAGGGGCCGGAGGCCAAGAAGCAGAAAAAGAAGTTTAGTCAGGCAGACATCGACGCAAAGGTGAAGCTTGCGGTCGAGAAAAAAGCAGCTGAGGACGCAGAAAAAAAAAGCCGAGGAGAAAAATGAGTTGCTACAGCAGGTAGTCAATGCAGCTATAACTGCCTGCAGAAATGATTTCGCTACCAACTTGGTTTCAGCTATCATCAACTGGACGAAAGAAAATCCAGACAAGACGGTACATGATTTCCCGATGCCCAGTTTCGTCGGGAGCAACTCCATGAACAACAACAACACCGCACCATCACTTGCTCACGCAACCGGGCCTCCTCTCGTGGTCGCTCCCGCTCATAGCAGCCCGTCCTCAGTCTCTGGCGCACTAGGTGGGCCTTTGTCTTTGGCTGAGCTCGAAGCCGTCACGGTAATTACATGTCGCACCAACATATATATATATATAGAATATTCCATTTTCGTTGCCTTTCGGATGTTTTACGCCATAGACATATGTGTTTGCAGGGTGAAGAAACCCCGTGCGCCATACTCTACTTGATCAAAGGCTAGAAGGTGGACGTGGGAAAGGGGATGATAATGAACCCCATGCAACCCACGTTCCACAACCAGCCGATCCCCGCTGGGCACTTCAGTGTTAACTTGTCCAGTGTGAAATCGGGGCACGAGCATTTGCCTCCTCCGGTATATCCCGTGGGAGAGGACGACGAGACCCCGCCACGGATTGGAAACTGCAAGGGTTGGGTGCTGCTATGGCCGAAGAATCTTATTCGTCTGGAGCCGGCCAAGAGCACACCAATAACCACACATCAACAACCATGTGCGGAGACCACCACCCCTCCTACGCAATTACCAGCTCTTGTAGTGCCGAGTGAGAGCAGCGGACGACGTGATGAAGGGGGTGCAATGGTACTGGCTGATGTAATCAGTCCTGTAGAGCAGATGGATGATGAGACGGAGGTCGACCCTATGGGTTTCCTCAATACAAACGCGTATGACTGTGACATAGATCTGATGAGTCAACCATATGACGAATCGGGCTATCAGCATGCTAATGAGGATATGGATGATATGCCCGGGCAGGGAGGTCGTTGGAAGGATTGCAAAAAGTCTCTCTTCATGAATTCCTCACAGGACACGCCTGAAGATGTCGCCTCAACACAGGCTCAACTATCCGGGGGTCGTACAGTGCTTAGCCCGGGAACCCTGGGGCAGGGGTTAAGGAAGGGTCTGGAATGTGTGCCCAAAAAAAAGGAGAGGAAAAGATCGGGGAAGATAACTGCCTCCAAACAAGCCAAAGCACAAAGCAGCTAGACGATGCATTCTGAAGAGCGTGTACCCGTGAAAGGTGCGGCGATGTTCCATCTCACGGGCGAGCCGATGCTACCACCGAAACCACTGGAGGCACTATCAGGGGATCTCAGGAGACTGCACGACCATGTGCTGTCGACTGAGAAAAGCCTATTAGCCTCAAAGGATCCAGGATATCCGACATACGCGGCTCATGTGCCTGAGGGGAAGTGCTACGTCGACACACGGCCCGCGGAGGTGTTCTTCCTACGGTTTGACCATATCTTTGAGATGTTTCTGACAAGGCGGCTCGATTTTACAATCGTCTGCCTTTTTGCGCTACATATGAGCTCCGTCATGAAGAGTGAAGAAGTCTCGCAAATCTGTGTGGCGGATCCATACTACATGCACGAGTCTTTCTTGAGTCTCGACGACTTTGAGCATGAAACTGCTAGGGAGTACCTCCAAAACTTCATGGTACAGAATAAGGACCGGGTAATTGTCCTCCTGCCTTATCATCCAAAGTAAGTCAGTTCTGGACAACCCTTTCATACATTTCAATCATTCCTTCTCTCTCATATGGGGAATAATTTGAGGTGTCTTTTCCCCGCAGCAACGGGCGCGCTGTCCTTATCGTTCTTTACCCGCAAGTCTCCCACGCCGTGTATTTTGACCCTTCCAGAGACTACGAGAAAAAAGACTACACCCACATAATGAATATTCTAGATGATGCTCTCCAAGGCTTCAGCATTAGAGGTGGCCACATGCAGATCAGGAAAAAAAGGAACAAGAAGATGGGTTTCGCGCATAAAACTAACTTCTCCTGCATCCTTGTCCCAAAACCAAGCAAGAATGATGGATTCTACATCGTCCATCTCATGATTCAGTTCAACACGGATCACCAAAAGCTTCGCATGAAAAGCAGAAATGATGATCATATCCACAAGTGGCTAGAATCTCATGGAGAAGCGGATTATAAACTTAGGGATGACTTCTTTCGCATCCAAAGCGACATTGCGACGATCATCATGAAAGAAGTCGTCGATGAGAAGGGGATGTTCCACCATGACCCTATATCGCGAGCTGACATCCGAACTCGCATAGGCATGCAACGTCTAGACCTCACGCCATTCAAGAAGCTAGGGTCGATCCTCGATGATATGGAAGGATGGAACTTCTAGTGATTTATGATGCCGATGATGATGATATGAGTCGGTGGAACTTGTATACTTTTTGTAGCGATGAAACTTTGTGATGTCCACGGTCCCTGCCGAACTTGCGTAACGCTACTTTGTTAGTTTGCGTACGATGACCTACGTACCTCTAGTTAATTAATTTGCGTACTGTATGTTGCATCTAGTTGCAAACCCTTTCTTTTTCGGTGTTTCTCTAGTATATTTTGTTGCATATATATGATTGTACATCCTCTTCATGAACATGCATCTCTAATAGGTACCTAGTTTCTTGATGGCGAGATGGAAGTGCTATGTCATGTACAAAGGGAAGGTTCCGGGGGTGTACAACAAGTGGCATGAGTGTCAGGCGCAAATGAATGGGTTCTCGGGCGCCAGCCATAAAGGCTTCAAAAGCAGACAAGAAGGAGAAGCTAGTTACTTGAGGTTCACGCTAGCGCGAGAGAGGACTCGTAACCGCCACCTCATGTACTGCATAGTTCCACTCTCACTCATAGTGATAGCTCTTCTCGCGTATACCTTTGTTTAGATGGATGACGTTGTAGTTGCAAGTATTCGAGACTTGCATGTATCGCTATTTTCGAGATGATGACAAGATACCACTTTGTGTTGGATGATGATTATGATGAGACTATTTGTATGTATATGCTATGATTGCATTTGTGGTCTCGCGGGCATTTGTATGTGTATCATGATGACATTTGTATGTGCTAAAGATTCTTCTATAAAGCCTGTTCAAATACAAAACAAATATGCCGAAAAAAACAAAAAACTACTAAAATTAGCAGTAGCGAGTGGAGAAAAGTTAGCAGCAGCGCGGTAGTAGTAGTAGCGCGCACAGGACAAGCGCACTATAGCTATTAGCAGTAGCGAGCTTCCATTAAGTGCGCTGCTGCTACACTTGTGTAGCAGTAGCGCTGGTGAGCACGCGCTACTGCTACGTGTTAGTTGTAGCGCCTTATTAGTAGTGCCGGTCCCCGCGCTACTGATACACCTAAAACCCGCGCTGCAGCTAGCCTTTTCCCTGGTAGTGCATTGATGGTCAAGTCGAACTAGTGCATGCGATTAAAATTAATTTTACCTAAATAGAGGGTGTAGAATAAACTACAAAAACTAGATTTGCAACCATGGGATGTTGACGATATCTCGAAGAACATTGCAACAGCAACGAGGCTTCACAACAACATATGGTAAGCCAGTGTGTTTTAGTACATGTGACATGTAATGCGCGTGGGCTACTTTCTTGGCTTGTGCCCTCAACCTATAATCCTATAGAATTACAAATAGTTTAGTTGTATGCTTTGCTGTATTGCTTGATTCGAATGCTTGTTTGTTACTTGTTAGGCTATACCTGAGTTGGCCAATATGCCGGCAGTACCTGCTATACTACCATAAATAAATGCATGCCTAGTTCATTTGTGTCCTTAACTTTTCCTATGAACTTCATCACAAGACTGTCTTCATAGTTTATATGAGGCCACACTATTAAGTGCTTTGTTAGATTATTTCAACTTCTTAGATGCCTTGGCAACTTAAATATAGTGGTGGTACACTCCCTTTCAACAAGGGATGTCAACTGGGCCCCGTTCAGAAGAGTCTTTGTTTTTTGAGGAAAATGAACTAGGGAGCTAGCAAAAACTAACTAGATGGGACTGGCGGATGTCATTTATTTTCCACTTACATCCCTAGTTTCATCTTACCATTTTAATTTCTTTTCAGCTAATGTTGCTTCGAACCATTTAAGTATAGCTTGCCATGCTCGGCAATAATTCATATGTCGTTTACCATGTAAGCTTACTGCCTGGATCATGTGAAACCTTTCAGGATGCCATTCACACTAGGACACAATGTACAACCCCAGAATCTATTTGTGGAAGCAGTGTGCCATCCATGTTACCAGATGGTAGAAGTTCAGAGGCAACACTGCCAGAGAGCAGCCTGAGCACATATATTATAGTTCTTGAGGCTCTACTAGAGGTAGAAAGAGATGGTGTGGCTGCCATGAATGAGGTAATCTTGATCTTGAGGCTGGAAATTATGCAATTAGCTGCACGCATTATGAAAGCAACCCAAGAATTTGAGGATGTAAGAATGTTGCATTTGAAGACGGAGGAGGTCCTGTTGTTTCTACTATCTGAAGCCCAGGGTAATCCCAGTTCTTCTTTAGATACCAGTTGAAATTGTCATTAGATTATTGTACTTGCATGTTATGTCATGTCTTTGAATGGATTATGTTGTAAGACCCCCTATGTTGTCCATGTGTTGTAATGATCCGAATTTTTTAGGCGAGGTAATCCTTAGTACTTGTATGATTGACATAAGGTGAACTTTTTTTCGTGTGAGCATATTGTATTGGATGAAATAACTGTTTGACTCAAAGTGTATCCAACCTACTGAATTCGAAGATCACGACATTTCTAAATCATAATCATATATAGAGGTGGAATAAATCTTTGTCATGGTTTTGAAGAAATAAATAACAAAATGTAGAATTATCTATGGATATTCGTAATCGAATACAAATTGGATTTGAATTTAGTTGCCAAGGCCCATGGCAAACGTGAATGCTAATTCTCCCAAGTTTCGAACGAAGCGGCTAAACACCCACTATCATTTGTGGGCTGACCGAAGCAAGTGTTTTGTGAGATGGAAATTACTGTCTACCCCTGACACTTGACATCCTTATTGACCGGATTTACACTACTGTCAATAGGGGTAGACTAGTAACTTCAATCAGACGTGACACGACTGCCTCTGAGCCCATTCAGACATGGTGGGCGCCAAATGTGGGCGGCAAAACACATTTGATTCAAGCTCGTCTGAAAGACATGTGTCTCTCCCTCCATTTCCCCATTCATACACGGTGGGCGGCAAAACAAACTCCCCTCATCCGAAATCGATGTAGGCAAATATTTTAAATAGGGGCAGATGTGTAACTTCCCTCAGACTTGACACAACCGTCCTACCTGTCAGCCCTGTTCATATATCATGGGCGCGAACCGTGGGCGGCAAAACACCCTCTCCTCGCCCGAAATCGCTTCCGGCAAATATTTGGGAGATGCGAGATTACCGTCCTATCCCCAACTGACGTGATGTCTGAAATTTTAAATGGGGGATAAGTTCGTAATTTCCCACATTTCAGACAAGCGCGTCCCAAAGTTTGAGATCCCCCTCCCCCTCCATTTCACCATTCATACATCGTCAGCGTCACAACAACCTCCCCACTGCGGCCAGCCTCCTCCGTCCACCACCCCATCCTCCACCTTGCTGGAGCCGCTACCCCTACCCCGTCGTCCACTTCAAGAGATGGACGTCTCTCATCCACGGCACCGGACCAGGATCCTTTCATCACGTCCTCTCGCTTCATTGGAAACGTCATCCACCTTGCCGTTGCCACTCCTACGACCGCCTCATCCACGACAACAGGATTGATCCCCCGACCCAGCCGTCTGCTGTCTAAAGTCTTCTACCCCGCCACCGACAACCATCGCACCCGCAGCACCCTCAACGTATTAGCAGGGGCCTACATGGCGTTAGAAGAGAGGTGGTACTCTTCCATATGTGCTTAAGTTATTGATCTCACCCGGAAAACAAATCATAAATTGTTTACTGTACTTTTCTTGTCTGTACCAAATCGTAGTGGCTAGTTGAAAGCAAATTGGTTGTGAAGCAGCTTTGTCTGGTTTGCACCTTCAGATCCGCCATGGCACAGTCACTATACTCATAAAGCTTATGGTTCCCCCCTTCATATTCACTACCATCATCGTAGGTGCTTCATGTCGTGCTAGCAGTGCTCCTCAAGACCTCAACCCATCAAGCAAAACAACATGCCACTCATAATTCCAAAGCTTAGGTGTTGAAATATGAATCTCATATGATGCTCATATTACTAAAACAGATGATGTGGAGCATCCCAAGGTCTTCCCCATGGACCTACCATCGTCTCATCAACTGCCTAGTGCACCCATGACTCGATCACGTGCAAGAGCTCTCGAGACCGAGGTGACATCTCTCCTCTCACAATTCCACTCGATGACCATGAGACATGGCTCCTACCTCAAACAGAGACATTGTGCATACTCAGGTATCAAGGAGTTAGCCATGGAGATGCCAAGGAGCAAGGAGAATCCGAAGAGGAAGATGGATGTCAAGACGGAGAAGGAAAATGGCTAAGTCAGCAGAAGCCCAGACGTTCCGGACCGCTGTCCGGATGATCCGGCCTCAGCCCGGATGATCCGGACCCCGGCCCGGATGATCCGGACCCCGGCCCGAATGATCCGGATAATATGCCCAATGACACCCGAAGCGTCAACATGAAGCTGGGTCATCTGGACCCAGGCCCGGATCATCCGGCCACACCCGGACGTCCGGACCAGGTCCCGGACATCCGGCCCTCCCGTGGCTACTCCAACACAACCAGATCATCCGGACGCCGACCCGGACCATCCGGACCCCCAAAGCTCGGATCGTCCAGACAAACTCCCGGATCATCCGGCCACCGCCTGCGTGCGTGACTTGGGCCGAGGCCCGTGTACCCGTTTCGTCCCCTCACTTACCCCTTCGCCCCTTGGGCTATAAGTAGACCTTCTCCTCCCCATTTTTAGGGTTAGCAAAGGTTTATCTCATGTTTGTGTGAGAGCTTTGCTCATCCACTTGGTTACCTTCTCCACGGAGATTCGGGACTCCACCGGAGAAGATCCACCAAGCGGATTCAAGACCCCTTTTTATGGTAGAACTCAAGACCTCCTTATAGAGAAGATCGGCTACCCTTGTATCGTCCTTAGTTGTCCGTGGATCGTGGATCTTTCCTTATGTACTCGAGGGTCTAGACCGTGTGCGACTTATTCGTGTCGGTTTAGTGTTTCCTCTCGTGTTTCTCATTGTGATTTCTCTCCGTTCTTCCATGTGTTCTTCGTGATTTTCGCGGGATCTGCTCCTTTCATGAAAGATCGGGCGATTAGGGCCTCTACCCTACATCATCTTGGTACCATGAGCAAGGTTGATCATGATTTCGGAGCCTTCCCTCTTTGTTTTCTAGCTTGATTTTGTTGTTTTTCGTCCTAATCCGAAAATACCCACAAAAATAGCCCCCAAATTTTTTTCTTGTGATTTGTGAGTTTTGATGATGTTTTGTTGGTTTTGATCCATGAGTTTGTTGTGTTGCGAGTGGATCTAGCCTTCCCCCACCATCTCCACCACGAAATCCCTCCAAAATCCGCGAAATCCCCGAATTTGTGGCCGTTTTCAAGTTCATCCCGAGCGAGATTGACCCACCAGGATCATCTGGCTGTTCGCCCGGATCATCCGGATCCTGGACCGGATCATCCGGCTTCCACTGACCAAACTGCATTTCCTGCAGTTTTTGACCTCTGCCGCCTACGCCTCCGCATACCCACTTCGACCACCACCGCCTAACTTCCGCAAACCCCTCCGCAAACCTTTCCATTACCCCAACCCACACCACCACTTGACTGCTACCTACTCCGACACTTTTTGTCGCACTTGGTTCTGAGAATTTGAGTTGTGGCTCACCGTTTCCTTTCGTGTTTCGGCTACCTAGGGACGGTTCGACATCAACATTACCATCGCTCATTTTCGCGAGAGGACTACTACGAACGACTACACCCTTGTCGTATCAACTTCCCATTAGTATCATCTTGGTATTGTGATATCATCATACTCTCTTCCATTTGCATTGATAACCCGATAGCCTTACTTTTGTGTAGCTTACCCATCGAGACTAGCCTTTGAGTATTGTCGGCAACGTGACTTGTGCACATTAGTGATCATACATCCCACAACATGCATACTATCATCGTGTTGCATATCTTGGAATCATCTCTTGTGTCACAAAGTTGTCATTGCATACACAATTGCTATCTTGGTTCGTGAAGCATCGCATGAGAAAAGAGCTCAAACATCAAAGAGCCAAACAAGCTTTTAAGCAAAGAGAAAAGATAAGCAAAGAGCTTATAAGAAAGAACCATAGCATCACACAACATTAAGATTGTCATACTCGATCATCTTGGATCATATCTCCGGAACATCATACTTGGGATAGAAGTCATTGCATTTTTGCTTAGTAGGTTGTGCACAAGTTCGTATCCGCCGATTGTGCAATCGTGCTAGCATCTCTCTAGTGTTGTGCAACAAGAGCATTTTCGTGGATCCCACATTGTGGCTCACCCCTGGTTGCACGACCCCATTTACCTTTCCGTGTGTTGTGTTTTTGTGCACCATATCTTGCTATTGGTCTACTTGTTGCATTTACAAGTCGTGAATCTTCTCCAACATTATTGAATCTTGCTTACATTCACATAAAAAATTGTGCCACCATCCTAACCGAGCTCCACCATA
The DNA here is from genome assembly GCF_018294505.1 of Triticum aestivum. Classification (NCBI taxonomy): domain Eukaryota; kingdom Viridiplantae; phylum Streptophyta; class Magnoliopsida; order Poales; family Poaceae; genus Triticum; species Triticum aestivum. Next base: position 237,150,743 of record NC_057794.1, on the reverse strand, counting down.
AGCTTTTACTTGTGTAGGTGTGAGAAACCGACAAGAATTCGTACCAATTGTGCTATTCCCTTGTCCTACATTGGAGTGATCATCGATCCACTTTCAACTTTGGTCAAGGTACAGTTGGTATTCGTTCTTCTCTTTCTACCACTAACATTTGTCTTGGAATGATGGATAGGCCAAGTACTTCTACCAACCCAGTCGTCATGGAGCAAGACGATGACATGAACTCCTTCGTCACCAAGAGCCACCTCTTTGGTGCACAACCTGCTTTGCATCAAGAACAACAAGCCATGAGTGACCGCATTGACAACCTCGCCACCGACTTGCGACTCTCCAAGCAACGTACAAGGGACTACTTCGACCACAAGCTCGACGATCACAAGCAAGAGAATGACGCAAGGATGGACGAGATTCGCGCTTTGTTGCTCAACCGCTCTTCTTCCACTTCAAGAAGGAGCCGTTCAAGTCGCCACTCCGACTTTACCCTCTCCGGCTCAAGTACACCGTCATCAAACACTCTTCGCCTTGTCACGCACAACGAGCATCAAGCAAGCCTCAATTCTCTATGCGACACCGACTCGCAAGAGCACCGACGACGTCAAACCCAAGAAGCCTTTGCGCTAGCACAAGAACGGTAACGACAACGCCAACATGAAGAGGAAGAACGCACGCGTCTACACCAAAATGCACAAGATGTCGAGGCGCAACGTCAAGAATAACAACTCCATGATGCTCAAGCACTTGAGGCACAGCGAGCTCTACGCAATTCAAGTCGAGTCGTAGCCGACCGAGGCCGACAAGCTCGTGAACATGACGAAGCACTTTGCGAAGAAGTCCGCGAGAGGATTTATCAAGCTCGCGTGCACAATCAAGTTCCTCCTCGAGCTCGAGAAGATCCTCCACAAGCTCGCCAAGACCATCAAGTTCATCGAGAGAATGAAGATAATGGAAATCCTCCTCGCCAAGAGCAACATGAGGAAGACAATCCTCCTCGCCAAGAGCAACATGAGATTGTCAATCCTCACCGACATGGGCGTCATCACCCCCGACCCCAACACAATGAAGAGCAACGATACGGCAAGCTAAAGTTCACCATGCCCAAGTTCACCGGTAGCAACGACCCCAAAGAGTACATCTCATGGGCATTGAAGGTTGACAAAATCTTCCGCTTGCACAACTACGAAGAAGAGAAGAAGATCGCAATGGCGTCCCTTGAATTCCAAGACTACGTCCTCATTTGGTAGGAACAAGTCATTGAGCGCCGAGTGGCAAGAGGTGAACCACCCATCACTACTTGGGCACAAATGAAGGATGTTATGTGAGCACGATTCGTGCAAAACTACTACAACCGTGACCTCTTCAAGAAACTCCAACAACTCAAGCAAGGAACCAAGAGCGTTGAAGAATACTACAAGGAGATGGAGATTGCAATGATAAGAGCCAATGTCACGGAAGATGAGGAGCAAACAATGGCACGCTTCTTGAATGGACTCAATCATCCCATCAAGAAGATCGCCGACTTCCAACCATACTCAAATCTCATCGAGCTAGTGCACCAAGCTACCAAAGCGGAATGCCAAGTGCAAGATGATTTCAAGTATGCAAGTTCTCGTCCAAGTCCTATGGCCTCTCCAACAACCAAGCTTCAACGACTCCAACACCGTCTACAAAGCCTTCCTCTACCAACATCGACAAGTCAACTTCCAAGAAAGCCTCGTCAACTACAAGCCATCCTACTACGAGCAACTTCAAGCCGAGAGCTTCATCATCATCAACCCCAACCAATGAGACCGTCAAGACGAGTTCCTTCAAGTGTTTCACTTGTGGAGGCCGAGGCCACAAGTCCTATGAGTGCACCAACAAGCGAACCATGGTCTTCAAGAACGATGGCACTTATGACTCCATGCATGAAGGCAAAATGGATGCCCTTGAGCAAGTCGCCATGCACCGCCAAGTGAACAATGAAGAAGAACAAGTCTTTTGCGATGAAGACTCAAGTCCCGCACTTGTTGTCTCCAAAGTCTTGACCCTCCAACATCACCAAGAAGAAGACCAAAGATGCAACATATTCCACACCAAGGCCGGCATCAATGGACGATCCATCAAGGTCATCATCGATGGAGGAAGTTGTCATAATATCACAAGTGAAGAACTTTTTTACAAGCTCCAATTGCCCAAGACGAAGGATCCACATCCATACAAAGTGCAATGGCTTAGTGACTCTGGCACCATCCAAGTCGAGCACCGAGTACAAGTCTCCTTCAAAATCGGCGCCTACGAAGATACCTTGGAGTGCGACGTCGTTCCAATGTCTGTTTGTCATCTTCTCCTTGGACGGCCATGGCAATTCGATAGAGGAGTCTTCCACAACGGCCGAACGAACCACTACATCTTCAAGATGAAGGGCAAGGAGTATGTACTTCGTCCCATGTCCCCAAGTCAAGTGATCGCCGACAAGCAAGCCACCCATCATGGAGAGAATAGTGAGAGAGCGATCCACCAAAAAGAGAGTGAGCACCACAAGCCCAAATCGAACACCTCCATGATGAGCGAAAAGAACAACTTAGTCCTATTTTCCACCAAAAGTGAGATAAGAGGAGTGTGTGAGAACCCATCTAGTGTCCTCCACAACGTCCTTGTGTGCAAGGACAATGCACCACAAACTAATACTTCTCACACTGTTCCTCTAGTGTTGTCTTCTCTTTCGCAGGAATTTCACAACGTTTTCCCCGACGAGCTACCTCCGCGACTACCTCCACTCCGAGGCATTGAGCACCGCATCGACCTCATCCCCGGGTCACCGCTTCCGAACAAAGCTCCCTAAGGCGTCAACCCCGAAGAAACCAAAGAAATACAAAGGCAAGTAAAGCATCTCATAGACCATGGACATGTGCGTGAAAGTTTGAGCCCTTGTGCCGTACCGGTCATTCTTGTGCCAAAACGTGACGGTAGCTTTCCCATGTGCTCCGATTGTAGACCTATCAATGCTATCACCGTTCGCTATAGATATCCCATTCCACGCCTAGATGATATGCTAGATGAACTTAGTGGTGCCATTATATTTTCCAAAATTGATCTTAAGAGTGGTTACTATCAAATCCGCATACAAGAAGGTGATGAATGGAAAACCGCATTCAAAACCAAGTTTGGTTTGTATGAGCGGTTAGTCATGCCTATGGGTCTCTCGGAAGCACCGGGCACTTTTATGCGCCTTATGAATCATGTCTTTCGCCCTTACATTGGTATATTTGTTGTGGTTTACTTTGATGACATTCTTGTGTTTAGCAAATCTATCAAAGGGCATGTCACCCATGTCCGCACCGTTTTGCAAACTCTTAGAAAAGAGCGCCTCTATGCTAATATGGAGAAATGCCTTTTTGGTGTTGATAAGCTCATTTTCTTGGGTTTTGTTGTTTCTTCTAAGGGTGTTCATGTTGATGAGTCCAAGATCAATGCTATTAAGACTTGGCTGCAACCAACCAACTTGCATCAAGTGCGTAGTTTCCTTGGCCTTGCGGGTTTCTATCATCGCTTTGTGAAGGATTTTAGCACCATTGCTTCGCCTTTGCATGCTTTGAGCAAGAAGAATGCGCCTTTTGTTTGGGGACCATCCCAAGATATCGCTTTCAATGAGCATAAGAACTTGCTTACTCATGCTCCCGTGCTTGCCTTACCCAACTTTGACAAACCTTTTGATATTCATTTCGATGCTAGTGGTAATGGCATAGGGGGTGTGTTAACGCAAGAGAAGTGCCCCATAGCTTATTTTAGTGAGAAACTTTTCGGAGCGCAACTCAATTACCCCATCTATGACAAAGAGCTATATGCTTTAGTCCGCGTTTTGCATGAATGGAAACATTACCTTCGTCCCCATGAGTTTATCATTCGTACTGATCATGAGACTCTCAATTATCTTAAGGGTCAAACCAAGTTGAACAAGCGTCATGCTAAATGGAGTGAATTTATTGAGTCTTTTCCTTATGTCATCAAGTACATCAAGGGTAAAGAAAACATCGTAGCATATGCTCTTTCCCGCATATGCATGCTTGTTATGCAACTTGAGTTAGATGTCATTGGCTTCGAGCATATCAAAGACTTGTATGAGCATGATGCAACTTTTGCTACTCCTTATTCCAAGTGTTTGTCGCATACATCTTGGGAACGCTATTACATGAAAGATGGCTATCTTATGAGAGCTAACAAACTTTGCATCCCTAAGTCTTCTCTTCGTTTGTTGCTTTTGCGGGAATCTCATGGAGGAGGCTTAATGGGACATTTCAGACGCGACAAGACGTTCGCCACGCTCTCGAAGAACTACTTTTGGCCCAAGATGTTTCGGGACGTCAATCATTTCACCAACCGATGCTCTACATGTCGCAAAGCTAAGTCCAAAGCTCAATCTCATGGCCTCTATATGCCTCTACCAATTCCATACAAACCATGGGAAGACATTAGAATGGACTTTGTACTTGGTTTGCCTAGGACTCGAAATGGGAAAGATTCAATATTTGTCGTTGTGGACCGTTTCTCAAAAATGGCACATTTTATTCCTTGCAACAAGATAGACGATGCTTCACATGTTGCTAATCTCTTTTGTAGGGAAATATTGCATCTACATGGTGTGCCAAAGACTATCGTCTCGGACCGTGATGTCAAGTTCTTGAGTTACTTTTGGAAGACCTTATGCGCCAAGCTCGGAATCAAGCTACTATTATCCACGGCATATCATCCACAAACCGACGGCCAAACGGAGGTGACAAACCGTGCACTCTCCACCCTTCTTCGCATGCTAATCAAGAAGAACATCAAGGAGTGGGAAGAGTGCTTAGCCATCGCCGAGTACGCCTACAACCGCGCAAGACATTCGACTACCGGCAAGTCCCCCTTTGAGGTTGTCTATGGCTTTAACCCGTTGCCCCCATTGGACATTCTACCTCTACCACTACACGAGCGCACAAACATGGACGCGAGTGCCCGAGTCAACCACCTCAAGAAGATGCATGAAGATACAAGGCACACCATTGAGCTCCAAGTACAACGACTCGCGACCAAGCTCAACATCAACAAGCAACACATTATATTCAACATTGGAGATCTTGTGTGGCTACACCTTCGCAAGGAACGCTTCCCCAACGAACGCAAGTCCAAGCTTCTACCACGAGTCGATGCACCATTCAAGGTGCTTGCACGCTACAACAACAATGCATACAAGATCGACATCCCACGTGACAAGTACTCTGTGAGTGACATCTTCAATGTCAAAGACCTCTCCCCGTACCATGGTGATGAGGATTTCGATCCGAGGTCGGATCTTTCCCAAGGGAGGGGAGATGATGCGGAGCATCCCAAGGTCTTCCCCATGGACCTACCATCGTCTCATCAAGTGCCTAGTGGACCCATGACTCGATCATGTGCAAGAGCTCTCGAGACTGAGGTGACATCTCTCCTCTCACAATTCCACTTCGATGACCATGAGACATGGCTACTACCTCACACGGAGACATTGCGCATACTCAGGTATCAAGGAGAATCCGAAGAGGAAGATGGACGTGAAGACGGAGAAGGAAAAGGGCTAAGTCAGCAGAAGCCCGGACGTTCCGGACCGCCGTTCGGACGATTCGACCTCAGACCGGATGATCCGGACCCCGTCCCGGACGATCCGGATAATATGCCCAACGACACCCGAAGCGTCAATATGAAGCTGGGTCATCCGGACCCAGGCCCGGATCATCCGGCCACACCCGGACGTCCGGACTAGGTCCCGGACATCCGGCCCTCCCGCAACTTCTACAACACAACCGGATCATCCAGACGCCGACCCAGACCATCCGGACCCCCGAAGCCCGGATCGTCCGGACCAACTCCCGGATCATCCGGCCACCGCCTGCGTGCATGACTTGGGCCGAGGCCCGTGTACCCGTTTTGTCCCCTCACTTACCCCTTCGCCCCTTGGGCTATAAATAGACCTTCTCCTCCCCATTTTTAGGGTTAGCAAAGGTTTAGCTCATGTTTATGTGAGAGCTTTGCTCATCCACTTGGTTACCTTCTCCACCGAGATTCGAGCCTCCACCGGAGAAGATCCCCCAAGCGATTCAAGACCCCTTTTTAGGGAAGAACTCAAGACCTCCTCACGGAGAAGACCGGCTACCCTTGTATCGTCCTTATTTGTCCATGGATCGTGTATCTTTCCTTATGTACTCGAGGGTCTAGACCATGTGTGACTTATTCGTGTCGGTTTAGTGTTTCCTCTCGTGTTTCTCATTGTGATTTCTCTCCGTTCTTCCCCATGTTCGTGATTTTCGCGGGATCCGCTCCTTTCGTTAAAGATCGGGCGATTAGGGCCTCTACCCTACATCAATAGAGAACGTTTAATTGGTCACCTAATGTTCCTATATTCATTTTGAAAAGCATGTGTGCCACCCAGTGGTCTAGCTAGTTCCACTTTCCTGATTTTACTCTTGATGCTTAGGGTTTTCCCCTTTTATCTACTCTACTATGATCTGCGTAGCTGCTTTCTGTCGTACTAGCATTACTCCACCCTTCAAGCTAAACAACACAACACTCCAAATTCCAAAGCTTAGTTGTTCAAATATGATTGTGATATGATACTGATATTAGTTAATAGACACATTTAATTGGTTAGCTAAAGGTCCCACTTGAGTTTCCAAATGCATGTCACGACATATACAGAGACAGCAAAATTGCATTTCTTTGTCACATGTTGATTGTACTTTCTTGTCCATACCAAATCTTAGTTGTTATTTCAAAGAAAACATCGGTTGCTAACTACCCTTTGCGCGGTTTGCAGCTTCAGATCTGCCATCCCGCTGCCACGGTCAACACTATAATCATCATACTTAAGGTTTCCCCATTTTATGATGACCATGATCAGCCTACGTGGTTCGTGTCGTAATAGCACTACTCCACCCATCGAGCTAAACAAGCTTAGTTGTACAAATTCAAATATGATATTATGCTGATATTAGTAAAACTGAGAGATGTTTAATTGGTCAGCTAAATGTTCCTACTTCAGTTTTTACATGCATGTGAGCCACATATGGAGAGACCGGAAGGAATAGTATTTCTCGGTGTGCTCTGGTTCATCATGGGTGGGCAACTAACATTGTATAGAAAGACTTGTAATATCTTCAATCTGCTTGCTCTTCTGCTCTTCTTTAAGATGATCCTCTTATCTTCTTTAATAAGTATGTTCCTCATTGGGAAGAGTAGCAGAGACATTTGCGGTCGACTGGTCAGGTCGAGTTATTCTCCCTTAGTATATTTTGAATCTGCCAGGTCAGGTCGACTTGTTATTGTTTACTATATGTTGAAGCTGTCATCTGCGAAGTATCATCACTTCTGGAGCTCTCATATTTTGAGTAGTAGGCCACATTATATTAATGCACACACCAAATTACAGCATGCATGACATATGATGTGCATCATCCCAAGAACATCCCCATGGACCCAACTACATCGCCTACGACACCTCTTGGACCCATGACACGAGCATGTGCAAGAGATCTTGAAACCGAGGTGACATCTCTCCTCTCACAATTCCACTTTGATGCACATGAGACATGGCTAATAATTCATATGGACACATTGTGCATACTCAGGTATCATGGAGAAGCTAAGGAGCAAGGACAAGAAGAAGAGGAAGATGGACGACAAGACGAAGAAGAAGGAGGACTGCAGGAAAAGTCCCAGCCACCGGACGACCGGACGGGACCGGACCTCTGGCGCCTAATGCTCCAGTCGAACCAAACGAGCGGACGACCGGTGCCAGCGGACGACCGGCGACCGGACAACCGGCAGCCACCGGAAATCCGCTACACCAGCATTCGAGCCAGAATGAGCGGACGACCGGCATCCACCGGACGTCCGGCCGCTCCTGAGACACCGGACGACCGGTCCCCAGCGGACGTCCGGTACCTGGCTGTGTCCAGATTCGGGCCCGAGGCCCATGTACCCCTACTTTCGCCCCCATTTTCACTTAGACTATATATTGACCTCCTATTCCTTCTAGCTAGGGTTAGCAAAGGATTAGCTCATATTTTGCGTGAGAGCTTTGCTCATCCACTTGGACACCTTCTCCTCGGAGATTCGAGCCTCCACCGGAGAAGATCCCCCAAGCGTATTCAAGACCCCTCTTTAGGGAAGAACTCAAGACCTCCTCATGGAGAAGACCGCTAATCGTGTATCGTCCTTAGTTGTTCGTGGATCGTGTATCTTCTCTTATGTATTCGAGGATCTAGCACATGTGTGACTTATTCGTGTTGGTTTAGTGCTTCCTCTTGTGATTCCCCTTGTGTTTTCCCTCTTTTCCCCTTCGTATTCCTCGTGTTCATCGCGGGATCCGCTCCTTTCGTGAAAGATCTGTCGATTAGGGTTCCACCCTACATCATCTTGGTATCTAGAGCCACGTTGATCACGATTTTGGAGCCTCCCCATTGTGTTTCTAGCCTTGTTTTTGTTGATTTTATCTCTAATTCAAAAATTCCCCACAAAAATAGCACCAATTTTTTTTGTGATTTGTTGGTTTGTTGAAATTTTTTTAGTTTGGATCCGTGGATTTGCTTTGTTTTGAGTGGATCTAGCTTTTCCCCCTTGTCTCCACCCTTTCCATCCACGAAATCGCAATCGACGAATTTCGGATCATCCACCCCGCCCACGTGAAGTTCATCTTGTGCCCGTACAGTGCCCAGGCACCGGACGTTCGCTCGCCAGCGGATGTCCGACGACCATAGGACCGCTCACCCACCGGATGTCCGGAGTTCCCTAATGAAACTGAATTTTTTCAGTCTAGTCAACACCACCGCCCCACATTTCCACATACGCATTCCTACCACCTATACACCATCACCACTTTCGCAAAAAATCACCATTGCTTATCTGGTTCGCTCCCCGACACGTTTGCTACTTCGAGCTTTGAGAATTTGAGTTGCGGTACCGTCTCCTTTTGTGTTTCGGCTATCTAGGTATGGTTCGACATCGACATCACCGCCACTCATCTTCGCCACGGACGCGTCATCAACAACGACCACATCGACTACATCTTGGTATTCGTGCCACCATTTTGACACCATACAGTAAGCAAGAACGGTAACCTCGTCTTGGTATTGTGATACATCATTCTTGCCATTACATGGATAGCCATCATAGCCTTACTCCTTTGCGTTTCTTACCCATCGAGACTAGCCTTTGAGTATTGCCGGCAACGAGACTTGTGCACATTAGTGATCATACTCCCCATAGCATACATACATCATTGTTGCATATATTGGTATCATACTTTGTGTCACAAAGTTGTCATCGCATACACAATTTCTATCTCGGTTCGTCAAGCATTGCATGAGAAAAGAGCTCAAAAATCAATGAGCCAACCAAGCTTTTAAGCAAACAAGAAAGATAAGCAAAGAGATTTTAAGCAAGAACCATAGCATCATACAACATTAAGATTGTCATACTCGATCATCTTGGATCATATCATAGAAACACCTTGCATAAAACATATTTGGGATAGAAGTCGTTGCATTTTTGCTAAGTAGGTTGTGCACAAGTTCTTTGTATCCGCCTATTGTGCAATCGTGCTAGCGTCTCTCTAGTGTTGTGCAACAAGAGCATTTTTGTGGATTCCACATTTTGTCTCATCCTTGGTTGCCCAACCCACTTATCTTTTTGCGTGTGTGTTTCCGTGTACCTTACATGCTTGGTCTACTTGTTACATTGCATCTTGTGAATCTTTTCCAACATTATTGAAGCTCACTTACAATTGCATGAAAATTTGTGCCACCATCCTAACCAAGCTCCACCATAAGCTTTTACTTGTGTAGGTGTGAGAAACCGACAAGAGCTAGTACCAACTGTGCTATTTCCTTGTCCTACATTGGAGTGATCATCGATCCACTTTCAACTTTGGTCAAGGTACATTTGGTACTCGTTCTTCTGTTTCTACCACCCACTTTGTGTATCTTGGAATGATGGATAGGCCAAGTACTTATACCAACCCACTCTTTGTTGAGCATGACAACGACATGAACTCCTATGTCACCAAGAGTCACCTCTTTGGTGCACAATGTGCTTTGCATCAAGAGCAACAAGCAATGAGTGAATGCATCGACAACCTCGCCGCCGACTTGTGACTCTCTGGGCAACGTACAAGGGACAACTTCAACCACAAGCTCGACGATCACAAGCAACAGAATGACACAAGGATGGATGAGATTCGCGCTTTGTTGATCAACCGCTCTTCTTCCCCTTCGTCTTCATCAAGAAGGACTCGCTCAAGCCGACACTCCGACTTCACCCTCTCCGGGTCAAGTACACCGACATCGAACAATCTATGTCGTGCCGCGCGCAACGATCGTCAAGCAAGCCTGAATCCTCTATGCAACACCGACTCTCAAGAGCATTGACGATGTCAAACCCAAGAGGCTTTTGCGCTGGCACAAGAACGACAACGACAACACCAAATGGAAAAGGAAGAGCGAGCGCGTCTACACCAAGTTGCACAAGATGCTGAGGCACAACGCCAAGAACAACAACTCCGTGAAGCTCAAGCACTTGAGGCGCAACAAGCCCTCCGAGATTCAAGTCGAGCCATAGCCGACCGAGGCCGACAAGCTCGTGAACATGAAGAAGCACTTCATGAAGAAATTCAAGAACAAAGAATTCAAGCTCGCATGCATCGTCAAGTTCCTCCTCGAGCTCGACAAGCTCCTCCGCAAGCTTGCCAAGAACATCAAGTTCATCAAGAGCATGACGGCAATAGAAATCCTCCATGACAAGAGCAACATGAGGTTGACAACCCTCCTCACCAAGAACGACACGAGCTTGACAGTCATCAACAACATGGACGTCATCATCCCCGACCCGAACACAATGAAGAGCAACGCTATGGCAAGCTCAAGTTCACCATGCCCATGTTCAACGGAAGCAACGATCCCAAAGAGTACCTTTCATGGGCATTGAAAGTTGACAAGATCTTTCATTTGCACAAGTACGATGAAGAGAACAAGATCGTGATGGCATCACTTGAGTTCAAAGACTATGTCCTCATTTGGTGGGAACAAGTTATCGAGCGCTGAGAGGCAAGAGGTGAACCACCCATCACTACTTGGGCGCAAATGAAGGATGTCATGAGAGCACGCTTTGTGCCTACCTACTACAACCGCGACCTCTTCAAGAAACTCCAACTACTTAAGCAAGGACCAAGAGCATTGAAGAGTACTACAAGGAGATGGAGATTGCCATGATACGAGCCAATGTCACGGAAGACGATGAGAAAACTATGGCACGTTTCTTGAATGGACTCAACCATCCTATCAAGAAGATCACCGACTTCCAACCATACTCGAACCTCATCGAGGTACTGCATCAAGCTACCAAAGTGGAACGCCAAGTGCAAGATGATTTCAAGTATGCCAAGTTCTCATCAAAGTTATATGGCTTCTCCAACACCCAAGCTTCAACGACTCCAACGCCGTCTACCAAGCCTTCTACAAGCAACGTCGACAAGTCGAGTTCCAAGAAAGCTTCGGCAACTCCAAGTCAAACTCCTACTACAAGCAACTTTAAGCTGAGAGCTTCATCATCCTCAGCCCCCAACAATGAGACCGTCAAGACAAGTTCCTTCAAATGCTTCACATGCGGAGGCCGAGGCCACAATTCCTACGAGTGCACCAACAAGCTGACCATGATCCTCAACGACGACAGCACCTACGACTCGATGAGTGAAGGACAAATTGACGCTCTTGAGCAAGTCGCCATGCACCGGCAAGTGAATGATGAAGAGGAACAAGTCTTTTGCGACGAAGCTTCAAGTCCCGCTCTTGCTGTCTCCAAAGTCTTGACTCTCCAAAATCACCAAGAAGAAGACCAAAGATGCCACAAATTCCACACCAAGGCCGGCATCAATGGACGATCTGTCAAGGTCATCATCGATGGAGGTAGTTTTCATAATCTCGCAAGTGAAGAACTTTGCTCCAAGCTCCAATTTCCCAAGACGAAGCATCCACATTCATACAAAGTGCAATGGCTTAGCGACTCCGGCACTATCCAAGTCGAGCATCGAGTACAAGTATCCTTCAAAATTGGCGCCTACGAAGACACCTTAGAGTGCGACATCGTTCCAATGACCGTTTGCCACCTTCTCCTTGGACGCCCATGGAAATTTGATAGAGGAGTCATCCACAACGGCCGGACGAACCACTACATCTTCAAGATGAAGGGCAAGGAGTACGTCCTTCGTCCAATGTTGCCAAGCCAAGTGATCGCCGACAAGAAAGTCACCCATCGTGGAGATCATAGTGAGAGAGCGAGCCACCAAAAAGAGAGTGAGCGCCACAAGCCCAAATCGAACAACTCCACGATGAGAGAAAAGAAGAACTTAGTCCTATTTGCCACCAAAAGTGAGATAAGAGGAGTGTGTGAGAAACCATCTAGTGTCCTCCACTACGTCCTTGTGTGAAAGGACAATGCACCAAAAACTAACACTTCTCACACTCTTCCTCTAGTGTTGTCTTCTCTTTTGCAGGAATTTCATGATGTTTTCCCCAACGAGCTACCTCCGGGACTACCTCCACTACGAGGCATTGAGCACCGCATTGACCTCATCCCTGGAGCACCACTTCCGAACAAAGCTCCCTACCGTGTCAACCCCAAAGAAACTAAAGAAATACAAAGGCAAGTAAAGCATCTCATAGACCGTGGACATGTGCGTGAAAGTTTGAGCCCTTGTGCCATCCCGGTCATTCTTGTGCCAAAACGAGATGGTAGCTTTCGCATGTGCTCCGATTGTAGACCTATCAATGCTATCACCGTTCGTTATAGGTATCGCATTCCATGCCTAGATGATATGCTTGATGAACTTAGTGGTGCCACTATATTTTCCAAAATTGATATTAAGAGTGGTTACTATCAAATCCACATACAAGAGGGTGATGAATGGAAAACCGCTTCAAAACCAAGTTTGGCTTGTATGAGTGGTTAGTCATGCCTATGGGTCTTTCGGAAGCACTGGGTACTTTTATGCGCCTTATGAATCATGTCTTTCTCCCTTACATCGGTGTACTTGTTGTGGTCTACTTTGATGATATCCTTGTTTATAGCAAATCTCTTAGAGATCATGTCACCCATGTTCAAACTGTTTTGCGAACTCTTCGAAAAGAGCACCTCTATGCTAATATGGAGAAATGCCTTTTTAGCATTGACAAGCTCTTTTTCTTGGGTTTTGTTGTTTCCTCTACGGGTGTTCATGTTGATGAGTCCAAGATCAATGCTATCAAGACTTGGCCGCAACCAACCAATTTGCATCAAGTGCGTAGTTTTCTTGGCCTTGCGGGTTTATATTGTTGCTTTGTGAAAGATTTTAGCACCATTGCTTCGCCTTTGCATGCTTTGAGCAAGAAGAATGCGGCTTTTGTTTGGGGACCATCCCAAGATAACGCTTTCAATGAGCTTAAGAATTTTGTTACTCATGCTCCCGTGCTTGCTTTACCCAACTTTGACAAACCCATTGAGATTCATTGCGATGCTAGTGGTAATGGCATAGGAGGTGTGTTAACACAAGAGAAGCGCCCCATAGCTTACTTTAGTTAGAAACTCTCCGGCGCGCAACTCAATTACCCCATCTATGACAAAGAGCTATATGCTTTAGTCTGCGTTTTGCATGAATGGGAACACTATCTTCGCCCTCATGAGTTTATCATTCATATCGATCATGAAACGCTCAAGTACCTTAAGGGCCAAACCAAGTTGAACAAGCGTCATGCTAAATGGAGTGAATTTATTGAGTCTTTTCCTTATGTCATCAAGTACATTAAGGGTAAGGAAAACATTGTGGCGGATGCCCTTTCTTGCATATGCATGCTTGTTACTCAACTAGAATTGGATGTCATCTGTTTTGAGCATATCAAAGAATTGTATGAGCATGATCCTACTTTTTCTACTCCTTATGCCAAGTGTTCGACGCTCACCTCTTGGGAACGCTATTACATCAAAGATGGATATCTTATGAGAGCTAACAAACTTTGCATCCCCGAGTCTTCTCTTCGTTTGTTGCTTTTGCAGGAATCTCATGGAGGAGGCTTAATGGGATATTTTGGACATGACAAGATGTTTACTACGCTCTCAAAGAACTACTATTGGCCCAAGATGTTTCGTGACGTCAACCGCTTCACCAACCGATGGTCTACATGTCGCAAAGCTAAGTCCAAAGCTCAATCCCATGGCTTCTATATGCCTCTACCAATTCCATATCAACCATGGGAATACATTAGCATGGACTTTGTACTTGGTTTGCCTAGGACTAGAAATGGGAAGGATTCGGTATTTGTCGCTGTGGACCGATTCGCAAAAACGGCACATTTCATTCCTTGCAACAAGATAGACGATGCTTCACATGTTGCTACTCTCTTTTGTAGGGAAATATTGCGTCTACATGGAGTGCCAAAGACTATCGTCTCGGACCATGACATCAAGTTCGTTTGCTACTTTTGGAAGACCCTATGTGCCAAGCTCGAAATCAAGCTACTCTTCTCCACGGCTTACCATCCTCAAACCGATGGCCAAACGGAGGTGACTAACCGCACACTCGCCGCTCTACTTCGAGTACTCATCAAGAAGAACATCAAGGAGTGGGAGGAGTGCCTACCTATCGCCGAGTTCGCCTACAACCGAGCAAGACACTCAACAACCGGCAAGTCCCCCTTCGAGGTCGTCTACGGCTTCAAACCTTTGTCACCATTGGACATTCTCCCTCTACCACTTCAAGAGCGCATCAATTTGGATGCTAGTGCACGAGCGACACATCTGAAGAAGGTGCATGAAGATACAAGAAACACCATCGAGCGCCAAGTTCAACGCCTTGCGACCAAGCTCAACTTCAACAAGCACCCTATGGTCTTCAACATTGGTGATCTCGTGTGGCTACACCTTCACAAGGACCATTTTCCACAAGAACGTAAGTCCAAGCTTCGACCCCGGGAAGATGGACACTTCAAGGTGCTCACATGTTACAACGAGGGCGCTTACAAGATCGATCTCCCGCGCGACAAGTACAATGTGAGCGACATCTTCAACGTCAAAGATCTCTCTCCCTTCCATGGTGATGAAGAACTTGATCTGAGGACGAATCTTCCCCAACGGAGGGGAGATGATGCGGAGCATCCCAAGGCCATCCCCATGGACCCAACTACATCGCCTACGACACCTCTTGGACCCATGACACGAGCATGTGCAAGAGCTCTTGAAACCGAGGTGACATCTCTCCTCTCACAATTCCACTTTGATGCACACGAGACATGGCTACTACCTCATATGGACACATTGTGCATACTCAGGTATCATGGAGAAGCTAAGGAGCAAGGAAAAGAAGAAGAGGAAGATGGACGAGAAGATGGAGAAGAAGGAGGGCTGCAGGAAAAGTCCCAGCCACCGGACGACCGGCCGGGACCGGACGTCCGGCGCCTGATGCTCCAGCCGAACCCCAGCGAGCAGAGTCCGGCCCAGACCGGACAACCGGTGCCCTGCACCCGTGCCAAACAAGCGGACGATCGGTGCCAGCGGACGACCGGCGACCGGACGATCGGCAGCCACCGGAAATCCGCTACACCAGCATCCGAGCCAGAATGAGCGGACGACCGGCAGCCACCGGACGTCCGGCCGCTCCTGAGACATCGGACGACCGGTCCCCAACGGACGTCCGGTACCTGGCTGTGTCTAGATTCGGGCCCGAGGACCATGTACCCCTACTTTCGCCCCCATTTGCACTTAGACTATATATAGACCTCATATTCCTTCTAGCTAGGGTTAGCAAAGGATTAGCTCATATTTTGCGTGAGAGCTTTGCTCATCCACTTGGACACCTTCTCCTCGGAGATTCAAGACTCCACCGGAGAAGATCCCCCAAGCGGATTCAAGACCCCTCTTTAGGGAAGAACTCAAGACCTCCTCAAGGAGAAGACCGGTTACTGTGTATCGTCCTTAGTTCTCCATGGATCGTGTATCTTCTCTTATGTATTCGAGGATCTAGCACATATGTGACTTATTCGTGTTGGTTTAGTGTTTCCTCTTGTGATTCCCCTTGTATTTTCCCTCTTTTCCCCTTCGTGTTCCTTGTGTTCATCGTGGGATCCGCTCCTTTCGTGAAAGATCAGCCGATTAGGGTTCCACCCTACATCAACATATCTCGGAAGAATTGCAGAGATAGCACAAAGGAGTTTACAGGGAGACAGTATTGGATTAGAATCACTTCTGCATTACAAAGATAATCTCACTTGTTTTTATGTTTTCATGCATGTCAGGTATTGAACATTATCAAAATGAATATGAGAATGGGTGCACGAGAGGAATATTGCGGAATAATCCACTAGCTAACAAACTTGGCATGGTGGAGGATGGCCTATCTTATTCACCCATCAAGGTGCTTGCTCTAACTTGGCAAGGTTGTATTAGTCGCACATATTTTGCATCTGACCTCTTGCATTACTTCTACTTTGTTACACCATCTACTTAGTTTAAGCATGATATATGAGTATATGCCATACCTATCCATTTTTTGTACCTATTCCATGTGTCGTCATACTATGTTTTTCCAGTCAAATGTTGTTCTTTCGTAATAGATGTCCAAAAGGAAGAGGGTGAGTGCATATCCTCAAGGAGTACAAACTAGGTATTTGGAAAAGGTAGTGATACCTGTTAAATTATATAGATCAGCAGCCACATAAAACATAGGCCCAACTATACCACACTTTACCATTACTCCACTGGCCAAACCCCTATTAGAACTGCTAAGAGCCCAGCGTCAGGTACTGTCTATGATATCAATTCAAAATTTGAACTCCCAAATTTCTGCATGTGCCTTACCTTCTCTGTTGTATGAAAACTAATTTTAGATGAATCTCCTTGTTCAAAGGATCATAGGATCTCACAACAATACTGGGCTCTGCATTGCTCTTGTCAGTACCTCTTGCCCTTTGTCAGCATACTTACACTCATTGATGTTTGATTATGTAGCATCACTATAAATGTTCGCTTCCTTATCCTCCCTTTGCATGAAATTATAAGATGTATATTTACTCTTAGATAAATGTAGAATCGACACAATGGTTATGAAGTTTTGGATTGCTCATGTGAGTACATGTTGTCATGTAATCCCTCTGTATAGAATTAATTGTTGATCAATTGGATGTATTTAGAACTTAATAGTGCTAGATACATCCATTTGAGTGATAAGTAATAATGTTCGATGGTGGTATTACTGTACTTGCATCGCGAAATAGTTGATTGTCTAGCACTACTCTACATCTTATCTGCCCTGCCTTCCACTTTCTCCAAATTATCCTATCTACATTTACTCTTACCAAAATGTTGAATAAAGCCAATGCCACTGCACACGTTGATGCTTGCATTCCTCTTGTCATTACCTTTTGCCTTGTAATGATGTACTTAATTAATTGCTATTTGATTATGTATCATCAGTCTGCACCTGAGCTTCATTATCCTCCATTTCTTCCAATATTATTTGATCTATATTTACTCTTTGCAAAATGTAGAATAATGGCAACGCTAATAAAGAAGTTTCTTTGGGGAATTTATTGAATTACCCTTCCATCAACATGGAGAAGGGCTTTGTCCAGCCCATGTTAACATGTAATGTAAGTTCATCCTTCTCAAGCCTTCAAACTTCGTTCTAGTATAGATTTGGATAGGCATCATTTCCTCCACTACTGTTTACTTTGTTGTTTACATCTGATTGGATGTTTGCAACAACTACGGGTTTTAAATTGTAGTTCTAAAAACATATTCCTTAGGCAGAACAAATCCATTTATTTGCTTATATAATTGTGAAACCTGTTACATGTCTCCTTGTTTCTCTTTCAGGGTTGTATCTCTTATGCCAGGCAGAACTTTAGGGAAGATAGCGAGCCAAACCACCTTGAGGAGAGCGAGATGACCCCAAGGTCCTGTCTTGATGAAGACAGTAAGTTGAAGCTACTCACCAGCAGTTGTGAGACAACATCTATGCAGTCGCTGCCTCAATCGGTTCGACTTCTTCAGTCTCAACTTAAAGCGGAAAGGCTTGCTTCAGCTCAGCACCGACTTGAAGTCAAAGATGCAATGAAGATGTCAGAGGACTGCCTTGCGCACTATGGTGCTATACAGCTAGGGATGGAGCATCTATCGTTGACACAACTGAGGTCTCATCAGCTTGTTCGGCTACTTGTGGGGCCCGTCCTGGCCAGGCTTAGTGCCTTCTGAAGTGCTCTCAGTTTTGTATATTCTTTTGTCAGCGCGTTTATATGCACTGGTGGTGACCTTTGATGCCCAGTCTATGTAATCTGTGGTCACATTGCGCTTTATTATCACCGGTAGCGAACTATGATTCCCAGTGGATGTAATATGCCGTAATTTCTTTATTGTATAGTCTATGTTTATTCTTTGGTCGGTATGTTGTAATTTAGGCCGGAAGGTTCAGTGGATCTCAGCGTTGTCGGTCTTTTGGCCGGCCCGTTACTCATTTGGGCTAAAACGTGGGCCTATAATCATCTTGGGCCATTAGCAGGTCTAAACCTATAGTAGTTTCCCACCTTTAACAGACCAAGTAAAGTTCTGGCCAGCTGGGCCAGAGAATACCATGGGCTTTTAACAGGCTAAAACCTAGATTGGGCTAGCATTGAGCTGAAAAATTAACGGTCCAATACAGGTCGAAACTGCCTAAGGCCCATGTTTGCCCCAAATAGGATGAGCAGTTAACAGGACAAAATACATCTCGAACCTGTTTGGCCCAATAAAATTATGGGCTTTAAGCAGGCTGGTATCCACGCAGGCCATAGGCCCAAAAGTGTCATGGGCCATTATCAGATGGGCTGTAAGCAAGCCGGATTCAACGCGGGCTGTAATTAGGCCAAACTGTTACACGGGCCATTAACAGGCCGATAGGCCAGTTGAGCTTTAATTTATCCACGAAGACTATGGGCCGTTAAGAGGGCTAAAGTTACTTCGGACAAGAAATAGCCTAGTTTCTGCATGGGCCGTTAAATGGCCTAAAGTTAAACCGGGTCGAGAACGTCCCAGATGCACCACGGGCCGCTAACAGGCCGAAACTATTATCGGGCCAAACTGGTAAACGGGCATTTAATAGGCTGAAATACAGACTTGTCTTAGAATGGGCCCAAAATAACAGTGGCCTGTTAAGAGGCCTGATCCGATATGGGCCGTAATTTGGCCCAAAACACGGCAGGCTGTGAACGGGCTTGATCTGGTATGGGCCTCAATTTGACCCAAAACAGGGCACGCTATTAACGGGCCAGCCCACGAGTGTCTAAAAAAACATGGTGGGCCTTTAACTGGGCCGGCCTTTTTACCTAAAATGGGCCACTATTGGGCTGTGCCACGTGTCGACATATCATAGGCGTCTCCCGTCCATTGTAGGAATGACATCTGTCGTAATGATTAGCTGACACGTGCATTATCCGGCGAATGAGAATTTTACATGTGGAAAATCCCCATTGGTCGGGGCTGTTAACGGGTTATCGGATCCAAACCGAAACCTGATAGCTTAACGGCGACCCGTTATGGTGGATGCCACGTGTTGGTCACCCTTGACGAAAGCACTTCCATGACACGCGATTTATCATCATGGAAGTGGACACTTCCGTGATGATAATTTTGGTAATGCCATGGAACACTTCTACGACATCACAGGTATGACTATCTTTATTTTTTCATAAAATCGTCATGGATGTACATGCATGACAGAAAACGTGACCTACTGTGACAAACACGTATAATCACGGAAGTGTATTTTTTTTGTAGTGCTTGTTACCCAGTGATCTTAGATCCATAGCTCTAGACCCTCTACCCTGAGGTCTGCCAGTTTTGATACTGACAATGACCTTTACGGACCTTCCATTGATGCCTGCCTTGGTGTGGAAGGTATGGCATCTTTGGTCTTCGTCTTGTTGATGTTGAAGTGTCAAGACCTTGGAGACAACGAGGGCGGGGCTCGAATCATTGTCACAAATGACTTGGTCATCTTCATCTTCATTCACTAACCGATGCATAGCCACATGCTCAAGGGCTTCCGTTTCCTCTTCACTCATGGAGTCGTATGTGCCATCGTCGTTGAGGATCATGGTGCACCGTGTAGGGCACTCATATGTCTTGTGACCTCGACCACCATATGTGAAGCATTTGATGGAACTTGTCTTGACGGTCTCATCGGTTGGAGTAGACGATGATAAAGCTCTCGGCTTGGAGTTGCTTGTAGTAGGAGGGTGACTTGAGGTTGTGGAAGGTTTCTTATAACTTGACTTGTCGTTGTTGCTTGTAGAAGGTTTGGTTGAGGTAGGAGGCATTGTAGTCATTGAAGCTTGGCTGTAGGAGCCATATGTCTTGGAAGAGTACTTGGCATACTTGTAGTCATCTTGCACTTGTCGCTCCACTTTGGTAGCTTGATGCACTAGCTCGATGAGGTTGGAGTAGGGTTGGAAGTCAGCGGTCTTCTTGATAGGGTGGTTGAGGCCATTCAAGAAATGTGCCATGCTTTGCTCCTCATCTTCCATGACATTTGCTCGGATCATGGCAATCTCCATTTCCTTGTAGTACACTTCAACCGACTTTGTGCCTTTCTTGAGAAGTTGCAATCTCTTGAAGACGTCATGGCTATAGTACGTGGGTACAAAGCGTGCTCGCATGGCATCCTTCATTTGAGCTTGGTCCAAGAAAAATCATCGTGAAGTTTTATTCTGTTTGGACTCCGTTTAGTTACTGCCCTTGCTTAGGGTTGATGGTGTCAAAATGATAAAGTGGTTGTTGTCAATGAAGAGTCCCCGTCGAAGATGAATGGCGGTGATTTTGTTATTGAGCCAGTCCTAAGTAGCCAAAAACGTTACGAAATAGAAACCACAACTCAAATTATCAAAGAATGAAATGTGTCCAACTTGTCGGAGGTGGTAGCGGGTAAGATATGGTGATTGCATAAAGCGGAGGTGGTATGAGGAAGAATAGGTGCAAAGCCGGCAAAACTGGCGAAAGTTAGGCGAAAAAAGGAGTGGTGGAGGCGGTGGTGCCGCGGGAGGCCGGATGTCCGGGCTTGCAGGCCGGATGTCCGGCGGTCACGGGCCGGATGTCCGTGGCTCCAAATCCTGTAAGAACTCGGTGGATCTCAAGGGAAAAGAAAAATTATGGGGCAAAATTCGTGGAATATCGTGGATGGAATTGGGGAAAAAGTTATGGGAAGGTAGATCTACGAGTAACATATCAAATCCATGGATCAAATTGAACAAAACATCATCACACCAACAAATCACAAGAAAAATTGACAGGGTTATTTTTGTGGGGATTTTCAAATTTGGACAAAATCAAAGCGAAATTAGTCTAGAAAATGAAGGGAGAGACTGCAAAATCATGCTCAACGTGGCTCATGATACCAAGATGATGTAGGGTGGAACCCTAATGGCCGATCTGCCACGATTTGGAGGAGGATTCCCTAAGGACACGATGAACACACAAAAGGGAAAACGGGAGGAAACACTCAAATCAACGAGATTAAATTACACATGTGCTAGATCCAAGTACACAAGAGGGAAACAAAGGTCCAAATCCAATAGTGGGGGATACACGATAGCTAGCTCTTCCCAATCCGTGAGGAGATGGGGTCTTGAATCCACGAGGGGATCTTCCCTAGATGGGGTCTTGAATCCACTTAGGGGATCTTCTCCTAGGAGGCCTTGATCTCCAAAAGAGTATGGGTACAAGTGGATGAGCAAAGCTCTATCTCTAAAAGCAGCTATCACAATGCTAACCCTAAAATGGTGGTGGAGGAGGAGTATATATAATCTAGGGGGCGAAGGGATACATGAGCTTCGGCCCCATTACTGTGTGTAGACAGAGGGGTCCGGATGTCCGAGGGTCGCCCTGGATGTCCTGTCCTTCGAGGGGGGCGGATGTTCGGGCCTTGGGGCAGGATGTACATGGACGGTGTGGTTGAGCTCTGGTTGCGTTCTATGATGGACGGGCCGGATTTCCAGGCTGGCCGGATGTGCGGGCCAGACGGGTTGGATGTCCGGGCCCTGTACCCTTGGCTGATATCGTTCGGCTAGGCTGCACGTTCCCGGGGCCATATGTCTGGGTCCTAGAGACTTCTCTGGTTCCTTCCATTGGTTCTCTTCATACAAGCACTTGGGGACTTGTCCATCATCACGAGCATTTGCGAGGGGGTGTTCTTCATACCTAATCACACATAGTGTTCCGACTTTAGGTAGTAGCCATGTCTCGTGTAGGTCATATGGAATATCACTAAGGAGAGATGTCACCTCGGTCTTGAGAGCTCTTGCGCATGCTCCTGTCATCGGTCCACTTGGCACTTGGTGAGACGCCCGTAGGTCCATGGGGATGACCATAAAATGCTCCACATCAACCTTTCTATCTATCCTGGTGTGAGACCCATCAAGCAGAAGGTCGGAAAGCACGCATTGGAGCGGCAAAAGTTCATCGCCCAAGAAATCCAAAAACTAGATGCAGTAGGCTTGATCAGAGGAGTGCTACACCCAACTTGGTTAGCAAACCTAGTGGTTGTTCACAAGGCAAATGGGAAGTGGATGCTTTGTATGGACTTCACTGACATAAATAAAGCATGCCCGAAGGGCCCTTTACCTTTGCCGCAGATTGATCGGATCATGGATTCCACCGCCGGCTACAACCTGCTCTCTTTTCTTATGCCTACTCTGGTTATCATCAGATCTTCACAACAAAGAAAGATGAGGAAAATACGGCATGCATTAATCCATGTGGTATGTACTATTTTGTATGCATGGCTTTCAGATTAAAGAGTGTCGGAGCAACATTTGCAAGGGCTTTGCAAGTTGGTTTTGGCTCTCAACTACAATAAAATGTGGAGGCCTATATGGATGATATAGTGGTTGATGACCCACAAGTATAGGGGATCTATAGTATTCCTTTCGATAAGTAAGAGTGTTGAACCCAACAAGGAGCAGAAGGAAATGATAAGCAGTTTTTAGTAAGGTATTCTTTGCAAGCACTGAAATTATCGGTAACAGATAGTTTTGTGATAAGGTAATTTGTAACGGTTAACAAGTAACAAAAGTAAATAAGGTACAGCAAGATGGCCCAATCCTTTTTGTAGCAAAGGACAAGTCTGGATAAACTCTTATATAAAGGAAAACGCTCCCGGGGACATATGGGAATTATCGTCAAGCTAGTTTTCATCACGCTCATATGATTCGCGTTCGGTACTTTGATAATTTGATATGTGGGTGGACCGATGCTTGGGTACTGCCCTTCCTTGGACAAGCATCCCACTTATGATTAACCCCACTTGCAAGCATCCGCAACTACAAAAGAAGTATTAAGGTAAACCTAACCATAGCATGAAACATATGGATCCAAATCAGCCCCTTACGAAGCAACGCATAAACTAGGGTTTAAGGTTCTGTCACTCTGGCAACCCATCATCTACTTATTACATCCCAATGCCTTCCCCTAGGCCCAAACAATGGTGAAGTGTCATGTAGTAGACGTTCACATGACACCACTAGAGGAACGACAACATACATCTCATCAAAATGTCGAACGAATACCAAATTCACATGACTACTTACAGCAAGACTTCTCCCATGTCCTCGGGGAAAAAAGGTAACTACTCACAAATCATATTCATGTTCATAATCAAAGGGGTATTAATATGCATAAAGGATCTGTGATCTTCCACCAAATAAACCAACTAGCATCAAGAGTAATCAACACTACTAGCAACCCACAGGTACCAATCTGAGGTTTTGGGACAAAGATTGGATACAAGAGATGAACTAGGGTTTGATATGAGATGGTGCTGGTGAAGATGTTGATGGAGATTGATCCCCTCCCGATGAGAGGATCGATGGTGATGATTTCCCCCTCCCGGAAGGATGTTTCCCTGGCAGAACAGCTCCGCCGGAGCCCTAGATTGGTTCCGCCAAGGTTCTGCCTCGTGGCGGCGGAGTTTCATCCCGAGAGCTTGATTATGATTTTTCCAGGGCGAAAGACCTCATATAGCCAAAGATGGGCACCAGAGGCCTGCCAGGGGGGCCACGAGGAAGGGGGCACGCCCCCCACCCTCATGGATGGTGGGTGGCCCCCCTCTGGTGCTTCCTTCGCCCAATATTTTTTATATATTTCAAAATGTGCCTCCGTGAAGTTTTAGGACTTTTGGAGTTACGCAGAATAGGTCTAATATTTTCTCCTTTTCCAGCCCAGAATTCCAGCTGCCGTCATTCTCCCTCTTCATGTAAACCTTGTAAAATAAGATAGAAAAGACGTAAGTATTGTGACATAATGTGTGATAACAGCCCATAATGCAATAAATATTGATATAAAAGCATGACGCAAAATGGACATATCAACTCCCCCAAGCTTAGACCTCGCTTGTCCTTAAGAGAAAGCTGATATCGAAAAATATGTCCACATGTTTAGAGATAGAGGTGTCGATAAAATAAAATACGGACATGAGGGCATCATGATCATTCTTATAACAGCAACATACATATATATATATTGTCATATGATTTCTTATGCTAAAGTAACAATCTATTCACAATGTCAAGTATGAATCAGAAACTTCGTTGAAAACTAACAAACTATAATCTCGGTCATTGAAGCAATTGCAATTTATCATAACATCGGAAAGAGTCGCATAAGAGCTTTTCAGCAAGTCCACATACTCAACTATCATTTAGTCTTTCACAATTGCTAACACTCACGCAATACTTGTGGGTATGAAGTTTTAATTGGACACAGAGAAAGATAGGGGCTTATAGTTTTGCCTCCCAACCTTTTACCTCAAGGGTAATGTCAACAATAAAAGTTTATGAAAACTCACATCCAATTAGCTGTATATATCAGGATCTTTCCAAGACACAGTGCTCGCCAAAGGATAAAATGTAAAAAGGAAAGGTGAAGATCACCAAGAATCTTGTATGAAGTATAGGACAAAAAATAAAAGATAGGCCCTTCGCAGAGGGAAGCAGAGGTTGTCATGTGCTTTTATGGATGGATGCACGAAATCTTAATGCAAAAGAACATCACTTTATATTGCCACTTATGATATGGACCTTTGTTATGCAGTCTGTCGCTTTTATTTCTTCCACATCACAAGATCGCATAAAGCTTATTTTCTCCACACTAATAAATCATGCATATTTAGAGAGAAATTTTTATTGCTTGCAACAATGACAACTTACTTGAAGGATCTTACTCAATCCATAGGTAGATATGGTGGACTCTCATGGCAAAACTGGGTTTAAGGATATTTGGAAGCACAAGTAGTATCTCTACTTGGTGCAAGGAATTTGGCTAGCATGACAGGGAAAGGCAAGCTCAACATGTTGGATGATCCATGAAAATATAATTTATTTCATATGTAAGAAAACATAACCCATTACATTGTCTTCCTTGTCCAACATCAACTTTTTAGCATGTCATATTTTAATGAGTGCTCACGATCATAAAAGATGTCCAAGATAGTATATTTATATGTGAAAACCTCTCTTTATTTTTTACTTCCTATTAATTGCAACGATAACCAAAACTATGTTTGTCAACTCTCAACAACTTTTATTCATCATACTCTTTATATGTGAAGTCATTACTCTTCCTAAGATCCATATAATCTCTTTATTTCTTTTTATTCTTACTTTTATTCCCTCAAGATCATAGCAAGATAACCAAGCCCTTGACTCAACACTAAACTTTATTATATATAGCTCACGGACTCGATTACATAGAAGGGTCATAAAGCAAAACTCAAAACAAGATCATACTAAAACTTTATTCTACTAGATCAAGATATTACCAAAAGGATAGAACTAAGAGAAATGGTAAAGATAGAAGTGTGATGGTGATACGATACCGGGGCACTCCCCCAAGCTTGGCAGCTTCCAAGGGGATTGCCCATACCCATGTGTTTATGTCTCCTTCCTCGGAGGTGGTGACGATGGAGTTGTTGATGATGTAGGCTTGTCATCCATCTTCCAAGGCATAGGCTCACCATCATAGAAGGATGACTGAGTCTCCGGGATCCTCGAATCTGCAGTGAAACTCATCCTCTTGAATCTATATTCATACTCACAGTTTTGGTTTTGCAGGTCATAGATCTGGGCTTGGAGATGCTCGATTTTCTCGTGAAGCTTGAAGATGGTCTCCCCGATGTTCCTAGCATCTATCTTGGTGTTGTTGGTGAACTCCATGATCATTGTGTGGTTGGCATCGAGTCCACGTTCCACCATCTCCTGGCACTTGAAAACTTGTTGCTCCATTGCTTCAAGTCGTGTCTCCACGCTTCCGGTCCTCCTTGGTCCCTCAACATCGCGGATGTGCAGCAACCTCTCACACATCTCAATGGTTTGAGGGTGTTGCAGCACCTCTGCGAGGTAGGGGTTGATGACCTTCTCGAAGAACTTGTCCTTGCGGGCACTTGAAGACGTCATGGCGATCTAGATGTGTCAGAAAAACAGCTCGAAACAAAGACAGAAGATATTTGTGTGATACGGTG
Source organism: Triticum aestivum (assembly GCF_018294505.1). Lineage (NCBI taxonomy): Eukaryota > Viridiplantae > Streptophyta > Magnoliopsida > Poales > Poaceae > Triticum > Triticum aestivum. The sequence continues at coordinate 237,124,195 of NC_057794.1, read as the reverse complement.
GTCAAAACCTTCAGGAGATTATATAATGAATTCTTACCGACCAAAAGAAGTATCGCACAAGAAAACCGAGTCCGGAGAGCACACTAGGAGCCCACAAGGCAGGGGGGCGCGCCCTCCACCCTCGTGGATGCCTCGTGTCCTTCCTAGACTTCTTCTTATTTTCTTAAATATTCCAAAACAGAGAAAAATTGCTATTAGAACCGTTTTGGAGTCGGTTTACTTACCGTACCACATACCTATTCCTTTTAGGAGTCTGAAACGTTCTGGAAGGTGTCCCTCATATACTCCTCCGGGGTTACGATTTCAATAACATTAGTTTCAACATTTATAGGATTACCTGAGATATAATGTTTGATTCTTTGACCATTCACCACCCTTGGATTTGTGCCTTCGAAGTTGTTGATTTTTATAGCACCAGAATGCTAGAACTCCTCGGTAACGTCAGGACCTTCCCATTTAGAGAGGAGTTTTCCTGCAAAAAATCTTAAACAAGAGTTGTATAACAATACATAATCACCTACATTAAACTCATGTTTTTGTATCCTTTTGTCATGCCATCTTTTAACTTTTTCTTTAAATAGTTTGGCATTCTCATAGGCCTGGGTTCTCCATTCATCAAGTGAGCTAATGTTAAATAGTCTCTTCTCACCCGCAAGTTTGAAGTCATAATCAAACTCTTTAATGGCCCAATATGCCTTATGTTCTAGTTCAAGAGGTGGGTGACATGCTTTTCCACAGACCATTTTATATGGAGACATACCCATAGGATTTTTGTATGCAGTTCTATATGCCCATAATGCATCATCAAATTTCTTGGACCAATTCTTTCTATATCTATTAATAGTCTTTTGCAAAATTAATTTAAGCTCTCTATTACTCGGTTCTACTTGACCACTAGACTGTGGATGATATGGAGATGCAATTCTATGATTAACATCCTACTTAGCAAGCAATTTACGAAAAGCACCATGAATAAAATGTGAACCACCATCAGTCATTAAGTATCTAGGGACTCCAAACCTCAGAAAAATAACTTCTTTAAGCATCTTAATAGAGGTGTTATGATCAGCACTACTAGTTGGAATAGCTTCTACCCACTTAGTAACGTAATCAACAGCAACTAAAATATGTGTATACCCATTAGAGGAAGGAAACGATCCCATATAATCAAAGCCCCAAACATAAAATGGTTCAATAACAAGTGAATAATTCATAGGCATTTCTTGGCGTCTACTAATATTACCAATTCTTTGACATTCATCACAAGACAAGACAAACTTATGGGCATCCTTGAAGAGAGTAGGCCAATGAAAACCAGATTGCAATACCTTATGCGCAGTTCTATCTCCAGCATGGTGTCCTCCACAAGCCTCGGAGTGACACTTGCGTAGGATCTGTTCCTGTTCATCCTCAGGTACACAACATCTAATAACACCATCTACTCCTTCTTTATAAAGATGTGGATCATCCCAGAAGTAATGTCTTAAATCATAGAAAAACCTTTTCTTTTGTTGGTATGTGAAACTAGGTGGTATAAGTTTAGCAACAATGTAATTGGCATAATCAGCATACCATGGAGCAGTACAAGAAGCATTTATGACAGCTAATTGTTTATCAGGAAAGCTATCATCAATAGGTAGTGGGTCATCAAGAACATTCTCTAACCTAGACAAGTTGTCTGCAACGGAGTTCTCAGCTCCCTTTCTATCAATAATATGCAAATCAAATTCTTGTAGTAGGAGAACCCATCTAACAAGTCTAGGTTTAGCATCCTTCTTTTCCATAAGATATTTAATAGCAGCAATATAAGGTCTGAACTTATCACAAGCAAATACAACTGCTAAAAATTCCTTTTTAGTAGTAGCATAATTTCTTTGGGCACTGTCTAGAGTTTTACTAGCATATTGGATAACATTTAATTTCTTATCAACTCTTTGTCCTAAAATAGCACCTACGGCATAATCACTAGCATCGCACATAATTTCAAAGGGTAAATTCCAATTAGGTGGATGAACAATAGGTGCAGAAACCAAGGCTTTCTTAAGTATTTCAAATGCTTCTACACAATCATAATCAAAGACAAAAGGAACATCTTTTTGTAAGATATTAGTCAGAGGCCTAGAAATTTTTGAGAAGTCTTTAATGAACCTCCTATAAAAACCGGCATGACCAAGGAAACTTCTTGTACCTTTGATGTCCTTAGGACACGACATCTTTTCAATAGCATCAACATTAGCTTTATCAACTTCAATACCTCTTTTAGAAATTTTATGCCCCAAGACAATACCTTCATTAACCATAAAGTGGCACTTCTCCCAACTCAAGACAATACTAGTTTCTTCACATCTCTGCAAAACTCGATCAAGGTTTCTTAAGCAATCATCGAAAGGAGTTCCATAAACAGAAAAATCATCCATTAAAACCTCAACAATCTTTTCACAAAAGTCAGAGAATATCACAGTCATACATCTTTGAAAGGTAGCACGTGCATTACATAAACCAAAAGGCATATGTCGATAAGCAAAGCTACCGAAAGGACAAGTAAAGGTGGTCTTTTCTTGATCCTCTTTTGACACAGGTATTTGAGAGAAACCGTAATAACCATCTAGAAAGCAAAAATGTGTATGTTTGGATAATATTTCTAGCATTTGATCAATAAAAGGTAAAGGGTAATGATCCTTTTTAGTAGCTTTATTTAGTTTGCGGAAATCAATTACCATTCTATAACCTGTAACAATTCTTTGTGGGATCAATTCATCTTTAACATTAGGAACAAAAGTAATACCTCCCTTCTTAGGGACACAATGGACATGACTTACCCACTGACTATCAGCAATGGGATAAATTATACCCGCCTCAATAAGATTTAGTATTTCTTTTCTTACCACTTCTTTCATCTTAGGATTTAACCGTCATTGGTGATCAACAACCAGTTTAGCGTCTTTCTCCAATTTTATTTTGTGTTGGCATAGAGTGGGACTAGTGCTTTAAGATCATCAAGAGTATATCCAATAGCTGCACAGTGCTTCTTCAGAGTTTTCAATAATTTCTCTTCTTCTTGCTCTGAAAGGTTAGCACTAATAATAACAGGATATATCTTCTTTTCGTCAAGATAAGAATATTTAAGAGTATCAGGTAAGGGCTTAAGCTCAATCACAGGATCACCCTTGGGTGGCGGAGGATCCCCTAGAATTTTGACAGGCAAGTTGTGTTTCAAAATGGGTCCTTGTTTAAAGAATACTTCATCTATTTCCCTTCTTTCATTCATAAACATATCATTTTGATGGTCTAGCAAATACTGATATAAAGGATCATTAGGAGGTACGGCAATAGAAGCAAGACCAATAATTTCATCTTTACTAGGCAATTCTTTATCACGGGGTTGTCTATGAAATTTAGAAAAATTAAAATCATGAGACATATGCCCTAAACCAACAGAAACAATATCCTTTTTGTAGTCTATCTTAGCATTAACATTATTCAAGAAGGGTCTACCAAATATAATGGGACAAAAGTCATCTTGTGGGGAACCAAGAACAAGAAAATCTGCAGGATATTTAACTTTCCCACACAAGACTTCAACATCTCTAACAATCCCAACCGGTGAAATAGTATCTCTATTGGCAAGCTTAATTGTAACATCAATACCTTCTAACTTAGCAGGTGCAATATCATGCATAATTTCTTCATATAAAGAATGAGGTATAGCACTAGAACCCATATCACATAAGCCATGATAGCAATGATCTCCTATTTTAAAAGAAATAACAGGCATGCCTACAACAGGTCTATGTTTATTTTTAGTATCGGGTCTAGCAATTCTAGCAGCTTCATCACAAAAGTAAATAACATGCCCATCAATATTATCGGACAAGAGATCTTTAACCATAGAAATACTAGGTTCAACTTTAATTTGCTTAGAGGGTGTAGGTGTTCTAGTATTACTCTTACGAACCACAGTTGAAGCTTTAGCATGATCCTTTATTCTAACTGGGAAAGGTGGTTTCTCGATATAAGCGGTAGGAACAATAGGATCAACATTATAAGTGATAGTCTTTTCTTCAACTTTAATAGGTTCAACTACTTTTACTTCAATGGGAGGATGATATTTAAGCCACTTCTCCTTAGGGAGATCAACATGAGTAGCAAACGATTCACAAAAAGAAGCTACTATCTCAGAGTCAAGTCCATATTTAGTGCTAAATTCACAAAAAACATCAGTATCTATAAAAGATTTAACACAATCAAACTTAGGTGTTATACCTGACTCCACACCTTCGTCGAGGTCCCAATATTCAGAGTTACATTTAATCCTTTCCAATAAATCCCATTTGAATTCAATAGTGTTCATCATAAAAGAACTAGTACAAGAAGTATCGAGCATGGAGAGATTATGAAGAGAAAGCCGAGCGTAAAAATTTTGAATAATAATTTCTCTTGAGAGCTCATGATTGGGGCATGAATATAACATTGACTTAAGCCTTCCCCAAGCTTGAGCGATGCTTTCTCCTTCGCGAGGCCAAAAATTATATATATTATTACGATCAAGATGAACAAGATGCATAGGATAAAACTTCTAATGAAATTCCAGTTTCAATCGGTTGTAGTTCCATGATCCCATATCATCACATAGCCTAAACCATGTAAATGCCTTTCCCTTCAAAGATAAAGGGGAAACCTTCTTCTTGCTAACATCCTCAGGCATACCTGCAAGCTTAAATAATCCACAAACCTCATCCACATAGATTAGGTGCAAATCGGGATGCAATGTTCTATCTCCTGTAAAAGGATTAGCTAGAAGTTTCTCTATCATACCCGAAGGAAGGTTCAGTAGTTTGAGGAGCAACTCTTTGCTCTACTGGTCGGGGTGAAGATACCCTGAACAAGCCCCTCAAAGGATTACTTTCCATAGTAAAAAGTGACAGTAAATTTCAGCACACTATATAAATTTTTCCTTACCAAATTCCACTTACCAAAGGCGCTTCACTACCCGGCAACGGCACCAGAAAAGAGTCTTGATGACCCAAAAGTATAGAGGATCTATCGTAGTCCTTTAGATAAGTAAGAGTGTCGAACCCAACGAGGAGCAGAAGGAAATGATAAGCAGTTTTCAGTAAGGTATTCTCTGCAAGCACTGAAATTATCGGTAACACATATTTTTGTGATAAGGTAATTTGTAACGGGTAACAAGCAAAAAAAAGTAAATAAGGTGCAGCAAGATGGTCCAATCCTTTTTGTAGCAAAGGACAAGCCTGTACAAACTCTTATATAAAGGAAAACGCTCCCGAGGACACATGGGAATTATCGTCAAGCTAGTTTTCATCACGCTCATATGATTCGCGTTCGGTACTTTGATAATTTGATATGTGGGTGGACCAGTGCTTGGGTACTGCCCTTCCTTGGACAAGCATCCCACTTATAATTAACCCCTCTTGCAAGCATCCACAACTACAAAATAAGTATTAAGGTAAACCTAACCATAGCATGAAACATATGGATCCAAATCAGCCCCTTACGAAGCAATGCATAAACTAGGGTTTAAGCTTCTGTCACTCTAGCAACCCAACATCTACTTATTACTTCCCAATGCCTTCCCCTGGGCCCAAACAATGTTGAAGTGTCACGTAGTCGACGTTCACATGACACCACTAGAGGAACAACAACATACATCTCATCAAAATATCAAACGAATACCAAATTCACATGACTACTTATAGCAAGACTTCTCCCATGTCCTCAGGAACAAACGTAACTACTCACAAACCATATTCATGTTCATAATTATAGGGGTATTAATATGCATAAAGGATCTGAACATATGATCTTCCACCAAATAAACCAACTAGCATCAACTACAAGGAGTAATCAACACTACTAGCAAACCATAAATACCAATATGAGGATTCGGGACAAAGATTGGATACAAGAGATGAACTAGGGTTTGAGATGAGATGGTGCTGGTGAAGATGTTGATGGAGATTGACTCCCTCCCGATAAGAGGATCGATGGTGATGACGATGGTGATGATTTCCCCCTCCCGGAGGGATGTTTCCCCGGCGGAACAGCTCCGTCGGAGCCCTAGATTGGTTCCGCCAAGGTTCCGCCTCGTGGTGGCGGAGTTTCGTCCCGAGAGATTGCTTATGATTTTTTCCAGAGCGAAAGACGTCATATGGTCGGTGCCCCCCTCTGGTGCTTCCTTCGCCCAATATTTTTTATATATTCAAAAACGTGCCTCTGTGAAGTTTCATGACTTTTGGAGTTACGCAGAATAGGTCTCTAATATTTTCTCCTTTTCCAGCCCAGAATTCCAGCTGCCGGCATTCTCCCTCTTCATGTAAACCTTGTAAAATAAGAGAGAAAAGGCATAAGTATTGTGACATAATGTGTAATAACAGCCCATAATGCAATAAATATAGATATAAAAGCATGATGCAAAATGGACGTATCAATGGTCAAAACAAGGCACATGGATTCACTGATCCAGGATTTAGAAGAGACATTTCCAAACTTGCACAAGATCAACTTGAAGCTCAATCCTAAGAAGTGTGTGTTTGGTGTTCCATCCGGCAAGCTTCTTGGGTTCTTTGTATGTCAAAGTGGAGTTGAAGCCAACCCCGATAAGATCAAGGTGATTGAGCGGTTGGGGGCACCGAAGCGCGTCAACGACGTAAGGCGTCTTGCTGGTTGTGTAGCAGCTCTAAGCACGTTCATCTCCAAGGGAGTTGAATGCACCTTGCCGTTTTTCAAAATCTTGAAAAAAGGCAGGTCCAATGCAGTGGTCCCCTGAAGCAGGTGCTGTGCTCCAAGACTTGAAGGAGTACCTCTCCTCTCCACCAGTACTAGTTGTGATAATACCATGAGAGCCATTGATGCTGTACTTAGCGGCAACCAATCTAGTGGTTAGTATTGCACTAGTGGACGAGAGGGAAGCAGAAGACAAAGAGAGACCAACCACAGAGCCTCAAGCCGACAAGACATAATCTTTTTAGGCAAGGTCAAGTGCCTATAACCCAAGTTCGGCGTAGGCAATTGGGACATAACAAGAAGTTTTGAAGAAGAAGATGGTGCAGCGCCTAGTTTACTGTGTCAGTTCCCTTCTCCAGGGGGCTAGATCAAGGCACTCTGGTGTATAGAAGTTGCTATGTGGCCTCCTTGTGGACTCAAGGAAGCTGCGCCATTACTTCCTGGCACATCACATCACCATCGTCACTCGCTTCCCACTGCGATGCATCTTGAGAAATCCAAAAGCCGTTGGTAGGATAGTGGAGCGGTCGTTGGAGTCGACAAGCTTTAATTTGAAGTTTGAAAGTAAGTAAACAATTCAAAGCAGAGCCTTGGCAGAGTTCATTGCAGAATGGACACCAATTCAAGACGAAGAAATACCAAAGACCTTGCTCCCCGGCAAGGAAGCGCCCCAAGATTGGATCATGTACTTTGATGGTGCCTTTTGGTTCCAAGGTGTCGGTGCTAGAGTGTTACTTATCACACCCACCGGAGAGCATCCCAAGTATATGGTTCAAATGAAGTTTCCCTGAGAGCAGGCCACCAACAACACTTCTGAGTATGATGGGTTTCTTGCCAGACTCCGCATCATAATAGACCTTGGTATCAAAAAGTTGATCATTAGAGGTGACTCGCAGTTATTGGTGAAACAAGTGAACAAGGATTACTAGAGCCCATTGATGGAGGCGTAAGTGGATGAAGTGAGAAAGTTGGAGGAGCACTTTGACGGTCTACAGGCAGAGCGTGTTCCTCATGCCGAGAACAACATTGCCAATGACCTGTCAAAGCGTGCCGCCAAGAAACTACATGTGCAACCAGGTACATTCGTACACCAATCAACCCATAGTTACACCATCGACGAGGCCAAACAAGAGAAGAAGGTTGAATTCTACCGAGTACTGTCCGACAGAGCTTCCAACAGCTGTCGGGAAGGTGCTTGCCGAAAACAACCCAATGCTTGCCGGTGAGCAACAGGCTCCGACAGGGCCCCAGGTCCTTGCAGTTGAGACAAGCGTTCCCAAAGCAGAAGAGATTCCTTTAGTCCCGATCGTCGATCCACAAGCTCTGGCATGAGCACATCAGATAGTCCATTACTTGTAGACAGCTCAACTCCCCGATGAACAAGAAGAAGCTGAGAAAGGAGCCCGCAAGTCAAGTATGTATTAGTTTGTTGATGGCATTCTATAGAGAAAGAGGCCGAATGGGGTGAAATTGAAGTGCATAGGTTGGTGGCGGAGATACATGAAGGGGTGTGTGGCTCCCATATCGGGCCCCGCACGCTGGTCGACAAGGTTTTCCACTAGGGTTTCTATTGGCCGACAACCCTTCAAGATGTAGTGGCTATCATAACAAGGTGCGAAGCATGCCAGTTCCATGCCAAGAACATTCATAAGCTAGCTCAGGCTCTTCAGACTATTCCTCTCTCCTGGCCCTTCTCGGTCTGGGGGCTTGACATCCTTGGCCCCTTCCCCCGTGCTATTGGGGGTTTTGAGTTCTTGTACGTGGTAATCGACAAGTTCACAAAGTGGCCAGAGGTTGAGCCAGTGAGGAAAGTAACAACACAGTGAGCTGCCAAGTTTTCCAAAGGACTAGTTTGCCGTTTTGGTGTGCCCAGTCAGATGATCATCGACAATGACACATAGTTCATGGGTCGCGCTTTCATGCAATGCTATTAAGATCTTGGTAGCAAAATCTATTTTGCATCAGTTGCTCACCCGAGATGCAACGGCCTGGCGGAGAGGGCAAATGCAGAAGTGCTGGGAGGACTCAGGACAAGAACATTTGGTAGGCTGCAAAAGTGTGGAAGAGGCTTGATCGATTAGTTGCTGGTAGTTCTTTGGTCACTCAGGATGACACCAAGTTGAGCCACCAGCGAGACACCCTTCTCCCATGGAACTGACATACGGGTCACCTTGAGTGCAAGCTTGTGACGAGGTTGAGCAAGAGCAAACACGGCATGATGATGTCATGCTCCTCGAGGTAGATCATCTCCGACCTGTTGTGTGTGCTGGATGCCACTAGCAAGCTTTGCGCCGCTACCATAGCAGCAAAGTGCAAGCCCAAAGCCTTGATGAAGGTGACCTTGGTCGTCATCGGATCCAGTCCACAAGGGGAGCAAACAAGTTGACAACAAAGTGGGAAGACACTTATCGAGTAGCACAAGTCACCAGACCTGGCGCAGTCCGTCTGGAGACAGAAGATGGCACTCAGGTGCATAACGCAAGGAATATTGAGCATCTTCGCAAGTATATATCTATACCTACTAATAAAGCATGGTGCGTTTCTCCAATTATTTCATCCGTTTACCACCGAAAATATATTTTTATCCAAGGTGGTACTAAATTCTAACGCGTTTGTCTGCTAGAAAAAGAATTTCCGTACATGGGCCGCGCACTGTGGCCCAGCGAAGCCAACCCACCTATTTTTCTGCCCATGTATGTCGGTGTTCTGGGAACAGGGGTCCCTAGACTTGCCTGCCTGCGGCCCACGGCGTGGCGAAGGCAGTAGGCCGTACGGCCCATCTTCATCAACAAAGAATTCAAGACCCTCGTGATGGTCCAAGCCTCGCGAGGCGGACGATGCAAGACCTCCTCCCGAGCGGCCTAGTCAGGTAGGCTCGCGAGGAATGGAGATATCAAGGCGAGGTGAACCTCACTAGGCTCTCGTGACATGAGCCATGACGATCGACACCAGGCGGGCGCCAGTGCGCGCAACATCCTTGTTTCCCCTTTGGTGCAAAGGAGGCAAGCGTAGCCGTGGAGTACCGAGGCCTCAGGCAAAGGTTTCCATTTCAGTGCAACAAGACCAAGACCACCAACTGCAAGACGGAGGTCATCGTGGAGCCCAAGACGGCGTCAGCACCAGAGCTTTATGCAGGCGAAGACCGCTTTTGTCAGGATAGCTTGTACTAGCTGTCCCCCTTCAAATTAGCCCGCCATTGTTGGCTCCCTTCCCGCTCGATATTTGGGAAGAGGACCAGTGCCTCTATAAATAGGACTAGCCACCACAGTGAAGGGGGGGGACAGAGATATCATCATTCCCAGGGAGACACACAAGTCCGAAAGCACAAGAACACCCCGACCTCAGGAGGCTGTTCTTCCCCTTGTACTGTTCATCATCAGCCCAAGAGGCAATCCACCACCACACTGGAGTAGGGTATTACACCACAGCGGTGGCCTGAACCAGTATAAACCCCGTGTCTTTCTGTGTTGTGAGTTCATCGAGTTCGTCCGCAAGATCTTAGTGAGCTAGAGCGTATATCGATAGGAGGGAAAGACTTCGCGTGCACCCCGGTATTCGAACCTTAAGGGTTAGCCGGAGCCCCACATCCGACATTTGGCGTGCCAGGTAGGGGTGCACCGGGGCTTCTCTCCACCAACCAGCGCCCCGCACCGCTGCACTATGCCCCCATCGCAGGTGCCCCGCCACCAACATCTGCGGCCGAAACCAGCAGTAGGGAGTCTGGGTACCGAGCCCTGGCCCCCACCCTGCGGCAAGTGCAGTGGCCGGCCAAGTTCAGGCCGGAGATGCCGCCACGTTACGATGGCGCGGCAGACTCGACGATGTTCCTGCTAGCATACGAGGAGGCCGTCCTCGAAGCCGGAGGCGACGACAAGATCATGGCAAACTTGTTCCCCCTGGCGCTCGCCGGCGAGCCGCGCGCCTGGCTGCTCAACCTACCGGGATCCACGGTGACGTCCTGGGGGGAACTCCGCGACCTCTTCACTGCGCGTTACACGGCGCCTGCACACCACGTAGTCGCGGAACTCCTGGGTGGCTCCCAAGCACCTCCTTTAGATTGCCATGTCAAGCCTTTCTTCCGTCAGATTGGGGCAGCCTGCAAGCGCTCGGGGGCTCCGCCGGATTGGGCTACGCCAGAGGCCGACCTCACCTTCGACGCGGAAGACCACCCCGGCTCCACGACCTGCTCCAGGATTCTCCCGATGCTCTGCACGCCCACCATCTGCAATGTGGCCGTCACCAAGACCCTCATCGACGGTGGTGCCGGCCTCAACTTGCTCTTCGTGGAAGCCTTCAGCCTTCTTCTTGTGCCACTCGAATGGCTCGGCCTTAGCAAGCCCTTCACATGAGTGGGTGGTGGAGCTGCTCACCCTCTGGGGCAGATCCGCCTCCCTGTCACCTTTGGCACGCGAGACAACTATCGCACCGAGCTGGTGGACTTTGACATCGCTCGCGTCGGTCTCCCATACAACGCCATCCTCGGGTACCCGGCTCTCGCTCAGTTCATGGTGGCGACTCACCCGGCCTACAACCTCATGAAGGTGATAGGGAGCAAGGGCGTCCTCACCATCAAGGGGGACACTAAGGAGGCCGTGATAGCGCTCAGGCTCGCCTTCAAGACCGCGGCAGCGGCACAGCCAGCCGGCACCGGTGCGGCCAAGGCCAACGAGACCGCGCTCACCAAGAAGAGGCAGCTGTTCACCCAAGACAAGGCGGAGACCAAGCAGGTGCCAGTCAACAAGGACGGGTCTTCAGGAGCCACCTTCACCATAGGAACCGGCCTTGGCCCGGGACAAGAAGAAGCTTTGGTGAGGTTTTTGCGCGCGAACAAGGAGATATTCGCATGGGAGCCCAATCAGCTGGTAGGGGTCCCAAGAGAGGTAATCCAGCATCATCTAAGGGTATGCCCCAATGTACGCCCCGTGAAGCAGCGAGCAAGACGGCAGTCTACTGAGAAGCAGGCCTTCATCATCCAAGAGACAGGCAAACTGGAGGCGGCAGGTACCATCCGAGAAGTTCGATACCCCGAATGGCTAGTGAATCCCGTCGTAGTACCGAAGAAAGGTGGGAAGGAACCGATGTGCGTCGAGTTCACCAACCTCAACAAAGCCTGCCCTCAAGATCCATTCCCCCTTCCGTGCATCGATCAAATCATCGACTCCACCGCCGAGTGCGATTTGTTATGTTTCCTGGATGCGTTCTCTGGATACCATCAGATCAAGATGGCGGTGGAGGATGTGGAGAAGACGGCCTTCTTGACACCATGTGGGGTGTACTGCTACACCTGCATGCCTTTCGGCCTTCGCAACGCGGGTGCAACCTTTCAGCGGCTGATGCACATCACCTTGGGGCGGCAGCTCGGCAGGAACACAGAGGCCTACGTTGATGACATAGTGGTCAAATCTCGTGAGGCGAGGACGTTGATTCAAGACTTGGAAGAGACCTTTGAGAGTTTGCACCGGGTGAACTTGAGGCTTAACCCGGAGAAGTGCGTGTTTGGCGCCCCCTCTGGCAAGCTGCTGGGTTTTCTCGTATCCCACAGAGGGATCGAGGCGAACCCGGAGAAGATCAAGGCCATCGAAGACATGATCCCACCACAGACCCTCAAGGAGATGCAAAAGCTGGCAGGATAAGTGACCGCGTTAGGGCGTTTCATCTCTAAGCTAGGCGAGCGCGCCTTACCCTTCTTTAAGCTCATGAAGAAGAAAGGCCCCTTCGAGTGGACCCCAGAGGCCGACCAGGCCTTCCAAGACCTCAAGGAATACGTCACCAGCCCCCCGGTGATGGTGGCGCCACGGCCTCTCGAGCCTCTGGTACTCTACCTCGCCGCCACCCATACTCCACCAGTGTGGCGCTGGTGGCGGTTCAGGAGGAGCGCATAGACAAAGGTGTGTCGCGCCAAGCCAGAGCTAATGTAGCGCAGGGTCAGGAAGGCACACCAGAGCCATCAGCGGTGGAAGCTCAAGCTCGGCAGGGCAGCGTCGCGGAAACTCCTGAGGATGGCCAAGTCTCAGGAAGCCCTCCACCTCAGGATGCGCCACAATCTCCGCAAGACCCGAGCCTCAACAGTGTGCCAGCCCTCGTCGAGCACCCCGTGTACTTTGTCAGCACCGTTCTGCGAGACGCAAGGGCACTCTACCCCATGCCGCAAAAGCTCTCGCTCGCACTCTTGGTGGCCTCGCGCAAGCTGCGACACTACTTCCAGGGGCACCCCGTCAAGGTCGTCTCATTTTGCCCATTGGAGAGGGTACTCAGGAGCCCAAACTCAGTTGGAAGGGTCGCTGAATGGAACATCGAGCTGCAAGCATTCCAACTGGAGTTCAGCACCACCAGGGTCATCAAGGGAGCCGCGCTCGCTGATTTTGTGGCGTAATGGACAGATGCCCCGGCTCTTGAGGAAGGAGAAGACCGGTCCACCTCCCCAGGAAGTGAGGCACCAGACGGCTGGGTCATGTATTTTGATGGCGCCTTTGCGCACCAGGGCATGGGGGCTGGAGCAGTGCTCATCTCGCCCACACAGGACAAGCTTTACTACGCTGTGCAACTCTGCTTCCAGCACGGCGAGAAGGTCTCCAACAATATCTCAGAAGACGAAGGCCTCATAGCCGGCCTGAAGGCTGTGGCGGCTCTGGGGGTGAGGCGCCTTACCGTCAAGGGCGACTCACAGCTCCTCGTCAACTTCTCCAACAAAGTGTACGAGCCAAAGGACGAGCACATGGAGGACTACCTTGCGGAGGTGCGCAAGATGGAAAAGCAGTTCTCAGGCTTGGAGCTGCAACACGTGCCCAGGGGCACCAACAAGGAAGCCGACGACATCGCCAAGAGAGCATCCAAGCGGCAACCGCAAGAGCCCGGCGTCTTCGATGAGCGGCTCTTCAAGCCATCAGCTACGCCACCTCACTCAAGCATGACTCATCCTCGGGAGGAGCTCCCACAGCCCCCGGCCACGGGAGCACCAGCTTGCGACCCAACCTCAGGAGCTCGGCTACTCTTGGCGCTCGAGCCCTAGGAGAAATGCTGGGCCAAGGAGTTTAAGGAGTACCTGATGCATGGGACACTGCCGGAGAAGGAAGAGGACACGGAGCGCGTGGCCCGACAGGCCACGACATACTGCATTCAAGACGGCGAGTTGTACAGGAGACGGTCGAACAATGTCACGCTGCGCTGCATCTCCAGCGATCAAGGGAGGGAGCTGCTGATTGACATACATGGCGGGGACTATGGACATCACTCATCAGCGCGGACCCTTGTCGGCATGGCCTTCCATAGAGGATTCTATTGGCCCACAGCACTCAACGATGCAGCCGAGCTAGTGAAGTCCTGCGAAGCTTGCCAATTCCACGCCAAGCAAATCCATCAGCCTGCACAGGGCCTCCAAACCATCCCACTAACATAGCCATTCGCGGTCTGGGGGCTAGACATCCTAGGCCTGTTCCCACGAGTGCCAGGGGGCTACCGTTATCTCTACGTCACCATCGACAAGTTCACCAAGTGGGTGGAAGTGGAAGCCGTCCGAACCATTCCAGCCAGCTCTGCTATCAAGTTCATCAAGGGCCTCGTGAGCCGCTTCGGGGTCCCCAACCGTATCATCATAGATAATGGCTCACAGTTTACTAGTAACCTCTTTAAAACCTACTGTGTTAACCTTGGAACGCAGAGCTGCTACAATTCGGTGGCCCACCCCAGGAGCAATGGCCAGGCTAAGCGCGCCAACACTAAGGTCTTGAGGGGCCTTAAGACCAGGACCTTCAAGAAGAAGCTGGAGGCCTGCGGCAGGGGCTGGCACGACGAGCTCTAGTCCGTGTTGTGGTCCATCCGCACCACCGCTACCAAGCCAACGGGCGAGACTCCATTCTTCCTTGTTTACGGAGCTGAAGCAGTCCTCCCTCATGAGGTCAAGCATCGCTCCGCGCAGGTTCTGGCGTTTGACGAAACGCAGCAGGACGCCATGCGGGGGATGGATCTTGTGCTGGGGGAGGAACGTCGACGTGAAGCTGCATCAAGGGCGGCAAGGTACCAGCAAGCGCTGCGGCGTTACCACTGCCGCAACATTCGCTCCAGGACGCTCGAGATGGGTGACTTGGTCCTGAGGCGGGTCCTCTCCAGGGAGGGGTTGCACACGCTTTCACTCATGTGGGAGGGCCCGTTCAGGGTCGTCCACATCTCCAGGCCTGGCACCGTGCGCCTGGAGACGCAAGAAGGGACACCTATCCAAAACGCCTAGAACATCCAGCACCTCCGGAAGTTCTACCCTTGTAGCAAGGACCAGAGCCTGTGAAGGAAGGCCCAGAGCCTAGGAAGCAAGGCCTAGAGCCTATAAAGCAAGGCCCAAAGCCTGTAAAGCAAGGCCCAAAGCCTGTGAAGCAAGGCCCAGAGCATGTGAAGCAAGGCGCAGAGCCTGTGAAGAAAGGCCCAGAGCCTGTGAAGAAGGCCCGGTGCCTGTGAAGAATCGCCGCCCGTGACACTCTCACGTAATAATGAGTTGGGGTTGTACACGCCCCGGAGTCTCAGGAGCGCCGGCCTCGGGCCCTGGGGCTTCCTCCCACACCTAGTGGACAGCACTTAGCTCCGCGCTGGTGAGAAGACTTGAAGACTAGATTAGGTGCCGGACGCAACTTTTCATTTGCTTTCCATAGTTGGCTCGCTTCTTCTTAATCAAGTTTGCTTTTGGCGTTCCTTGCTAATTTGGTTCCTTCGCCTTTTACCGTGTTTTTCAGCTCTGGTTTGCTCATGGTCTCTCTCTCGCATACCTCGCGAGGGGGCTAGGCAGGTGCCCTCACGAGCATTTTTCTTCTCTCTGCCTTCTCGTGAGTCACCCTCGTTCGAGCCTGGAAGCTGGCGCATCTCTCCTAATCTGTGCCCCTTGGGTACCGCGATACAAAGCGCCAAGTCAAGGTTTGGGTGAACGGCAAATCCTCTAGCGCAGCTGCTAACAAATTTTTCTGCAGTTTCTAAGCAAACGCAGGCATCTCGTGAAGGAAAGGGTGTCCCAAACGGACCAGACAGGCACCTCGTGAAGGAAAGGGCATCCCAGACGCACCAGGTTAAGTTATCTTGCTGCAAAATAACAACATGGCATAGGAATAACATGTATGTTGCATTAACCAAGAACCACAGTTCAATACACGCCCCTCTGGGCACATACTGGTTTCATTTTCTGATGCAGGACAAAAGGAAAAAGCTAAATCATGACCCACAAGTATAGGGGATCTATCGTAGTCCTTTCGATAAGTAAGAGTGTCGAACCCAACGAGGAGCAGAAGGAAATGATAAGCGGTTTCTAGCAAGGTATTCTCTGCAAGTACTGAAATAAGTGGTAACAGATAGCTTTGTGATAGGATAATTTGTAACGAGCAACAAGTAACAAAAGTAAATGAAGTGCGGCAAGGTGGCCCAATCCTTTTTGTAGCAAAGGACAAGCCTGGACAAACTCTTATATAGATAAAAGCGCTCCCGAGGACACATGGGAATATCATCAAGCTAGTTTTCATCATGCTCATATGATTCACGTTCGGTACTTTGATAATTTGGTATGTGGGTGGACCGGTGCTTGGGTACTGCCCTTACTTGGACAAGCATCCCACTTATGATTAACCTCTATTGCAAGCATCCGCAACTACAACAAAAGTATTAAGGTAAACCTAACCCTAGCATGAAACATATGGATCCAAATCAGCCCCTTACGAAGCAACACATAAACTAGGGTTTAAGCTTCTGTCACTCTAGCAACCCATCATCTACTTATTACTCCCCAATGCCTTCCTCTAGGCCCAAACAATGGTGAAGTGTCATGTAGTCGACGTTCACATAACACCACTAGAGGAGAGACAGCATACATCTCATCAAAATATCGAACTAATACCAAATTCACATGACTACTAATAGCAAGACTTCTCCCATGTCCTTAGGAACAAAATTAACTACTCACAAAGCATAAACATGTTCATAATCAGAGGGGTATTAATATGCATATAGGATTTGAACATATGATCTTCCACCAAATAAACCAACTAGCATCAACTACAAGGAGTAATTAACACTACTAGCAACCTACTAGCACCAATCCCGGACTTGGAGACAAGAATTGGATACAAGAGATGAACTAGGGTTTTGAGAGGAGATGGTGCTGATGAAGATGTTGATGGAGATTTCCCTCTCCCGATGAGAGGAGCGTTGGTGATGATGATAGCGATGATTTCCCCCTCCGGGAGGGAAGTTTCCCCGGCAAAACTGCTCTCCTAGAGCCCTAGATTGGTTCCGCCAAGGTTCCGCCTCGTGGCGGAGGAATTTCGTCCGAGAAGATTGCTTATGATTTTTTACCATCGAAAGACTTCATATAGGAGAAGATGGCCACCGGAGGGCCACCAGGGGGCCCATGAGGTAGGGGGCGCGCCCCCCACCCACGTGGGCAGGGTGTGGCCCCCCTGGTGAATTTCTTCTGCTGAGTATTTTTTATATATTCTGAAGACGTCTTCCGTGAAGTTTCAGGACTTTTGGAGCTGTGCAGAATAGGCCTCTAATATTTGCTCCTTTTCCAGCCCAGAATCCCAGCTGCCGGCATTCTCCCTCTTTATGTAAACCTTGTAAAATAAGAGAGAATGGCATAAGTATTGTGATATAATGTGTAATAACAGCCCATAATGCAATAAATATCGATATAAAAGCATGATGCAAAATGGACGTATCAACTCCCCCAAGCTTAGACCTCGCTTGTCCTCAAGCAAAAAGCCGAAATCGAAAAATATGCCCACATGTTTTGAGAGATAGAGGTGTCGATAAAAATAAAATACGGACATGAGGGCATCATGATCATTCTTAGAACATCAACTTATATAATTCTTGTCATATGATTTCTTATGCTAGAGTAATAATTCAATCACAATTTCAAGTATGAGTCGTAAACTTCATTGAAAACTAACAAACTATAATCTCAGTCATAGGAGCAATTGCAATTTATCATAACATAGGAAAGAGTCAATATATAAGGGCTTTTCAGCAAGTCCACATACTCAACTATCATATAATCTTTCACAATTGCTGACACTCACGCAATACTTATGGGTATGGAGTTTTAATCGAACACAGAGAAAGATAGGGGCTTATAGTTTTGCCTCCCAACATTTTTACTTCAAGGGCGATGTCAACAGTAATAGTTCATGAAAACTCACATCCAATTAGCCATATATACCAGGATCTTTCCAACATACTGTGCTTGCCAAAGGATAAAATGTAAAAAGGAAGAGTGAAGATCACCATGACTCTTATGCAATGTAGAAGATAAAAGTAAAAGATAAGCCCTTCGTAGAGGGAAGCAGAGGTTGTCATGCGCTTTTATAGTTGGATGCACAAAATCTTAATGCGAAAGAACGTCACTTTATATTGCCACTTGTAATATGGACCTTTGTTATGCAGTCTGTGGCTTTTATTTCTTCCATATCACACGATCGTATAAAGTTTATTTCTCCCACACTAATAAGTAATACATATTTAGAGAGCTATTTTTATTGCTTGCACCGATGACAACTTACTTAGAGGATCTTACTCAATCTATAGGTAGGTATAGTGGACTCTGATGGCAAAACTGGTTTAAGGGTATTTGGAAGCACAAATAGTATCTCTACTTGGTGCGATGAATTTGGCTAGCACGAGGGGGAAAGGCAAGCACAACCATGTTGGATGATCCATGACAATATAATTTATCTCAGATGTAAGAAAACATAACCCATTATGTTGTCTTCCTTGTCCAACGTCAACTCTTTTAGCATGTCATATTTTAATGAGTGCTCACAATCATAAAAGATGTCCAAGATAGTATATCTATATGTGAAGACCTCTCTTTCTTTATTACTTCCTATTAATTGCAGCGATGACCAAAACTATGTTTGTCAACCCTCAACAACTTTTATTCATCATACTTTTGCTATGTGAGCTCATTACTCTCCATAAGACTCACACGATCTCTTTGTTTCTTTTTATTTCTATGGAGATGATCCTCATTATTTATTTTGACCCATTGTATTATTTCCTTGTGTATTCCTGTAGGAGGTTTTTGTACATGTGTCTTTAGTTTCCCTTTTATCATCTCGTCCAAGAGAGAAAGTTCTTCTAATTCTATGAATCTTTCTAGAATCCTTTTCTCTTGAATATCAGTTAAGAGAGTTTCGGATTGCCTGGTATTCCACCAACTTTTCTTTTATTCACTTAAGATCATGGCAAAATAATCAAGCCCTTGACTCAACACTAATCTTTATTATATACCTCACGGGCTCGATTACATAGAAGAATTATAAAGCAAAACTCATGACTAGATCATACTAAGAACTTTTATTCTACTAGATCAAGATATTACCAAAAGGATCGAACTAAGAAAAACGGTAAAGATAAAAGTGATGGTGATACGATACCGGGGCACTCCCCCAAGATTGGCAGTTGCCAAGGGGAGTGCCCATACCCATGTGATTATGTCTCTCTTTTCGTGGGTGGTGAGGTGATGTTCTTGGCGATGATGCCCCTCAGGATATGATTCTCCTCCTCGAGCTTATTGGCTTGCTGCTTGAGGTCCATTATTTCCTTTCGGAGTTTTCTTGTAACAACCAAAGCTCCCTGCACCCAAGGGTGCTGCATAGCTACGGGAGAACCAGTTACACTCTTTTTCATATTCTCATAAGAAAGAAATCTAGCATTGGAAGGGATAACCGAGTTTGGAATAGCCGAGCTCTGCAGTTCTCATATTGTGAATCCAGCTTGGAGGCGGGAAGTGACTTCTTGATCCTCTTCCATGGCATCTATACTCTTCAATTCGTCCTCCATCTCTTCCTCTGTTGCTGGCCCAAAGAGGTCAACATTGTTGTTTGTCATTGATCTCGATGCTGGGTGAGACACCCGGCTCTCCCCAGCTGACTCTTGTGAAGACATCTTGCTCTAATCTGCAGCAGCAACATCTCGAAACACAAAACAGAGGATTTTTGCGTGATACGGGAGTCAAAACCTCCAGGAGATTATATAATGAATTTTTACCAACCAAAATACGTGTCGTGTAAGAAAACGGAGTCCGGAGAGCACACGAGGTGCCCACAAGGTAGGGGGCGCGCCCAGGAGGGTAGGGCGCGCCCTCCACCCTCGTGGAGCCCTCGTGTCCTTCCCGGACTACTACTTATTTTTATATTTTTCAAAATATTCCAAAACAGAGAAATATTGCCTTAAAAACTATTTTGGAGTCGATTTACTTACCGTATGACATACCAATTCCTTTTCGAAGTCTGAAACGTTCCGAAAAGTGTCCCTTATGTATTCCTCCGGGGTTACGGTTTCAATAATATTGGTTTCAACATTTATGGGATTACCTGAGATATAATGTTTGATTCTTTGACCGTTCACCACCTTCGGATTTGTGCCTTCTAAGTTGTTGATTTTTATGGCACCGGAATAATAGACCTCCTCGATAACGTAAGGACCTTCCCATTTAGAGAGAAGTTTTCCTGCAAAAAATCTTAAACGAGAGTTGTATAGCAATACATAATCACCTACATTAAACTCACGCTTTTGTATTCTTTTGTCTTGCCATCTTTAAACTTTTTCTTTAAACAACTTTGCATTTTCATAGGCTTGGGTTCTCCATTCATCAAGTGAGCTAATATCAATAACCTCTTCTCACCGGCAAGTTTGAAATCATAATTGAGTTCTTTAGTAGCCCAATATGCTTTGTGTTCTAGTTCGAGAGGTAAGTGACATGCTTTTCCATAAACCATTTTATACGGAGACATACTCATAGGATTTTTATATGCAGTTCTATAGGCCCATAATGCATCATCAAGTTTCTTGGACCAATTTTTTCTAGATCTATTAATAGTCTTTTGCAAAATTAATTTGAGCTCTCTATTACTCAATTCTACTTGACCACTAGACTGAGGATGATAAGGAGATGCAATTATATGATTAACATCATATTTAGCTAGCATTTTACGGAAAGCACCATGAATAAAATGTGAACCACCATCAGTCATTAAATATCAAGGGACTCCAAATCTTGGAAAAATAACTTCTTTAAGCATTTTAATAGAAGTGTTATGATCAGCACTACTAGTTGGAATAGCTTCTACCCACTTAGTAACGTAATCAACAACAACTAAAATATGTGTATATCCATTACAGGAAGGAAAGGGTCCCATATAGTCAAAGCCCCAAACATCAAATGGTTCAATAACGAGTGAATAGTTCATAGGCATTTCTTGACGTCTACTAATATTTCCAATTCTTTGACATTCATCACAAGATAAGACAAACTTACGGGCATCCTTGAATAGAGTAGGCCAATAAAAACCAGATTGCAATACCTTATGTACAGTTCTATCTCCAGCATGGTGTCCTCCATAAGCTTCGGAGTGACACTTGCGTAGGATCTGTTCCTGTTCATTCTCAAGTACACAACATCTAATAATGCCATCTACTCCTTCTTTATAAAGATGTGGGTCATCCCAAAAGTAATGTCTCAAATCATAGAAGAACTTTTTCTTTTGCTGGTATGTGAAGCTAGGTGGTATAAACTTAGCAACAATGTAATTAGCATAATCAGCATACCATGGAGCAGTATGAGAAGCATTTATGACATTTAATTGCTCATCAGGAAAGCTATCATCAATAGGAAGTGGGTCATCAAGCACATTTTCTAACCGAGACAAGTTGTCTGCAACGGGGTTCTCAGCTCCCTTTTTAGCAACAATATGCAAATCAAATTCTTGTAGCAAGAGAACCCATCTAATAAGTCTAGGTTTAGCATCTTTGTTTTCCATAAGATATTTAATGGCAGCATGATCAGTGTGAATAGTTACTTTAGAATCAACAATATAAGGTCTGAACTTATCACAAGCAAATACAACTGCTAAGAATTCTTTTTCAGTAGTAGCATAATTTCTTTGAGCATTGTCTAGGGTTTTACTAGCATATTGAATAACGTTTAATTTTTTATCAACTCTTTGTCCTAGAACAGCACCTACAGCATAATCACTAGCATCACAAATAATTTCAAAGGGTAAATTCCAATTAGGTGGCTGAACAATAGGTGCAGAGATCAATGCTTTCTTAAGTATTTCAAATGCTTCGACACAATCATCATCAAAACCAAATGGTATATCTTTTTGTAATAAATTAGTCAGAGGCCGAGAAATTTTTGAGAAGTCTTAATGAACCTCCTATAAAATCCAGCATGACCAAGGAAACTTCTTATACCTTTTTTGTCCTTAGGACATGGCATCTTTTCAATAGCATGAACCTTGGCTTTATCAACTTCTATACCTCTTTTAGAAACTTTGTGCCCCAAGACAATACCTTCATTAACCATAAAGTGGCACTTTTCCCAATTCAAGACAAGATTAATTTCTTCACATCTCTGCAAAACTCGATCAAGATTGCTCAAGCAATCATCAAAAGAAGATCCATAGACGGAGAAATCATCTATGAAAGCCTCACAAATCTTTTCACAAAAGTCAGAGAATATAGCCATCATGCATCTTTGAAAGGTAGCAGGTGCATTACATAGACCAAAAGGCATACGTCTATAAGCAAAAGTGCCAAAAGGGCAAGTAAAAGTAGTCTTTGATTGATCTTTGGCTAACACAGGTATTTGGGAGAAACCAGAATATCCATCTAAAAAGAAAAAATGTGTATGTTTGGATAATCTTTCTAGCATTTGATCGATAAAAGGTAAGGGGTAATGATTCTTTATAGTTGCCTTATTTAATTTGCGGAAATCAATTACCATCCTATAACCTGTAATAATTCTTTGAGGAATCAATTCATCTTTATCATTAGGAACGACAGTAATACCTCCCTTCTTAGGGACATAATGGACAGGACTTACCCATTGACTATCAACAACGGGATAGATTATACCTGCCTCAAGGAGCTTTAGTATTTCCTTTCTTACCACTTCTTTCATCTTAAGATTCAGCCGTCGTTGATGATCACGAACTAGTTTAGCATCTACTTCCAAATTTATTTTATGTTGACATAGAGTGGGACTAATGCCTTTAAGATCATCAAGGGTATACCCAATAGCAGCACGGTGCTTTTTCAGAGTTTTCAATAATCTCTCTTCCTCATGCTCTAAAAGGTTAGCACTAATAATAACAGGATAAGCATATTTAAGAGTATCAGGTAACGGTTTAAGATCAAACACGGGATCACCCTTGGGTGGAGGAGGATCCCCTAGGATTTCGACAGGTAAATTGTTTTTCAGAATAGGTTCCTGTTTAAAGAATACTTCATCTATTTCTCTTCTTTCATTCATAAACATATCATTTTCATGGTCTAGCAAATAATGTTCTAAGGGATCACTAGGAGGTACGGCAATAGAAGCAAGACCAATAATTTCATCCTTACTAGGTAATTCTTCTTCACGGTGTTGTCTACTAAATTTAGAAAAATTAAATTCATGAGTCATATCATCTAAACCAATAGTAACAACATCCCTTTTGCAATCTATGGTAGCATTAACAGTGTTTAAGAAGGGTCTACCAAATATAATGGGACAAAAGCTATCTTGTGGGGAACCAAGAACAAGAAAATCAGCAGGATATTTAGTTTTCCCACACAAGACTTCAACATCTCTAACAATTCCCATCGGTGAAATAGTATCTCTATTGGCAAGTTTAATTGTGACATCAATATCTTCTATTTCAGCAGGTGCAATCTCATGCATAATTTCTTTGTATAAGGAATGAGGTATTGCTCTAGCACTAGCACCCATATCACATAAGCCATGATAACAATAATCTCCTATTTTAACAGAAATAACAGGCATGCCTACCACAGGTCTAGGTTTATCTTTAGCACAAGGTTTAGCAATTCTAGCAGTTTCATCACAGAAATAAATAACATGCCCATCAATATTATCAGACAAGAGATCTTTAACAATAGAAATATTAGGTTCAACTTTCACTTGCTCAGGAGGTGTATATGTTTTAATATTGCTTTTACGAACCACAGTTGAAGCTTTAGCATGATCCTTTATCCTAACAGGGAAAGGTGGTTTCTCAACATACATAGTAGGAACAATAGGATCATTATAGGTGACAATCTTTTCTTCAACTTTAATAGGTGAAACTACCTTTACTTCTATGGGAGGATGATATTTGAACCACTTCTCCTTGGGGAGATCAACATAAGTAGCAAAAGATTCACAGAAAGAAGCTACTATCTCAGAGTCAAGTCCATATTTAGTGCTAAATTGATGGAAAACATCGGTATCCATAAAAGATTTAACACAATCAAAACTAGGTGTCATACCTAACTCCTTACCTTTGTCGAGGTACCAATCTTCAGAGTTGCGTTTAATTCTTTCCAATAAATCCCATTTGAATTCAATAGTCTTCATCATAAAAGAGCTAGCACAAGAAGTATCGAGCATGGTGCGATTGTTATCAGAAAGCCGAGCATAAAAATTTTGAATAATCATTTCTCTTGAGAGCTCATGATTGGGGCATGAATATAACATTGATTTAAGCCTCCCCCAAGCTAGAGCGATGCTTTCTCCTTTGCGAGGCCAAAAATTATATATATAATTGCGATCACGATGAACAAGATGCATAGGATAAAACTTCTGATGAAATTCCAGTTTCAATCGTTTGTAATTCCAAGACCCCATATCATCACATAGCCTATACCATGTCGATGCGTCTCCCTTCAAAGATAAAGGGAATACCTTCTTCTTAACAACATCTTCGGGTACACCTGCAAGCTTAAATAATCCACAAACTTCATCCACATATATTAGATGCTCATCAGGTTACTTTGTTCCATCTCCTAAAAAGGGATTAGCTAGCAGTTTTTCTATCATACCCAAAGGAATTTCAAAGCAGACATTTTCATTTTCAGTAGGTTCGGTAGGTTAAGGAGCAACTCTTTGCTCCACTGGTGGGGTGAAGATACCCCGAACAAGCCCCTCAGAGGATTATTGTCCACAGTAACAAGAGACAGTAAATTTCAGCACACTATATAAATTTTTCCTTACCAAATTCCACCTACCAAAGGCGCTTCACTCCCCAGCAACGGCGCCAGAAAAGAGTCTTGATGACCCACAAGTACAGTGGATCTATCGTTGTCCTTTCGATAAGTAAGAGTGTCGAACCCAATGAGGAGCAGAAGGAAATGATAAGCGGTTTCCGGCAAGGTATTCTCTGCAAGTACTGAAATAAGTGGTAACAGATAGTTTTGTGATAGGATAATTTGTAACGAGCAACAAGTAAGAAAAGTAAGTAAAGTGCAGCAAGGTGGACCAATCCTTTTCGTTGCAAAGGACAAGCCTGGACAAACTCTTATATAGAGAAAAGTGCTCCCGAGGACACATGGGAATATCATCAAGCTAGTTTTCATCATGCTCATATGATTCGCGTTCGGTACTTTGATAATTTGGTATGTGGGTGGATCGGTGCTTGGGTACTGCCCTTACTTGGACAAGCATCCCACTTATGATTAACCTCTATTGCAAGCATCCTCAACTACAACAAAAGTATTAAGGTAAACCTAACCATAGCATGAAACATATGGATCCAAATCAGCCCCTTACGAAGCAACGCATAAACTAGGGTTTAAGCTTCTGTCACTCTAGAAACCCATCATCTACTTATTACTCCCCAATGCCTTCCTCTAGGCCCAAACAATGGTGAAGTGTCATGTAGTCGATGTTCACATAACACCACTAGAGGAGAGACAACATACATCTCATCAAAATATCGAACGAATACCAAATTCACATGACTACTAATAGCAAGACTTCTCCCATGCCCTCAGGAACAAAAGTAACTACTCACAACGCATAAACATGTTCATAATCAGAGGGGTATTAATATGCATATAGGATCTGAACATATGATCTTCCACCAAATAAGCCAACTAGCATCAACTACAACGAGTAATTAACACAACTAGCAACCTACTAGCACCAATCCCGGACTTGAGAAAAGAATTGGATACAAGAGATGAACTAGGGTTTTGAGAGGAGATAGTGCTGATGGAGATGTTGATGGAGATTGCCCTCTCCCAATGAGAGGAGCGTTGGTGATGACGATAGCGATGATTTTCGCCTTTGGGAGGGAAGTTTCCCCGGCAGAACAGCTCCGCTAGAGCCCTAGATTGGTTCCGCCAAGGTTCTGCCCCGTGGCGGCGGAGTTTCGTCTGAGAAGATGGCTTATGATTTTTTCCCATTGAAAGACTTCATATAGCACAAGATGGCCACCGGAGGGCCACCAGGGGGCCCACGAGGTAGGGGGCGTGCCCAGGGGGGTAGGGCGCGCCCCCACCCTCGTGGGCAGGGTGTGGCCCCCCTGGTGAATTTCCTCCGCTGAGTATTTTTTATATATTCTGAAAACGTCTTCCGTGAAGTTTCAGGACTTTTGGAGCTGTGCAGAATAGGTCTCTAATATTTGCTCCTTTTCCAGCCCAGAATCCCAGCTGCCGGCATTCTCCCTCTTTATGTAAACCTTGTAAAATAAGAGAGAATGGCATAATTATTGTGACATAATGTGTAATAACAGCCCATAATGCAATAATTATCGATATAAAAGCATGATGCAAAATGGACGTATCACTAAACTAAGTGGCGTTTCAGCAATCCGCGGAGGCAGGCCCTTGGCGACGCCCCGAGCCTAGCCAGACCCCTCCACGCGCTTCACGGAGGCGCGACGACGAGATGACCCGCTGCCTCCTTCGAAGCGGGCGCAGCGGTGTGACGGCTGGTTGTAGCCACCGCTGCTGGAGCTGTCACCAGAGGAAGTGCCGTCTTAGCTAGAAGAGACGCGATCGCCACCGAGGGCAGGATCGCCCTCATCCTCTTCGCGACCGTCGCCAAGGCCGAGCACCTCCTCATTGCCGTTCGTCTCGGGGCAGCACCCGGCGCGGCGACCATCTTCCCTGAACACCCTCACCTAGAGGGTCGACCCACCGTCATACCTGAAGTGGAGCGTGCACCGCATGCCCAGGCCGCGCGCATGAGCGAACGTCTGCCAGCCGCGGGCCAGGGCTATGTTGCCCGCGGCGGAAGTCTCGACCGCGACCCAGGAGGCCTTGCTACAGCAACCATCCGCCTGCAACCAGCGCCCGCCTGGACCAGGGGCCGGCAGTTCATTGACAAAGAAGCGCGGAAGCTGGATCCAGTTGCCGGCCGGGTTCTCCGACCAGACAACGAACTCCGGCGACACCTCCGCTGAATGGAAGCGTGGGCGGGGAGGCCGCGCCACCATCGCGCACCTCCCCTCGTCAGCTGGACCGCCATGGTTGGGACGGTCCCCTACGCGTGCCGCGGCGCCGCCTCGACGGTGGGCCACGGCGAGGGTCGCAGCATGCTTGCATGGATGGCCACGACCGCGCTTGGGCGCCAGGGAACCGGGGCCCTCGCGAGGGGCCTTCCCCTTCTCGGCGGCAGAGAACTTCCTTCGTGGCGCCATCGGAGGCACTGCAAGCAATGAAGCAAAGAAGAAGAAGGCAAGAGAGGAAGAGATGGGCAACGGGGGCTCCGCCCCCTCCCCATTTATAGCAAGAGAAGGCCAAACGGCGTCTCCCACGATCGCAGGTAATGATGATTTCCCTTGCATGTCGCAGGGACTTGTCAAGTCATGCAGTTGCTGAGGCAATGTGGAGAAGCGGAGACGCCCACGTCCAATCAACCACCACACGTCAACTGAGGCTGCAGGCTTTTTGGGGCCCGCGGTGCTCCGAACTTGACCCTTGGCTTCGCCGCAAAGCCAAGCCCGAGCGCACCTTGGGCCCGGGGGCTACTGTCGGCGTTCTGGGAATGGGGGTCCCCAGAGTTGCCTGCCTGCGGCCCGCGACATGGCGAAGCCAGCAGGCCGTACGGCCCATCTTCATCAACAAAGCATCCAAGACCCTCGCAAGGGTCCAAGCCTCGCAAGGCGGATGATGCAAGACCTCCTCCCGAGCGGCCTAGTAAGGTAGGCTCGTGAGGAGTGGAGATATCAAGGAGAGGCGAACCTCACGAGGCTCTCGTGACGTGAGCCATGACGATCGACACCAAGCGGGCGCCAGGCGGGCGCCAGCGCGCGCAGCGTCCTTGTTTCCCCTTTGGTGCAAAGGAGGCAAGCGCAGCCGCGGAGTACCGAGGCCTCAGGCAAAGGTTGCCATTTCGGTGCAACAAGACCAAGACCATTAACTGCAAGACGGAGGTCATCGTGGACCCAAGACGACGTCACCACGAGAGCTATGTGCAGGCGAAGACCGCTTTTGTTAGGATAGCTTGTACTAGCTCCCCCCCTTCAAATTAGCCCGCTATTGTTGGCTCCCTTCCCGCTTGATATTTGGGAAGAGGACCATGGCCTCTATAAATAGAACTAGCCACCACAGTGACGCGGGGGGGGGGGGGGGACAAAGATATCATCAGACCTAGGGAGACACACAAGTCCGAAAGCACAAGAACACCCCAACCTCAGGAGGCTGTTCTTCCCCTTGTACTGGTCATCATCAGCCCAAGAGGCAATCCACCACCACACTGGAGTAGGGTATTACACCACAGCGGTGGCCCGAACTAGTATAAACCCCGTGTCTTTCTGTGTTGTGAGTTCATCGAGTTTGTCCGCAAGATCTAAGCGAGCTAGAGCGTAGATCTGTAGGAGGGAAAGACTTCGCGTGCACCCCAGTGTTCAAACCTTAAGGGTTAGCCGGAGCCCCACATCCGACAACGTACCTGGGAAAATTCTATTTTCCGCTCTGGGTGACAAATAGTTGGTGTTTCGCAAAGGATATCTAGTAATGGGTTGGCCCGTATTTCTTTTTTCTGTATTTTACTTCTACTTTTATTCTCCTTTCCCTATCTCTTTTTGCCCTTCCAAGTTTACTTTTCTTTTATAATTTATTTCGTAAATTAAAAATTCTCAAAAAACCATTTAAAAAAACAAATTTTGGAAAATGTTCTGAATTCCAAAATTTTGTTGCTATTTTGAAAAATAATCAGAACTTGCAATTTTTTTCCCATTTCTTCAAAAAAATACTCTTTTTCCAAATTGTTTGAGATTTCTAAAAAGAAAATGACATTTCAAAAAATGCTCCAAATTCAAAAAATAATCTTGTTTTAGTGAAATTTTCAAAATAAAAAATAATGTTAGTGTATAAAAGATACATATTTTCTAAAAATCTTATGAATTTTCAACACATGTTCCCGTTCAAAAAAAGCTCGCAAGTTCAAATAATGTCCATTTTTTTATAAAAACGTTGGTGTTTGCAGAAAATGTTTGTGAATTTTAAAAGATGCCCCTTTCATAGTTTGCTCGCATTTTTTGAAAGTGCACATAATTTAGAAAAAATGTACTGGATTTAAAAAATGTTCATGTTTCCTAGAATATTCAGAAACTTCATACCTCAAAATCCCCTTGATTGGAAGTATTGAAAGGGAGAGTAGATTGAATAACTCATGGGCCTTCTCTGGTGTATGATGACATAACAAAACTCTTAAATGCCTTCGATCACTGAATGGAAAAATTGATTCCTTCACACGTGACCAAACCGAGAAGCTAAATGTTCCCTTTTCGTGTGCACACAAGGTTTTTCTTCCACATATAATTCTCACTGACTTTAAATGCATACAATTTTATCTCCCGTTGCAACGCATAGGCATATGTGCTAGTTCTACTCATGAGGCACGGTTGCCGGGCATCCCAGCAACCCCTTTTTTACAAGTTTGTTGGCAAGACATGTAATCCTTTGTACAAAGCTAGGTGTAGACCCTGTGCGTAGTGAAATAAAAATAAGTGTTTCAAAGCTCTTTGTTAAATACATATATGTTTGTACATGTTGTATCAGGGTTGTGTCACATGTTTGCTTGCATAAGATGCTTAACAAAATGTTAAGGTTTCCAGCCCCCTCTTTTCTCTTCTTTCTTTTTCTCAAAAGTATAGAAGGGTTCCTCACATGCAAATTTCCCGAGGGGGTGATGGTAAGTGAAAAAGTTGTCATTCACGATAAGAAGCACAAAAAAGAAAGAGCTAAGTTGATTTTTTTTTGAAAAAAATTCATTATTGTAGCTGCATTTATTCCTTGAATGACCTTGGCCTTTGTGTGAGAAACTTGCATGCTAAAGGAACCTTGTCATGACCAGTCATGCTCTTACTTTGTTTTGAGTCTGCTCGGCAATTTAAGTAGCTGCGGTGTGACCGTCAAGTGTGACCTTGCCGGCACTGGCACTTCCGATAGGCTGCTAAGGACCTGTTCCTCAAGCGTTGCGGCAAGAGTGCTCGCACTGGCATGTTCCTGGTAAGCATAGGGTATGAAAATCATGCAAAGATAGAATAAGAGAAGGAAGTTAGCACACAACCATTTATCAGACATGAAGTTATATTACATCAGAAGCGAAATGCAGTTCTAACTTGTAACAGCCTGGATTTTTGCCCTTTTCTTTTTCTTTTGATTTTCTTGGATTTCCTGTTTTGTTTTGCTTTTCCGTGGCTATGTGGTCCTGAAACTTGGGAAGATCATGTCTTCCTAGATTTTATAGTGGCTTGTCACTCTCTTAATCATCCCAAGATCATGTCTTTTCCATCCTTGTCCTAACCCAAAATTCCTTTGTGGGGAATATTCCTTTTCTGATAAAGGAATAACCCTTAAAACCCTAGGTTGTGAAGCAACCTATATTGCGGTCACTCCTAAAATTCCTAAATAATTCTCATAAATTATTTGGGTCCTATCTTGCTCCAATATGGCAAAATATTTCATTTCCATGTTCAAAAATAATCCTCCAATAATCCTTTTCCTATTCTGTCCTAAATGGAACTTTGCAAAGCAAGTGCTATTTATCTTTTCCCAATTGATCCCAAACTTCTTGGACATCTTTTCCTGCCCAAATAATTGACCTGTGCCACAATTCAACTCAATTTGCCTAGTAAATATTCCTGAGCAATTTTTCAAAGTTCCTGCCCGAGGGAAGTGATTGTGAAGGAAGTACAATCTAGGCTTATCTAAATGAGTTGAAATTTTGAAATGTCCTTCATATGATCAAATCATGACTCTCCACCAAATATGAGCTCATGTAACTCATCTATGTGAGCCAGCTCCAAATCTTAGTTTCTGGTCAGATTTTTAGTTTGTGAAGCAACTATATTTTATATTGCTTCATTTATGCTTAACATTTTCCAGGGAATTCTTCAATCCATATCCACTCCCTCCACCAAGTTTTACCTCAATTGGTTATTCCAATTACCCTGTGTAAATTTTCCAAGTTTCTGTCCAGAATGAAGCTTTGTGAAGCAAGCTCCACTTTGGTACTTCCAAATGGCATGAAACTTTTACAGCAGCCTCATATCATCATATAACCCTTCCATGCCAAATTTTAGCTCACAGAGATCAAGTATGTGAGTGCATCATCCAAATCCCCAATTCTGACCAATATTGCACTTTCTACTGCAACCCTCATCTAAACTCCTCCTCTTAGTATGATTTTTGGTGATCAACATCACCTTAGTATGTGATCATCAGCAAACAAACTCTTTACCATGTTACCTAGCTGGTTTAACCACATTAAGTTACAGACACCTTCTTACTGAATTACTTTTGGAGCTAAGTGCAAATCTCTTCTTTGCCCCTAGACCAATTTATTTCCTCATTTTTACTGAGGGCACCAAGGTCCATCCACTGGACATGGTTGGCCACACCAAAGAGCGCCGCTTGCGCTAGTGTGCGTGGTGATCATGCTTGCATCATGGCTGCAAGCGTGCTGTGGCTTGTTTCGGCCACTATGCTCGTCTCCTCCCTCCTCGTCTCGACCTCAAACCTTGTCCAGGAGCTCGTCCGTGCTCGACTGCGTCGCCCTGCATCGCTGTCTCGTCGTGGTTTGTCATCAATGCACCGCTAGAACAGTGCCCATGCCATGCCCTGCCCCTGACCTTCATTAGAGCACTCCTCAAGCTCGCTTGTGAGCTCCACTGCCTTCCCCGCGGCTATTTAAGCGTGCCCCGAGTCCCTCCGCACCTCACCAGCCTCTCCCCAAGCCTCCTCGCCCACCAGAGCCCTCGGACCTCTCTTCTTTTCGCCGGAGATCACCATGGCCGCCTCGGCCTCGGATTGGTTCCGACCAACCTGAGCCCCCTCTCCTCCTCCTACCTTGTCCACGAGGTTCCCCTCGTCATCACGGTCCTCCCCACCCCACTCGTTCGACCCCGGAGTGCCTTTGGCCGTGCCTCCCGGCGCTTGGCCGTCGCCGTTGCTCTCGGCCACCACCCCGACCGAGTCCATCCGAGCCTCCTCTCTCCCTCCCGACTCCCACCACCGTCCTCCCCGTGCTCCTCTGAGTCGTCCCACCCCCTTGCCCCCTCACTGGAGTGGCTGCAGCGCCGAGCCCCTCCACCACCGGCCGCCTCTGTCTCCGCTCGGTCCTCCTCCGCCCCGCGTCCTCCTCTCCTCCCCGGGGCCGGCCGACCCCCTGAACGGACGCGCCACGCCGGGCCGCACCCTCCGGTGGCCTCGCCCTGGCCGGGGACGGCCGGAGCCGGCCAGGCCGCCGCCGCTCCCTCCCCTGCTCCTCTCCTCTGTTCACGTGAGAACATGAGCGAGAGGAGGAAGACGATGTGTGCCCGCACCTCCCTCCCCTGCCCCTGGGCCCGACCCGTCAGTGGCCCATGCGCCCCAACTGACGTGTCAAGTGCACACGTATTCCGGTCAGTACGTTTTTTTCCTACGAAAGCGTATTTCTCCTTCCTTTTACTCAAAATATGTTTCCCCTCTGGAAAGCATATTCCGTTCTACTGCAGCCTAAAGTACGCTTTCACTATTCTGAAAACGTATTTCCGTCAATACGCTTCTGCCTTATCCACTCAGGGACCCGTTGGTGATAAAATTTTCACAGATTGGTCCTTCTTCTTCTACACCTCATAACTCCGCAACCGTAACTCCTATTGAGGTGAAACCAGCGGTCACTTCTTCATCTCATTGAGCTCTATCTTTTGGTAAACTTTTCATTAGGTGTACTCATAGTGAAAATGACCATTTTAACCTTGCCTCTAATCAGCCCCCTCTGAGAAAGAACCGTCCGACGTTTCGTTCCGCGGCTTCACCGTACTTCTTCCTGGAGTCTCCGTCACCCCAGGCAAGCCACAATACCCACTTGCATGATAGTCATGCAGTAGCCATGGTTTTCAACTTGAATATTTGTTAAATGTTTGCTTGCTTAAAATATGGTTATAGTTGTTTCGATAATGCTTATGGATTCATGCTTACTTTCTTGCTAAGTTGATATGCACCTAGTTGTCATGCCCTGCTAGTTGCTAGTATTATTTTCATATGCTTATGCTTTATAGTAGCATATGTGGGTGTTGGTAATGGTCTTCGGTGGATGACTATCGTCTGTCCCGAGTACCGTTGTTATACATGTTCCCTTGCATCCAGTTGGTTAAATGCTTGCATGATGGCATTGTTGATATGTTCTTGCATGATGTTTATTGTTGATGCTAGTGGTCATGTTATGCTATGAGTAGTGTTGTACTGGTAATATTCATTCTCTTCATTATGCCATGCTCAGTTGGAGATGATTCATTGTTGATATGGTGGCTAGTTATGTTGCACCCGTACTTATGTTGATATCATGCTGATGCATTGTAATTGTATCATGTTATTTTATCATGGCTCGGCATATTTGCATTCAAGTTTAACCGGATTAAATTGAACTTGACCACCTGTTGGCTGAGTCATGGTGCCACCATATCGAACTGACCAGTGCAACCACGCTTACCTTTATGGGAAGGTCCTAACCGGGTCTATTGTCGTGCCTCTCGCCGGTGCCTCCAACTAGGGAAGGTTATGAGCATGCGGTACCCTGGACCGGTAAGCAGACATAACCTTGTGTGCCCATTGTTGTTATTATTCTGGACGCGAGGGAAGTTTGGCCACGACGGTGGTCATTGTGTCTTTGGTAGACACGGGGCCACCCAGGACTAGCCCAGTTGGGAGTGGGTCGGAGTGGCCGGGAGAGTGTCATGGCAATAGATCGGTTTTGTCAAAACGCCGTTGGTCCACCTGAATGGGAGTGCGAGGCCATGGGTTCCGTAGTGTGGGTACAGTGTACTAACCTCTGCAGAGTGTATATTAAATCTATCGGTAGCCGCGCCCACGGATAAGGGCCCTGTTCGTAGTTGGTCACACTATGAGTCAACAGTAATAATAACAATGTGCTAAATAACAACCCCGGTTCGAGGATGAGACAGGTTGGTTGTGATCGCCGGAAGGATCACCGTTTGAGGCCAGGTATTGGTCGTGGTTGTGATCGCCGAAAGGATCACGGTTTGAGACCAAGTGTTGGTCATGGTTGTGATCGCCGGAATGATCACCGTGGTAGCAAGGATACCGAGTTATTGGATATTCGTGATGTTGTGCGAGAATCACGGGTAAAGGTCAAGCTCCTTGTGGTCATTTAATGATTACTACGGTATTGTTTATACCAAGCTTGATTTGATCCTGAGATAATCGTGTAATGAACGAAGTTGGTAAGTGATGCATGTGATGGTTACGAGGTAACCGAGCAGAATAAATGGTGCATGTAGTGTCATCATGTTGCATGCTAGTATCATCAGATTTATATGTTCATGCCATGATCATATTGTTCTAGTGATATTATGTTCATGTTGTTCATGCCATGTTATCCTGATGCTCCAATGATAATTCCTGCTTAACCTATAATTGCCAGGCTGTTGTTTGTCTTCAATGCTTCTGGTTATTGTGAGCTTGCAAGTACATTCAATGTACTGACCTGGCGTGTCATGCCAGTTTGCAGGTCATGCCTGGATTGCTTGCTTGTTTGGTGTTGTTCCTGTGTTCGTGAGCTAGGATAAACGTTCCAGCCAAAGTCCCTGTGGATTGGAGTCCACCATCGCCGTTCGTTGTTCCGCTGCCAGTAGTTATTCCGCTGCTTCGAGTTGTTATGCTGCTTGTATAGAGCAACCGTGGTTGGCGTAGTGTCGCCGTGCCGATGTTATTCATTGTAATATCGGAACCCTTGTATTCATACTCATGTTGTAATAGAGAGCTGGTTTGTTCTATACTAAGCAGTGCCATATTCCAGAAGACTTCTCCTCGATCTCTGGGCTGGAATACGGGGCGTTCCGATTTTCTCTGAGCCGGGGTGCCACAGGCTTGATATCAGAGCAGGTCTGGCTGTAGAGCGTCCTAGTCCACTGGAACGGTAGAAAATGGTAGTATAGGGTCTGGGTGTTGCCCTTGCTTGCTGCATTTGGTTGTTGCATTTGTTTGCTGCATATAGTCTTATTTTCGAGTTAGTCCAAGACGCCATTCGAGCCAGGAGATTGCTTGGTGTCGCTATACCTCTGTGTCCGCCAGCTTCTCCAACTCCTCCGCCTCGTCCATCCGGAGTTTCAAAGTCAGCGATTCCACTCGCTACTCCCTTAGTTTCCTCGTCAGTGTGAGAGCGTTTGCTCTAGCATAGGACGTAATCCTTCATGTAGTGTTTGTGCATCTGCTGTAGCATCATGCTTGTGTGTGCCTGTGTGGAGCAGCTTTGTAGCTTGTTTGCTGTGTGCTTTGTTGCAATAAATCGTTTTCTCGTGCTTCTTTGTTTTGAATACTCGGTGTTACCCCCTTATGAAAATTACTCCTCGACCGACACCGGATTAGAAGAAGACGAAAGTAGTACAAATATACACCAAGAGATTCAGTTAAAAGCAATGAGGTTTTCAACCGACAACATTGTATTGCAGACATCTGTCCGGATACAAATTGTATTTTGATCAGACTTTCAGCAACAAGTACCTGTCAGAGATATACTTTATCACAGCAAAGATTAAATCGGAAAGAGGACAAAATTGGATCAACAGTGCATTTCAAGTCGAAGGTATGGGCTATTCACAATGATTGAATGTGCCATAAGTCAAAATTAAAAACCTGCGACACCCAGAAGTCAGTCCAAATGCACAGTGAATTCAGTAAGGACAATTAGACAATTCTTGTCATATAAATAATCAGCTGCCGGGCTGACAAAAAAAAAATATATATATATGTCATTCCATTCACCAAGAAAATCAGTCCCGTCTTTCCCCACAATTTATTGGCGAAGTGTAAAAAGATAAGGTTCCCCGTCTGCATCGATAGGGTATGAATGGATTCCCATACAAGATATTCAGTCTTCTCGATAAAATACTGCAAAAGCTTCTGGCATAAGGTATCGAGTCTTCCCTAGCAAAGTCTTTAAGGGGGGAAACTTATGAGGTACGATACCCCGTTTTTCCTCAAGAAGATATCCACTGAAGGATTCAAGCATAAGCCATCCAGTATTCCTCAACACGATATACCGGTGGTTTCCAAACGCAAGCCGCCCAGTATTCTTCTGGACGGCACTAATACAAGACATTAAATTATGAATTGATAGCATATGACAGTGTTTTCCAAGTAGCAGATCTGCAACAGTATGGTCTGAAACAAAAACCAGTCAGAACAAAGGTATGCCTCGAGAATCAGATATTATTTCATTCAGTATGCTGCCAAGTCCATGCAAGTCTCTCGCACAAGGAAGAATTCATGGTACACATCTGACAACCTCATCGGTTATTCAAGAAGCATAAACCAGTGGGGGATGCCATAATCAACAAGTCCTGAAGGAAAGACAACATTGAGACAATAATCTGGGCAGTGATTATCAAGATCAGTCCCGCACATCCAACAATATGATGTTATTAACCCTGCCACTGTCCGGCATAATCCACAATCGTATTGAGATCTATATAACCACACGTGAGCCGGGTAAATATACTGAGGCTCAAAATAGGAACCAGACCAAGGTATGATTGCCAGATATTGTACGTAACAGTATTCAGGGCCGCGAAAATAATCAAGGATATATATAAGGCCCCGCTCTTTCAGTTGAGGATCCAGATGAAGAAAATAATAATGAAAGAGCAAGACCAGCAATACAGGTATGCTGATTATTATGTGAAAAATGTGGATGCCCAAGACCGTCTTATTCCTCGGCAAACCCAAGAGGTAAACTCCATTGCGATAAGGACCTCATAGCGAGGCAATCATCTCAGTCCACAATATGCTCAGAACTTTCAGCATTGCATACCCGAGTTTGTCCGGTCAGACTCATGGACAGCTCAATATATTGACCTCAACACCTGCGATGGAGCATCGCACGGACTGTTATTCCCATCGAGATACCAGCAAAAAAGAAGAATCGGTGTGAGAACACATACTTTGAGGATTGTTATCTCTCGCATAGGGGAAGCAATTAAAAGAATAGCCTCTGTGGATGGGATTCTTTGCCAAGATCACCGCCAGTCAAGTCTGCAAATCTTATCATCAAGAGATGGTACATTTTGCTATCAGGCACGACAAGCGATAGTCAAACCTTTGGTACAACTTCGATACTCAAGACCGTGAAGCCAGTCAAGATAAGTCAGAAACTCATGCAAGATGTCAGAATCCGTTAGCAAAACAGGTATGATCCACCTCACTGTTTGGAACCCCGAAGGCATGCATATATTCGAGGAAACCGATGTCTAGGTAGAAGAGATTCTTTGTTCTGCGAGAAGATATGTTCCCAACTTCGTGGAATATTCTCGGTACTTGATACTAGAATAACATTTCCAGCAAGGATCAATATCAAGAAGGACAAGTATTTCCATAAAAATAATATTTCGGATGCTAGCTTAGCCAACAGATATGACAAGAAAATTTGAGTCAGTATAAACAAGAACATATGAGGTAAGTCCTGTCAGTATGTCAGATCCAGTGAAGCAAACCACCCCAGATCAAGATAGTCAGTCAGATCCAATTCAATGGAAATATTATATGAGAATGAATAAAAGAAACCCGAGTTGGAAACGGTTTCTTCAAATAAGAAAGATTATTTAAAACTGAACAACCAAATCTCGAGGACGAGATTTCTTTAAGGGGGGAAGGTTTGTAACCGCCTGGATTTTTGCCCTTTTCTTTTTCCTTTGATTTTCTTGGATTTCCTGTTTTGTTTTGCTTTTCCGTGGCTATGTGGTTCTGAAACTTGGGAAGATCATGTCTTCCTAGGTTTTATAGTGGCTTGTCACTCTCTTCATCATCCCAAGATCATGTCTTTTCCATCCTTGACCTAACCCAAAATTCCTTTGTGGGGAATATTCCTTTTCTGATAAAGGAATAACCGTTAAAACCCTAGGTTGTGAAGCAACCTATATTTCTGTCACTCCTAAAATTCCCAAATAATTCTCATAAATTTTTTGGGTCCTATCTTGCTCAAATATGGAAAAATATTTCATTTCCATGTTCAAAAATAATCCTCCAATAATCCTTTTGCTATTCTATCCTAAATGGCACTTTGCAAAGCAAGTGCTATTTATCTTTGCCCAATTGATACCAAACTTCTTGGACATCTTTTTCTGCCCAAATAATTGACCTGTGCCAAAATTCAACTCAATTTGCCTAGTAAATATTCCTAAGCAATGTTTCAAAGTTCCTGCCTGAGGGAAGTGATTGTGAAGGAAGTACAAGCTACGCATATCCAAATGAGTTGAAACTTTGCAATGTCCTTCATATGATCAAATAATGACTCTCCACCAAATATGAGCTCATGTAACTTATCTATTTGAGCCCAGCTCCAAATCTTAGTTTCTGGTCAGATTTTTCAGTTTGTGAAGCAACTATATTTTATATTGCTTCATTTAAGCTTAACATTTTCCAGGGCATTCTTCAGTCCATATACACTCCCTCCACCAAGTTTTACCTCAATTGGTTAATCCAATTACCCTGTGTAAATTTTCCAAGTTTCTGTCCAGAATGAAGCTTTGTGAAGCAAGTGCCACTTTGGTATTTCCAAATGGCATGAAACTTTCACAGCAGCTTCATATCATCATATAACCATTCCATGCCAAATTTTAGCTCATAGAGATCAAGTATGTGAGTGCATCATCCAAATCCCCAATTCTGACCAGTATTGCACTTTCTACTGCAACCCTCATCTAAACTCCTCCTCTTAGTATGATTTTTGGTGATCAACATCACCTTAGTATGTGATCATTAGCAGACAAACTCTTTACCACGTTACCTAGGTGGTTTAACCACAACAAGTTACAAACACCTTCTTACTGAATTTTTTTGACTATACATAGTAGGGCAAAACCCCACTGCAATTTTTATATTATTAAATAAAAGCAAGGGTCCAATAGTACAAAGGCTTGAGGTAAGCTAGAAAAAATAAAAAGCTATCTATAGAAGAAAAAAAATATAGACTAAGGTAGTCAAGCCAAGTACAGAATGCCCTAGCATAGCTCTTTGTAATTCTAAATATGAGCAAGTTAAGCTCATCAAGGAAAATGACTTTCCACCTCTGAATTGTAGGTTGAATTGCTTGAAAGATAAGATTATTCCTTGAGATCCAGATAGCCCAAGAGGCTAGAATGATGATTTCCATCAAGAATGGTACATGTAGTTTCTGCATGAGATCAACAAAAGCTTCAAGCATAGAAACATTAGCTTGTCTTGAAGGGCATATTAGATCCCAACACTGGGTTGCAAAGGGGCAGGTCCAAAAGAAATGCTGCAGGGTTTCCTCCTGACGACAATTATTGACAGCACAGTTGTAGCTTTCCAGGTGGAATGTTTTCCTGCGAAGAAGGTTCCTAGTATTGAGCCTGTCATGAAGTAATCTCCAAAAAAACACCTTGTGCTTGGGCTGGCAGGAGCTATTCCAAATCCAGTTAAACTGTTGAGGCACTATTTTTACTCCCATCATCACTTTATAAGCCTTAGCAACTGAATATTGACCATTACCCCAAATGTAACTCCATGTGTCAGTGCAATCCAGGGAGTCAGAAGACCTTAAGGCAATACAAATGTCTTCCATAGTTTCAAATTCCTAGAAGGCTTGCAAAGTGAGGGGAAGGTGGAACAGATCCTCCAGGAATTTAGTATGAATAATGGTGTGCACAGTAGTGTTCTTGTTCTTCACAAAGGAGAAGAGGTGTGGGAACAAGTCCTGTAAACAAGTTGAATGCCATAGATCAGACCAGAATAAAGCACTTTTACCATCCCCTATGTGACATCTGGCCAAAGATTTGAAATTGTCAATGAGCTTGAGATTTGCCTTCCACCAAAAATATCCAACCCAATTACTGCCGGGCAACAAATCATTGCCATAGTAAGTTTCCCAAATCAGGTTGACCCATGGAATGTTATGCCTATTATAAAACTTGTGTAGATTCCTGAGAAGCAGAGCTTTGTTCTGAACAAATATATCCATCACCCCCAGACCTCCTTGATCCTTAGGTCTACAAACAGTGCTCCAGGCCACCATAGCAGGCCTATGATCCTCTAGGTCAGGGACTCTCTAGAGACAATGCCTCAAAAACTTGATAGCATGTGTTTTAATGGTGACAGGCACATCAAGGCATCCCATGAGGTAAATCAACAGAGAGTTTAAAACAGATTTTACTAGTAACAATCTTCCAGCCAGTGTCATGAAAGAAGATAAACCCACAAGCTTCTTCTGCAGTCTTGTGACAAGAGGAAAGCATTGCTCCACAGTTGGTTTATGAAGACCCAAGGGTGCTCCCAAGTACTGAATGGGGAAAGATTCTCTTTTGCAATGAAAAGTATTTGTCAAAATTTCCACCTTGTCTTCTAGCACATTGATTGGGATGAGACTTGATTTATTATAGTTCACTTTAAGGCCAGTAGCATCTGCAAAAGTATTGAGGAGTGCTTTGAGGCAATGAAGTTGCTTTGCATCACCTTGGAGGAGAACCAGAGTGTCATCAGCATACTGGACAATGGGAAAGTCAGGACATGACTCCACTTGCAGAGGTGAGGTAAGCAAACCCAGGTGCATGGCCTTATTAAGAATTGACCGGATCAAGTCTGCAGCAAGCACAAATAAGAGTGGGAACAAAGGATCTCCTTGCTTGACCCCTCTAAGATAGTAAAACTTCTTGCCAAGAACACCATTAAGCAAGATAGCAGATGATGCAGAAGTGAACAGCATTTTAATCCAGTTGATCCATCTGTCTCCAAAACCTTTGGCCTTTAAGATATCCAAAATTTCCTGGTGCTCAATGGTGTCAAAAGCCTTTTCAAAATCTAGTTTAAGCACAATAATTTCTTCTCTGGACTTATGGCATTGATGCAGATATTCATATGCCCAACCCAAGCAGTCATGGATGGACCTTTCCTTGAGGAATCCATATTGGTTGATGTGCACCAACTTGAGAATCACTTTCGGCAACCTGTTAGCCAACAACTTAGTGACAAGTTTAAGACAACAATTAAGGAGTGAGATTGGCCTGAAGTCATTTGCTATCGTAGGAGTGCTTCCTTTAGGAATTAGGGTGATGTAAGAGGTGTTCAAGCTCTCAATTGATATTTGCCTAGCATGAATGTCCTGAATAAATCTAAGCACATCCACTTTAATAATATCCTAGCAAGATTTAAAAAATTCATTGTTGAAACCATCTGGACCAGGTGATTTGTCAAGTGGAAGGTCCTTGACAACAGCATTGATTTCTTCCTCAGTGAAAGGTAGCTCCATGTTATCAAAAAGTGTTTGGTCATGCTTGGGACCAAATAAGGAGTCCAAATTAAAGTGCATAGATGTTTTGTGAGATGTTCCCATTCTTTTCTTATAAGATTCCTAGAGAATTGCAGCTTTTCCAGCATGATCAGATATTTCCCCTTGGTCATCATTTTGAAGAACAGCAATATGATTGTGCCTGTAATTGATAGAGGCTTTAGTATGGAAGAATTTTGTGTTTTCATCTCCAAATTTGACCCCCTTAATTTTACCCCTTTGCTTCCAGTAAATCTTTTGGTTCCTCAGAAGAATGAACAGCTGATCTTTTAGGATGGCCCTGCAGTTCCATTCATGAATGTCCAATTCTATGAATTCCTCAAAGAAATCCCAAAGAAAGATGAGCTCATTAAGTTTAGCAATTTGAGCTTTCAAGCAAGATAAAGACCTAGCCCACAATTTCAAAGCTCTCCTCAAGTTCTTAAATTTTGCATTCAAACTTTTAACAGCATCAAGATTTCCCACCGGGATGCTCCAAGCAGCAGCAACCACCTGTTTAATGTCTGAGTGTTGCAGCCAAAAGTTTTCAAATCTAAACACTCTTGCTTTTGGAATAGAAGTGCCAATTTTAATAACACAAGGCAAGTGATCAGAAATAGGTTTTGCAAGAGGGAGCACAATAGTGTTAGGGAAAGTGGTCATCCAAGAGGCAGAAGTGAAAAACCAATCCAGTTTGACCAATAAAGGATCATGCTGCATGTTACTCCAACTGAACTTTCTTCCCTGCAAAGGTAATTGAATTAAACCTTGGTTGCTGAGGGCCTCATTAAAAAAAGCATATCATTAACATCTCCACCAGGTCTGTTTCTGTCTGAAGGAGCCCTCATAAGATTGAAGTCCACATCTGTAGGCATGTGAATGTTCAAAAACCAATTGATGAAATCAACTTTGTCCTGTGGGTCACAGGGACCATATTTGTTAGTTAGGATCCATGATTGATTGGACAACAAGCTGGTGAATTGGATTGAGAGAGAGAATCTGTTTTGTGCAATAACTTCTCCAGTAAACTGTGAACCATTCCAAGCAACTAGCAACCCCTAGAGGCTCCAACAGATGGGAGGAAAGCAAAATTATTAATTCTGTTAGGACAGAAATTTTTTATGTAAGCTGTGTCAAAAGACTCTCTTTTAGTTTCTTGAAGGCACAAGATGTTGCAGTCACTCTCATCAATTTTCTGCCTTAGAGCCAACCATTTGTCTTCAGAATTCATCCCTCTAATATTCCAGTTAAGGATATTCCAGTTTCTGTTTGTGCTATTCATGAAAACAATAGCAAGTTATGCACCAGTAATCAAGCACCCGCACTTGATCAACCAAGAGGAAGAACAAAAGGCACAGTGCCATGAAGCACAACACATCACAAGAGCAACACAACATCCACAAACCACACATCACATAGGTCTTAATAATAGAGTACACTAGCAGATCAACAAGTTCCATAAAGTACCAGACTCCCAGCATTACACCACTCATTAAAAAATCCTAGTAAGAACAACAAGGTCCAAACACACTACCCCTTAAAACCCTATACCGGCTGATGGCAACTAACATCAAGAAGAGTTAGATGGGTCCTCATCTTGCCTTCTCCTGGGCTTCTTAGCCAGCTTCTCCTCTAGTTCCCTCTCAGCAACCTTACAAAAAGAAGCAGTGAGGTTTTTAACAACTGACTTTTGAATGATGGGAGGGGCAGCATTGCAAGGTAGACATTTATTATTTGAGCAAGAATTTCTTTTGTAACCAGCATTATCCTTTTTGATTCTATCACTTCTCCTTACCTCAGTTTCAACCAGGGGAGTCTTCCCACTCCTTCTCTTCCTCAAATTGTAAGAGCCAAAAGGCTGCAGTAAGTCCTGGGATTCTACATCCTGCATATTGGAAGCTAGTCCAATATTTTCCTTACCCTTATCATTGTTAACTTGTTCCTCAATGTCAAGGACGTGACAAATAGGTGCATGAGAAGCAGGACACTTATGAGGAATGTAAAATATGAAAGCATGTTCCATGTTTTCCACAGCAGAGACAAGTTCCCACATTCCAGACTTTAACATATTGACAGTCCATTCAAACTTATCAGGTGACAGGAGAAGGTGGACAATAAAGTTAAACCAACTTACAAGAATGTTGGCAGTGAAAGAACTCTTATTATCCACGGATTGCTCCTGGAAGTGCTTTTTCCACAACAAAAGTCCTTCTTCATAGACAACAAGATCATTATTAGCAGATGCAGCAAGTTGAATACATTCCAGACCAAGAAGAGAAGGTGCCATGCTGAAGTGCTCATCAATTTGGTTGACCTAGTTACCTTGGAGCCCAGGTTGAAGATCTTCCAGGTTTGAAACTGGCTCAAGGCTTCCTCTTGAAGTAGTAATGTGTCCAGGGCTGCAATGTATGGCTTCATCTGAAGAGCCAGCAGCCATAGAGGGCATAATTATTCCAGAAGCCCCTGAATCTACCAAGGGCAAGGCAGAAACCAGGTCAGGTTCCACAACAGCTCCAACTTGCTGGACATTGACTTGTGACTCCAAAGCTTGAGCAACA
Source organism: Triticum aestivum (assembly GCF_018294505.1). NCBI lineage: Eukaryota > Viridiplantae > Streptophyta > Magnoliopsida > Poales > Poaceae > Triticum > Triticum aestivum. Next base: position 237,080,368 of record NC_057794.1, on the reverse strand, counting down.
GGAATATCAACAGGGACAACTGCCTCCTCAAACCTAGGTGGAGGACTGACTGCAACAATCTACAAATGGTTTGCAACATCTTGAGCATGAGGAAGTTCAGCAGGCAGTGCATCATCCAGATTATGTTCTTGCAGCAAATGAGGCTCTTCATCATCAGATTGGTAAGCCTGAATAATATTCTGCAGGCCATTTGCAACCACAATGGCAGGAGGTAAAGCAGCATGTTCAACATTTATAGGTTGAAAATTCTCAGCAACTACAGGTGGCAAAAGAAGGTGGGAACTATCTCCTTCGGAAAAAGACATGTCTGACGATAAGCTACTGTTACTAACTGCTGGAAGCAGTTCTTCTCCATCAGCCCATGCCATCTCTTCCTACTGCACAACATCCAAGAGGTCCTCCAGAACTGCATTCTGGTTATCTTGCTGTGGCATGTTCCATTGCTCCCAATTATCCTCATTCTCAACATCCATAGGAATGTTGTTAACAACAGCATTATGAAAACCATTTCCATTCTCAACAGCTTCAGGAAGTGGGTGGGGATCCACATTGTCAGGAGGAATTGGATCCTCATCTGCTAGCCCCCCACCAAGCAACTCACGGACCAAAACTTCAACGGAAGAAGATCATCCATCTTCCTCAAACTCATCCCCTTCAGACCACCTCATACTTTTAGGAATAATGTCCAGATTCATAACTCTAGCTTTGACCACAATGCGCCCCATGTGATAATCCTCCTTATCCCAAGAGATCATACGGCCAAACTTACTGACAGCACAAGCAAGATCTTCAGTGTTGCGAAAATCGAAAGGTCCTCCTATCAGTAATAACCAAACAGTCCTATTGAAATGAACCCTTCTATGATTTCTGCCCTCATCATGCTGCACAAACGAGATGAATACATCACCGAATTCATGCAGACTATCTAGCACCAACTTATCTCTGTCTCTAACTCTCGTCAGACGCACATAGGCCTCACCAAACGGACAACGCTGAATATCTCTCAACCCCAACTACCTATGCTCAACAATGAACTCTTCAAGAACATCTCTTACATTGGGGAAAGGAGCATCGGCGGGGAGAGGATGGATTGTTGCAATCGCCCAATCTTCCTGACGACGAGGCCGCTGGGGAAGCACCACCCGCACCACCCAATTCGGCCATGGACTTGCTGAATGTCAAAGCCATGGGGCACAAAAGGCCGGGGGTTAATCGGGATATTGGCCATCGACGCCGCCGCACTAACACTCACGGTCGATGGTGAGCTTGAGGTGATCGGAGCAGGGTTTGTGAGCTGAGGAGAAACAGAGGAGCAGTGCGCAGAAGTTGAGGAGGCAAGGGCAATTTGGGGCTAAAAATTAGGAAAAGATCCCTGATAGAGCTCACTAAAAGAGGAAACCACCGAGGGGTCACGGGCCGGGCCTGCAGACGTAAACCAATCCTGGACCGCATCCATGTCCCAAGCCTCAGCAGGTGGGCTGGGGAAAGGAAAAAGCCCAGGTAGTTTTTTCTCAGAACACTCTCTGGCAAAGTGGCCCAACTTGCCGCATGCATAGCACTGAAGCCTTCTTACTGAATTACTTTTGGAGCTAAGTGCAAATCTCTTCTTTGCCCCTGGACCAATTTATTTCCTCATTTTGACTGAGGGCACCAAGGTCCATCCACTGGACATGGTTGGCCATGCCAAAGAGCGCCGCTTGCGGCAGTGCGCGTGGTGATCACGCTAGCGTCATGGCTACAGGCGTGCTCTAGCTTGTTCCAGCCACTATGCTCGTCTCCTCCCTCCTTGTCTCGACCACAAATCTTGTCCAGGAGCTCGCCCGTGCTCGACTGCGTCGCCCTGCATCGTTGCCTCGTCGTGCTTCGCCATCAATGTGCCGCTAGAACAGTGCCCGTGCCATGCCCTACCCCTGACCTCCATTAGAACACTCCTCAAGCTCACTTGTGAGCTCCAGAGCCTTCCCCGCGGCTATTTAAGCGTGCCCCGAGTCCCTCCGCACCTCACTAGCCTCTCCAAGCCTCCTCGCCCACCAGATCCCTCGGCCTCTCTTCTTTTCGCCGGAGATCGCCATGGCCGCCTCGGCCTCGGCTTGGTTCCGACCAACCTGAGCCCCCTCTCCTCCTCCTACCTTGTCCACGAGGTTCCCCTCGTCACCACAGTCCTCCCCACCCCACTCGTTCGACCCTGGAGTGCCTTTGGCCATTCCTCCCGGCGCTTGGCCGTCGCCGCTGCTCTCGGCCGTCGCCGTTGCTCTCGGCCACCGCCCCGACCAAGTCCATCCGAGCCTCCTCGCTCTCTCCCGACTCCACCACCGTCCTCCTTGTGCTCCGCTGAGTCGTCCCACCCCCTTGCCCCCTCACCGGAGTGGCCGCAGCGCCGAGTCCATCCACCAGCGGCCGCCTCTGTCTCCCCTCGGTCCTCCTCCACCTCGCGTCCTCCTCTCCTCCCCGAGGCCGGCCAACCCCCTGAATGGACGCGCCACGCGGGGCCACACCCTCCGGTGGCCTCGCACTAGCCGGGGACGGCCGGAACCGGCCAGGCCGCCGCTGCTCCCTCCCTTGCTCCTCTCCTATGTTCATGTGAGAACAGGAGCGAGAGGAGGAAGACGACGTGCACCGCACCTCCCTCCCCTGCCCCTGGGCCCGGCCCGTCAGTGGCCCAGGCGCCCCCGCTGATGTGTCAAGTGGACACGTATTCTGGTCAGTACGTTTTCTTCCTTCAAAAGCGTATTTTTCCTTCCTTTTACTCAAAATACGTTTTCCCCTCTGGAAAGCGTATTCCATTCTACTGCAGCCTAAAGTACGCTTTCACTATTTTGAAAACGTATTTCCCTGAATACGCTTCTGCCTTATCCACTCAGGGACCAGTTGGTGATAAAATTTTCACAGATTGGTCCTTCTTCTTCTAGACATCATAACTCCGCAACCGTAACTCCGATTGAGGTGAAACCAGCGCTCACTTCTTTGTCTCATTGATATCTATCTTTTGGTAACATTTCACTAGGTGTTCTCACAGTGAAAATGACCATTTTGCCCTTGCCTCTAATCAGCCCCCTCTGAGAGAGAACCGTCTGACGTTTCGTTCCGCGGCTTCACCGCACTTCTTCCTGGAGTCTCCGACACCCCAGGCAAGCCACAATACCGACTTGCATGATAGTCATGCATTAGCCATGGTTTTTAACTTGAATATTTATTAAATGTTTGATTGCTTAAAATATGGTTATAGTTGTTTTGATAATGCTTATGGATTCATGCTTACTTTCTTGCTAAGTTGTTATGCACCTAGTTGTCATGCCCTGCTAGTTGCTAGTATTATTTTCATATGCTTATGCTTGCTAGTAGCATATGTGGATGTTGGTAATGGTCTTCGGTGCATGACTGCCGTTTGTCCCGAGTACCGTTGTTATACATGTTCCCTTGCATCCAGTTGGTTAAATGCTTGCATGATGGCATTGTTGATATGTTCTTGCATGATGTTTATTGTTGATGCTTGTGGTCATGTTATGCTATGAGTAGTGTTGTACTGGTAATATTCATGCTCTTCATTATGCCATGCTCAGTTGGAGATGATTCATTGTTGATATGGTGGCTAGTTATGTTGCACCCGTACTTATGTTGATATCATGCTCATGCATTGTAATTGTATCATGTTATTTTATCATGGCTCAACATATTTGCATTCAAGTTTAACCGGATTAAATTGAACTTGAACACCTGTTGGCTGAGTCATGGTGCCACCATATCCAACTGACCAGTGCAACCACGCCTACTTTTATGGGAAGGTCCTAACTAGGTCTATTGTCGTGCCTCTCGCCGGTGCCTCCAACTAGGGAAGGTTATGGGCATGCGGTACCATGGCCCGGTAAGCAGACATAACCTTGTGTGCCCGTTGTTGTTATTATTATGGATCCGGTCTCTGTGAGGGACGTTTGGCCACGACGGTGGTCGTTGTGTCTTTGGTAGACACGGGGCCACCCAGGACTAGCCCAGTTAGGAGTGGGTCAGAGTGGCCAGGAGAGTGTCATGGCAATAGATCGGTTTTGTCGAAACGACGTTGGTCCACCCGAATGGGAGTGCGAGGCCATGGGTTCCGTAGTGTGGGTACAGTGTACTAACCTCTGTAGAGTGTATATTAAATCTATCGATAGCCGCGCCCATGGATAAGGGCCCTGTTCGTAGTTGGTCACACTATGAGTCAACAGTAATAATAACAATGTGCTAAATAACAACCCCGGTTCGAGGATGAGATAAGTTGGTTGTGATCGCCGGAAGGATCACCGTTTGAGGCCAGGTATTGGTCGTGGTTGTGATCGCCGAAAGGATCACGGTTTGAGACCAAGTGTTGGTCATGGTTGTGATCGCCGGAATGATCACTGTGGTATCAAGGATACCGAGTTGTTGGATATTCATGATGTTGTGCGAGAATCACGGGTAAAGGTCAAGCTTCAATACTATGGTATTGTTTATACCAAGCTTGATTTGATCCTGAGATAATCGTGTAATGACCGAAGTTGGTAAGTGATGCATGTGATGGTTACGAGGTAACTGAGCAGAATAAATGGTGCATGTAGTGTCATCATGTTGCATGATAGTATCATCATATTTATATGTTCATGCCATGATCATATTATTCTAGCGATATTATGTTCATGTTGTTCATGCCATGTTATCCTGATGCTCCAATGATAATTCCTGCTTAACCTGTAATTGCCAGGATGTTGTTTGTCTTGAATGCTTCTGGTTATTGTGAGCTTGCAAGTACATTCAATGTACTGACCCGGCGTGTCATGCCAGTTTGCAGGTCGTGCCTGGATTGCTTGCTTGTTTGGTGTTGTTCCCGTGTTTTCGAGCTAGGATAAACCTTCCAGCTAGAGTCCCTGCGGATTGGAGTCCATCATCGCCGTTCGTTGTTCCGCTGCCAGTAGTTGTTCCGCTGCTTCGAGTTGTTATGCTGCTTGTATAGAGCAACCGTGGTTGGCATAGTGTCGTCGTGCCGATGTTATTCATTGTAATATCGGAACCCCTGTATTCAAACTCGTCTTGTAATATAGAGCCGGTTTGTTCTATACTAAGCAGTGTCGTATTCCAGAAGACTTCTCCTTGATCTCTGGGCTGGAATACGGGGCGTTCCGGTTTTCTCTGAGCCGGGGTGCCACATAACTTAAGATGAGCTTGTCTTTTACATGAACTGGACTTGCAGCCAAATGGAGCAAGGAGAGAGCTAGTTCCTATGCTGGCCTTCAGTTCAATGGATTTCGATGACCTTGTTGGCAAATGGCGCAATGAGCTCTTCAGCAACCTAGGTGTCTGCTCCCTACGCAGGATCTTGACGGCCTTGGAGATGTCGATGTTGGGACTGAGGTAGACAGGTTTGACAAGTACCTTGAAGAGGATGTACCGGCAAAACCTGCGGGTCTCGATGGCGAGATGTGCAGCTCGAGCCTCCTGTTGCTTTTCCAATGCCACCACATGACTTGCGAAGAATATACTAAGCCTGGCCGTAGCAGCATCCCGCTCATTTGTGGAGAAGCTAAATTCTGGCAAGACCATGGTGGATAACCATGCGGTGAGTTTTTTCGCAGTCACCACAAGATGGTCAGTCCAAAGCTTGTAGCTGTCGGCGTTCTGGGAACGGGGGTACCTAGACTTGCCTGCCTGCGGCCCACGGCGTGGATTCATTGACGGCCTGGTATGGGCCACCTTCAGCATCGACAACTCTAGACCCTCGCAAGGGGCCGAGCCTCACGAGATGGACGACACCAAGACCTCCACAAGGAGTGGCCTCCTTAGGCTGGCTCCCGAGCAGAGGAGATTTCCATGCAAGCTTCACCTCGTGAGGCTCAAGATGATGTGAGCCATGACGAACAAGGCCAGGCGAGCGCTAGCGGGCGCAGTGCACCAGTTTCCTCTTTGGTGCTAAAGAGGCAAGCACAGGCACGGAGTCCCGAGGAATCAGCCAAAGGTTTCCATTCCGGTGCAGCAAGACCAAGACCGCCAAGACGGCAGGACGGAGGTCATCGATGAGCCCACCACAGCGTCATGACCAGAGGCTTTTGCAGGTGGAGACTACTTTTGTCAGGATAGCATGTACTAGTTGTCTCCCTTCGAATTTGGCCGTTGTGGGATCCCTTCCCGCCTTTGTTTGGAAAGGGGACCAAGGCCACTATAAATAGGGCCTAGCCACCACCGTAGAGAAGGGACCGGACGGGATCAAATCCATTCCATCCTCACACTCACCAGCTCACTCGGGCACAAGAACACGCCTCCTCCTAAGGCTGTTCTCCCACTGTACTAGTTCATCCTCAGCCCCTCGAGGCCAATCCACCAAAAGTAGGAGTAGGGTTTTACAACGCAAGGTGGCCTGAACCTGGGTAAACTGCCGTGTCTTGTTTCCTCCCTGTTCATCGAGCTAGGCCGAGAGATTAGCGAGTAGGCAGACTAGGGAGGTTGAGTTCTTCACATGCACCCCAGAGTTAGAACCTCTCAAGGGTTTTGCGGCACCCAAAATCCGACATTTGGCGCGCCAGGTAGGGGTGCATCAGAGCCTCTCTTCCTCTGATCGACTTGCCACTATTTTGCTGTTCCCATGGCTGATGCTCGTCGAGTTCGTGCTGAGCATTGGGCCGCCCTCACCGCTTGCGTCGCCCGGACCGCACCCATGAGCGACAATGCTCCCCGTCACCTGCGTCAAACGCTGCCACCGGCCCCGCGGCCCACGAGTAGCAGGCTTCATTGATGCAGCCTTCTGTGCGGCGGGATGGACGCACTACCACTCCATCGCTGACTCCGGCAGCCGCTTCATCATGTCATGCTCGTCGCGGGCCTGCGAACATGCTGGCTGCATTGCTCATGGCACGTGAGCTCATGTGCTACCGCCCCATCGACGACCTCTACGAGGACTGGCTGGACTGCATCACCGAGCTCGTCAGCGCTGCTGGAGAGTCTCCTGCACCATCTCGTTCACTGCCTCACCCGTCGGCTCCCGCGGGTGATGTGCCTCATCGAGCATCTCCTCCACCTGCTGGATGCCATGCGTTCACCCCGGAGCTGCGCAGCGTCCTCTGGCCAGGGAAGTTCAAGCCCGACCTACCTCCATGCTACAATGGCACCCCCGACCCTATTGGGTTCCTACAACTCTATGAGCTGAGCATCGAGGTGGCCAACGGTGACGAGAAGGTTATGGCGAACTAGTTTCCCATGGCCCTCACAGACAGCACGCACTCGTGGCTCCTGAACCTCCCCATGGGATTTATCTCTTCCTGGGACGAGATGCGAGAGCGTTTTGTCGCCAACTTCCAGGGCACTCACGACCGCCCACTGGCTGCGGGTGACCTGCGGCACATCAAGCAGCAGCCAGGAGAAACCTTGTAGAAGTACATCCAATGCTTCAATAGTGTTCGCCTCAAGATCCCAAGGTATCGGACAAGGCCATCAACTCGGCATTCACTAATGGCATCCGCGATGTCAAGATGAAGGAGGATCTCGCCATACACGAGGACCTGTGCACAACCCTGGAGATGTTCAACATGGCAACCAAGTGTGTGAGAGCTAAGGAGGGATGCCTCTCCCTCTTCGAGCTCCCGGAGGCTGACCCAGAAGATAAGAAGACCAAGGCCAAGGACATGAAGCGCAAGGGGCCGACCGTACTCGCGGCTGAGCCAAAAATGAAGCGAGGCCGCGACGACCCAGAGTCATCCAAGGGCAGTCGCCCATTCTGCGTCTTCCACAACATGCAAACCACAATACCAATGACTGTCAAGCGCTCAGGGCCATCCACGATGGGTGCTTTGGTCGTCGCCCAGAGGGCAACGATCGAAGCTACGGCCGCGGAGGAGGCCGAAGCAGAGGATGTTGGGACGGTCGCGACCCCCACCAGGAATGGCGCGACCAGCCTCGTGAGGATCGCTGGCAGGGCCAGCCCCGTGAGGGTGCCTCGAGAGATCAGCCTCACGAGGACCGTCCTCAGGGCAATGCTGGCCTTCCCTCACTACCGCCACCAACAAGAAGGAAAGATGACCATCACCAGGACGAGTGGGCTGGGGGCTTTAGGAGCCTCATGTCATCGCTTGCATCCTAGGCGGCGCTTAGGCCCCAGCCTCCCATCGTATCTTCAAGCAGTTCACGCGTGAGGTGAGCGCGGCCCTCCCCAAGCTCGAGGCAACACGTCCACTCAAGTGGTCCAAGTACACCATCACCTTCAGCTCTTCCGACCAGCTCAAGTGTGCGGCAACTGCCGGTGCCCTTCCAATGCTCTGCTCACCTATCATCAACAACGTGCTCGTTACCAAGACACTCATCGATGGTCGTGCGGGGCTCAATGTCCTTTCCGTCGAGACGTTCGACCGCCTCCAAGTGCTCTACGACCAGCTGTAGCCCACCAAGCCTTTCTCAGGAGTGACCGCCGGCTCTACCACCCCAATAGGGCAGATCCACCTCCCTGTCACCTTCGACACTCGCGACAACTACCGCACTAAGCTCATCGACTTCGACGTCGCCCACATTCACCTCCCGTACAACGCCATCCTCGGGTATCCAGCCTTGGCCAAGTTCATGGCAGTGACCCACCATGGCTATAATGTCCTCAAGATGCCAGGAAGCTGCGATGTCATCATGGTCGCCTACGAGGAGAAGGATGCGGTGTGATCTCTTGAGCGCGCCTACCAGGCTGCGGCGGTCGAGGACCCAGACAACGAGGGCGCTTTTTACCCTCCTGAGGTTGTCCCCCAAAAGAAGAAGCAACTGCTCCACCAAGGACCTCAGGAGGGCGGGGCTCCCGGCGGTGCTGCCTCAAGCTCTGCGCCCACTGACGGGGCACCTTCCCCTCTCGCATAGGAAGGTGCGCCCGACGCCCCTCTCTGGCTGGGCTCGGGGGCTCTCCTCTAGAGGGCCTCCGACCTGGCCAGCGTTACGAGGGAGGCGTTCGGGCACCCTGTGGAGGCCTGCTTCGACGCGCGCTTCCGTGAGGAAAGTGCAGGGCGCGAGGCGCCAGGCGCTTAGGAGTTCATGACCAAGGCAACCGAGGAGCTTCAGGAGGCAAGATCTATGCGAGGCGACCATTGCCCACCACCCGGCGTAGCTCCCTGCCTTGGCGAGGACAGCGAGCTGCACGCTTGCATCAACATCCCTGGGCTCAACGGGGTCGCGTCTCAGGAGCTCTTATGGCCATCCTGCGTTGGCCGGTGCGAGGGCCCACCTCACAACTATGTCCGCATGCCTTTTGGCTTGCTAAAAAGGGCTGTCGTGCATCATCGCCTCATGCGGGGCGTCCTAGCAGCTCATGAGGCCAGGCACCAGTCAATCCTGATGGAGATGGCGATGGATCCTAGCGAGCCCCCCGGGCCTCCAGAGCCTCCCGAGGTTCAGGACCTGGGTGGCTCATGAGGAGCGACTTCTACAACACACGTCTTCGGCTACTCCAACATCTCTGCAGCAACGGTGCCAGGTGACATTTTTCTGGTTTGTTCAGTTGGGGGCGCCCCTCAGGCTGCATCATCCCCAAGCTACGTACGCCCGTCCCGGCGGCATGTATCCTTCTTGCATCTATCAGAACTAGGTTTTCCTTCGATCATGAGTTGCTTTATGATTATCATCTGTCTGTCCGGTGCTTCATCGCCATGAACATCGTACGCCCTTGCAAGCCCACCCGCGACCGCCTCATGATTAAGGACTAGCACGGCGTCTGTGCTTGGGTTCGTCCCTGCAGCATCGCTAAACCCAAGTGGATGAGCTCTGTCTTGCGGGCTAGCTCCCATGCACGACACCTCTCATGGTCCTTGGTGTCTTGTTCTAGCATGAGCTAATCACGGGCGGATGAGTAAGGGTGCGCGACCCGGTGCCTCGTCACCACGGGAGCCGCACGCCGGTTGTCTTTCTTCAGGACCTTCACATGAGACTACTGGGCATAACATCTCTGCTTGGGTCCGCCCCTGCAGTGTCGATAAACCCAACGGCTGAGCTCTATCTCTCGGGCCGGCCCCGTTCACGTCACCTCCTGGGGTCGTTGGTGTTTGGCCTTCTCATGCGACAACCTCAGGAGATTCACTCGCGCAGGTTGCCTGACCATTTCACAGGATTATCACAAGTGTTCCTAGACAAATTCAGGCACAACCCGCCTTGAGGTATGGCCTCGTGAGTCCCGCGCTAGCTCACGAGTGCCCATGCACACCTCCTCTAGCCCTGTCGTGCAAGCCACGTGTCAAGGCGAGGCTGTACACGCCCCGGAGTCTCCCCTCAAAGGGAGCTTCCACCCACGTACCAGTGGTAGCACCATGCTCCGCGCTAGTAGTCGACACGATCGAGGAGCAACTATGCCCGTGCAAGAGCGGAAGCGCCATGCTCTACGCTGGTGATATACAACTGAGGGTGGCCTCACGGCTGCATTAACCCAGGCGAGCCACCAGGCTCGGTGCTCAGCCTCACCGCGCTGATTTCCCCTAGGGAGAGTTGCGCGAGGGGGCTGGGCCTGAGGGCTACGATCAGATCACGCCTGGAGTACGCCACCTCACCAGGTCCCTCGGACCTGGTCTTCGCGCACCCCTCCCGAGCGAGAGCCCGACGAGGAAAGGTATGGAGGTTTGTTCATACGTCAAGGGGAACTCCTGAGCATAGCGACCTAGGAGCCTAACAGGTCATGTAACCCCTCAGCCCTTGGTCTCGTCCTGGTGATCTGGACGACCCAACGCCGGTTGAGGTACGTGCGGGGCCGGGCCCTGCCGATGCAGAACGCTAAGACCTACTCTCGCATCTCCTTCCCAAGGGCTATTTGTATGTCAAGGGGGACTCCTAAGCATCGCGACTCAGGAGCCTAACTGGTCATGTAGCCCCTCACCCCTTGGTCCCGTCCTGGTGATCCGGACGATCCAACGGTGGCTGAGGTATGCATGGGACCGGGCCCTGCCGACGCAGAACACTAAAGTAAACGGAAAGGAAATCGTGGAACCCTAGCAAATTATTACAAAACATATTGTCTCTTAAAAGTACCAAGCATAAGTTCTTACGCCTCCACGAGGCACAAATACAAGTTGCAGGACTTGAACAAAGGGGAGCGCCGCCATCAAGCCTCTTCTTCAGCCTTGGACGCCGCCATTGCCTGCTTGGGGAGCCCCATCAACGATGACATCGCCGCCGTCCTTGCTGTTAGCCGTGGTCACGTGGTCGACGGTGAGGAACTTCTACAATAGGGCCTCCACCTGATCCTTCACGGCCTTGGTAGCGGCGGTATAGGACTCATGGTCCATGGACTCGAGCAAGGCACCAAGGTCGAAGCCGGTGTCTCGGAAATAGAGGTGGCTAAAGACGCGCGTCACGGCCGAGGTGGAAAGCGCGCGGTTCTCCCCCTCCACCATGGGGCCCACTCCGATGGTGATGCCTTCAAGCGCTGCGACGAGCTTGAGGAGTAGCTCGGCAGGGCCTTCCTCTAGTGTCACCAAAGGGTCCTTGTACCCGCTCCCGTAGAGATCCTGCAGTGCCTTGTGGGACCTCAACTCAAGGGAGTCGAAAGCGGCGCGCCCCACTGCGGCCGTCTTCTCAACAGTGGCGAGGAGCTTCTCCCTGGCCTCCAGCCGAGCTTTGTCCTCGGAGACAAGCTTGGCATGGGCCGCCTGGGCCGCCTCCACGTCCTCCTGCAGCTTATCCAGGCGACCATGCTCTGTGGCCTGTTCCCAGGCTACCTGCTCCAGCTCGGCATCACGGTCGGCGACCGCAGCCTCCCAGGCCTTCAGCTCCTCCTCCTCCTACACCTCGAGCTAGCGGGCCTGGGTAGCCTGCTTATCACGGAGGGTCCTCACCTCGGCCTTCCACCGCAAGGAAGTGCTCCTTAGCGGCCTACTTACCGCGGAGGGTCCTCAGCTCAGCCTCCACCGCATGACAGCGCTCCTCGGCGGCCTTGTCGTCCTTCAATGCCATGTCACGGGCGGCTGCGGCTAGGCCAGCCACCTTCCTGCCCTCCTCTGAGGCTGCCATGGTCTGGGCCCAGGCCGCCCTGATGGACGTGTCAGCCTGGAGCCACCCCGAGACCAGCTCCAGGCGCCCCGACGCCCTGCGTCGGTCGAGGCCCTGAAGATCGTCTCGGAGTCAGTCCAGTGTGGAGAACGACTCCTCCAGGGCACTGGGCGCGGCAGAAGAACCATGGCCCGTCGGCGTGATGGTTGGGGCAGGGCGCCGGCGTCAAGACTGGCGAAGCAGCAACAACAGAGAGGGCTGGGGGCTCCGGAGCCCTCGGGTCCTCAGTAGGCGAACTGAGGGCGAGCGCCTCCGGAGTTGGCTTGGCCGTAGGGACTGTCTTCTCCTGAGGCTGGGCCCCAGAGCCTCGGGAGGGTAATCCTGCCGCAGGAGCACGAGAGGTAGCCTCGTCCTTCTATGTTGGAGTCATTGCGACCACGGCAGGTTGCTTGTCCTCGGCGGCTCCGTTGTCCTCTTTCTTCCTCTTCGCCACCGACGTCAGACTGGCATCAAGATGGATACATTGAGCACTACGTCGAGATCAAAGAGCAAGGGAAAGAAGAGACACTTACTGATACTCGGTGACGTAATCCCTCTTCCTGCCCAAGAGCACAATTCTCCCAAGCTTCCTAGGCACGGGCGTCGTCGCGCTCTCAGGGGCAGACAAGCGCGCGACCGGCTCTGCAACGGTGGCGGCCAGCGACGAGGTGGAGCCGCTGCACTAGAGAATTAGCGTCGACCTATCCTTCTTCGGGATCCCCTACCTTAGCCTCTTATGGGGGGTGCCCTTGGACCTCGTGGTGACCCCGGTGGAGCACATCGACTCCCTGATTGGGTGCACGCCGGCGTCGTCATCGGAGAAGGCCCGGAGGAGCTCGCTCTGCTGCGGGGCGAGGTCTCTTCCACCTCCTCCAATGTCGCCTCTGAGTCTGCCTTCTCCTCCTCCTCAGACTCGCCAGAGGACACCGGCACCAAGGAGCCCATGGGCTAGGAAGGCTTCAGCAGCACGAGACCACGCTCGTTGAAGGTGGGCATGGCAACGGCCACCTTCTCTCCATCAGCGCGGCAGTACAACGGAAGATGGGCGTCCGGGGGCCACCCTGGTCCTTCCCGAGCATGACACACACGACCTTGCTCAGCTCCTCATTAGACAAGTTGTCTGGGCGCAAATAGAGGTCGTCTTCCACGCCCTTGAAGCTCCACAGGGGGCGCGAGTGCACCTAGAGCGGAGCCAAGCGCTGCGTCAGGAACTCCCTGGCGATCATGGCCCCTGTCAGCTTTTCCGCCTTCGGGTCCTTCGCCTTTAGGTCGGCCATCATCCTCTCCAGCAACCGCTCCACCCGGGGGTCCATGAGCTTCTTGTGAGCCCATCCATCCAGGGCCGTCGGCAGCTCCAACCGAGCGTGGGAGCGCTTGGCGTCCATGAAGATCCACTTATTCCGGAAGTCCTCCACCTTCTTCCCGGTCCGTGAGACCACGTTGTTGCCGTTGGCCGTGATGAAGCTGGCGCACCCAGAGCACTGGCTGATGAGGACATCAATACCATTTTTACACCCACAACCCCTACTGCTATATATACTGGACCAATTACTAGAGCTCGCGCACGCCAATTAAATTATCAGGTACTTTCGTTTCTTGGTAATGATTCTAATGTTCACGAGAATATGATGCTGCCTAAATTGGATACATTTGTTTTTCTTACAAATGAAGGGCCTGGCATGGATAAGAGGGATGTGCACTGGAGCAAGACCAAGCATGGAGATTATGGCATGCGCAAGGGGAACAAGAAGTTGCAAGTGATGATTTCAGGACTTTGAGGCCACCACAAGGAGTGCATGAAGCCTTGGACAAAATATACAAGATGCCACTTCATAAATTTCATCCAAAGGCTATTCTAAGTGTTGCTTCACCTTATTATTGGGCCAGGCCCATGTAATTTCGAAATACTTAAGTATAGGCTGTTTTTAGAGTCTGTATGTGTGGGGAAACAAGAGTTAGGGTTGGTTTCGGACCCCTCCTCCAAGGACCACAAAATTCCCCCTCTTCCTCCATATATACAGCCCTTAGGGCATCGTTTAGACTTTGGGTTTTGTTTAGATTAAAAGTTTTCCATAGCTGCAACTTCATGTACTTCATTTGTGTTCAACGACCAGACCAAGACGTCACAGAACCCCACCTTCATTAATAAAGCTTTCCTCTTATATTTGCAATATCCAGATTGCAATCTCAGTTTCTTGCTTGTTCTTCGTTTGCTCGCAGGAAACAGACCATCGTGGTCTGGTTGATCGTGCTCCGACGTGATCGATAACCCCTCGGAAGTTGGTTTAGCAATTGCTAAGGTGCGACGCCTCGCGCATTTGTAGTCGGATCGTCAAGGTCGACTCCCACAAAAAATGATAGCCACCATCTCATCGAAACATCGGGACAACTTCGCCTCTATCAAGTGGTATTAGATTTCCTAGTTGCTCGGTGAGATTTTACAGTTTTTCGTAGTTTAGATCGAGTCTGTTCTTCATACCTACAGTTCGAGAAAAAGCCACACAAAAAATTTAGGGTTAGTTCATCATATCCGAACCAATCTGAGCCTTTGCATAATCTTTTTAGGGTTTTTGCTTTGTTGAATTTGCGGTTGCATTATCGTGTCTAGTTGTTGGTCTTACCGTCTAGTCTTTTAGAGTTTCGAGTTCTCGTCATAAGTTGTCACGCCGCCGCTGCACCATCATCATCGCCCCTACCATCTACTACCACCGCTTATCTGCCACCGATCCATATCCATATACCACCACCAATCCGTATCCATATACCACCACCGATCCGTATCCATATACCACCACCGCTACCACCATCGCTGCCACATACGACCATCGTCATCACCGCTTCCATAAAAGATATCCACCGCCAACACGCTAATCCGGGTCCACATCAATCACAAATTCACCACCAGTACGTGTTCCACCGCCCTACAGATATCCACCACCATTCCTAGTCTGAGTCTAGTATTTGTTTCTTTGTTTTTGATTTCCAGATCACGCCATACTCCGAGTCATGACAGAACGAGACTCCCTAATTTCCATGCCATCCCGAGTAGAAAAATAGTGCTAGTTTTAAAAAAACTAAGTCTGGAAAATTCTGGCTAGGCAGTTTTTAGACCATTTGTAGACTTTTTCGAAAAAAAAATTGTTGCGGAGCAAAAAAAAGAGGAAAAAAGTGCAAAAAGTGCAAAAAGAGAAAAATTCAAAGTGTGCTCCTCCCTTGTTTACGTGCAGCGCCGTGATTTTGTTAGTGTTCTAGGCTCACATCTCTAGCACGGTCTAGCCTAGGACCAGCATAGTACCATCGTTGAGCATTTATTCAACATTGCATCTCTGAATTGATTATTGTTGACCCTTTTTGCTACCATATTATAAGCCTTCCTAGATCCACATACATCTACATCGTGCGTTTGACTCTCCCTGGTAATCGCTCTATCCACGCTTTGAGAGTTTTGACTATAGCGGTTGTCGATCATCACCTGCTGCTGGGTAAGAATTGGTTAGAATTTGAGATTTGCTTGACGGGTTTGTGACACCCACCACCACCACTTGTTAGTAGTCTATAGGATCATATTCTTGTGTGTTTCTATTGCTACTAACCATGGCAGGATCACAAGCCGACGACATTGATAGGGAGAACTTGACGAACAAGGAGCTTCATGATAAGTTTCAGTAAATGATGAGTGGACAGGTGCAAGATGTGCTAAACAGATTTGAAGAGGCCATGGAGAATATAGATGGCATGGAGAAGACGTTCGAAACAAAGCTTGATAACAAGTTTACTGAATTTCTTGCGCGTTTCCCACCACCACGGCCGGCTGCACCTGTCACACCTCTACAGCAACAACAACAATGTCGCCTTCCAAATCAAGTGGGATGAGCACTGGGTGTTCCCCTTGAGCCTGGTCAAAATTCTAGTGCCGCTATTGATGCTTCTGTAGCTCTTGCTGCTACTACAGAGGTGGAGGACCATTACGAGGATGAGGTTGATCAAAATCAGAACTACGTGCAACCACTGGCACCACCACCACCACCAGGTCGTCCTCATGCATATCATCGCAACAGTAGGGCTGCACCACCACCTGAGGTACGAGATCATGACCATCTTCCTAAACTAAAATTGAATATTCCACCATCTGAGGGTAGATATGTTCCTGATATAAATCTTACTTGGGAGTTAAAAACTGAACAACGTTTTATATGTTTACAATATCCTGAGGAGCGACGTGTTCCTGCTGCTGTTTGTGCTTTCACTAGTTTTGCATGTGTTTGTTGGTCTGAACATTGTAGATTATATCATATTCCAGCTACTTGGGTTGCTTTGAAAATTGCTATGCGTACTCATTGGGTTCCACCATATTATCAACGTGAATTGCTTCAAAAATTGCAGTGTTTGAGACAAGGAAAAATTCTGTAGAAGAATATTATCAGGAATTACAAACTTGTATGATTAGATGTGGTATTGTTGAGGATAATGAAGCTATGCTTGCACGTTTTATGGGTGGATTAAATAAAGAGATTCAGACCATTCTAGAGTATAAGGAATATAATAACATCACTCATTTATTCCATCTTGCTTTCAAAGCTGAAAGTGAAGTGCAGGATCGACAGGCGTTGGCGTGAACTAGCTTCTCTGCAGGTCGACCTTCATCATGGACACCGCGTGGATCCTCTACTTCCACACGTTCTACTGCACCGGCGCCTCCGTCAGCTGCCACCGCCAACCATGATACAAAAAAGCAGGCAAAACCACCACTATCTACCAAGAGCACACCTTTTGGGCCTGCACAGAGCTCTTCTTCATCCATGGCATCAACATGGCAAACACGTGATATTATTTGTTGTCTTTGCAAGGGTGGATGTCATTATGCGAGACAATGTCCATCTAAGCGTGTGATGATTGTTACTGAGGATGGCGGGTATGAGTCCGCTAGTGACTATGATGAGGAGACTTTGGCTCTTATTACAAGTGAAGAACACAGTGGAGATGATTCTGATCATGAGACACAATACATGGCTGCTGAAGACGCTGACAGGTATGAATGTTTAGTTGCTCAACGTGTTTTTAGTGTGCAGGTTACACAAGCTGAGCAAAATCAGAGGCATAATTTGTTCCATACAAAGGGAGTTGTGAAGGAACGTTCTGTTTGCGTCATCATAGATGGAGGGAGCTGCAACAACTTGGCTAGCATGGAGATGGTGGACAAGCTATCTCTCACCACAAGACCACATCCACATCCTTACTACATCCAATGGTTCAACAACAATGGCGAGGTTAAGGTAACTCGTACTGTTCGTGTGCATTTTAGTATCACTACATATGTTGATTATGTTGATTGTGATGTGGTACCTATGCAAGCATGTTCCTTATTACTTGGTAGACCCGTGTAATTTGATAAAAATTATATACACCATGGTAGAAACAATCAGTATACTCTTGTTCATAAGGATAAAAATATTACTTTGCTTCCTATGACTCCTGATTCCATTTTGAAAGATGATATTAATATAGCTAATAAAGCAAAATAGGAGAAAAATAAGAGTGAAAATCATATTGTGGCAAAAGAATTTGAGCAACAAATGAAGCCTAATAATAAACCATCTAGTGTTGCTTCTGAAATTAAATTGAAAAGTGCATGTTTACTTGCCACCAAATCTGATATTGACGATCTAGATTTCAGCAAATCTATTTGCTATGCTTTCGTGTGCAAAGAGGCGTTATTTTCTTTCGAGGATGTACCTTCTCTTTGCCTCCTGTTGTCACTAACATTTTGCAAGAGTTCGTTGATGTCTTTCCATAAGACATGCCACCAGGATTACCACCTATTTGAGGGATTGAGCATCAGATTGACTTAATTCCTGGTGCATCGCTATGACAGCCTGGTTTTTGCCCCCTCTTCTTTTTTTGATTTTTGATTGCCTTCTTATTTGAATTTGGGTTGTGAATCATTTCAGTTGGACTTAAAACCTTCGGCATCCCCATGATTTTCACCCAAGTGGCTCACCTCTCCCCCAAGCCATCATTTCTTCTCTGGTTAATCCCAAAATAATCATAGGAATATTTTTCTTAAATGAAAAATATTCATTTCCTACTCTAAAACCCTAATCAGGAACATATGCTCCAAAGCAACCCCCATTTTCTTTGCCCACAAAAATCTGAGAAAATTCCCAAATATTCTTTGAACCCTAGGGCACCTCCTTGAGAAAAAATATTGCATCACTTTTTGGAATATTTTTTCCACAATATTTTCTGTTCTTGTCAGAAAAGGTGGTTTCTACAGCAAGTACCATTTTCCATGATCCAACGAGGCTGATTTTTCTTGAGCATCATTACCCTCCTAAGAAACTACCAACCACCAAAAATCAGCCCTAAACTCTCTCTGGTTTGACCTTAGTGGTCCACTGGTGCGTGCTGCTGCCGTTGGAGCTACTGGGCTGGCCCTGCCTCACTGGAATCACCATCTCCGACGAGCTCCGCCCGCTGCCGCTACTGGAGAGCTTCATTCCGACCCCGTCCAGCCACCCCTAGCCACGCTACGGGTATGGGCAGGTGCGATCCGATCTCCTCTCCATTCCTATCCTCTCAGATCTCGTCGCTGGGCACTCCTCGCTAGAGAAAGCACTGTCACCGCGCCGCCCGACTCTGCTTCTTTCCCCCTCCCCCTCCGACCTGACCACTGGGGCCCGCTATCAGCCACTCAGGCCACACCCGAAGCGGTATGAGTGGTGGCGCCCTGCTGGTTTACGCCTTCGCCGTCACCCCTCCCCTGGTTTTTCTTTTATTCAAATTTAATTCATATTATCTAGAGAGCTTCAAACAACCACAACTTTTTAACCCTAAGTCCAAATGAAGTGATTCTTTTTGCTCTGTGTTTTTTATGAAAAGATCTAGCAGCTCGCCAAAAATGAGATTTTTCTCTGCTGTCTAGATTTTCTGATGACTTTTAGAGTGTTTCCTGATATTTTCTTTCTATGCTTTTAATTATTTTCAGAAGGTGAAGCTTGTCTTGAGGATCACTAGGAGGAGTGTGAACCTCATCTGCACAAAGGCAAGCCACAACAACATTTTCATGGTGCCATTTCAATATTTGTGATTTTACAACTTGACTAATGATTTAGTTCATGCATTTAAATCACTTAAATAAATATTCATTTTTGTTGAATGCTTGTTTTGGTTTTGTATGCTTGGTTTACAGTAGTTTTAGGCTAACTAAGTTAGTTAAAGTTAGTAAAAGTAATATTTGGTTATGTAGAAATAAAATGACTTTCAAAAAGACTAGTTTGGTTAATATTTTCCTAAGTGAGAAAATTGATTATTTCAAGTTATAGCATGGTTAAGCTTGTTGAATTATAATAACCAGAGAAGTGGTATGAGTTCGCTGATGATTATGGTTAGTACTTGATGAGGTTGATCCATTTATTTCCGATAACATGTGATGCATATTGTAAGATTGCATGTTCATGGCATATCATGACACGAATTATTTTTACTTTGAGTTAAACCTGATAATAACTCAACTTGAACATATCGTTGATCGGGTCATGGTGCCACTGAATCGAATTTTTCCCAATGCAACCACATTTGCCTTTATTCGGTCCGTTGTCATGCCTCTGGTCGGTGCCTCCAACGAGAGAAGATTATGGGCGTGCATTACCCTGGCCCGGTAAGCAGGCATAACATCGTGTGCCCGTTTGTTGTTATGGTACCTTGTCCCTGTTTGGGTCCGTTTATGTTTTGCCATGACGGTGGTCGTGATGCCTTTGGTAGGCACGGAGCCACCTAGGACTGAACCCCAGGGGGTGTTGGTCGGAGTGGCCGGGTGAGTGTCATGGCAATGGGAGGGTTCCGTCAGAATGCTGTTGGTCCACCCGAATGGGAGTGCGAGGCCATGGATTCCGTGGTGTGGGTAAAGTGCGCTACCTTTGCTGAGTGTATTTAATCTATCGATAGCTGCGTCCTTAGTTACGGACACAACTCGAAAGTAGGTCACGCCATGGATCAACGTCTTAAGTAATCATGCACACTAAGGTTAATCACATGGCACTATTGGAAAGATGATGGTTGAGAAACTATGTTGATGATGGGAACCAAGGCATTGGTTCCGTTTGTTGATGGAGACCAAAGTGCTGGTCCTTTTGTGATCCGAGAAAGATCACCATTTGGTTATGAGGTAACCCGTTTGATGGCGACCAAAGTGTTGGTCCGTTTGTGATCCGGGAAAGATCACCGTTTGGTTATGAGGTAACCCGTTTGGTAAGCAAGTCCGAGGGACTTGAGGCACATGATCATGTTCACTGCATCCCTAGTATGATTTTGCATTGATGATAATCTGAGTAAATATCATGATATTGTCTGTCATTTTGTTTATGCTTGTTGTGAGCTTGCAAGTACATTCAATGTACTGGCCTGGCGTATCATGCCAGATTTGAGAAAATTCACATTGGATCGGAGTGTTGTCCGAGTTTTGATCGTGTCCACATCGGTGTCCCTGTGCTATGGAGTCCCACTTCGCCGTCGTTCCGCTGATGTGTAGTTGTCGTGATCGAGGCCCCTTTATGTTCACTAAATAATGTACATATTGTTCAGCCACACCGTGTGTGCCGCTTGGCCTTGCAACTTGATGTAATATCGAACTATGTTCCGCTAGTATCAATAAAGTGGTTGTTTTCTGTACCAAGATGTTGTGTGTTGCCAGAAGACATGGTCTCTGGGCTGGCAATGCAAGGTAAACCGGTTTCTCTGAGCTGGGGTGCCACAACGCTTGGTATGAGAGCTGCGCTCACTGTAGGACATGCTAGAGTACCAACGTGTTACCCGGACGTTAGTTAGAGTCGAAATTGAGTGTCGTTACTATTTGCATCCGGATGCTGCATTGCATGCATTAGACTTATTTTTATTTCTAACCAACTAATGGTTGTGAGTGAAGATGGCTCTAGTGCCGTATCCACCTTAGTTGGAGCTGATTCCGTACACTTCACCGCATCTTCTTCGTAACGTGTGGCGTCGACTGTACCCTCATGGTGACGACCCAGCATATCGGGTGTACCGGGAGCGTCCACGCAGTGGTTACTCTACGCACCAGTTCATCCTCCAGCTCTTACATTCGTACCTCCAGGAGCGGTTTTGCTTCCACCGCTTCTCAGGTTGTCCAGTTTGCTGCATTTGAGGTCCTCGTCGAGCTGCGCTATAACAAGGTCCGGATGCAGAACCACCCAGGTTTTCACTACTATCCATCCTTGCACGACAATGGTCGTGTCTGTTTCCCTATCATTAATCCGGAGTCTGATAGCGCCGCTAGCCACCTTTCTCGCTATGTCACTGCTAGTTACCTTCTGATTCATGAGCTGGCTCGAGAGCTGACTTGTGCTTGCACTGCTTTAGTAGCCGCTCAGTCCCAGCCCACTCCACCGTCTATGGCATTTACTCCTTATATTCCACCCGATTCTAGCTCTCATGTTTCCCCGGTTACTCCTCCGAATAGCTCGGCCACCTCGACCATGATTCCTCTCAGTGCTCCTATTGAGTGGGTTTCCCTTCTCACTACACCCGTAGCCCTGATGCTCCAGCCTCACCCCACACCTGCCCCGGAGGGAGGGCCCTCGAGGCAGCATCGTAGTGTTACTTTTAACCCGGAGGTCTCGGTTAACGTCCTCAGTTCAGGATCCGAGTCCGCTTCAGGAGAGGACCCAGCAGGACCAGCAGAGCACTAGAGCATCCGAGTATCCACAGTTGTCATGTTGGTGTACGGATGTAGCCGTACGAGTCATGATGTTCCGTTTCATGTATGAGAGTAGTCAAACCTATCATGGTGTTTATCTTTCATGTATGAGTCTATGTATAATTATGTTGGAAGTTTTTATTATTCATCGTGTTTTCTTCGATTTTCCGTTTTCTTTTCTTTCAGGTTTTGTGACTGGCTTTTCCCCACTATTTTGGATGTTGCTCATCACGGTCGCGTTATCTTGGGAAAAGAATAATAGGATGACGCGGGTGAGGGAGTCCTGGACTAAGGGGTCCTCGGGCGTCCGGCCTGTTAGCCATGGGCCCGACTGATGGGCTGTGAAGATACAAAGACCGAAGACTGCACCCATATCCAGACAGGTCTCTCCTTGGCGTGGAAGGCAAGCTTGGTGACCAAATATGTGGATTCCTTTCTTTGTAACCGACCCTGTGTAACCCTAGAACCTCCCGATGTCTATATAAACCGGAGGACTTAGTCCGGAGGAGACACATTATCATAACCATACAAGTTAGACCTCTAGGGTTTGGCCATTACGATCTCGTGGTAGATCAACTCTTGTAATACTCATATTCATCAAGATCAATCAAGCAGGACGTAGGGTATTACCTCCATAGAGAGGGCCCGAACCTGGGTAAAACATCGTGTCCCCTGTCTCCTGTTACCATCGACCTTAGACGCACAGTTCGGGACCCCCTACCCGAGAGCCGCCGGTTTTGAGACCGACATTCGTGCTTTCATTGAGAGTTCCACTATGATGCCGACAAAAGGTTTGATGGCCCCTTCAACCGTCAATAATGATGCTGTCCAAGGAGAAACTTTCCTCCCGGGACAAATCTTTGTGTTCGGCGATTTCGCACTGCGGGCCAATTTGTTTGGCCATATGGAGCAGATCGATAGCTACGCCCCTGGCCATCATGTCAGATTCGGGAGCTTGAACTACGTTGCGGACATCTGTGGAGACTTGATCTTCGCCGGATTCGAGACCACGGCTACCACTCCTGGTCACTGAGGGAGTCCTGGGTTAGGGGGCCTCGTGACAGCCGGACTGTTGGACTATGAAGATACAAGATTGAAGACCTCGTCCGTGTCCGGATGGGACTCTCCTTGGCGTGGAAGGCAAGCTTGGAAATACGAATATGTAGATCTCCTCCCTTGTAACTGACTCTGTGTAACCCTAGCCCCCTCCGATGTCTATATAAACCGAAGGGTTTAGTCTGTAGGACAGCAACAATCATACCATAGGCTAGCTTCTAGGGTTTAGCCTCTACGATCTCATGGTAGATCAACTCTTGTAATACTCATATCATCAAGATCAATCAAGCAGGACGTAGGGTATTACCTCCATCGAGAGGGCCCGAACCTGGGTAAGCATCGTGTCCCCCGCCTCCTGTTACCATCCGCCTTAGATGCACCATTCTGAACCCCCTACCCGAGATCCACCGGTTTTGACACCGACATTGGTGCTTTCATTGAGAGTTCCACTGTGCCGTCACCATAAGGCTTCATGGCTCCTTCGATCATCAGTAACGATGCGGTCCTGGGTGAGGTTTTCCTCCCCGAACAGATCTTCGTATTCGGCGGCTTCGCATTGTGGGCCAACTCGCTTGGCCATCTGGAGAAGATCGAGAGCTACGCCCTTGGCCATCAGGTCAGGTTCGGAAACTTAAACTACACTGCCGACATCCGTGGAGACTTGATCTTCGATGGATTCGAGCCCTTGTCAGGTGCATCGCACAATTACGACGAGCATGATGTAACTCTACCATCGGACAGTGTTCGGGAGATCACACCTGCAACTACTCCGGCCCTCAATCTGGAGCAAATTGCACCATCCGAGGATGGGGGGATAGACCCCGCCATGGAGGCCGCATTCTTAGTGGCGATGGAGCCGGATACTGACTTCACCCCTTATGAGAGCCATGTTGCCGAACCACTGGATCCGTCTCCGGCCACGGACTCCGAGCCGCCTGCGTCCATGCCTATCGAATCCGATTGGGTGCCGATCATGGAGTTCACCTCCGCGGATATCTTTCAGCACTCACCTTTTGGCGACGTGCTAAATTCATTAAGGTCTCTCTCCTTGTCAGGAGAACCTTGGCCGAACTATGTCCGGCTAGAATGGGATGCAGACGACGAAGAAATTCGCTCCCCACCCACCACCCACTTAGTAGCCACCGTCGATGATTTAACCGACATGCTTGACTTCGACTCCGAAGACATCGACGGTATGGACGACGATGCAAGAGACGAACAGGAACCACCGCCCACAGGGCGCTGGGCCGCCACCTCATCATATGATATATACATGGTGGACACCCCCAACGAAGGCAATGGCGACGAGACAGCGGAGGATGACCCCTCCAAGAAGTAACTCAAGCGCCGACATCAGCGGCGCCGCTCTATGTCCCGCCATAGGAAAAGTAGTGATACCGGCACAAGAGACACTAACACTCCGGATAGTGCCGAAGACGACAACAATCCCATCCAGCACAATTTAGAGCGGGAGGGTGAACAAGCTAGGCCTCCAGAGCGGGCAGCAGATGGAGAATCGGAGGAGGACAATTACATGCCTCTATCCGAAGACGAGGTGAGCCTCGGCGACAAAGAATTTATCATGCCTGAGGATCCCATCGAGCAAGAGCGCTTCAAGCACCGGCTTATGGCCACAACAAATAGCTTGAAGAAAAACCAACAACAACTTCGAGCTGTTCAAGATTTGCTAGCAGACAGATGGACCGAAGTCCTTACGGCCAAGGAATACGAACTTGAGCGCCCCTCCAGGAGTTACCCAAAGCGCAAGTTGCTACCTCCCCTCGAGGAGGAAGCATTGAAACCTACATCACTAGTGTACGATGCGACTGACCGGCCACCTCGTGGTCGAGCTAGAGAGGCGTTTCAGCCTAAAGTTCAGCCTGCACCCCGCCGCCGCTCAAACAAAAATACCAAGGCCCGGGGTAACATGCGGGACCTGCGGGACGTATTGGAAAGCAGTGCAAAACATGCAAGGTCGATATACGGGTCTCGGGGACGCGCACCAACGCAGGACGATGACCTTCATGCTAGATACACTGAAAGTAAATCCGGCCAGGCCAAATACAGCAGACAAGACTCATGATATAGCCTGACACAGAGGCGCCGTACACCCCCTATGCTTCACGGATGAAGTTATGGATCACGAATTCTCGGAGGGTTTTAAACCCATAAATATCGAATCGTATGATGGTACAACAGATCCTGCTGTATGGATTGAGGATTTCCTCCTCCACATCCACATGGCTCGCGGTGATGATCTGCATGCCATCAAGTACCTCCCACTAAAACTCAAAGGACCAGCTCAGCATTGGCTGAATAGCTTGCCAGCAAACTCCGTCGGCAGTTGGGAGGATTTGGAAGATGCATTCCTTGACAACTTCCAGGGCACTTATGTGCGACCATCGGATGCTGATGACTTGAGCCATATAACTCAGCAGCCAGGGGAATCGGCCAGGCAATTCTAGACATGGTTCCTAACTAAGAGAAACCTAATTGTCGACTGTCCAAATGCAGAGGCCTTAGCGGCATTCAAGCATAACATCCGTGACGAGTGGCTCGCCCCGCACCTCGGCCAGGAGAAGCCAAAGCCTATGGCATCCCTCACGACACTCATGACCCGCTTTTGCGCGGGCGAAGATAGCTGGCTGGCTTGCAGCACCAACACATCAAGGAATCCGGGCACTTTGGATACTAAAGATGCCAACAGCAGACCATGTCGTAACAGACACAAGCACCACAACAACGGCGATAACGTCGATGATACAGCAGTCAATGCCGGATTTAGAGGCTCTAGATCCGGTCAGCGGAAAAAGCCATTCAAAAGAAGTACTCTGGGCCCGTCCAGTTTGCATCGCATACTCGATCTCTTGTGTCAAATCCACGGCACCCCCGATAAGCCAGCCAATCACACCAACAGACAATGCTGGGTGTTCAAGCAGGCCGACAAGTTGAATGCCAAAAACAAGGACAAGGGGCTGCATAGTGATGACGAGGAGGAGCCCCAGCCACCGAACACAGGAGGACAGAAGAGGTTCCCCCCACAAGTGAAGATGGTGAACATGATATACACGACCCACATCCCCAAGAGGGAACGGAAGCGTGCATTAAGGGACGTTTATGCGATGGAGCCCATCGCCCCAAAGTTCAACCCATGGTCCTCTTGTCCGATCACCTTCGATCGCAGGGACCACCCCACTAGTATCCGTCATGGCGGATCCACCGCATTGGTCCTAGACCCCATCGTTGACGGATTTCACCTCACTCGAGTCCTTATGGACGGCGGCAGCAGCCTGAACCTGCTCTATTCGGATACAATGCGCGAAATGGGTATAGATCCCTCGAGGATCAAACCCACCAAAACCACCTTTAAGGGCGTCATCCCAGGTGTAGAGGCCCGTTGCATGGGCTCAATCACACTGGAGGTGGTCTTCGGATCTCTGGACAACTTCTGAAGCGAGGAGTTAATCTTCGATATCGTCCCATTCCGTAGTGGCTATCACGCACTGCTCGGGCGAACCGCATTTGCAAAATTCAATGCGGTACTACATTACACATACCTCAAGCTCAAGATGCCAAGACCTAGGGGGGTCATAACATTCAATGGAAACACAGAACACTCGCTCCGCACAGAAGAGCACACTGCGACCCTCGCAGCAGAAGCACAAAGCAACCTTTTACGGCAAACCGCCAATTCGGCGAGACATCCCCCGGACACCGTCAAGCGAGTCCAGATTAACCTGCAACAGGATCGCCTGGCACGTTCATAGCTCGCCTAGCAATTCGGCCCCCGTCCTAGTCCCAGTCAAGCGGCGAAATCCGTGCCGCGCGTACATATTACGCACTGAAAATACCATGGGCATAGGCGGGGGCACGATCAGGGCACGTCCCGTAATGCGGCTTAACCGCCCTAGGGGCTGCATACCTTTATCATTTTTTCTTTTTCAGGACCTTACTCTCTGGAAGCCCTTTCCGGTAGTATGATTGTCGGACACATTACGGGAAGGAACAACCAAGGTGGCAAGAAGCTAAGACGTACAAGGGAACCCCCAGGTGGTCTCTAATAACAAATGATATACCTACTTTTTACTACCCATACATAGCTTGCCCTTGGATAGCACATGTCAAATAGTCCTATTTTTTGCTTATTGCACTACTCGTACCAGTACGCTTCGACGTATTATTTAAATAACAATGCATAGCATTAGTCTATTATTCCATTACCCATCCTTTTTTTTCTTATATGTTCATTTATGACAACTTGCACCCGTACATTCTGGTACGGTCAGTACGCCAGGGGCTTTCGTTTACCCCATAATACAGCGTGAGAAGTCCGAACACTTTCGACAGTGCGGCACCCGAACTTATAGCATTATATGCATCAGCTCCGAATCATGTCTTGGGTTAATAGTTGGGTTCGCCCGGCTCCCATGTTTTGGTACCTTATGTTCCGCTATATCGGCTAAGGTAGCGGAGAACTACTGTGATTGTGTCCCGGTTCTTCCGGACGAGCACCTCAGTAGAGAAAGCCGAAAACTGACTCTCATGATAAGGCGAGAGCTAGTCGCTGTTCGAGAGGTCTCAAGTCCTTAAAGACTTTTTCCGCTTAGGGCGAGGAGTCGGCCTTGCCCGACTCAAGCATATATAGCACCCCAAATTCGGCCTTCCGAATACTAGGGGCTTCGCCAAAATTTAAAATTGTAGACTTATATGGCTAAGTGAGAGCGATAATGCCTTATAGTCCAATTGTCTGGTTCGTTGTGCTGAACACCTCCCTCGAAGGACCCAAAATTGGGAAAAAGAGTGCTCAGGTTTATCCCAAACACCCTAGTACTAGTTACATGGGGGCAGAAGCCGACAACTGGCCAACTCTCAGATTTGATAAACGGCTGCACAGAAGGTAATATTTTAAATTCAAAAAGCGTTGCATAGCGCAAATGAACTAATTTCACATTATAGGATCACATGCGCATGGTCATTCAAAAATTACATCTCTAGCACATTCATCCGCCATAAGGCGGGAACAATTCTGGACACTGTCATAATACATTTCGGGGCAGCGATGCTCCTTGCCCTCCGGCGGCCCCTCCTTCACCAGCTTTACGGCGTCCAGCTTCGCCCAGTGCACCTTCACCTAGGCAAAAGCCCTGCATGCACCCTCGATGCAGACGGGCCGCTTTATGACTTCAAGCCATGGGCAAGCATCCATAAGCCGCCTCACCAGACCAAAGTAGCTGCTAGGCAGGGGATCGCCAGGCCACATTGGGACTATAAGACCCTTCATGGACTGTTCGGACGCCTTGTGAAGCTCGACCAGTTGCTTCAGCTGGTCGCTCAAGGGCATTGGGTGTTCAGTCCCAGTATACTGAGACCAGAACAACTTTTCCGTTGAGCTCCCCTCCTCAACTCGGTAAAACTCCACGGCATCCAGCACACTGCGGGGAAGATCTGTGAACGCTCCTGGAGAGCTCCGAACTCGAGTAAGTAAAAGAAAAGTTTCCTTCACATGCTTGCTTTGCATAATGAATGCCTTACTTGCCGCTATCTTCTACACTGCATCAATCTCCTGGAGGGCCTTGTGGGCTTTAGCCCTAGCGTTCTGTGCGCTTTCGAGCGCCTTCACAAGCTCGGACTCACGCGTCTTAGAGTCAAGCTCCAAGGACTCGTGTTTTTGGCGAGGGCCTCAAGATCTTGCTCCACCTCGCCTACCCGGGCTTCTTGCTTTTCCCGCTCAATGCGCTCCTTGGCCGCTTTGTTTTCGGCCTTGGACAACGCCTTCTGCAGGGTCGCCACCTCAGTCATGGCCCCTGGCAAATTCATGATGATCCTATTATTTTACAACCAAATTTCTTTTTAATATATAGACAAGGTATTGCATACCTTTGCTCTCCTCGAGCTGCCTCTTGGTAAGGCCGAGCTCGTCCTCGGACCGCTCAAGGTCCTGCTTCAGTGCAGCGACCTCCGCAGTACGTGTGGCAGCGGCCAGCAGTGAAGCCTGCATATGCATATAGACATATTCTGATTAGACTCCCGAGTCATTATTTGATCCTCTATTCGGCCTTTCTTCGCGAATGCCAAACAGAGCATCAGGGGCTACAGTCTATGCGGTAATATTTTCCTATATTTTGACTGCTTACCTGAAAGCCTGTTAGGAGGCTAGCACAAGCTTCGTTTAGTCCGTTTTTGGCGGACTGAACTTTCTCGATCACTGCACTCATGATAGTGTGGTGCTCTTCGTTGATGGAAGCACCATGAAGCGCTTCCAGCAAGTTGTCCGGTGCCTATGGATGAACAGAGGCCACCGGCATGGGCGGCTTGCCCCCCTCAACGGGCGGTCGCCTGCCAGAGTCCGGAACCACCGAAGGTTCCGGTGCAGTGTTCGGCTGGGGGCCGAACTTGGAGCCCGTGGGAGTCTTGCTCCCTTTGCGCCCAGGGTCCGGAACGTCGCCTTGAGGCGCCCCCAAGAGTACCTCCCCTCGGCTCGGTGCCTTTTGAGACAACACCTCGACATTGTCCATAGGACAAGGGATGGAGGTGGCCGGAAGTGAATCGCTATTCATAGCCGACGAGTCCAAAGAACCGTCCGACGAAGATACATCGACACGGGCTCGGGACGGACTGCATAACCATATTCGGCATAAGGAGAAGCAGTGCAATAAAACATACCATGAATTACTATGGTATCCGGATACTTACGACTTCGCCAGGGGCTTGTCCCTGGGTAACCACTCGTCGTCGCTGTGGGCGGCCGTCGTGGAGCAGTCCGGAAGGAGGTTCCTTCCCTTCTTGGACCCTTCGGCCTCCCCGGTTGGGGCGGCCTTCCTTTTCTTGTCTCACCCGGCTGGGGGGAGAACTTTCCTCTTCCTCCTCCTAGTTTTCGTGGGAGGAGTGTGCTTCAGAGTTATCAGACGATGAGTCCGATATAACCTTGCGCCGGAGACCCTTTCGGGTCCATGTGGCCTTCTTCTTGGCCTTCTTCACCGGCACCTCGTAAGGTGCCAGAACCAGCATCTCCGTTAGGAGAGCATCTGCAGGATCTTCGGGCAGGGGGGCTGGGCAATCGATCCGCTCCGCTGTCTCTACCCAGTCCTGTTAATGGCATGGAAGCTTAGATCCCGCACATGATTAAACCGGGGCAAATAAATATCCTGTGAGATATCAAAACTTACCGGATTGGCATGGCACTTTGTGATGAGTCCACGGTCCTCGGTAAGGGGAGGAGGTACCTTGGCGCCCTTGAACAACACCTTCCAGACGTCCTTGTGCATGGTGTCAAAGAGCTCTCGCAGCGTCTGGTGCTTGACCGGGTCGAACTCCCACAAATTGAATACCCGTCATTGACACGGGAGAATCCGGCGGAAGAGCATGACCTGGACCATGTTGACAAGCTTGATTTTCTTGCTCATCATGTTCTTGATGCAGGTCTGGAGTCCGGTCAGCTCTACCAGGGAACCCCAGGACAGGCCCTTCTCTTTCCAGGAGGTGAGCCACGTGGGGATTCCGGATCGAAATTCGGGGGCCGGCACCAAGTTGGTGTCGCGCGGCTCGGTGATGTAGAACCACCCCGATTGCCACCCCTTTATGGTCTCCACATAGGAGCCTTCGAGCCAGGTGACGTTAGGCATTTTGCCCACCATGGCACCTCCGCACTCCGCTTGCTGGCCGACCACCACCTTCGGTTTAACATTGAAGGTCTAAAGCCACAGGCCAAAGTGGGGCCTGATGCGGAGGAAGGCCTCACACACGACAATAAACGCCGAGATGTTGAGGATGAAATTGGGGGCCAGATCATGAAAATCCAGCCCGTAGTAGAACATGAGCCCGCGGACAAACGGGTGAAGGGGAAATCCTAGTCCGCGGACAAAGTGGGTAAGGAAAACTACCCTCTCATGGGGTGCGGGCGTAGGGATGATCTGCCTCGCATCTGGAAGCCAGTGCGCGATGTCCGTGGCCAGATATCCGGCTTCCCGTAGCTTTGTGATGTTCTCCTCCGTGATGGAGGAG
Source organism: Triticum aestivum (assembly GCF_018294505.1). Taxonomy (NCBI): domain Eukaryota; kingdom Viridiplantae; phylum Streptophyta; class Magnoliopsida; order Poales; family Poaceae; genus Triticum; species Triticum aestivum. The sequence continues at coordinate 237,049,620 of NC_057794.1, read as the reverse complement.
ACCATCCACTTGCCTCCCGCTTCGAACATGCTTGGAGTGGTTTGAGGAGAAAGACGTGAACTTGGGCACTGGAGCTCGACTGCGCGAGAATGGGTAAGCAAGGAGGAAGAAGGCATGGGTAAAAAGGGTGAGTCTTTGTCCCTTTATAAGGGCGGAAGAGGTGATGCACCTCCCCACTTACCTGGTAAAATCCCTTATTCCCCGAGCGCCGTAATTGATGGTGCGGTTGGGTTACCCACGTCCGTATTGATGAGAATCCCGTAATAAGGGGGACACGATCTCTGCTTCGACAAGATGTGTCAAGAAAACCGCCTCGCAATATGTGCAGTGCTGGTTGAGAAAAACGGTTCGAATAATGACCGGGCCATGGCGTGATGTCATGTTGCTAAACGTGTCTGCAGATTAGATTTGTGGAAATATTATTCTCTATGCGATGGTATGTGGAACTTGTTTTGCAGAGCCGGACACTATCCTTGTGTTCAAAATCTTCTATGGAGTATTCGGAGGAAGAACCCGCCTTGCAATGCCGAAGACAAATCTACGCGCCGGACTCATCGTCATTGAAGCCTGGTTCAGGGGCTACTGAGGGAGTGCTGGGTTAGGGGGTCTCCGGACTGCCGGACTATATCCTTTAGCCGGACTGTTGGACTATGAAGATACAAGATTGAAGACTTCGTCCTGTGTCCAGATGGGACTCTCCTTGTCGTGGAAGGCAAGCTTGGCAATACGGATATGTAGATCTCCTCCCTAGTAACCGACTCTGTGTAACCCTAGCCCCCTCCGGTGTCTATATAAACTGGAGGGTTTAGTCCGTAGGACGACAACAATCATACCATAGGCTAGCTTCTAGGGTTTAGCCTCTACGATCTCGTGGTAGATCAACTCTTGTAATACTCATATCATCAAGATTAATCAAGCATCGTGTCCCCCGCCTCCTATTACCATCCGCCTTAGACGTACAGTTCGGGACCCCCTACCCGAGATTCGCCGGTTTTGACACCGACTGTCACCCCGAGAGACATGACCGAAATCTTTCATCCGACTGCATCCAGGAGACAGCTCCCGTAACCGCTCTGGCCTTAGATCCGGAGCAGACTTTGCCATCCAAGGAAGGGAGGCTCAACCCCACCACAGAGGCCACAGATTCCCCGGTGTTGGAGCTACACATAGACTTAATCTCACATGATACCTGTGCCACTGGAGCTCCGGACTCGTCTCCGGTCATAAGTTCCAAACCATGTGAGCCCGCGGACGCCGAACTTGATCGTTTATCGATCTTCGAATTCAGCGCCGCTGAAATCTTCCAGCACTGTCCTTTGGGTGATGTGCTGAACTCATTAAGGAACATGTCCTTGGCGGGGAACTCACAACCGAACTATGTTCGGTTTGAACTAGGGGCTGATGATGGAGAATCTAGTTCCCCACCAGCCACCCACTCCATAGCCAGTGTCGAGGACTTAACCGACATGTCCGATTATGGCTCCGAAGACTTCGACGGTATAGACGACGATGCCGATGAGGAGCAGGGCCAAAACCCGCCATTTACTAGACGCTGGACGGTCACTTCTTCATACGATGTATACATGGTGGATACACCTAATGACGATGACAAAGAAGATCCAGTTGAGGATAAACCCCGGAGACACAGCCCAGACGCCGGCGTCAGCGGCGCCGCTCTAAGTCACGTCGCGCAAAAGACAGCAATACCGGCACCAGAGAAAACAACACCCCGGACGATGCCGAAGACAATGAAGCCCCTGTTGGGGCAACGTCCGAACAAGATGAACTAGAGGACGAGCATGATAGCCCTGACAAACAGGCCATACACAAAGACTCAAAGGACAGTAATTATCTTCCGTTCTCCGAGGATGAGGAGAGCCTCGGCGACGAGGATTTCATTGTGCCTGAGGAACCTCTCGAGCAGGAGCGCTTTAAACGCCTGCTATTAGCCACTGCAAGGAGCCTGAAAAAGAAACAACAACAGCTTCAAGCTGACCAAGACCTACTCCACGATAGATGGACAGATATCCTAGTGGCCGAAGAATACGGCCCCAGGCGCACAACCAAGGGTTACCCGCAGCGCAGATTGCTACCTCGGTTCGATAAGGAAGCGCTGGAGCCTGTACCACGTGGTCGAGACAATGCGGCTAACCGACCACCACGCAGTCGGGATAAAGCGGCAGCTCAAGCCGAACAGCAGCCTGCCTCACCCCAAAGAAAAAATAGAGATAAAGCAGCTTGGGGTCATACATACGACCCTCGGCAGGACCTGGACAGTAGAACAGGACATACCAGACTGATCTATGGATTGTGAGGACGTGCCTCGACACGCAACGTCGGCTACCTATTCGGACAGGACAAGTCTAGTCATGCCCAGGCCGAAAATCGTAGACGGACTCCATCTAAGCTTCGTCGTGACGTGGCCCAGTATAGAGGCGCCGCACACCCACTCTGCTTCACTGGCGAAGTAATGGAGCATGAATTCCCAGCAGGGTTTAAACCCGTCAATATCTAATCATATGATGGAACAACTGATCCTACAGTATGGATCGAGGATTTTCTTCTCCATATTCATATGGCTCGAGGAGACGACCTTCATGCCATCAAATACCTCCCACTAAAATTCAAAGGACCAGCAAGGTACTGGTTAAACAGTCTGCCTGAAAACTCTATCAGCAGTTGGGATGATCTGTAAGACGGCTTCTGTGACAACTTCCAAGGTACATATATCCAGCCACCAGACGCCGATGACTTAAGCCACATCATCCAGCAGCCTGGAGAGTCAGCCAGGAAGCTCTAGACTAGGTTCTTAGTTAAAAAGAACCAAATCATGGACTGTCCGGGCGCGGAAGCCCTAGCGGCCTTTAAACACAGTGTCCGGGACAAGTGGCTCGCCCGCCACCTCGTTCAGGAAAAAACAAAATCCATGCCAGCCCTTACTGCTCTGATGACCCGCTTTTGCACGGGAGAAGACAACTGGCTCGCTCGTAGAAGCAACAACGCCAGCGACTTGGGCACTTCCGAAGTTCGAGACGGCAACGGGAAACCATGACGCAATAAGCACAAATGTGGCAATAGTAATGGGGGAGCACACGACACAACGGTTAATGCCGGATTCAGCGACCCCAACCCCGGTCAACAGAAGAAGCCATTCAAGGCAAACAGAGACGGACTATCCAATTTGGATAAGATATTGGACAGGCCCTGCCAGATTCATGGCCACCCCAATAAACCAGCTAACCACATCAACAGAAGCTGTTGGGTCTTCAAATAGGCCGACAAGTTAAACACTGAATACAAGGGGAAGAAGCTGCCCGGTGACAACGATGAAACTCGCCAACCAAACATCGGGGGTCAGAAGCAGTTTCCCCCCGAAGTAAAGACAGTGAACATGGTACACATGACACAGTCCCCTACAGGGGAACGCATGGAGCGCTCTCTCTATGCAGAGGATCACACTACGGCTATCTCAACCGAACTACACAACAGGGGCATTACACCGCATACCTCGTCGGCCATTAAGCCACCGGTCTCCATTCAACATGACCGTTCAAATCCTATACAGGGCTAGCAGTTCGGCTTTCGCCGACCGCCGCATATACCCGGACAATCTGTACCACACATACATATCTACACACTTAAAATACCCTGGGCACCGGCGAAAGCACACTACGGACGGACCTGAAAGTACTCCCATAACCTTCTCTTTTTTCTAACTTTTTTTCTTCTTCCTTTTTCTTGTTTCCCTCCACAGGTGGCTCAATGGCTGGCCTCGGACTCTATCGGAGTTCGGGTTCGTACACTCACCCAAGGGTTTATTTCAATCAAGGAGTCCCTTCACCGAGGACAGGTGGTGCAAACGTGCGACAAGAGGTCCAAAATAACTTTTTGTAGACCGCAATCTCTATTTCGAGCCTGTAAAGTGCCTTTTTCCTCCGCCTTCGACCCTTGGCATATCAAATAGCCGGGGTTGTGGCTTTGTTATGTATATACACGATTGGCACATCACTAAGATCCCAGTAAAAATAATCCATTCTTTTCTAAAAGGGCCGAGTTTTGCCCCTACGGTTGTCTCAAACGTACACCTCGGCATAACTTGCCAGGGGCTCGGTATGGGAACAAACGAGTTGCTGACAAGTCCGAACAGCTCTGTAGCATACTTTGGCGTCGCGAGTTTGGCCTTATATGCATCAGCTCCGAATCATGTCTTGGGTCAATAGTTGGGTTGCCCGGCTCCTGTGCTTGCTATCCTACGTTCCGCTCTATCGGCTAGGGTAGTAAAGGGAGAACTACTGTGATTGTGCTTCCGGTTCACCTGGTTAAGCACCTCAGTAGAGAAAGCTGAAAACTGACTGTCATGATGCGGCGAGAGCTGGTCAACCACTCGATGACTTATCAGAATCTTTCACGATTCCCACTGTGTCACACGAAGGACCTCTTTCCGGTCAAATATGTAAACACATCGTATGAATAAGCCGCATACATACCAGGGGCTATGTCGTAGACCCACCATAAAACTCCTATGGCTAAGTGAAAGTGTTAACGCCCTATAGTCTGGTTTCCTGGTTTGCCGCATTGACACCTCCTTCACGGACCAAGACGTTGGGTCAAGAGTGATCAGATGCTTTTTCGAACACCCCCATACTTCCTACGAGGGGGCTGAAGACGACGACTGGAAAACTTTCAGTTCATATACAAACGGCCGCACAGGAGGAACAAAAGCCTTTAGGCAAAATCAAAATATAGACTGATTATAACAATTGTCTTTTACAATTCGTAAAGAGTTCACTCAAATATTATGCCTTTCGAACATTGACCCTCTATCAAGCGGGCAACCTCTAAGACGTCCTCAAAGTAATGCTCTGGTGCGTGATGGTCCTTGCCCTTGGGTGGACCCTGCGCTGCAACATCGACGGCCTTCATCTTCTCCCAGTATGTCTTGACTCGGGCAAAGGCCATCCGTGCACCTTCAATGCACGCCGACCGCTTCATGGCGTCGATACGTGGCACTGCATCAGCAAGGTGCCGAACCAAGCTGAAATAGCTATTCGGAATCGGCTTAGTCGGCCACATCTGAAGTATGACGTTCTTCATGGCAGTGTCGGACATCCTATGAAGCTCAGCCCATTAGGACATCTGTTCATTCAGCAGCAGAGGGCATTTTGATGCGCCGAACTGTGACCAGAAAAGCTTCTCCATTGCATATCCCTCTTGCGCTTGGTAAAACTGTGCCACATTGGATGAACTCTTCGGCATGTCCAAAAACACGTCTGGAGAACTCCACACTTGGTTAAGCTGAGCATAATTCGGATCGCTGAACTTAGTTTGTAATTAAACTGGCTTACCAGCCGCAATCTCCCCAGCTTGCCGGATCTCCTCATGGGCCGCTCTAGACTCAGACCGCGCTTCTTTCGCCTCTCACAAGGCCTTGTCAAGCTCAGCCGCTTTGGCATTATTCTCCTTCTCTAGGAATTCACAGTGGCTGGTAGCATTTTTCAGTTCGAGCACCATCGAGGATATTTTCTCCTCGTCTTGGTGCCGAGCAGCTTGTTCGGCCTTTAACTCGGCCGATGCCTTTTCGGCATCCACATTACTAAACCGGGCCTACTCCTTGGCCCGGGCCAGCTCCGCCCGAAGAATCTCAACGACGGCGGCACCATCTGCAGCCATGCATATTCCAGTATGCAACTTTTAGCGTCACGCTTATATTACAAACACATATATGTAAGGATTGCTCCGAATACGTACCTTGCGACTCGTCAAGACGCCTGTTGATAAGCGCGATATCAGTATCTGCCTCATCAATCTTGTGTTGCAAATCCGCAACCTCTACAATCCGGACAGTTTCCGGGGAGGTCACAACCTGTGTTCCAATTAATCATATTACTTCCTGGGCATATCTTTTGATCCTTTGATCGCCTCCCTCGGGAAGCCAATCAGAGTCTTAGGGGCTACTATTTATACACAGGTGTATTCTTGAATAAAACACAATCGAACATATTACGGTACAAACCTCGAAGCCTCTTAGCAGGCCCGTGAAGGCCTCATTCAATACGCTTTTCGCGGACAGGACCTTTTCGACCACCGTGCCCATCAAGGTACGATGTTCCTCTGAGACGGACGCCTGTCGGAGCATGTTCGTTAATATATCCGGCGCGTCTGGGTCTCCAGAGGTTGTTGTAGGAGTACGGCCTCCCTTTGAAGGGATCCGTTTATTTGTATCCGGCTGTAGACCGGAATGTTCGGGGCCTTTATTGTTGGTCCCCGGACCCTGGGCCACCAAAGTATCACCTTCTGGTTGTATCTTCATCATCCCTCGCACCACTTGTTGATCGGGAGAGACCCTCCGCGATGACACCTCAAAGTCGTCCGCCCTGTTGGGCGAGGAGATTGGTGGAGGCGTCTCGCTTTCCATCATCTCCGGGAGAACATCCCCTGAGGAAGAGGAGTGTTGAAGAAGACTGTGTGCCGAACTTCAAAAAAAATAATATTCTGGACGTTACAAGAAAGGGACGGGGCGTGTTTAAAACACCCTTGTTCACTTACGATTTGTCCCGAGGCCTTTCCTTGTTAGGGGACTGCATGATGATGTTGTTCTCCAAGCCCGAGCCACCCGACGAAGGCATCTTGCCTCGCTTAGGAGCCTTTTCCTCCCAATCTTCGGAGGTGGCCCTTTTCTTCCCATGGGGGGAAGAGACGTTGACTTCCCCTTCATTTTTGTCTTCGAATGATGGAATCTTGATTCCTCCGGACACAATGTCTGACACACCTTCGGGATGGGGGCCACCTTTGGTCCTCTCTGCCTTGCCCTCCTTCACAGGCATCTGGTATAGTGCCGGGGCTAGCATCATTGTTAATATAGGATCCGTTGAACCTTCGGGAAGGGGGGCCGGATACCTAATCATCTCCGCTTTCTTTATCCAGCCATGGAAGGAGATAGTTTGCTCAATAATGTATTACGGCATACTTAAAAAAGGGTGTTCAGAAGTCAAGTGCTTACCGGGGTATCCGGACGGTTGCAGTCGAGGCCTGTGTCCTTAGTAGTGTCCGGCCAATGTTTTCGCTTTCCGAAAAACAACTTCCACATCCCTTTGTGTGTAATGCCGAAGAAGTGTTGGAGGGTTCATGGTCCTTCTGGATTGAACTCCCACATACGGAGAGGCCTACGCTGGCATGGTAGGATTCGGCGAATCAGCATTACTTGAATCACGTTGACAAAAATCAATGTCCCTCTCGAGGAGGGTTCAGATGCGGCTTTGTAGAGTCCGCACTTCATCAACTGATCCCCAATCCAACCCCTTGTTGGCCCATGATGCAAGCTGTAACGGTGGGCCAGGGCGAAACATGGTTGCAGCTACCCACTTGGTGTTGCGGGGCTCCGTAACGTAAAACCACTCTTGCTACCATTGATTGGAAGTTTCGGTAAAAGAGCCCTTCGGCCAAGGAGTGTTGGTGAGCTGGCTAACTACAGCACCGCTGCACTCCACCTGTTCCCCGTCGACTCCCTTTGGTTTCACGCTGAAGGTCTTGAGCCATAAGCCGAAGTGTGGGGGGATTTGGAGGAAGGCCTCGCACGTAATGATGAACGCCGAGACATGGATGAAAGACTCTGGGACTAGATCGTGAAAATCTAGTCCATAATAGAACATTAGCCCCCGGACGAAGGGGTGAAGAGCGAGCCCTAGCCCTCGAAGCAAGTGTGGGATAAATACGACCCTCTCACCAGATCTAGGGGTCGAGATAACCTGCCCTTGAGCAGGAAGCCTATGGTGGATCTCCGCAGTCAGGTATCTGGCCGCTCGAAGCTTCGCAATATCCTCCTCTGTAACGGTGGAAGCCGCCCATCGGCCTTGAGGACTGGGTCCGGACATAATGGGGAAGCCTGAAGCAACGAAGTCAAACCTTGGGTTCTAGAACTCGAGGATGTAGAGGCTGAGGAGAAGTTTGGTGTAAAAAAGACGGCCCTCGGTTCCTTTATAAAGGCAGCGGGGATTAAATGCCTCCTCCTAAGCCTGAAAGCCTTGCCTATTCCTAAGGAATCTTTCCAACGGAACGGTTGGGTTACCCATGCTCGTATTAATGAGAATCTCGCAATAAGGGGACACAATCTCTGCTTTGATAGAACATGCCAATAGCAACCTCGCCTCGAAACATGGAACAGCGGGACAGGGAACGGTTCGAAAAAATGGGCGAGCGTGATGTCACATTGTAAAAAGTTTTCAGCAGATTGGACTCATGGAATATTATATTCTCTTTGCGGTTGTGTGTGGTGTGTGTGTTACAGGTCCGTACATGTTCAATATGTTCGAAGATTATCTTGGAGTTCGGAAGGAGGAACCCGCCTTGCAATGCCGAAGACATATCTACACGCCGGATACCTTGTCATTGAAGCCAGGTTCAGGGGCTACTTGGGGAGTCCTGGACTAAGGTGTCCTCGGGTGTCTGGCTGTTAGCCATGGGCCGGACTGATGGGCTATGAAGATACAAAGACCGAAGACTACACCCGTATCCGGATAGGACTCTCCTTGGCATGCAAGGCAAGCTTGGTGACCAAATATGTGGATTCCTTTCTTTGCAACCGACCTTCTGTAACCCTAGATCCTCCCGGTGTCTATATAAACCGGAGGACTTAGTCCGGAGGAGATACATTATCATAACCATACAAGTTAGACCTCTAGGGTTTAGCCATTACGATCTCGTGGTAGATCAACTCTTGTAATACTCATATTCATCAAGATCAATCAAGCAGGACGTAGGGTATTACCTCCATAGAGAGGGCCCAAACCTAGGTAAAACATCGTGTCCCCTGTCTCCTATTACCATCGACCTTAGACGCGCAGTTCGGGACCCCCTACCCGAGATCCGCCGGTTTTGACACCGACAGTGGGGTGGCAGCAGTAGTCACGCTTGTGAGCATGTCCCTGTTCGTCGCTCAGCATGACAGGCAGTGCATTCCCCCGAGCCGTACGATCCACCACCGCATCCACCGCCACATTCGCCCTCCACCGAGCAAAATTTGCGTATGTTTGAGGAAAGAAGGAATGACGATCTGGTTGAATTATTAAAAACGTACATGCTATGGTAGGGCAGAAAGGAAATCAGAACAGTTACCACTCCAAACTGTCTGATTTTCGGAGAACCAAGCCTCCCAGTTTCAGTCAAGTTATTGATCCCTTGGAAGCAGACGATTGGTTACGAACTATTGAGAAAAATCTTGAGATTGCTCGTACTCAAGAAGAGGAAAAGGTTCTGTATGCTACACATTATCTCGAAGGAGTTGCCGCTATATGGTGGGATAATGCGAAAGCCATGTGTCCTGCAGATGAAGAAATCACTTGGACATAATTCAAGGATCATTTTCGCAAATACCATATTCCTACTGGTATTATGAAGGTCAAGCAGCGTGAATTCCTCGCGCTCAACCAAGGAAGCATGTCTGTTAGTGAATATCTGCATAAGTTCAATCATTTGGCCCGCTATTCCCTCTATGATGTGGCCACAGAAGAAAGAAAGATTGACAGATTTCTTGGCGGACTAAACCAACACCTCCGATGCACACTCAGTATGTTTGATTTCCCAACCTTCCAAACTCTGGTAAACAAGGCTCTCATTGCTGAAAGGGAGCACACGCTTTTACATGACAACAAGACTGCCAATAATGATCACAAGCGCAAGTTTGAGCCTAAGAAGGATGGTCAGCCAGTGCAGAAGGCTCGTACTTGGCAACACACTCAAGTAGAGTACAAGCCCAATTAGCAGCAGAATGTTGACAAGACTACTACCCAAGTCAAGAATGTCGTAACCAGCCCGGTGCGAGAAGAATGTCAGCGCAACATTTCCTATTTCAGTTTTGGACAAACCGGCATTATGCAAGACAGTGTCCCAAGAACGGCAAGGCATATGCTCCATTCAGGCCACAAGTCAACCATATGGGGCTGTACCCTGTCCAGCAAACTATAAAAGGGCAAGTTGATCACCTCTCCGAAGACGAAGCCCAAGAGGAACCCAAAGTCATCATTGGTATGTTCCCTATTAATAACATACCCGCAATAATTTTATTTGACTCTGGGGCTTCCCACTATTTTATTTCGTGGAGTTTTGTTGCCCAAAACAAATTTCCTTGTTCGATTTTGAGAAATAATATGCTGGTACAATCCCCGGGATCTTTGCTCAGAAGCAATCTGGTCTGCCATAACTTGGAAGCTGATATCAACGGAGTCTGTTTTCCAACTTCCTTGATAATCATCGAGTCTGCCAAGTTGGACATTATTTTGGGAATGAATTAGTTAATCCAATACCAAGTATGCATTAACTGCGCAACCAGAGAAGTCACCTTGACAAGTTAGGAAGGAAAGACAACAAAATTCTATGCCCGCAAAAGCATACCCAAGAAAGAAATGGTCTTCACCACTGTGGCTGAAGAATTGGAATTAATTCCTGTGGTCGGTGATTTTCCCGATGTATTCCCAGAAGAATTGCCAGGAATGCCGCCAGACCGAGAGCTTGAGTTTGAAATTGATCTTGTGCCCGGGACAACACCATTATACAAAAAGTATTATTGCATGCCTTTCTCAGAATTAGTGGAGTTAAAGAAACAGCTTCATGAGATGCTCCAGAAAGGTTATATCCGTCCAAGCTCTTCACCATGGGGATCACCCACAATATTTGTGGACAAGAAAGATGGTAGTCTCCGTATGTGTGTGGATTATCGTCAGCTGAATGATGTCACCGTTAAAAACAAATATCCACTGCCCAGGATTGATGATTTATTTAATCAACTCAGTGGGGCAAGAGTATTCTCCAAAATTGATCTAAGTTCTGGATACCGCCAACTCAAGATCAAAAAGGAAGATATTCCTAGGACCGCGTTCACTACCCGATACGGTCTTTATGAATATATCATTATGTCCTTCAGTCTCACCAATGCCCCTGCTTTCTTCATGCACATGATAGTATTCATGGATTTCCTGGATAAATTTATGGATATACCGTTATGTCCTTCAGTCTCGATGATATCCTTATATACTCAAAAAGTGAAAAAGAGCACAAGGGACACCTCAGAGCTGTCTTACAAAGACTCCGTGACCATTAGCTATACGCCAACTTCAGTAAATGTGAGTTTTGGCTCAAGAAAGTTGTATTCCTAGGGCATGTTCTGTCAACAAAAGATATAGCCCTGGATCCAAGTAAGGTGAAGCACGTGCTTGATTGGATGTCATCCACGACAGTGTCCCAAATCCGGAGTTTCCTTGGATTAGTCGGGTACTACCGTCGTTTCATTGAAGGTTTCTCTAAGATTGCCAAGCCAATGAAAGAGCTTCTCAAGAAAGATAAGAAATTTGAATGGACTGAAGACTGCGAGAAAAGTTTCAATGAGCTGAAAATCAGGCTGTCAACAGCACCTGTGATAACTCTTCCGGACATCTACCACGGCTTTGATGTGTACCGCGACACCTCTAGGCAAGGTCTTGGATCCGTACTCAGGAAAGATGGCAAGGTTGTAGCATACGCATCTCGTCAGCTACGACCCCACGAAGGGAACTATCCTACTCATGATTTGGAATTGGTCGCGGTTGTTCATGCTCTAAAAATTTGGAGACACTGCCTCATTGGAAAAAGGTGTCAAATATTTACCGACCATAAAAGTCTCAAGTATATATTTACTCAGTCAGACCTAAACCTCCGCCAAGGAAGATGGCTCAAATTGGTGAAGGATTATGATCTTGGAATTAATTATCATCCAGGTAAGGCCAATGTGGCCGCTGATGCACTCAGCCGCAAGCCTGCCAGTCTGAATACCATGACAGAGTCCTTGCCTCCCAAACTTCAGGAAGAGATCACTCAGCTCAATTTGGTCATTATTGATACTAGTCTTGCTAGTATGATGGAAGTTACTCCTACCCTCGAGGATGAGATCCGCAAGCCCCCGTCAGATGACCCAGTGCTAGAAAAACATATCAAAAGTACGTTAGAAGGCCAGACACAAGATTTCTCTAAGGATCAGCAAGGTACACTAAGGTTCCCGCGGAAGGATTTGTGTACCCAATCAAGCAAACTTAAGAAAGAGGGTATTGGCAGAAGCTCACGAATCTTCGTATTCCATCCACCCCAGAGGTACCAAAATGTACGAAGACCTCCAGAAGATATTCTGGTGGGATGGTATGAAGAAAGACATCGCCTATTTTGTGGCTTGTTGCGACATATGCAACAAAGTGAAGGCAGAACACCAAAAGCCTGCCGGACTCCTCCAACCCTTTCCCATTCCGCAATGGAAGTGGGATGACATCTGTATGGATTTTATCACGGGACTACCAAGGACTCATCGAGGCAATGATGCAGTATGGGTCATGGTGGCCACATTGACCGCTCATTTTATTGCCATCAGAACCACTTACCGAGCAGATTAGCTCGCACAGTTGTATGTGTCCAGAATAGTTAGTCTGAATGGAGTACCAAGAACGATCACTTCCGACAGAGGGTCACTTTTTACCTCAACTTTCTGGTGACGTCTCCAAGAAGCTTTGGGGACCGCGCTAAAGTACATCACAACTTATCATCCTTAGACAGATGGAAAGACTGAACATGTAAACCAAATACTCGAAGATATGCTTCGAGCATGTGCTTTGGCCCAAGGACCTAAATGGGAAGATTGTCTGTCGTATGCTGAGTTCTCCTACAACAACAGCTTCTACACCAGTCGAAAGATGTCACCTTATGAAGCTTTGTATGGCCGAAAGTGCCGCACTCCGCTAAATTGGTCTCAAGCCAGAGATAGCCGTATTTTCGGAACTGATCTCATGATGGAAGCTGAAAAGCCAGTCAAGGAAATCCGAGACAGATTGCAATTGGCTAAATCCCGACAAAAGAGTTATTACGATGCAAAGCACCGCCAGATCCGTTTTGAACCCGGAGAGCATCTATACCTCCGAGTCATCCCTATGAAAGGAGTCAAAAGATTTCAGACTCGCGGAAAATCAGCACCCAGGTATATTGGTCCATTCCCAGTTATGTCCAGAGTGGGACTGTTGCATATCAGTTGGAATTGCCCCCGGAATTGTCACAAGTGCACAATGTGTTCCATGTCTCACAGCTAAGACGATGTATATCGCCTCCAAAGAAAAAGAGGGATATTTCAGAATTAGATTTGTTTAAGGATTTAACATATGAGGAGAAACCATTCGGAATCTTGGATGATATGGAAAGGGTCACACGTAGTAAGGCGATAAAGTTTTATAAAGTGGAGTGGGAGCATCACACAAAGGAAGAGGCAACTTGGGAATGAGAGGAATTTCTAAAGGCAACCTATCCAGAATTGTTTTCCCGAGCAACAGAATCTCGAGGACGAGATTCATCCTAAGTGGGGGAGGTTTGTGACAGCCTGGTTTTTGCCCCCTCTTCTTTTTCTAATTTTTGATTGCCTTCTTATTTGAATTTGGGTTTTTGAATCATTTCAGTTGGACTTAAACCCTTGGGCATCCCCATGATTTTCACCCAAGTGGCTCACCTCTCCCCCAAGCCATCATTTCTTCTCTGGTTAATCCCAAAATAATCATAGGAATCTTTTTCTTAAATGAAAAATATTCATTTCCTCCTCTAAAACCCTAATCAGCAACATATGCTCCAAAGCAACCCCCATTTTCTTTGCCCATAAAAATCTAAGAAAATTCCCAAATATTCTTTGAACCCTAGGGCACCTCTCTGAGCAAAAATATGGCATCACTTTTTGGAATATTTTTGCTACAAAAAATCTTTTCTGTTCTGGTCAGAAAAGGTGGTTTCTACAGCAAGTAACATTTTCCTTGATCCAATGATGCTGATTTTTCTTGAGCATCATTACCCTCCTAAGAAACTACTAACCTCCAAAAACCAGCCCTAAACTCTCTATGGTTTGATCTCAGTAAACTCCACAAGTTACTAACCAGAAACTTACCATGAAGAAACCGACTCCGACAACGCACCTGTGATCAACTCGAACCCATGGAGTGGCTTAGCTCACCAAGGACAGAAGGCCAGACATGAATTTATGGCAAGTTGTGGCTCTATGTCAGAGTTCGCGCGGTGACCACGTGTGTGCACGATGCCAACGTGCTAGTCGACGCGCTCTGGATGCCGCTGCGTGCTATGTTCATCACGTGCTCGCTTCCCCGACTGCCACACCTTGCCAAACCGCGCCACCATCGCCGTCTTGACCCAATTAACTCCTCCCTCACGCTCACTGATGCCGGAGCTCACCGCAGCAAGCATAGGCATGGCGCGGCCAAGCTAACAGTGCGCCCATGTCCATGTGCTCGTCGCGTACCATGCTCCTGTGCTTGTTGCTGCCCGCCCACAGTCCCCGTGTGATCCCCGGTGCCTTCTTCCCCTCTCACCGACACCATTCATCGCCAGGCGCCACTCTAGAGAGCTTCGGCGAGCTCTCGATCCCCGCCTCAGCCTCGCCTATAAATAGAGCCCCCCAAGCTCGTTTCTCTCCACACACACACACACACTCTCTCAACACACCTCCACAACACTATAGGAAGCCGCAGCCCGGCCGGGCAGGCCTCTGGCCGCCGCCCCCGCTCGAGCTCGCCGGTGATCCCCGTCCACTGCCCCCTACCTCTCCAGAGCCGCACGAGCTCTACTGACTTCTCCGGCATGTGCGCGGTGGTCCACTGGTGCGTGCTGGTGCCGTTGGAGCTGCTGGATTGACCCTGCCTCGCCGGAATCACCATCTACGACGAGCTCTGCCCGTTGCCGCCGCTAGAGAGCTTCGTTCCGACCCTGTCCGGCCATCCCTAGCCACGCTACGGGTACGGGCAGGTGCGCCTCAATCTCCTCTCCATTCCTATCCTCTCAGATCTCTTCGTCAGGCACTCCTCACCGGAGAAAGCGCCGCCGCCGCGCTGCCCGACTCTGCTTCTCTCCCCTCCTCCGACCTGACCACTGGGACCTGCTGTCTGCCACTCAGGTCACGCCCGAAGCAGTATGAGTGGTGGCGCCTTGCTGGTTTACGCCTTCGACGTCACCCCTCCCCTAGTTTTTCTTTTATTCAAATTTAATTCAAATTATCTAGAGAGCTTCAAAAAGCCACAACTTGTTAACCCTATGTCCAAATGAAGTGATTCGTTTTACATTGTGTTCCTTATGAAAAGATCTAGCAGCTCACCAAAAATGAGATTGTTTCTCTGTTGTCTAGATTTTTTGATGATTTTCAGAGTGTTTCTTGATATTTTCTTCCTATGCTTTTAATTATTTTCAGAAGGTGAAGCTTGTCTTGAGGATCACTAGGAGGAGTGTGAACCTCATCTACAGTAAGGCAAGCCACAGCAACATTTTCATGGTGCCATTTCAATATTTGTGATTTTCCAACTTGACTAATGATTTAGTTCATGCATTTAAATCACTTAAATAAATATTCATTTCTGTTGAATGCTTGTTTTGGTTTGGTATGCTTACTTTATAGTAGTTTGAGGCTAACTAAGTTAGTTAAAGTTAATAGAAGTAATATTTGGTTATGTAGTAATAAAATTACTATGAAAAAGACTAGTTTGGTTAATATTTTCCTAAGTGAGAAAATAGATTATTTCAAGTTATAGCATGGTTAAGCTTGTTGAATTATAATAACCAGAGAAGTGGTATGAGTTTGCTGATGATTATGGTTAGTACTTGATGAGGTTGATCCATTTATTTCCGATAACATGTGATGCATATTATAAGGTTGCATTTTCATGGCATATCATGACACCGATTATTTTTACTTTGAGTTAAACTTGATAATAACTCAACTTGAACATATCGTTGATCGGGTCATGGTGCCCCTGAATCGAGTTTTTCCCAGTGCAACCACATTTGCCTTTATGGGAAGGCCTTTATTCGGTCTATTCTCATGCCTCTGGTCGGTGCCTCCAACGATGGAAGGTTATGGGCGTGCGTTACCCTGGCCCGGTAAGCAGACATAACCTTGTGTGCCCGTTTGTTGTTATGGTACCTTGTCCCCGTTTGGGACCGTTTATGTTTTGCCACGATGGTGGTCGTGATGCCTTTGGTAGGCACGGGGCCACCCAGGACTGAACCCCGGGGGGGTGTTGGTTGGAGTGGCCGGGCGAGTGTCATGGCACTAGGAGGGTTCCATCGGAATGCCGTTGGTGCACCCGAATGGGACCGTGAGGCCATGGATTCCATGGTGTGGGTAAAGTGCGCTACCTCTGAGAGTGTATTTAATCTATCGATAGCCGCGTCCTCGGTTACAGACACAACTTGGAAGTAGGTCACACCATGGATCAACCTTTTAAGTAATCATGCACACTAAGCTTAATCACATGGCACTATTGGAAAGAGGATGGTTGAGAAACTATGTTGATGATGGGAACCAAGGCGTTGGTTCCGTTTGTTGATGGAGACCAAAGTGTTGGTCTGTTTGTGATCCGAGAAAGATCACTGTTTGGTTACGAGGTAACCCGTTTGATGGAGACCAAAGTGTTAGCCCGTTTGTGATCCGGGAAAGATCTCTATTTGGTTACGAGGTAACTCGTTTGGTAAGCAAGTCCGAGGGACTTGAGGCACATGATCATGTTCACTGCATCCCTAGTGTGATTTTGCATTGATGATAATCTGAATAAATATCATGATATTGTCTATCATTATGTTTATTCTTGTTGTGAGCTTGCAAGTACATTCAATGTACTGACATGTGATGTCATGCCAGATTTCAGGAAAGTCTCGTTGGATCGGAGTGTTGTTTGAGTCTAGATCGTGTCCACATTGGTGTCCCTATGCTATGGAGTCCCGCTTTGCCGTCATTCCGCTGCCGCGTAGTTATCGTGATCGAGCCCCCTTTATGTTCACTAAATAATGTACATATTGTCCAGTCGCATCGTGTGTGCCGCTTGGCCTTGCAACTTGATGTAATATTTAACTATGTTCCGCTAGTATCAATAAAGCGGTTGTTTTCTGTACCAAGATGTTATGTGTTGCCAGAAGACATGGTCTCTGGGCTGGCAATGCAAGGTAAACCGGTTGCTCTGAGCCGGGGTGCCACAATTGCTACCCAACCGTGCACCATACCGTACCAATCCAGAGGAGACGAAGGAGATTATGCGTTAAGTCCAGGAGCTGCTCGACAAAGGTTATATATGCGAATCCCTTAGTCCTTGTGTTGTTCCTATTATTGTAGTGCCGAAAAAGGATGGTACATCATGTATGTGTGTTGATTGTAGAGTTATTAATAATACTAGATGATACCCCGCACGTTGTTGTGGGAACCGGTTGTAATATAATTCAATGCAATTTGATTGTATGAACATCAGTGTTTGGATTAATAAAATATTGTATATCTTTGATAGCATTTTATAAGATATAGACTATCAAAAAAATATGAAGATTGGCAAGGCAAATATGGAGGCAACTGGTAAAACAATATATGGATAGCAGAAAATATAACAGGTTGAAAATCTAAGATATATAGGAATATTTTACATGATAATATAAAGATATAAATTTGAAAGGTAGGCATTGTTGAAATAATAATTTCGCCTCTACAAATAAACTAAAGGGAAAGTTGAGTATTGGTGAGAGTTAAACACTTTTAGGAAAACATGTGAAGTAAATCCTTTGTGCACTTCATTCTATCTAAAAAAATTCATAGATAAATCCTTTGTGCACTTCGGCTCTGGCAGGCACATAATTTTCCTATTGGATTTTTATGAGACCGTATAGAAGATTGTTTATGCCAAACCATTAGCTGTAATAGTTGAAACTTTGCACCAAATAAAACTATGTGAAAACCTTAACTTACTCAGTGCATAGGACCTCATGGGATAACTTGGATAAAATCACCGTGTGTCTTGTGTTTGTACATCCATCGATTAGCTAAACATTGCTAACGGTAGCTAAGATTAAATGATCATAACTTCTAAGAAAATTCATCATAGATCTTAAGTACTCAGCTACATTTGTTTCAACGGTTTGGTTATTGCAAATATGAATAACTAAATATTAGGAAATTAATATATTGTACAATATAACTCACACTCATAAGCATTTTTGCTTTTTTCTTAAGTAATGTCGATCTAAAGATGAAAATATAGAACTAACCACACACATAGACACGCCCACGTGGAATTACTAAGTCAGTTCATAGCATATACTATTGCCAACTCATATGCCACAATCAAGTATCATTTTGTGAGCTATGTTATGGCTATTTGTTTTCTACCTAAAAATATCTCGGGTCTTCAATGGAGGCCAACTGCAATAATATCACCAATTTCACGGAAGTTTAAATTCATTTAGGAAATATTTGATCATAGCAGGAAAAATGCTTATATGAAAATAGACCCGACCATTCCCCATCTGGCTGGATAGGTGTGTATCAATGGTGCTTAAACTGCTATAAGCCGGCAAAAAATCGGTCATGAGAAACTCAACCTGTATCATGGATTGCTCCCCATAATCTGTGTGATGGCAGTACCATATCCATGCATATGTGCATGCTATATAAAAAAATCAGCAATTCCGATAAGATACCATCCTCTCCAATGGTTCATATCTTGGTGTTTCCCGTACTAAAACTTCTTGTTGGCTTGTCATCGGCAGCTTCATGTGCTACAAAATCCACACAAATAAAATCCAAATAATACGGGTTTGGTTATATGTGAATCAGTTGATGCCCGCATGTGGTGCAGAGCCTTGGGAGTCGATGCATGAATCGATAGATCGGTACCTTGGCAATCGGCAGTGAAATCTGAATGGACATCAGCCCTAGATAGAGAGATGGTTTCCTGCAAAAAAGATAGACTGTTAGTGCCTTTGACCACAAGATGCATCTCTAGCTGGGAGCCATCACGAGAGGCTGACAGATTGGAGGTTGAGGACGACATGGACGATGACATGTGGAGAGAAACAATTGAGAAAAAAGAACTCTACCTGATCCCCTCCATCTACTCTTGCCAGAATGAAGACAGTAGGGGACGACGAAAGGCAAATTAGCCGAGGAGCATTAGCGGTTTTTTTGGACCGGTTAATTCGTCGGAGATGGGAGACCAGCGGCTAGAGCCGGAGGAGTGAACAAGCGGAGAAAATCTCCGGGAGCCGTCGGAGGAGGACCGGCAGTCACGGCGGACCAGGACACTCATCGGAGGAGTATCGGACCGGTAATCATACCTGAGTCGTAGAGATCAGAGAAGTGGAACATCCGGGCCGACGGTCCTACTAGATGGCCATAAGATGAGATCTCCGCCGTAGAGCGGAGGCCGGCCGTCAGTCGTGCCGAAGGGGTGTCAGACGGGAGCCTGGTCGCCGTGCTAAATGAAGAGGGGAGTCGGGATAGCAGCCCTGCAAAAGGAGCATGAGACGGGAGCATGTCCGCCAAGCCGGATGGCCGCTGCGGGAGGCATTAGACGGGATCCTAGCCGCCGCGCAGGATGTATAGAGGGGAAAGGAGGCGATGGGTTTGGGCTGAATCAGGCAGATATACGGCATGGGCAGTGGGGAATCCTAAACGCTTCAGTTTTTCTTTCAGGGAAAATATTTGGTCAAAATTGAAGAGGTGGGCTTGAGCGGGGCATGGGCAGTGGGGAATCCTAAACGCTTCAGTTTTCTTTCATAGAAAATATTTTTTCAGAATTGAAGAGGTGGGCATGAGTGGGACTACATGAGATGTGACTTGGCAAGATATGATTGGATGCTGATGTGTCTATCCTGCATGTTGAGATAAATCAAGTAGTGGGGGTGAACTTCTTAAGTATATAGGATTACTTTTCGTTATTGTCATCCTATTCCTAGGCTAGATGATATGCTTGATGAATTGAGTGGCTCTACAATATTCTCCAAAGTTGGTTTGCGTAGTGGATACCATCAAATTCATATGAAACTGGGGGATGAATGGAAAACAACGTTTAAAACTAAGTTTGGATTGTATGAGTGGTTAGTCATGCCTTTTGGGTTAACTAATGCACCTAGTACTTTCATGAGATCAATGAAAGAAGTTTTAATGATTCCATTGGATGATTTGTGGTAGTCTATTTTGATGATATACTGATTTATAGCAGATCTTTGGAGGAACATTTGGAACATTTACGTGTTGTTTTTATTGCTCTACGTGATGCACGTTTGTTTGGTAACCTTGGGAAGTGCACCTTCTGCACCGACCGAGTATATTTTCTTGGCTGTGTTGTTACTCCATAGGGAATTGAAGTTGATAAAGCCAAGATTGAAGCTATTAAGAGTTGGCCGCAGCCCAAAACGGTCACACAAGTGACTAGTTTTCTTGGCCTCGCTGGATTCTATAGGCGTTTTGTGAGAGATTTCAGCACCATTGCTACATCTCTCAATGAGCTTACAAATAAGGATGTGCTTTTTGTTTGGGGTACCGCACAGGAAGAAGCCTTCACAGTATTGAAAGATAAGTTGACACATGCTCCTTTACTCCAACTTCCTAATTTTAATAAGACTTTTGAGCTTGAATGTGATGCTAGTGGAATTGGATTAGGAGGTGTGTCATTACAAGATGGCAAACCTGTTGCATACTTTTATGAAAAATTGAGTGGGCCTAGTCTGAATTATTCTACTTATCATAAAGAATTATATGCTCTTGTTCGGACTTTAGAAACATGACAACATTATTTATGGCCCAAAAAATTTGTTATACATTCTGATCATGAATCTTTGAAACATATGAGAAGTCAAGCTAAACTGAATTGTAGACATGCTAAATGGGTTCAATTCATTGAGACTTTCCCTTATGTCATTAAACATAAGAAGGGTAAAGAAAATGTTGCTGTTGATGCATTGTCTCGTTGCTATACTATGCTTTCACAACTTGACTTAAAAATATTTGGTTTGGAGACCATAAAATATCAATATGTGCATGATGCTGATTTTGAAGATGTAATGCAGAATTGTAAAGAAGGAAGAACGTGGAACAAGTTCGTCATTAACGATGGATTTGTGTTTCGTGCTAACAAGCTATGCATTCCAACTAGCTCCGTTCGTCTTTTGTTGTTGCAGGAGGCGCATGGAGGAGGATTAATGGGACACTTTGGCATGAAGAAGACGGAGGATATACTTGCTACATATATGTTTTGGCCAAAGATGAGACGGAATGTTGAGCATTTTGTTGCTCGCTACACTACATGTCAAAAAGCTAAGTCACGACTAAATCTTCATGGTTTTTATATGCCTTTGCCTATACCTAGTGTTCCTTGGGAGGATATATCTATGGACTTTGTTTTAGGTTGACCTCAAATAAAGAAGGGGAGGGATAGCATATTTGTTGCCGTGGATAGGTTCTCGAAAATGGCACACTTTATACCATGTCATAAAAGCGATGATGCTGTTAATGTTGCTGATTTGTTCTTTCGTGAAATTATTTGCTTGCATGGTGTGCTAAATACTATTGTTTAAAATCGTGATACTAAATTTCTTAGCCACTTTTGGATGTGTTTATGGGCTAAGTTGGGGACTAAACTGCTTTTTAGTACTACTTGTCACTCCCAAACTGATGGACAAACTGAAGTAGTCAATAGAACATTGTCTACTATGCTTAGGGCTGTTTTGAAGAATAATAAGAAAATGTGGGAAGAATGCTTGCCTCATATTGAATTTTCTTATAATCATTCATTGCATTCTACTACTAAGATGTGCCCTTTTGAAATTGTGTATGGTTTTCTACCTCTTGCTCCTATTGCTTTGTTGTCTCGTCCATCTTCGGAGAAGGTTAATTTTGATGCCAAACAACGTGCTGAATTGATTTTAAAAATGCATGAGTTAACCAAGGAAAACATTGAGCGTATGAATGCTAAATATAAACTTGCTGGAGATAAGGGTAGAAAACATGTTGTGTTTGCACCTGGAGGTTTTGTTTGGTTACATTTGCGTAAGGATAGATTTCCTAATTTGCACAAATCAAAGCTAATGCCACGTGATGATGGTCCTTTTAAGGTGTTAGAGAAAATAAATGATAATGCATATAAACTTGAGCTGCCTGCAGAGTTTGGGGTTAGTCCCACTTTTAACATTGCATATTTGAAGCCTTATTTGGGCAAGGAAGATGAGCTTCCGTCGAGGATGACTTCATTTCAAGAAGGGGAGGATGATGAGGACATCAATACCATTGTTACACCCACAACCCCTATTGCTACATATATTGGACCAATTACTAGAGCTCGCGCATGCCAATTAAATTATCAGGTAATTTCGTTTCTTGGTAATGATTCTAATGTTCATGAGAATACGATGCTTCAAGAATTGGATACATTTGTTTTGCTTACAAATGAAGGGCTTGGCATGGATAAGAGGGATGAACACTGGAGCAAGACCAAGCATGGAGATAATGGCATGCGCAATGGGAACAAGAACGGAGTTGCAAGTGATGATTTCAGGACTTTGAAGCCACCATAAGGAGTGCATGAAGCCTTGGACGAAATATACAAGATGCCACTTCATAAATTTCGTCCAAAGGCTATTCTAGGTGTTGCCTCACCTTATTATTGGGCCAGGCCCATGTAATTTCGAAATACTTAAGTATAGGCTGTTTTTAGAGTCTGTATGTGTGGGGAAACAAGAGTTGGGGTTGGTTTCGGACCCCTCCTCCAAGGGCCACGAAATCCCCCCCCTCTTCCTCCATATATACAGCCCTTAGGGCATCGTTTAGCCTTTGGGTTTTCTTTAGATTAAAAGTTCGCCATAGCTGCAACTTCGCGTACTTCGTTTGTGTTCAACGACCATACCAAGACGTCACAGAACCCCACCTTCACTAATAAAGCTTTCCTCTTAGATTTGTAATATCCAGATTGCAATCTCAGTTTCTTGCTTGTTCTTTGTTTGCTCACCGGAAACAGACCCTCGTCGTCAGGTTGATCGTGCTCCGGCGTGGTCAATAACCCCTCGGAACTTGGTTTAGTGATTGCTAAGGCGCGACATCTCACGCGTTCGTAGTAGGATCGTCATGGTCGACTCCCACAGAAAATGATAGCCATCATCTCATCGAAACATCGGTACACCTTCGCCTCTATCACTGGCCGCTACTTATACGGAGGTAGAATAAGTGGCGGAACAGCGCAACAGAGGGCATCACCCCCATGAATGCCTCGCAGTATAAGGCAAAGATCGACAGGAGGATGATGGAGTTGGGATGAAGATGGAGGGCGTGGGGCCTGTAATGGCGGAGGATGGCATAGAAGAAACTAGAGAAAGGGGGAACAATCCCAGCGAAGACACTGCGTAGGAAGAAGGGGTAAAAGGTGTCACCCAAGGCTTCCGGCTTGGCAGAGCTGACCCGGAGCGTCGCCTCCCCCCCCCCTCATTGCCGTTGCACGCCGTCAGTGGGAGCATGGTGGCGAGGTGCTTCTCTTCATCGATGGTGGACGCGCTCAAGGCCGACTGGAACCAAGAAGCCGGGCGTGTAGCCGGAGCTGAAGACTTCGCCTTGTCAGCGGCCATCAGTGGCGAGCTTGGGGGAAGGATTCAGCAGATCTTGAGGCGCTTGGAGCAGAGCAAGAAGGGGATCTGGAGCAAGACGAATGAAAGGGAATGAAGGCTTAGTGGCAGGCGCCAGCCTTTTTGACAGCCGGGAACGGTTGCCGAGGCCGCATGGGGAAGCAGAGACGCCCACGTCCCATCAATCGCCATGCGTCGACCAAGGCCACAGGCGGTTAGGGCCCGCGGCGCTCCGCACTTGCCCTTTGGCTTCGCCTCAAAGCCAAGTCCGAGCGTGCCTTGGGCCCGGGGGCTACTGTCGGTGTTCTGGGAATGGGGGTACCCAGACTTGCCTTCCTGCGGCCCACAGCATGGCTTAATCGACGGCCTGGTACGGCCCACCTTCAGCATCGACAATTCAAGACCCTCGCGAGGGGCCGAGCCTCGCGAGGCGGACGATACCAAGACCTCCACGAGGAACGGCCTCCTCGGGCTGGCTCCCGAGGAGCAGAGTTTTCCATGCAAGCTTCACCTCATGAGGCTCAAGATGACATGAGCCATGACAACCAAGGCCAGGCGATCGCCAGCGGGCGCAGTGCACTAGTTTCCTCTTTGGTGCTAAATAGGCAAGCACAGGCGCGAAGTCCCGAGGAATCAGCCAAAGGTTTCCATTCTGGTGCCACAAGACCAAGACCGCCAGGACGGCAGGACTAACGTCATCGCCGAGCCCACCGCAGCGTCATGACTAGAGGTTTTGCAGGCAGAGACTAGTTTTGTCAGGATAGCATGTACTAGTTGTCTCCCTTTGAATTTGGCCATTGTGGTATCCCTTCCCGCCTTCCTTTGGGAAAAGGACCAAGGCCATTATAAATAGGGCCTTGCCACCACCGTAGAGAAGGGACCGGCCGAGATCAAATCCATCCCATCCTCACACTCACCATCTCACTCGAGCACAAGAACACGCCTCCTCCTGAGGCTGTTCTCCCACTGTACTAGTTCATCCTCAGTCCCTCGAGGCCAACCCACCACAAGCAGGAGTAGGGTTTTACACCGCAAGGTGTCCCGAACATGGGTAAACTGTTGTGCCTCGTTTCCTCCTTGTTCATCGAGATATGCCGAGAGATTGGCGAGTAGGCAGACCGGGGAGGTTGAGTTCTTCGCACGCACCTCAGAGTTCAAACCTCTCAAGGGTTTGCAGATCCCGAAATCCGACAATAGCTGCCTTTGAGCTCGTTGAAGGAGTCAGCGGGGCTCTTAAGCAAGGCCTTCTCATTTTCAAGATCCGCTGACAAGACCTTCTCACGCTCCTTGGCACCTACAAGAGATTTTTCTAAGTTGGTCAGCCTTAGCTTATAGACATCAATGATGCCATTGGCCTTAGTGAGCTCTTGGTTCTTGATGGATATTGAGGTTTGCACCTCTGCCAAGGCGTGAGCTGTCTTTCTCTATCCGATTTGAGTGTCAAGACCTCCTTCTTAATGGTGGCAATGTCTTCCTCTAGTTTCGTCACCTTGCCTTCTAGTTCATTCTTAGCGGCCTATGCGGCTTCAGCAACATTGATGGCTTCTTGGATCTCGCCAACATGGTTTGCAGCTTGAGCTTTGATTGCCTCTTTGTGCTTCCGCTCGAGCTCCTGGGACTACTACGTGAAGGAAATATGCCCTAGAGGCAATAATAAAGTTGTTATTTATATTTACTTATATCATAATAAATGTTTATTATTCATGCTAGAATTGTATTAACCGGAAACTTAGCACATGTGTATTCTGTGAATACATAGACAAATAGAGTGTCCCTAGTATGCCTCTACTTGACTAGCTCGTTAATCAAAGATGGTTAAGTTTCCTAACCATAGACATGTGTTGTCATTTGATGAACGGGATCACATCATAAGAGAATGATGTGATGGATATGACCCATCCATTAGCTTAGCGTAAATGATCGTTTAGTTTTATTGCTATTGCTTTCATCATGACTTATACATGTTCCTCTGACTATGAGATTATGCAACTCCCGAATACCGGAGGAACACCTTGTGTGCTATCAAACGTCACAATGTAACTGGGTGATTATAAAGATGCTCTATAGGTGTCTCTGATGGTGTGTGTTGAGTTGACATAGATCGAGATTAGGATTAGTCACTCCGATTGTCGGAGAGGTATCTCTGGGCCCTCTCGGTAGTGCACATCACTATAATCCTTTCAAGCAATGTGACTAATGAGTTAGTTGCAGGATGTTGCATTATGGAACGAGTAAAGAGACGTGCAAGTGATGAGATTGAACTAGGTATGATGATACTGACGATCGAATCTCGGGCAAATAACATACCGATGACAAAGGAAACAACGTATGTTGTTATGCGGTTTGACCGATAAAGATCTTCATAGAATATGTAGGAGCCAATATGAGCATCCAGGTTCCGCTATTGGTTATTGACTGAAGATGTGTCTCGGTCATGTCTACATAGTTCTCGAACCCGTAGGATCCACACGCTTAACGTTCGATGACGATTTGTATTATGAGTTATGTGATTTGATGTACCTAAGGTTGTTCGGAGTCCTGTATGAGATCATGGACATGATGAGGAGTTTCAAAATGGTCGAACCGTAAAGATCGATATATTGGAAGGCTATATTCGGACATCGGAAAGGTTCTGAGTGATTCGGGTATTTTTTAGAGTACTAGAGAGTTATGGGAATTCGACAGGGGAAGTAGTGGGCCTTAATGGGCCATACGGGAAGGAG